>NC_031994.1:82204192-82343072 GCF_001879085.1 Nicotiana attenuata
ACGAGGAAGACGCGCTGGCAGATATAGTAGTTCAAATCGAGGTTTAGCTATTTTATCAAAACGTAGCTTGGGAGCTCGGATTTGAGCGAGATTTTTTAGAGATTTTTAGAGATATCGATTGGGTAAAGATTCTTGACTTATTTTTGCTTGTACCCATTAATCTAGATATGAACTCATCCTTTAATTTCGGAATTTGTATGAAAATTGGGGGAAAAGTTCCTAGACCAAGAAATTGAGTTTTGATTGGTGATTTGACATCGGATTGGGATAATTTTGATATGGTTAGACTCCTGAGAGTGTGTGGATTCTGAAAATATAAATTTTATCCGATTCTGAGACGTGGGCCTGAGGGGCATTTTGGTCATTTTACCTAATTTCGCGTATTAGCTTAGAATTTAATTATGAAATCTGTTACTTGAAGTGTTATTTACATTATGAAACTTAATTGAATAGATTTGGGCCATTTGGAGTCGGATACTCGTGGCAAAGGCGTGGTTTTGGGTTGACTTGAACTTGTTCGAGTTAAGTGACTTGTCTAACCTTGTGTGGGGGACCTTTTCCCCTTAGGATTGATATTGTGGTAATTGAAATGCCTCGTGCATGAGGTGACGAGCGCGTACTTGTGCTAATTGTTGAAAATCCGATTTTCCATTAAATATAGCCTTGAATTGTGTTCTTCCTTTTCTTGCTTACACTGTTTGGAAACTAAACTTGATGTAGCCTAGAGAAGCATGTCTACTTGACAAAATTGCTCTGTTTGCCTTAACTGCCATAATTGTATTACGTGAACCATGCTATGTTACGATTACCTGCTTCACTTTGATATGAAATTGATTGGATTGAATTCCTGTTGTTGCTGCGTATTCACTTTGGGACTACGGGACGGCATGCCGGGAGCTCCCCTGCATGTTTTCTTTGGGACTACGGAACGGTATTCCGGGAGATCCCCCTGCACTTNTTAAATTCTATTTCTTTCAGTTATTCGGCTTTTGATTATTTATTCCGCAAGATTAGTTTGTTTCCGCATTTGTTAGGCTTACCTAGTCGTAGAGACTAGGTGCCGTCACGATAGTTCACGGAGGGCGAACTGGGATCGTGACATTAACACTCATAGAAATAGGCACGGCATCACTTTTCGTGCATTAACACTCACTGAATATGGCACGACATCACCCTTCGTGCATTAATACTCTCTCACAATATCGTGCACGGCATCACCCTTCGTGCTTTACACTCTTTCTCACCCAAACAATAGAAACAATAACATCCCGGCAAGGGAATCAGCTATAACCAATCTCGTTTCAACAGTTAATTTCACAAATATAAGTCTCAACTCGAGTCAATACTCAACAATTATCCAATGCCAAGAAAAATATCGTAAGACTTGTTCAACATGGAGAATTATCAGTTTAGGCATGAATAGTACATAATAAGAATCACAACGGTCACAGTTTAAGACTCACTTGCATGCTCAACATCAACGTATAGATACTCGTCACCACACCTATATGTCGTACTCAACACTAACACGTAGCAAATAAGACAACAACACCTATTCCCTCAAGCTAAGGTTAGACCAAACACTTACCTCGATTCCACGGCCAAAAACCAAGCCTCGATTACCGCTTTTCCTTTGATTTCCACTTCCAAACCGCCCGAATCTATGCATAATTAACTAATTAAAGTCAATTAACGCTAAGTAAACCAATTCTAATGCATGAGTATAGATTTCCCAATGTTTTCTCCAAAAAGCCAAAAACTGACCCTGGGCCCGCTTGGTCAAAACTCAAAGTTCGAACCCAAACCCGACTACCCATTCACCCACAAGTACAAATATGCAATTGATTTTGAAATTCGACCTCAATTTGAGCTCTAATTCCCCAGATTTCGAAATTCCTAAATTCTACCCAATAACACCCAATTTTCCCATGAAAAACCCTAGATTTTGAGATGAAATCATGTAAAAAGATGAAATAGATTGAAGAAAATGAGTTATAAATCATTTACCTGTGATTTGGGGAAGAACTTGCTCTAGAAAAATCGTCCTTTGGAGTTTAGGTTTTGAAAATTTGAAGAATGAGTTCAAACTCCCGTCTAAGCGATGTTTTGATCAGTTGCAGATGTCGCATTTGCGACAAGAGCTTCGCAATTGCGAAGCTCGCAAATGCGAGACAGGCGTCGCAAATGCGAACCTGCTGCATTCCTGCTACTGTCGCAATTGCGAACAATTTGTCGCAATTGCGAAGGTTGACCCTCCCTGTTGACTTCGCAAATGCGAAAGAATGTTCGCAAATGCGAACTAAGCTGGCCCAGCCTTTTGATCGCATTTGCGATGAAAGGCTCGCGCCTGTGAAACTCGCAAGCGAAGCCTGATTTCGCAATTGCGAGATCAGAGGCCTGCAACTCTGCTAATGCATACCAGCAAATTCCCTAAGTTCAAATTCATTCTGTGGCCTATCCAAAACTCACCCGAGCTCTCAGGGCTCCAAACGAAACATGCACACAAGTCTAAAAACATCATACGGACTTGCTCGTGCGCTCAAATCGCCAAAATAACATTTCAAACAACGAATTTAACACCAAAACTCATGATTTTCTTAAGATAGTTAAAAATTTATATTTTCTCAACCAAGGGTCCGAATTACATCAAACATCTTTCGTTTTTCACCAAATTTCACAAATATGACTTAAATATCATATTAAACCTGTACCGGGCTCCGAAACCAAAATACGAGCCCGATACCAACGAGATCACACACTATTCCATTTCTAAAAATCCTTATATTTTCTAGCAAATAATTTTCTTCAAAAATTCATTCCTTGGGCTAGGGACCTCGGAATTCGATTCCGGGCATACGGCCATGTACCATATTTTACTACGGACCCTAAGGGACCATCAAATCACGGTTTCGGATCCGTTTACCAAAAAAATATTGACCGAAGTCAACTTTAATCAATTTAAAAGGCAAAATTCAACATTTTTCTTTGATTTCACATAAAGGCTTTCCGGAAATGCGCCAGGACTGCGCACGCAAATCTAGGAGAACGAAAATGAGGTTTACATGGCCTCGAAACCCGAATTCGGATTCTAAAACAAAAGATGACCTCTTGGGTCATCACAATAAATTATATATTTTAGGATCTTCACAAGTCTATCCCTAAAAGAACCCGACCATGTGGTCCTAGCGCTTCGTGTTCTTATATATATACGGCTATACTTATACACAGACACACACACACACACACACTTCATTATAATACTTTAACTTTATATATATAGCGTGTTATAGTATATGTTAGTGCGTGTGTATATATAAGCGCTAGGACCACAGGGTTGGGTTCTTTTAGGGATAAACTTGTGAAGATCCTAATTAGTATATATAATTTATCATCAAATATATCCATTTGTAAATTGATTCATCGACTTATAACTTACTTAGATGCATTGATGAATATTAAAAACAAAACGTTTGACCTATATATAACATGCTTCGTTGTACTACTTTAACTACATATATAGCATGTTATAGTATATGTTAGTGTATTCATTATTGGTATTACAAAAGTGTTAACAGATTACATTTATATTATTTAGATAGTAAATATAAAAGTGATTAAAAATTTTGACCAATGTTGACCTAATAACCGACCAACCAGCTCGGTCAACTTGTTGACCAATTTACCGACCAACTTTGGTCGGTAGTTATTTTAAAACAAAATGTAAAATATTTTTTTTCAGTTTTCGTCCAAGCTGGACGGTTTTTGGTCGCTTTTTTTGACCGATCAGCGTTAGTCGGAAACTTTTTGTCAGTTTTTAGCGAATTTCTAGTAGTGAGTGTCCTATTTGTGCCTATCCAAGTTGTGGGATATGGGTTCAAGTGAACCCATACTCCTCTCTCTAAACCATGTATAACAATGTTAGATTTCTTTAAAATTACTTTAATATATGTGTATGACCCATGCTCAAAGATGATTATGATACAATTATTATTGGGTGCACCTCTACAAGTGAAATTGATAGTTCAAATCCACTCTGAACAGTCATGTTTTTGGCATGAAGTATAGATATATATGTGAAAATTACTATATTTCAAAAGAATATAATTTTAAAAGTGTAGTGGGTCATGGTAAAAGACTAAAAGTTAAATCAAGTCAAATATAAATTCTAGATTCACATCTTCATAATAATTCACTCATCCTCTTAAAATCCTGGATGAGGTCTGATTTGTGCAAATCACCCGCAAACGAATTGATGCTGATGCCCATCCAAATTGAATCGGACGAGAGGTTGCGTCTTTTCTAATCCCACACGTTGCCTTTGTGGATCCATGATGTAGCGTACAATATATTCTCAGAATATATTATTCTACTCCCTTCATTGTTTCTTCTTCTTCTTCTTTTTTCACTTTAATTATTTTTTATAATTTTTTAAGAACATAATTTCTGTACATTTTCTCAACAAGGAATAGGCAAGTTTAGTGTAAGTCTAAGATGGTTAAAGCGAGTTGAATCAATAAATAAGTTTGGTCATTGCGGCTCAGAAAAAAGTTATTTTTCTGCAAGAAATTTTCACAAAGAGGTTATGTTAGATTGTTCTCCACTCCATATTTTCTATGCTTTCCCAAAAATGACTTTGTTGGTGCTAATAAAAGTGAAAATACGCAATGGAAGATCTGGTTTACATAACCTTGCATTTTTTGTAATTTTTATAAGTTTTATTAATGATGTGAAGGGAACATTTGTTCTTATACCAGGCTAAGTTCTACCTTTCTAGCACTTGTACTTTAATTTGTCCTTGAACTAAGGTGATTTATTGTCATTAATCAACCTTTTTGAATCACTATTTCTCTATTTCAGCCCGGGGCGAAACTACACTTTGGTAAGAGTGGTCAATATCACTCTTTGTCGGAAAATTACATAGCGTATGTAGGTAGAATATCAGGTTTAGAGGTACATAATATATATTGAACACCCTTTGCTGGATGTTTTTGTTTCTTATTTCAAATATTAACACCCATGAGAAAATTCCTGACCTCACTACTAATTTCAGCCGTCTAATTATTTTCCAACGATGGCTAACCCACCTTTCTTTTCAGGCCGTTCTCTTTTGAAAAAAAAAATGTAATGTTTCGTGCACAATGGATCGCATTCTAATTTTTTTTTTTAATATTGCTCTATTATCTTAATATTTGATCCTAAGCAAAGTGTTTTTTGATTTATCATAATGTGTTTGGTATGACAAATAATATTTTTTAAAGAATTGTTTAAGATAAATATTTTGTTGCGTTTGATTGCCAGGAACTATTGTCCACGAAAATAATTTCCATCAAAAGGGAATATGACTTCCTTCACTTTTGGCGGAAGTCATTTAATTTCACAATTATTTGAATTCTTAACATTATCATCAATTTTTAATACTCAAAAATTTCATGAGAACACAATACGAATATATTTGCTAACACTATTAACAAACTTTAATAAATGTTACTTCTGTAAAATATTTTTTACTTTCCAATCAAACATCGTGAAAGATTTTTTTTTTTTTTTCTGGCTAATTCTCCTTAGCTTCCTTTTTGAATTTTTCAAAAGGAATAGACGATTAATGATTAGGGAATCGATTTGCAGATTCAATGAAAGAGGATAATAATTTGTTTCTTAGTTAAGACGCATTATTACATAACGACAAGCACCTGAGAATTTTGAAATTAATATTCTTAAAGAATATTATAGATATACAAGGCTTTAGCTCACCATCTTTCAAACTTGGGGATAAGACTACAAGTTTAAAAGGCTATTAATATACAATTCGTGGGACCTTAATTATATGACTTTCTCCTAAAGCAAAACTCAAACACATTTGTGAACTTGTCTAGGATTAAAAAAAGGTCTTAATCTAATCTAGGTTTATTAGATCCCATTTGGGCCTCAATTTGTTCCTGTATTCCACAACATTCTGGCACCACCATATATAGCCTAATGACGTCTTGAATAGTTGTTTCTTTGTCTAGTCTTCACTTTATTAATCACATCGATCACTTCATTATCTTCCCCCTCTACGGAATATTCGTCTTCAATCAAACAATTATAACTTTATTGATGTATGCAGTTTGTATATTATTGTTTCCAAATGGGTTTGCTGTATAAACCGTAAGTTCTTGTAAATTACGTATATTATAAGAGCAAGAAGTAAGCTCATATGTTATGACATAACGTGCGTAAACAGAGACGGAGTCAACATTTGAAGTTTATGATTTTAAAATTTGCCATGAAATATATAGTTTGTTCGCAATTAAATATTTATACATATTTTTATAAAATTTAATACAAATATAATATTTAGCAAAAGTAATTGAGCTCGGCTGAACCTGCACGTAATAGCTAGCTCCGCCTCGGCTCAGAGAGTACTAACTAGTAGTATGGTAGGTGTTTACCACTAACAAAATTGTGCATATGCTTATGCGCTTGTATGTGAAAACTTACATATGTATACCTTACTCAAAACTCATTGAGCTTAGCTAATCAATCTTTCTCAAAATTATGCATATATCTCAATGCAAAATCATGATTTTAATAAAAACTAGTCATGCGTCAAGTCATCACTTACCTTTAGTTGCTAGCTTGCATGATCTCAATTAACTTGCTGTTGTAGATCCTTCATTAATCTAACAAAGAACACATCAAGAACTGTACAGTAGATTTGCAAAGCTTAGTGTTTCAAGTTTCAATTAAATGTTTGAAGCATTTGATAACGTCAAGACTGTTCAAATTTCGAGCATCTCTTTTTCTTTCACGTCTTGTGTGTTATAGCAAGTGACGATCTTTGGATACGTAATTCTTTTGCCCGATTGATTTTGATTTATTTTTATCCAAATGTACAACATTCGCTAATTTTACTTGCATTGAAATAATTACTTCATCATGCTATTGATAAATTCCACCATTGAAGTACGGAGAATTGAAGCTCAAATCGAATCGAAGAAAGAAGAAGAAGAAAGTTTTGGAAGTAATCGAGTCTCAATTGCAGAAAAATGAGAGTGATTACAAATGGCTAATTAGCCAAAAACAATGTACACCGTTTACCTTGAAAATGGTAATTATAATTAAATTTAATTTTGTGGTTATAAAAATACGTAATTTATTTCAATGCTGGTTGTATGATGATAGATGCTAAGTGTGAGTTAAGAAAATGAGATAAGAGCTTGAAGACAATATATTATGCAAACCGAATGGCTGTGAATCGGGGCCTCGAGCTGGCCTACGCTGGGCCTTGGGGTCGAGCTAATGTATCAGACTGGGGGTAGCCGATGAAGAACTTAACAGTTCTAAGGGCCTTGATGATGGCTTTTTATGATCAACAATGAGTAAGAAATGAAGAACAATCAATAGAACACAATAAATGAAGAACAATCAATAGAACACAATAAATGTAAGCAATAAAATCAAAGGAAAGACAATAGAGAATGTTCAAGTTAGAGAGCAGAGAATGTTCTTGTTCTTGTATTGAATATCATGTGTTTACAAAATAATAAGGGTCCCCTTTATATAGGAGGGGGAATCCCAACATGGTACATGTATAATTATTTCAAAGAAACGTAGCTGGTGCAGCTATTTACTAGTCTGGTACAGACTAGTACTATTCTTGCAGTTGTTGTCAGCTTTGGCCGAGTGCCTTGGGAATTTCCCGCTTGTCCATGGTAGCCACCGATTTGTGCTTCCCCGAGGTCGAGCATAGGGAACCCTCGGGATCGAACCTCGAACTGTGCGTCGAGATTTCTGGAGGCGGGCTGTGGAATGTCATAGTTATCATAAAATCGGACTCTCCGATTTTAATCGTATACAAATAGTCCCCGCGTTTCTTAGAGTGAAAATGATAAGAAACGGTCTTGAATTCTTGCCTCTTCGATACTTTCATCATGACGTCAGCTACGCTATATCAAGCGATTGATATGACCGAAAAGGTGTCTAAAGGTCGCATCCACACAGCCTCAAAAAGCCTTTGAATTGATTACAGCGGTTGGCTATCTTTTGGCCTGCTCCAACGTACATGATTGGCCTCTATAAATACTTCTTCCTTCGCCTCTTATTTCCCATTGTATCATCAAGCCTTCAAAAGAGTTCTTCTTATTTCTTTCTTGCGTTCTTTCTCTGATTACAATTTCACCTCTGAAACCTTTTAACAAGAATGGCGAAGACTTCCGCCTCTGTCCCTCAGGAAGGTGTGCCTTCCTCTTCTTCACGCTTGTCTAAGGACAAGGCCACAGTACCCCCTCGTCTTGAGGAATGCATCCCAGGATCCTGCGAAACGACCTCCGATTTCAAGGTCGATAAGCCTTCTTCGAAGCCGGGACGATGTGAACCCATGTCCCTATATATTAGTTTAGTAGCGGATGCCGAGAAGGTGAAGACCGACTGCCACTGGGGGACGCGGTGCTGGTGGAGATTCCTTCTCGGGGGGAGGATATAACGACATACAAGGCCGGCTTCCTTAGTGTGTATACCTATCCATTTACTCTTGGCCCGGTGGAGCCATCCTCGCCTTTAATAGACCTCGTAATCCTCGACTTCTGCGAATGATATCGAGTGACTCTCGGCCAAATTCATCCGTCATTTTGGCGTATTGTTTACATGATCAGATATTTTGCGAACATGATTGAGGGGATGCCCCCTGGTGAGTCCTTACTTCTATTGTACCTGAATCTCTCAGAAAAACTATCACTGATTGTGCCCTCATTCCCCGTGTTTATATTTTGTATTTGCGCAGGTCTGGGAGAGGCCTCCTTGATGAGAGAAGCACCGCCTAGGGAAGCGGATACCCCGAAACCTGACAAAGAGAAGAAAAAATGAAGGAAATCGTCGACTGAGCCTTCGAGATCCATGAAAGCCAAAGTGGGAGAACCTAAGGCTGATACAACAGCCTTAATTCCAGAAGTATCGGGGAGTCCCCTAGCTGAAGGCGAGGAGAAAAATGATTCCTCGGTAGCACCTAAGGGAGGGAAAACCTGACCGTCCTACATATTGCTGAGCCGGTGGCTCCTAAATCAGAACTTGGTGCTGTTGTTGCCCAACCTCGGGCTGAAGAGGCCTTCGAGGGTGCATCGGGTAATATCCCCGAGCCGGTTGACGGCCAAAATATTCCTCTAGCCGAGGTGCATTCGCCAGGCGGTCCGAAGGAGCCTAATTCTGAAGCTCTCCAGAAATAAGAGACGGCCCCGATTGATCCAGTCGGGGTTATTGAAGTGAGCAATTCCCCTCCGGGACCGACTTTACCTCCGAGGGAGATGCAGGATGCCCAAAATAAAGGATCCTCCGATATGGGGGCGCCCGCCGGAGATAAAGATGCATTTGAAAGGCTTTCGCTGCGTCCGAGAAAAACCCTAAGCTTGACGCCTCACTTATTTTCAGTGAGATTGACAAGCTCTGTGAGCAGGTAATTTTTTGTAAATTCTGCTCGGTGCCCTGATCTTCGTCATTCTAACTTTGTTTCTTTCATGGTTTCAGGCCAAGGTGCTTTATAATCAGACCTTTGCCAGGTTTTGAGCCGAGTTGACTCGCTACGAGGGTGAGCGCAAGAAGCTTACCTCGGAAGCCGATGAGCTTATAGCCTTTTTTACCAAGAAGGAGGAGGAATTCCGTGGCCTTCGGGATTGTTTGGAGGCGGCGTCCCGAGAGAGGACTCGTCTCATTGAGCAAGTTACATAGTTTCCGTTTGTTTTTGTCTACATGCTTACCCGACTTTGGTGTTTTAACACCTTTGGGCTAATCTTTGCAGCTTGAGAAGAAAGATGTCCTAATGAGGGAGGAGCTCCGAGCTAGAGACTCTGAAATTCTCGAACTCAAACGGCACGTGAGTGAGGCAGCTTCTGAGAGAGATACCCTCCAGGGGGAGGTGGTCTCACTCGGACATCAACTTCATGATGCGAGAGCGGAGAGCAATAAGTATAAAGATCTTCATACTGGGTTGGTTGCCGCTCTATCCTGAGGTCAGGGCTGCAGCCGAAGCGCTCGTATCTTCATACAAAGATGATGATGTTGCTGCAAATGCTCAGGCCAGGAAAGTGTCCGAGGAGGCCGAGCTACAATTGACCCGAGCCGTGGAGCATGCCCGGTTAGAATCTCGGAGGTAGGCTCTCGAGGATATATATGCAGGGGGCGTCGATTTGTCCACCAAGATCGAGAGGGTGAAGACCCTAGAAGAGGAGGTTGCGGCACTGCTTACTTCTGAACGTGAGTCGAGCAGTGGCTCGGAAGATGATGAAGATGGAGGCGAAATCCCCAAAGGGGAAGAGGCCGTTGAAGACCCGGGGGCCGTGGCCGGAGCTGTTGAAGGCATAGCCTCCGAGGGAGCCGTCGGAGGCACAGCCCCGATGGTAGATGGGTTGTATTTGCTTTCTCCCTTGTAAGGGTTTTAGGCATAGGCCTTGTAAATGCACCCTTGTGAACTTTCAATATGTATGTAAAAAGTCTTTCATTTTTCATCATTTCTCGTTTTCCCTTTTCTTTTTAGGAATAAAATGTGACGCTTGGTGATAATTGGCCCGAAATTTTGGACCTCAAATTAAACCCTTAGGTTCCTACTACTTCTGAGTGATTTGTAAGGGTCGTAAGTTGACCGTTTGGGGCTTAGTCCCCGAGTCAAGTTTTGTCTTGAGTTCATCGACCATCAGGTCCAAAAGTCTGTCCTGAGGCTATAGGCCGGCGCTTGGGCTCTTACGCCTTGGGTCGATGCGACCTCTAATATGGGCCGGCGCTTGGGCTCTTACGCCTTGGGTCGGTACGACCTCTAATATGGGTTGGCGCTTGGGCTGTTACCCCTTGGGTCGGCACGACCTCTGATATGGGCTGGTGCTTGGGCTCTTACGCCTTGGGTCGGTACGACCTCTAATATGGGCTGGCGCTTGGGCTCTTACGCCTTGGGTCGGCACGATCTTTGATATGGGCTGGCTCTTGGGCTCTTACGCCTTGGGTCGGTACGACCTCTAATATGGGCTGGCGCTTGGGCTCTTACACATTGGGTCGACACGACCTCTAATATGGGCTGGAGCTTGGGCTCTTACGCCTTGGGTCGGCACGACCTCTAATATGGGCTGGCGCTTGGGCTCTTACGCCTTGGGTCGACACGACCTCTAATATGGGCTGGCGCCTGTGAGTTTACGGCGACGATCGGTCTTCCCCGAGTCATGTTAGTTTGGCCGGAGCCTTATGACCGTAGTCATTGTGTTTGGCCATAGCCTTTTAGTCCCCGAGTGAGGTAGCCTCGGCGTCTATATCGAGGGTATGCCCTTTTAGGGGTCTTACAAGTTCGAATATATAGCCTTGACTTTAGGATCGGGATTATGCCTTTTGTAAGGTCTTATGAATTTGAGCATGCCTTACTTGAGGTCTTACAGATAGGTTACTTGGCACAAGTATAATTCATGCCTTGCTTGAGGTCTTACAGATAGGTTACTTGGTACAAGTATAATTCATGCCTTGCTTGAGGTCTTACAGATAGGTTACTTGGCACAAGTATAATTCATGCTTGAGGTCTTACAGATAGGTTACTTGGTACAAGTATAATTCATGCCTTGCTTGAGGTCTTACAGATTGGTTACTTGGTACAAGTATAATTCATGCCTTGCTTGAGGTCTTGCAGATTTGGTATTGCCACATGGAGGGCATTCGGGCTCGAGGTTGCCCGCTTGGGGTATTATAGCCTCGAGTATTTGATAGCTCGATAGGGTGACAGTCCGCGGCAGTCCCTGAGACATCGAAAATTTTTGGCTCTAGAGTGGTTCTTTGTAAACTTGATGTTGCCTCATTGACGGCTTATGAGCTCGAAGTTTTCAGCCCGGAGGTCTTACGGCTTCGAGTTTTTTATGTCAGTTCCCGAGTGTTCGGGAAATTTCTGGCCCTGGGGCCGTTTCTTGTAAAAATAGCAAACTTCTTTGAAGCGCGAAGCGTTTTGATGGTAAAAGATACTCCTTTGATTACTTGGTACAAGTATACATGTCTTTGTCCTCGACGGTTCGATTATTCTATGCAGACACGGTTCATTTGACTGTTTGGCCTGATACATCATTTTTCTGTCGAAACCCTCTTTGACTCATCTTGATTTCTCCGGGGAGGTGATTTCCCAGGGGAATGCTCCCCAGTATTCGAGGTTGATTGAAGAGAAACCTTGAATAAGTCGAGTTCTCCTTAGGTAGCATATAGATGTTGCCTCGTTAAAAACCTTGTCGGTAAAACCCTTCTTGGGATAAAATCCAATCGAAAGAAAAGAGTGAAACGTATTCTTTAAAACCTGAGGTCTTCAGGCTGGAAGGTGCTTCGATTTTTCTAACCGGACACCTGCACACAGGCTAGTGTAAGACATAAATAGAAAGGGAGACGGTTATACCTTAGAAGTAATGGCGCGTCGAGTTTCGATATGCTTCAACTGCTTGCTCTAGGGATGCGGTATGGTTCTTTGCTGATTCAGTCAGGTGTAACTGAGAATGTAGCTTGTGATTGCTACTTTGCTGTTTGCTTGTCCTTTGGCTCTGTCGAGGTTGAAGGTGTCGATGTCGGTGCAAAATCATGCACCACGAACATCTCTCTCGCTGCATGCTGCTCCCCGTATACCATTTTTATTCCGTCCTTCATTGGAAACTTCATCATTTGATGAAGGGTTGATGGTAGTTCTCTCATGCAATGTATCCTTGGCCTCCCGAGCAAGGCATTGTACCTCATGTCTCCTTCGATGACATGAAACTTGACATTTTGAGTTGAGCTGGCCACGTTGACCGGGAGGGTGATCTCCCCTTTTGTTGTCTCGCTCGCCATGTTGAATCCGTTAAGGACTCGAGAGGCGGGCACGATCTGGTCGAGCAGTCCGAGCTGGTCCACCACCCTCAACCTGATAATGTTGGTTGAGCTACCTGGATCCACAAGCAAACGTTTAATTTGAAATGTATTCACAAGAAAAGAAATTACCAATGCGTCGTTATGAAGCTGAGATAGAGCCTCGATGTCCTCTTCGCTGAATGTGAGGGCGTCCTCGGGTATGTAACCTCGAGTCCATTTTTCCCTAGTGATGGATATTTTTGTTCGTTTGACAAAGGGTTCCTGTGGGATGTCGATTCCTCCAACGATCATGTGGATGACATGTTGTGGCTCTTCTGTTTCATTTTTCCTGTTCGCCTCTCTTTCCCGAAATTGATTTTTGGCTCAGTCGCTGAGGAACTCTCGGAGGTGCTCTTTGCTAATTAGTCGGGCTACTTCTTCTTGGAGCTGTCTGCAATCTTCGATCCTATGACCGTGTGTGCCGTGAAACTCGCACACCAGGTTAGGGTTCCTTTGTGATGGATCTGATAGTTTGGGTTTTGGCCACCTGGTGTCTTTGATTTTACCTATGGCTGATACGATGTCCGAAACATCAATGTTGAAGTTGTACTCAGATAATAGGGGCGCCTCCCTCGGTCCTGTGTGTTTGTCGAATCCGGCTCTGCTCATGAGTCCCCGAGGATTCTGACCTCGATCTGCCCTTCGGTCGTTTCAGGGTATATTATGCCTTGGGACGTTTCTTTGATCTTCAGTGTACGGTTGGTACCTTTCCTTTTTTGGCCTCGGTTCCTTTTCCAGGATCCTGCTAGGATACACTGAGCCCGAGGGGGCTCCTAGTTGGTCATCCTCGACCCTAATCTTTGATTGGTACCGGTTGAGGACATCCGCCCAAGTCATGGCGGGATATTCAACCAAGTTCTGCTTTAGCTGATTCGAAGCTATCGAGCCTCGTTCGTTCAAACCTTGGGTAAAGGCCTGCACTGCCCAATCATCGGAGACCGGTGGTAATTCCATTCGCTCCATTTGAAAGAGAGATACAAACTCCCACAACATCTCGTTTTCTCTCTGTTTGATTTTGAAGACATTGGATTTCCTTTTAGCAACCTCGATTGCACCGGCATGTGCCTTTATAAAAGAATCTCCCAGCATGGCAAATGAGTCTATCGAATTCGGGGATAGGTTGTGATACCACATCTGGCCCCTTTTGAAAGTTTTTCTCTGAATTTTTTCAGCAGGACGGATCCAATCTCGTCGTCCTTCAGGTCATTTCCCTTCTCAACACAAGTATAGGCAGTGATGTGCTCGTTGGGGTCCGAGGTTCTGTTGTACTTCGGGAGATCAGGCATTCTAAATTTCTTTAGGATGGGCTTGGGAGCAACACTCGATGGGAATGGCCTCTGTACGAATTTCTTTGAATCTACACCCTTCAGAATCGGGGGTGCGCATGGGATCTAATCGACCCTTGAATTGTAGGTCTCCACCTTTTTGTCGTTAGCTTCTATCTTATTTTCGTCCGATTATATCCTCTTTGTGAGTTCCTCGAGCATCTTCATAATAGCGGGGTCGGCTGCTGACCCGTTGTTGCTTGATCTTTCCGGTATCTATTCGGCTTGAGGAGTCGTTTCCGATGCTGCTGTGATTAGGGTTTTTTGGTGGCTTTGCAGTTGAGCAATCGCCAGCTGTTGTGCCTGCAACATTTCAAAAATGACATGAAGGCTAACTTCTCGTTCCTCCCGAGCTGGGGTTATCTGAGCTTTTTGTTGGTTTTCTTGGCGTATACTCCTGTTAGTGTGAGAGCTTATATCGACGTGTTGGGCATTGCGTGAGACTACATCCACGGGGAATGGTTCTGGTGCGTCCTCAGGGTTTCGTGGTGGTCCATCGGCGCCTGGAACAACTACACCATTCTCTCCATGGTCCACACGACCGTTGTATGTGCATTCACTAAGTTAGACGTTTTGACCTGAAATCAAAGATTCTTTGGCAAGAAAAAGTGTGAAGATCCACACTCCTACCTTCAGTGGATTGGTGACAAATGATGCCTGGAGCAGCGGGTTCCGATCGACCAGGTTCCAGAGATTATACCAATGCATCCGGTAGCTCCAGTGCAGCAGCTTCTGAGGCAGAGCAGCTGAGACTGGAGAGGTACAAGAAGATCCACCCTCCTACCTTCAGTGGATTGGTGACAAATGATGCCCAGGGTTTTCTGGAGGAGTGTCAGCGTATCCTCCGCACTATGGGTGTAGCGAAGTCGAGTGAAGTTTCTCTTACTACATTCCAGCTTACAGGAGCAGCCTATCAGTGGTGGCGTGCTTATGAGTTGAGTAGTCAGGCTGAGGCAGCTTCACTTACATGGACTCAGTTCTCGGACATGTTCTTGATATAGTATGTCCCTCAGAGTCTTAGGGACGCATGGCGCATAGAGTTTGAGCAGTTGCGCCAGGGTACTATAACTATGTTCGAGTATGTAGTTCGCTTCAGTGATTTGACCTGACATGCACCAGCCTTGGTTTCCACAGTTCGAGATAGGGTTCGTCGGTTTATTGAGGGACTCCATCCCAGCATCAAGATTAGCATGGCCGGGATTTAGAGAAGGATATTTCGTACCAGCAAGTTGTGAGTATTGCTATGAGAGTGGAGGCTATCCTTGCTCAGGAGAGTGAGGAGAGGGAGGCCAAGAGGTCTCGAGAGACTGGCACTTATATTGGTACTTGTGCCCCAGCTGCAGTTCGACATGGTAGGGGCTATGTGAGTCACCATGTTCATTCAGCTCTTCCAGCCACCAGTGGTATTCCGGCTACTCCTAGGCCCCAAGAACCTTATTATGCACCGCCAGTGTCTAGTGTGCCTCTTGCACGGGATGCTTCTAGCGGTCAGTCCAGCAGACCTGGCCCAAGACAGCCATGGCAGCCACGCCCTCCGAGAGCTTGTTTAGAGTGTGGCAACACTCGCTATATGGTGAGGGATTGCCCCAGACATAGGAGGGGTGCACCTCCACAGACTTCTCGGTCACCGCGTACTCCACCGGGTCCCCAGGCTATGCTTATAGCACCAGCTACCACTCTACCTGCTCAGCCAGCTCGAGGTGGAGGTCGGGGAGGTAGAGGTCGCCCTAGAGGGGGAGGCCAGGCCAGATACTATGCTCTTCCTGCTCGTACAGAGGCAGTTGCTTCCGACTCTGTCATTACAAGTATTGTTCCGGTCAGTCATAGAGATACGTCGGTTCTATTCGATCCAAGCTCCACTTACTCCTATGTGTCATCTTTTTAGCCCCGTGCTTGGGTGTATCTTGTGATTCTTTGAGTTCTCCTATTTATATGTCTACACCTGTGGGAGATTCTATTGTTGTTAACCGTGTGTATCGGTCGTGTTTGGTTGTTATTAGTGGGTTTGATACCATAGCCGATTTATTATTGCTCAGTATGGTAGATTTTGATATTATCTTGGGCGTGGACTCGTTTTCTCCCCATTATGCTATTCTTGATTGTCACACCAAGACCGTGACGCTGGCTATGCCTGGCCTATCGCGATTTGAGTGGAGGGGTACCTTAGATTACACTCCCAGCAGAGTTATTTTATTTATTAAAGCTTAATGAATGGTTGAGAAGGGGTGCGACGCGTATCTAGCTTATGTGAGAGATGTCAGAATTGATACCCCTATAGTTGAGTCAGTTCCAGTAGTGAGGGATTTTCCCGATGTATTTCCAACTTATTTTCCAGGCATGCCGCCCGACAGAGATATTGACTTTGGCATTGATTTGTTGCCGGGCACTCAGCCCATCTCTATTCCTCCATATCGTATGGCTCCTACTAAGTTTAAGGAGTTGAAGGAGCAGTTATATGAGTTGCTTGATAAGGGCTTCATCCGGCCTAGTGTGTTACCTTGGGATGCTCCGGTCTTGTTTGTGAAGAAGATGGATGGTTCAATGCGTATGTGGATTGATTATTGCAGTTGAACAGAGTTACAGTGTAGAACATGTATCCATTGCCTTGTATTGATGACCTATTTGACCAGTTACAGGGTTCCAGGGTGTTCTCCAAGATTGACTTGCATTCAGGTTATCATCAGTTGAAGATTTGTGAGCCGGATATCTTGAAGACTGCTTTCAGGACTCGATATTGTCACTACGAGTTCCTTGTGATGTCATTTGGGCCGACCAATGCCTCAACAGCTTTTATGTACTTGATGTGCAGTGTGTTCCGACCCTATCTTGACTCTTTCGTCATCATCTTCATTGATGACATTCTGGTGTATTCCCGGACTCGGGAGGATCATGAGCAGCACCTGAGGACTGTGCTCCAGACCTTGAGAGAAAAGAAGCTATATGCAAAATTTTCGAAGTGTGAGTTTTGGCTAGACTTAGTGGCATTCTTGGGTCATGTAGTATTAATTGATGGGATCAAGGTGGATCCGAAGAAGGTGGAAGTAGTGCAGAGTTGGCCTAGACCATCCTCAGCCACGGAGATCCAAAGTTTTCTAGGTTTGGCGGGGTATTACCGTCGATTTGTAGAGGGTTTCTCATCTATTGCAGCACCTATGACCAGGCTGACCCAGAAGGGTGCTCCGTTTAGGTGGACAGAGGAGTGTGAGGAGAGCTTTCAGAAGCTCAAGACAATGTTGACTACAGCCCCAGTATTGGTATTGCCTTTAGGCTCGGGGTCTTATACTGTATATTGTGATGCGTCGCAGTTGGTCTCGGCACGGTGTTGATGCAGGACTGTAGGGTGATTGCCTACGCGTCCAGACAGCTAAAGGTGCAAGAAAAGAACTATCATGTCCACAACCTCGAGTTAGCAGCTATTGTTCATGCCTTGAAGATTTGGCTGCACTATTTGTACGGTGTCCCTTGTGAGATCTACACCGATCACCGAAGTTTGCAGCATCTGTTCAAGCAGAAGGATCTTAACTTGCGTCAATGGAGGTGGTTGGAGTTTCTTAAGGACTATGATATTACCATTTTGTACCATCCCGGTAAGGCCAATGTGGTGGTTGTTGCCTTGCGCCGCCGGCGGAGAGTTTGGGGAGCTTAGCATATTTACCAGCATCAGAGAGGCCATTGGCATTGAATGTTTAGGCCTTGGCCAACTAGTTTGTTAGATTGGATATTTCTAAGCCGAGTCGAGTTTTGGCTTGCGTGGTCTCTTAGTCTTCTCTTTATGATCGCATCAGGGAGCGTCGATATGATGACCCCCATCTGTTTGTCCATAAGGACACGGTTCAGCACAGTGATGCTAAGGAGGTCACTATTGTAGATGATGGTGCACTGAGGATTCAGGGCGGGCTATGTGTGCCCAATGTAGATGGTTTGCGTGAGTTGGTTCTCCAGGAGGCTCACAATTTGCGGTACTCTATTCATCCAGGTGCCGTGAAGATATATTAGGACTTGAGGCAGCATTACTGGTGGAGGAGAATGAAGAAGGACATAGTGGAATATGTAGTCGGGTGTCTAAATTGCCAGCAGGTGAAGTATGAGCATCAGCGGCCGGGTGGATTACTTCAGAAGTTAGAAATTCCGAAGTGGAAATGGGAGCAGATCACATTGGATTTCGTTGTTGGGCTTCCATGGACTCCGAAGAAGTTTGATGCAGTTTGGGTGATTGTGGACAGGCTGACCAAGTCAGCTCAATTCATTCCTGTGATGACTACTTATTCTTCCGTGCAGTTGGGTCGAGTTTATATCCACGAGATTGTCAGGCTTCATGGCGTGCCAGTATCTATCATCTCTTACCGAGGTGCGCAGTTCACATCACAGTTCTGGAGGGCCGTATAGCATGAGTTGGGTACTCGGGTTGTCACGACCCATATTTTCCACCCTCGAGAGTCGTGATGGCACCTACTAGTGAAAGCTAGGCAAGCCAATCAACTGAATTATTTGCCTTGTTTCTATTTTTAAATTCGTTAACAGTTATAAACCAACAGTTAATAATCAACAAAATTTAACAAGCGGAAGATTTAATTTCAAGTTTTAATAATACTGCTAATACCATTCCATAACAAATCTACCCAAGACTGGTGTCACAACTTCACAGACTGTCTAAGATTACTACAAATAAAGGTCTGAAAGAAATAATACAACAATGATACAAGAACGAAACAAGAATAATAGATAGAAGGAGATGCCAAGGCCTGCGGGAGCCTGCAGGACTACCTTGGGTCGCCTGATGAACAAGAAGCAGCAATCTCACTGCGGTCCGAAATCTACAGCACCGGATCTGCGCAAAAGAGTGCAGAGTGTAGTATCACCACAACCGACCCCATGTGCTGGTAAGTGCCTAGCCTAACCTCGACGAAGTAGCGACGAGGCTAGGACCAGACTACCAAATCAACCTGTGCAAATAAATCATATACAGCGAAAAAATAAAAGCAGAAATGTACAGTCAAGGATGGGAGGAGGAAACATGCTGCGGGAAACAACAAATGATAACAGGAGAACAGCAGGTATACATAAAGAACACCATAACTTAATTTTCAACAAGAATCAGAAATCAAACAAGTGCGCAGCATCACCCTTCGTGCTTTTACTCTCATCCTCACCATAAAAACCAATATAAACTGCACGGCATCACCCTTCGTGCTTTTACTCTCATCCTCACCATAAAATCAATATAATCGGCATGGAATGGTACATCGTGCGGCATGACATCACCCTTCGCGCTTTACACTCTTCCTCACAAAAATCATACACGGCATCACCCTTCGTGCTTTAACACTCTCTCACCAAAAAAATGCACGGCATCACCCTTCATGCTTTACACTCTCTCACCAAAACAATGCATGGCATCACCCTTCGTGCTTTACACTCTTCCTCACCCAAGCAACAAACACAAACAATAAGGGCAAGAAAGTAAATGAATCATAATAAGATCCCGGCAAGGGAACAATATCAAAACAACAACATCCTGGCAAGGGAACAATACCATAATCCTCTTCTCGTTTTCACATTTACTTCACAACTCGATTCACAATTTGAGCCAATGCTCTATATGGTTCAATTGCCAATTATTCTTTCACAATTAACTTCACAACTTGAGCCAACGCTCCTCAATGTTCAAATATTACCATTTCTTCCACAAACATTGCCCAACAATAGAAATCATCACAAAAGGGCATAAACAATACGAACGGAGTCATAATAATCATAATATAAGACTCACCGGCATGCTTGACACCAACGTATAGGTACTCGTCACCATGCCTATATGTCATACTCAACAAATAACACATAGCAAATAGGACACAACTCCTAATCCCTCAAGCTAAGGTTAGACCAAACACTTACCTCGATGCCGCAAACACAATTCAAGCCTCAACTACTGCTTTACCTCTTGATTCCACCACCAACTCGCTCGTATCTTGCCACAAGTTACTTAATTATATCAATAAATGCTAAATGATTCAATTCTAATGCATGGAAAAAAGATTTCTAAAGTTTTTCCCAAAAAGTCAAAAATCGACCCCGGGCCCGCTTGGTCCAAACCCGAAATTCGGACCAAATCCCGATTAGCCATTCATCTCCGAGCCCGGATATATAATTGGTTTTGGAATCCGACCTCAATTTGAAGTCTAAATCCGCAAATTTCAATATTCTTAGGTTTACCCAAAATTCCCAATTCCACCATGAAAACCCTAGATTCTAGGATGAAATCCTGTAAAAAGAAGTTAAGGAGTAAAGAAAATGAGTTAGAAATCACTTACTAATGTTTTGGAGAAGAAAAAGTGTTTGGAAAATTGCCTCTTACGTTTTTAGGGTTTTGAAAAAGGAAAAATAACTGAAAGTCCTGTTTAAATATACCCCTCTCAGACCCTCTCCGTGCACCGCACAAAAAGGATTGCGGCTGCGGAGCTCAGCACGGAGAATGTTGACTGCAATTACATGCTTTAGTATTTTGGCCATAACTTTCCCTACAGATATCCAAATTGTGATATCATTATCTTTCTGGAAACTAGACACGAAGGGCTACAACTTTCGATTTTGAATCATCTCAAATATCCTTGTAGATCAAAAGATATAGGCTTCCGAAGTCAGACGAGTGAACCTGCGGATTCTTCCTCACAACGGACCCCACAAAATCGAGTGCGGCCTCAAAGTCCCCACCACGGACCGCACAAAATCCTTTGCGGCCACAAAGGCGCCTCCGCGGTAGCACAAAATCATTGCGGACCGCACTGGAGGGTTCAGAGATCTGCAGCTTCTCTGAACCTGCAACAGCTATGTTTTAAGCCTAAAACATCTCGGAACCTACCCGAAACTCACCCGAGCCCTCGGGACATCAAACCAAATGTGCATACTAACTCAAAAACATCATATGGACCTACTCGTGAGATCACATCATCGAAATAACATGTAAAACCATGAATTAAGCCTCAAAACTCATCAATTTCATCAAGAACACTTAAAGTTCATAACTCTTGAACCGGAAGTCCAACTCACGTCAAATAAACTCCGTATTTCACCAAATTTCACAGTTATCATATAGATTCTAAGACATGTTTGTACCGCGCTCCGAAACCAAAATACAGCCCGATACCTATGGTTTCAAACATTAATTCTTTTCTTCATTTCTTAGGTAATTCAGCAAAACAATATCTTTCAAAAGTTGATTTCTAAGGCTTGGGACCTCGGAATTCATTTCCGGGCATACGCCCAAGTCCCATATTTTACTGCGAACCTCCCGGGATCGTCGGAACACGGATCCGGATCCGTTTGCTAAAAATGTTGACCAAACTCAACCATAATCAAATTTTAACTCCAGAAATTTCTATTCCTCATATTTTCACATAGAAGGCTTTCCGGATATAGGTCCGGACCATGCATGCAATTCGAGGTGAGGTAAAAAGGAGGTTTTTAGGCCTCGAAACACTGAATTTGTTTCTAAAATAAGTGATGACCTTTTGGGTCATCACACGGGTGGTGCTGAACACAACATTTCACCCTCAGACGGACGGCTGAGCACACTATTCAGATACTAGAGGATATGCTACGTGCGTGTGTGATGGAGTTTGGAGGTTCTTGGGATCTATTCTTGCCACTTGCGGAGTTTGCCTAGAACAACAGTTATCAGTCGAGCATCCAGATGGCACCGTATGTGTTAAGTCAAAATCCAAGTTTCAATGATGACAAATTTACTTACCTTATTTTGTAGAAATCGGGAATCAACAAAAGGAAAGAAAACTAATGAGAAGTTGTCCAATGATGGGTTGCTGAATTCATGGACAAAGAAAAAGGAATCATTTCCTTTCAGCCTCAATCGAAGGAAATCAAAACTACAAATCAGGAACTATTTCCAGCAAATATTCTGTATCCTCAATTAGCTCAATCAAAGGCTTGCATTTCTTTCCAGCAAATATTCTGTATGCTCAATGAGCTCAATCAAAGGCTCAAATTTCTCCACAATGTAAGATCGTGACAAGGAAAGTCATGAACGAATCCGGCCCTTCCCAAGAGCAGGATTCGAGAGGCACCCCTTGGGTCAAATCCCTTTGAAGATCCTGTGCCTCTAACTCGGTCAAGGTTCAGCGGCTCTTAACTCTTCGATAAGAAGTCTGCTAAGATCAATTGGAAGATTTGCGCAACTACAAACATCATTTTCTAAGTCTCTCTACTTCTTAGCCTAAACATTGTATTCCTCAGTTTATCAGTGTCACAAAAGATATGAAGAGTTAGAACATAAAAGAAAGTTGTGTCGCCATTAAAGATACATTGTTGCTATACTTCGTTGATGGTGAACGAATTAAAACCATATTTGTTGTAATAACTTTCAAGATCTAAAGGAACCCTTGTGACCCAAGGGAAACTGGATGTAAGTACCACACTGATACCAAACCAGTATAAAAATTGATGTGTGTCTATCTCATTCTATTTACTATTATATTTCATTCTGCACGAAATCTAGTCAACTAAAATCATAGTCGACTAATTTTTAAATAGACCACAATTCACCCCCCCCCCCCTCTTGTACTTTCAATTGGAATCAGAGCAAGGCTCACAAACCCTGCTTAACAGCTAGTGAGGAAAAGATCATGAGATCAAACATAGTTGTCGGTGCATTATTTCAAGAGGGAACCTCTCAAGTTCGACCACCATACTTCAACGGACAACATTTTTCTCATTGGATAGTGCGTATGGAAACATACACCATGTCATATGATATCAAAGTATGGCGGGTGATCAAAAAGGGAAATCTTCCAATTCCCTAAAAGAAAGATGAGAATGGTCAAGTAATAGTATCCACTGATCCACTTGATTTGGATGACTACACTGATGAGCAAATTATTGCCATAAATGTGAATGCTAAAGCAAAAAGTCTGTTGTACAATGCTATCGGTGGTGAAGAGTATGAAGAGATCTCAAGTTGTGAAACTGCTAAGGAAATATGGGATACATTAGAAGTCACATATGAAGGAACCAACAAGGTAAAAGAAACGAGGATAAATCTTTTGGTTCGTGAGTATGAGCTGTTTCAAATGAAGGAGGGAGAATCTACTGAAGAAATGTTCTCCAGGTTCAGAAAAATTCTTGGAGATCTCAAATCTTTCGGTAGAACAATAAAAAGCGGAGAACAAGTCAGAAAAATTCTTTGAAGTCTACCTACGATTTGGCAGCCAAAGGTCATTGCTCTCAAATGTCAGAATCTTGACAAAATATCCTATGATGAACAGTTTCAACAAGAAAAGAAAAAATAGTTGCCTTCAAAGCAACTGTGACTGAACAGAAGATGAAGAAGAAGAGAAAGGAGTAGAACAGGATGAAAACATAGTCATGCTCTCTCAAGTTGTAACAAGCATGATGAGGAAAAACAGAAATAGTAGAAGAGGTAAACCCAACTTCAGAAAGGGAAGAACAAACAATGAAAATGATGGAAGATGCTATGAATATGGAAAACATGGACACATTCAAGCTGATTGTCCCGAACTAAAGAAGAAGCTCAGCAGGAATCTTCAAAGGAAGAAGTCTTTTGTAGCCTGGAGTGATGAAGAAGAGTCTGATCATGAAGAAATTTCAAATATGTGTTTCATGGCCATAGAAGATGATAGCAATGAGGAATCAGGAGAGCGTGGATTCTCAGGAAACAAAGGAGCGGATGAAAAAGAAGACTCAAGTGAACTTGGTCTCATGGCAGACGAGGGAACTAGTGAGGTACGTCCCTCTACTTGTCCTAATATTTATGAACTTTAAGAATTTGTTGATATTGCTCTTGAATATATTGAAAGAGTTCTAAATAAACTCAGAAAGATCCATAGAGAAAATAAAGATTGGGCCTTGAATCTAGAAGTTTCTGAAATTGAGCGTGATATGCTACAGGAAGAAGTTGATGAACTTTAACCTCAATTGAATGGATTGCAAAAAACCATTAGTCATAGTTCAGTAAAATCAAACCAGACTGTTCATCACAAACAGAAGAAATCTCATGCAAGTTCCTTTTATTGTAAAAATGGCCATAGTACTAACCAATGCAGGAACAGAATCAAAGCAAAAAAAGACTCTGTAAATTCTAACACTCCATCTTGTTTTTATTGTGGTAAAAGGGGTCATACCTCAAATTGTTACAGGTTAAAGGATAGTAGAATATGGGTCTGGCGACTCAAATCTTCAAATCAAACTAACACTCAGCATTCTAACCATTCAGGACCCAAGAAGGCTTGGGTACCTAAAAACAAGTAATTTTGTTTTGCAGGAACACCGCAAGAAGAATCGAAAAGGAAAATTGTATCTCGGCAGCGCGTGTTCCAGACATATGACTGGTGATAAATAATTTTTCAAGACAGTTACCAAACTAGATGGAGGAATACTTACCTTTGGAGACAAATCCAAAGCAAATGTAATTGGTGTTGGAAAAGTTCCTCTGAGCTCAACATGTGATATAGATGAAGTCTACCTAGTTGATGAACTCGACTACAATCTTCTCAGCATTAGTCAACTATGTGACAATGACTATGAGGTTCGTTTTAAGAAACATGGTTGGTTTATTGAAGATGAATCAGGTAAAGTCATTCTTTCAGGTAATAGAGATAGAAATGTCTATACTATTAGCAACTTAGAAAATCTTCGGGATCAAATTTGTCTTGCTTCCATGATTGAAAACATGGGTCTGGCATAGAAAACTTGTTCATGCAGGCATGCATACTATTCAAAAGCTTTCTAATCATGATCTCGTTATTGGACTTCCAAAACTAGATTTTGCAAAGGATCATATTTGTGATGCATGTCAACTAGGAAATCTAACTTGCTCATCTTTCAAAATCAAAAACATTGTTTCCACCTCCAAACGTCTCCAACTATTGCATATGGATTTATTTGGTCCAACTAGAAATGCTAGCATAGGTGGTAGGAAATATTCTTTTGTCATTGTTTATGATTTCTCTAGATTTACCTGGGTTTTGTTTTTAAGTCATAAAGATGATGCTCTAAAGAATTTTGAAGTTTTTTGTAAGAAGGTTCAACGAGAAAAGGGATACTACATCTCTTCTATTAGAAGTGATCATGGAGGAGAATTTGAAAGCAGAGCTTTTGAAAATTTTTGCAACGATCAAGGAATCTCTCACAACTTCTCTTCTCCAAGATCTCCGCAACAAAATGGAGTTGTAAAGCATAAAAATAGAACTTTACAGGACATGGCAAGAACCATGATTGTGGAAAACTCTCTACCCCACTATTTCTGTGTAGAAGCGGTGAACAAAGCATGCCATATCATCAATAGGTGTCTGATTCGACCAATCCTCAAAAAGACCCCTTATGAACTCTGGAATGGTAAGAAACCCAATATTGGCTATTTTCACCCCTTTGGATGCAAATGCTTTATTCACAACAATAGAAAGAACAATTTGGGTAAGTTCAATCCTAAAAGTGATGAAGGTATATTTCTTGGATACTCTCCTTCAAGTAGCGCATACAGAGTTTATAATAAAAGAACGTTATGCATTGAAGAATCAATTCATGTTATTTTTGTTGATACTAACCTTCGCCCAAGGAATGAAAAACTTCCTGAAGACGAGGAAATTCCTTTTGTCCCTAAATCTGTTATTGTAGGAAAGGATCATCAAAGTGAGTCAGTATATCAGCAGGATCAACCAGCTGAAGAGCCTGTAGAAAATAACGAACCATCTCAAATAGATCAGTCGACTAATGTGGAAAGAGAGCCTTCCTCAAACGCTCCAAATGAATGGAAAAGTGAACCTGGCTATCCTCACAAATTCATTATAGGAGATTGATCTCACCCGAACTCACACCATAATTATAGGTTGTGAGGCAGTCGAAGCAATAATAAAACCCAATGCGAGTCGGGGTCGATTCCTTAGGGAGTTAGAATTGGGATTAGGTATGCACCTAGTGTAGTTGTATAATGCGCCTCAATTTGCACTTCCACATTCTTGCTGATTGTTTCTATTTCTACTTTAAACTATTGATTGCAATTAATAAACTAGAAGACAATGTTTTTGGTTTTGGTTATTTTTCAAATGATAAAGGATCTAGGGTTGTGACTTCCACCTAGGTGGTTACCTAACGAGTTGTAAACTCTAGGTCAAGTTTGATTAGTCGGGGTCGTAATATAGAAATCACTCGCAATTACGCACTCTATACCTCTCGGTAGTTTGAGTGATTTTGCCCAATTTGGCTTTCTCAAATCCAAATGGGTATTGCACAAATCAAGTAATATATGCTCAAGTTGGGTCTTACTATCTCTAGATTTGACCCTTTAATTGGGGCTATCAATTTCTTGAGTTCACCCCAATTCGTTGTTAGCCAAGTTATCCTAGACTTAGTCTCTCTTTCTCAAGTAGAGACAACTCAAATAGGCATGAATCAATGTTTGCAACCATGAATTCTAGAATTCAGGCATAAACAAGGCTAAATATCACTAACCCAATCACAAACAAGCCCTAAATTAAATACCCATCAAGTACCCACACTAAGGTTGGGCCACAACCCTAGCTAAAGATTTAGCTACTCATGGAAAATAAAGAAATACAAGAAGAAATTAAGATAGAATGCATAATAATTGATTAGATAAAGAAAATATAATGTTTAGAAGTTAATCTAGTATAAAATTACTCAAAACAGTAAAGAAAAACCCTCAGGTGCGCTTCTGAAAACTCAACTTAACCTAAAAATGACAAAAAGTTCTATTTATACTAAGTTGGAAATAACTGACAAAAATGCCCCTGAGAAGGTTGTGCGGCCACATAATTCTGGTTCGATCCTACTATGAGCTTCTGCGGCCGCCCAATTATCGTGCGGTCCGCATTCTATAGAACTTGGGCTTGGAACTTCGGGGCTTCTGCGATCCGCATAAAATGGGTGCGACCACACTTCTGATTATGCGGCCGCACAAAAATGATGCGGTCCTCACTTCCTGCTTTTGGACTTGAAACAACTCTCTGATTCTTCAATCCTGTGGACCGCATAATAATGAATGTGGCTGCACTTAACCTCCTGCTGCCGCACAATTTCGATGCGGTCCGCATGCCTTTAGCTGGCCCAAACACTACTCTCTGAATGTCCCTCTGCGGCCACACTAGAACTTTGTGGTCCGCACTGCTGACCTTTTTGCCTTGTTTTGGTTCTTGTTCACTTTTGACTCCTTTATGAGTTGATTTTGACTTCTTTAGCTCATTTCCCGATATTCCTGCAAGTAAGCACATTTCGTTAGTTTCCGGAAATACCGTTAAGCATTTTTTTAGCTAAAACGCAAGTAAAAGAGAGCAAATAAACATCAAAATCCCTACTTACCAACTCCCCCAAACTTAAGCTTTTGCTTGTCCTCAAGCAAATAAGATAATTCCCACCTCCGCTAGAAAAGGGATATTTCAGCTAGCCTAAGGTGAATCAATTACACTTCAGTTGGGACCAACAATTACCCACAACACATATGAATTATCAACAACGCAATGATTTGACTTTTTGAGTACAATAGTTCTAGTGTGACACTAGAGCATCAAGAGTTGACTCTATTCATCAAGGAAGCTCGCTCTTTCATGTAGGTCATTGTGGATCTCAAACTCCTCCTCCTCTACTATCCATTATCAAATCTCACTTTAGAATGTAACACTCGAAGCAAGGATTGTAAAAAGTTCGTTCATCTCTCTCAAAAGAACGTCACAAGTCCGGCTTTAAGTACCATAAGCTTGCCCGTCATGTAAATCACCACTAATGTAAGCTCACTCAACTTGAAATCATGTAGGGCTTTTGCGGGATGTAATGAAGGCTTTTGGACCAAGGTTTTCATCTTTCCTTAAGCACTCCATTTTCTCTTTTCGATTCATACTTTCTCGACTCTTTGAGTCATTTTCTTCTTCCTCGGGGGAACTAGAGAGACGTAACGTCACTCTTTCTTGATCATGACATTCATTTTTCTCCTTTTTGTATTTACTCCATGCCTTTCGTCTTTGTTTTCTTTGAATCCCTTCAACTTTTTACCTTATTCACTTTCTTTTTGGAATTTTTCTTTTTGTTCTTTCTTTCTTTTCGACTTCCCTTTTCTTCATTTCTTTCTCTTCTTAGCACCTTTTATCACTTTCAAACTCCTCGTCTCTTTCGCAAACTTATGTTTTTTGCTAATTGTTTCTCAAGAATGCTAAGGAAAGATCGGGTGCCAAGTGAGGGTCATTACAAAACGGATAAAGGCTGGAACGTGGTTATTGAAAGAAAAAGGGCTTCGGCTCAAAAGGGGTTGACTAGGGATATCACATTGGTAGGCTATGGAAGATTTCAAATTTCTAATTGGATCAAAGAGAGCCTACAATCATTTCTCAAGCCAAGCTACACTTATAATTTCGCCTAGAAACACATTCGAGGCAAGTTCTAGACCATTAGCACGGGTACTTGGACTTGTAACTAAACATCTCACCTCTCGCGCTTTTGGATTGCTAAAGAGAACGGAGTCGAGGGACCACAACAACCCTAGCTAAGATTGAGAATCACAAATGGCTCTATTTGAACAACTCGATGATTTATTAAGTCAACACAAGAAGCAAAAGGGTCACAATTAGAGCTATTTTATGCCAACAACCTGTTTTTAACCATACGATCATAGGTAAATGTGCTGGTACAAAGTGAACCATGCTTGAGACCCCTTTTATTCATTACTACTATATTTGCCAAAACATAAAAGAAAACGGACTCAATCCCTTAAGAAGGTTGTCACGTCATCCATCGTTAGGAAGAGCCACCCGGTTCACACATAATCCACCTTTGAGAGGAACCGTGGCATTAAAAAAACCAAAGGCTTATTGCTCACTCAAAACGTAAAAAGAAGCTAGCAAATTAAAAAGAAGCTACTATAGTAAATAAGAAGTTATACTACTAAGGAAAAGCAAACTAAAGAAGCTATAAAATAAACTACTGAAAGCGAGATAAATGATATACAAACAGAAGTCAAATGAATATATACATAAGGGAAATGAATATCTACATCAAATAGGGAGAATATATGCATACCAAAGGAAAATAAAGATAAAAGAGAAAGAGTATTACAGTGATTACAGGTCAAAGTCAAATAATCAAAATAGACCCCCCCCCCCCAAATGAAAAAAAGAATTGTCCTCAATGCTTAACAAAAATAAGAACAGGGAAAGGGTAGAGAGTTAAGACAAATCCTTATGTGGTCTCAGTCTGCATAGGATCATTAGCACCCTCGGTCTCAAGCAGTATCTCATCATCACCCGGCTGAGGGACAACAGGGTTTCTGAGTATCTGGATCATCTCCTCAGTGGTGTGGGCAGTCGTAGCCGGCTCCTCAGACTGGCTAGTTGCTGCCTTTGGTGCCTCAGGTACTGATGGTGGTGCCTATGGTGCTGACTCCATGAGCAGGTCCAATGGTAAATCACCGGCAGATGTAATCTTCTCGATCTCTTTTCTCAGCTTATCCACCGACTTCTTTGATGCCTGAGACTTCCGCATCTTCTTGACCTGTTTGCCCAAATCCTCAATGACTTTCCCCTATGACACCACTTTAGCCATGATAGTCTTCTGGTCGGCCATAATCTTCTTCAATATTTCCTTCACAGACGGAGGTACCTATGGCTCTGCTGGGGTTGCTGGGTCTGAGGTCTATGCTGCAACAACGCTGGATATATCAGTCAGCTTCGTAGTAGCTACCTGCACCCAACTGTTGAGACTCATCAATGTCTGGGAGACTCGCAGCGCAGTCTTAGGATAAGTAGATGAATCTGGTACTGGTAATGGCACTGATAATCTAGCAGAAGCATGTGGTCCGGAAGATGAAGGTGGCAAGGCTGCTATCCTGGTGGAAGTATCGGTTGCTGTGGAAGGCTCGGCAGCTGAATCAGTAACTACTACCGCTATCTCCTCAGACTGGCCAGCAGAAGTAGTAGCTTTACCCTTGAACTTCGGTTGTCAGCTCCCTAGAGGTAGTACCATGAGAAAGGCTTCTTGGCCTTTACCTCGGTGTCATAATGCCTCGGCTACACCTTTTGATCCTTGAAGTATTCTGTGAGGACGTTCGGGTAAGGATAGGATCTTTCACCCTTCTGGACAACTAAAGAGATATTGGTAGACATGATGACACCAACATTTATTGGATACCCAGCCATAATAGATGCCACCAAAACTGCACGAGGATGTGGGAGGATGTTTTCATTGAGGCATGGATCAATGCGGATACACAAGAAAGTATGCCACCCTTTTGCTTCAAAGTTTGGAACCCTGCTGTGAGCCATGGAGGTGTTGACCCTCGAATTGCCAGAATCTCAGCAAGCCATGGGCGTGCTGCATCACCCATAGCTAGCTTCTCCAAGTATTGCACTGCTTCTACTTCTTCAAACCCTACATATGATTCAGTGCACTGGGATCAACACGGATTTTCAGATTGTGGACTTTGGTCACCTATGTACCCTTTTTGTTGTGAGCAGCATTCACATAAAATTCTTTGACCAAGTGCTCATTTGCATCTATAACGCTGTGGATGAACCATTTCCATCCTTTGCGCTCCTAGAACTGTCTAAGGACATCAGGGTTGTGCTTGTTCAAGTCCTTCATCAAGAATATTTGCTCAAGAGTGAGCGACCTCTGTGTCCACCATTCCCTAAACTTCGCAAAGGCATTGGCACTGACAAATCTGTCCTCCCATATATCTAGCCTCCTTGACCTCTCTAAGCCTCCCACTGCAGTATCGCCCCCTCTACCATCATCTGGACATTATCATCATCGTCTAAATTGATTGGAGCAGGTGGAGCATGTGAGGAAGAGGGCTCAGAATCTTGACTACCCTCTTCTGAACCTTCGGACGAACTGGCAGCTGAAGAAGACTCATCTACAAAAGAAAATCTCCCCGAGATTTGTTGTGATTGGGCTTCCGGCTTTTCTTGTACGGAGTTACCCTCAATAGCTTCCCCCGAGGGGACATACTCACTATTCTCAGAGGTAGCAGGGGCTCTATTGGCTGTGGCTTTTTTACTTATTGCCCTTTGGATTGCTAGAGGGAGATTGCCTCTGCCTCAACCCCGGCCTCAGGAGGGTTCTGCCCTCCCTTTTGATATATCTCCTTTGCCACGTGATCGAAACATTGTCTGCAACACATAAGTAATAGACATCAATTGGAATTGAAGCTCATAATGTATACAGAATCATTGTTCAAAGTTGCGGAAAAATAGTATCAGAAGGGCAGTGCGGACCGCACAAAAGTGAGTGCGGCCACAGACTCCCCAGTGCGGACCGCACAAAAGTGAGTGCGGCCGCACAGCAAAGAGTGCGGGCCGCAAAATTTTGACTGCGGCCGCATAGCCCCAGGTTCAAACTACTGGGGTCTCTGATTTCATTAGTGTGGATCGCACAAAAATGAGTGCGGCCGCACAAGTCCACTGCTGACCGCACAATTTTGAGTGCGGCCGCACAATTCATGCACACAATTTCCCTAATTCAGAGAACTGCGGAGCACACAAAAGTGTGTGCGGCCGCATAGCCTCTAGAGCAGACCGCACAAAAATGAGTGCGGCCACACAATTTGAAAGTTATAGGCAATGACTTAGGGTTCATGCAACTTTTTCACAATTTAGACATGGTTTGAGCAATTAAACATGTTTGGCTACTTACCCAGGACCCAATTAACATTTAATACGTTACCCACATGATCTAAATAAGAATAACTAACTATTGACATATTTAGGTATGAAATTAACTTTAGAAAAAAGAACTAAGCTAAGAACAGATTAAAAAAACTAAAGAAGGAATGAGCATACCAGTAAGGAGTGATGCAGGTGAGAATCTAGGAGATGAAATGCGAAAGATTTAGAGCTACTGGAGTGCACTGTAGTTGCTTAGGGCGTTGGGAGTTCAGGGGCCGTAAAGTGTAAAAAGAAAAGAAAGGCTCTACTTATATTTTTACCCGTCGGGCCCACAGTTTTACATGAGTGCGGCCGCCTAATTTTGGTGCGGTCCGCACTCCTTACATGCTTCTATGAAGTCCTGCTGTGGACTGCACAAAAATGTGTCCGGCCGCAATTTGTTAAGCATTTTTGACAGACCAACTTCAGAGACCATGTATTTTGACACTTAGCCAAAATTTCTTGCACAGTCCCTGCAATGCACACCCATTCCTGCATACACTTCAAAACTAGTTAGCATAAAACAAAGCCTATCTAATCTAAAGAAGAAAAAAAAAAAGACATGGGTTGCCTCCCAAGAAGCGCCTGATTTAACGTTGCGGCACGATGCAGATTACCAATGACTTGAAATGAAGAATCGCCATAATGTGGCCATCATCAACCTTCCCAAGATAATGTTTAACCCGGTGCCCATTGACTCTAAAATCCTTATCATTCTTATTTTTTAAATCTACATCACCAAAGGGGGTTACATTCACTACTTCAAAGGGGCCACTCCATTTTGATTTCAACTTGCCCGGAAACATCCTTAACCGGGAATTGAACAATAGCACAAGATCACCTTCTTTAAACTCTTTGTTGTGGATGTACTTGTCATAGAGGTACTTCATCTTCTCCTTGTAAAGGGACGAACTTGTGTAGGCATGGTACCAGAATTCATCAAGCTCATTCAAATGTGCCACTCTTAGGTTTGCAGCGACATCCCACTCAAGGTTCAACTTCTTCAAAGCCACATGGCTTTATGCTCAAGTTCTTCGGAAGATGACACGCCTTCCCAAACACCAATCGGTGTCTTGTAGGCCGTCCTATAAGCCCAAACAGCATCATCAAGTTTTCTTGACCAATCAGTGCGGTTGGCATTCACAGTCTTTGACAAAATACTCATGATCTCCCGGTTGGAGACTTCAACCTGTCCGTTTGCATGAGGATGGTAGGGGGTTGAGACTTTATGAGTGACACCATACTTTGTGAGTAAGGTATCAAAAGCTTGGTTGCAAAAATGTGAGTAATGGCCCTCGGAGTACCAAACCTTGTGAAGGTGTTCTTTTTCAAGAATGCCACCACACTTCGAGCTTCATTGTTGGATAAAGCCACGGCTTCAACCCATTTTGACACATAGTCCACAGCTACCAAAATGAAAGTGTTCCCACAAGAGCTCACGAACGGTCCAATGAAGTCAATACCCCAAACATAAAAGATATAAATCTCTAAAATGGTGGTAAGGGGCATCTCATTCATCTTAGAAATCCCACCGGCCCTTTGGCACACATCACAATGCTTGACAAGCTCAATAGCATCCTTGTAGAGGGTAGGCCAATAGAATCCACAAGTCAAAACCTTTGTAGTCGTTCTAGTTCCACCATGGTGACCACCATACGGTGAAGAGTGGCAAGCCTCAAGAATTTCCATTTGTTCTTCTTCCGGCACACATTGCCGGATCACACCATCGATACATATCCGAAAAAGATACGGCTCATCCCAATAATAATCTAAGCAATCCCGTTTGAGCTTCTTCCTTTGGTTTGAAGAGAACTCATTCGGTACAAAGCTGCTCACAAGATAATTGGCTAAATCGGTGAACCATGGAATCCCGTTCATTAAAACGGCTAGGAGTTGCTCGTCGAGATATGAATCATTGATCTCAAGGCCGTCATGTGGCCTCCCCTCCTCCTCCAAACAGGACAAGTGGTCCGCCACTTGATTTTCACCTCCCTTGTGGTCTTGAATCTCTAGATCAAACTCTTGCAATAGTAGCACTCACCGCATCAACCTTGCCTTAGAATCTTTCTTACTCATCAAATACCAAAGTGCCGCATGGTCGGTGTGAACAATCACCTTAGTACCTATCAAATACGGCCGGAACTTCTCCACGGCAAAACAATAGCAAGTAGCTCCTTCTCGATCACTATGTAGTTGACTTGGGCATCATTCATGGTTTTGCTAGCATAGTAGACCTGATGGAAGATTTTGTTGATTCTTTGCCCCAACACTGTTCCAACCGCAAAAGGCAAGCTCCAATCCAGTGTGGTGATAATAGGAGTAGTAGTCAACTTGAACTTAAGCAACTCGAATGCCTTCATACAGTATTCATTGAAATGGAACTTGGCATCCTTCTTCAAAAGTTTGGACAATGGGTTCACCACCTTGGAAAAGTCCTTGATGAATCGGCGATAGAAACCCGCATGACCCAACAAGCTCCTCACTACCTTCACGCATGTATGTGGAGGGAGATTGGAGAATACCTCAATCTTGGCCTTGTCGACCTCAATACCATGCTTTGAAATTTTGTGGCCGAGGTCAATGCCTTCCTCGACCATAAAGTGACACTTCTCCCAATTCAACACCAAATTTGTCTCCTCACATATAGACTATACCCTATCCAAATTATTCAAACAATCATCAAACGAATTCCCAACCACAGAAAAATCATCCATAAAGACCTCAAGAATGTCCTCCACCATGCCGGGGAAAATAGCCATCATACACCGTTGAAAAGTCACCGGTGCATTACACAACCCAAAAGGCATTCGCAAGAATGCGAAAGTACCATAGGACAAGTGAAAGTGGTCTTCTCTTGGTCCTCGGGAGCAATAAGGATTTGGTTATAGTTGGAGTATCCATCAAGAAAGCAATAAAAAGCACATCCGGACAACCTATCGAGCATTTGGTCAAGAAATGGAAGCGGGAACTGATATTTACGAGTAACTTTGTTGAGCTTCCTATAGTCCATGCACACTCTCCACCTGGTGACAGTTCTGGTTGGGATCAATTCATTCTTGTCATTTGTTACTACAGTCATGCCCCCTTTCTTTGGGACACATTGCACCGGAGAGGTCCACGAGCTATTGGAAATGGGGTACACAACCCCGGCATCTAATCACTTAATTATATCCTTCTTAATCACCTCTTGCGTTGCTTCATTTAGCCTCCTTTGATGTTCAACGGAGGGTTTGGCACCCTCCTCCAAAATAATCTTGTGCATGCAAAAGGTGGGGCTTATGCCTCGGATAGCCACCAAAGTCCATCCGATTGCTCTTTTTCTCCTTTGTAGCACCTCCAATGTGGACTCTACCTGCATGTTAGTTAAGCAAGAAGAAAGGATAACTGGTAAAGTAGAAGAAGGGCCAAGGAATTCATACCTGAGATGCGGGGGCAATGGCTATAACTCCAAGGTAGGAGGCTCCTCTATTGAGGGCTTTGTTGGAGGAGTCTTCCAGTTTTCAAGATCCAAAGATAGCTTCTGGGGTTCATAAGTGTATGACCCTATGCCTTGCAATGCATTTACACACTCAACATAGCCATCACTCTTCATTAAGGTTGAGCAAAACGGCTTCCAATTTGTCTTCAACGTTCATTTTGGCACTAACATCATCAACAATCATGTCCGTCACCAAATCCATGAACGAACAAACTTCATTACTATTCGGTTGCGTCATTGATTTGCACACATGGAAGACCACCTTTTCTTCACCCACTCAGAAAGCGAGCTCACCGGCTTACACATCAGCAAGAGCCTTCCCCGTAGAAAGGAAAGGTGTACCCAAAATGATAGGCACCTCATAGTCCACTTCACAATCAAGGATCAAAAGTCCGCCAGGAGGATGAACTTGTCAACTCGAACCAATACATCATCAATAATACCCAAAGGCCTCTTCATTTTTCGATCCGCCATTTGCATCCTCATGGATGTGGGTCTTGGTTTCCCAATTCCCAAAGTGTTGAACACCGAATAGGGCATCAAGTTGATACTTGGCCCGAGATCACATATGCTTTGGCAAAATCGGCGCTCCCAATAGTATAAAGGATTGTGAAAGCGCCCGGATCTTCCAACTTTGGAGCCATCGAGTGCACGATAGCACTCACTTGATGAGTCATCTTGATGGTCTCACAATTCATTGATCTCTTCTTGGTTACCAAATCCTTCATGAATTTTGCATATCCCGGCATTTATTCTAATGCCTTAACCAATGGCACATTAATAGACAAACTCTTCATGATATCAATAAACTTTTGAATTGGTTTTCACTGTTTTGCTTTGCAAGACTTTGAGGGTATGGAGGAGGAGGCCTAGGCATTGGTGCCTTAGCCTTTGACACTACCAGTTCCGGCATGTCAATCACGTGTTCCCTAGATGGATTCACTTCTTCTTGCATCTCCTCCACACTTTCATCTATATCAATTCTAACTTCTTCATTAGCTTGAACCACATTGCTTGGGATTTCATCTTCTTGAACCATAATATCTTCATCCATAATCCTTCTTTGATTTGAGGTGGTTGCATCTCCACCATTTCCAGTTCTAGTAGTCACGGCCATAGCATGTCGAGTATTATTCCCACCCTTCGGGTTTACAACTGTATCACTAGGTAGTTCTCTTTTAGGACGAGTGTTCAAAGCTTGTGAGATTTGGCCTAATTGAGCCTCCAAATTCCGAATAGAAGTGTTGTGTGAGGCTAATTGAGCATCGGAGTCGGCTTCTCCATCATTTGTTTAAACATGTTTTCAATTCTACCCATCTCATTGAAAGAAGAGCTCGGGCCTTGAGAAGGATAGCGAGGTGGATTGCTTGGTTGTTAGAACATCGGGGGCCTTTGAAAACCCGACCCCGGGTTGTTGTTGTTGTTCCACCGTCCTTGGTTATTTGCTCCCCAATTGCTTTGATTGTTGCCACCCCAATTGCCTTGATTTCCTTGATTGTTCCAATTTCCTTGATTAGGATTTCCACCACTCCAATTGCCTTGGTGGTTTTGGTTGTTCCAATTACCTTGGTTCCCTTGTGACCTCCATTTTTTGTTGATTTTGTCCCTGAGCATTGTTTCTTTGACCTTGATAATTGTTGACATATTGAACTTCTTCTTCTGGCTCATTGAAGAAATCACCTTGATCATAACCACTATCATCTTGAATAAATTGTTTCGGATGGTTTTCCATTTGTTGACCTTGTTGTCATCTTTTGTTTACCATCACATTCACACCTTCCATTGCATGCAATTGTTTCAGCCCTTGAACTTGTTGAAGCTGAGCTTTGGCCTATTGGTTCATGGTAGTTGTCAACTCAGTAATAGCTTGCCCATGATCATGTAGCTCCTTGTGTAGGTGAATAACATTAAGGTCACCTTGCGGAACATTGGCTCTACTTTGCCATGCCGAAGTGGCATCCACCATCTCATCAAGAATTTCGCAAGCTTCGATGTAAGGAGCGTACATGAAGTTCCCCTCGGCGAGTTGGTTAACCACATGATTAGTTGTGTTGATCCCCCTGTAAAAGGTCTGTTGGATCATGGCCTCAGTCATATCATTGTTCGGGCACTCTGTAACCATGGCACGATATCTTTCCAAAATCTCGTGCAATGGCTCATTGGGTTCTTGCTTGAGTGCAAGAATCTCATCTCGATGCGTCGCCATATGTCCCGGAGAGAATAATTTGGAAATGTACTTCTCCGCCAACTCATTCCAAGTGTGGATGGAATGGTTGGGCAACCTCTCTAACCGGTCCAATGCCTTTCCCCGTAGAGAAAAGGGAAATAGCCTCAACCTAACCGCGTCCTCGGATACATTTGTTTGCTTGAACCCCTCGAGATGCTTGTAGGCATTTTTATTCGGAGCCCTAGTGAAGAATCCCCATTGCTCAAGTTGTGCAAGCATCACGTTGGTGATTAGAAAGTTGCCCGCCCTAATGCGGGGTGGGACTATAGCACTTGCATAACCCTTGTTTGGCAATTATTGGTCGGCTGCCGCTCTTGGTGGAGGTGGGGGAGAGGCGGGCACATTATCTTGAGACGGGCGGCCTCGTCTATTATCTTGAGGTTCAAGAAGAACCTTCTTAACTTGATCATCGTCCACTTCCTCCCCAATGGCACATTTCCGATGGGCTCGTTGTTGAGAGCCATTTTCGAACCTAAAATCAATTAAAAAACAAAATTAGTGACTTGGAAGGAAAAGAAGACAAAGAACACAAAAACCCTAGATGTATAGCTAAATTCGTTTAACTCCCCAACAACAGCGCCAAAAATTGATGTCGCCCGAACTCACACCACAATTATAGGTAGTGAGGCGATCGAAGCAATAATAAAACCCAACGTGAGTCGGGGTCGATTCCTTAGGGAGTTAGAATTGGGATTAGGTATGCATCTAGTGTAGTTGTATAATGTGCCTCAATTTGCACTTCCACATTCTTGCTGGTTGTTTCTATTTCTACTTTAAACTATTGATTGCAATTAATAAACTAGAAGACAATATATTTGGTTTTGGTTGTTTTTCAAATGATAAAGGATCTAGGGTTATGACTTCCACCTAGGTGGTTACCTAACGGATTGTAAACTCTAGGGCACTCTATACCTCTCGGTAGTTTGAGTAATTTTGCCCAATTTGGCTTTCTCAAGTCCAAATGGGTATTGCACAAATCAAGTGATATATGCTCAAGTCGGGTCTTACTATCTCTAGATTTGACCCTTTAATTGGGGCTATCAATTTCTAGAGTTAACCCCAATTCGTTGTTAGCCAAGTTATCCTAGACTTAGTCTCTCTTTCTCAAGTAGAGACAACTCAAATAGGCATGAATCAATGTTTGCAACCATTAATTCTAGAATTCAAGCATAAACAAGGCTAAATATTGCTAACCCATTAATAAACAAGCCCTAAATTAAATACCCATCAAGTACCCACACTAGGGTTGGGCCCCAACCCTAGCTAAAGATTTAGCTACTCATGAAAAATAAAGAAATACAAGAAGAAATTAAGATAGAATGCATAATAATTGATTAGATAAAGAAAATATAATGTTTAGAAGTTAATCTAGTACTAAATTACTCAAAACAGTAAAGAAAAACCCTCAGGTGCGCTTCGAAAAACTCAACTTAACCTAAAAATGACAAAAAGTTCTATTTATACTAAGCTGAAAATAACTGACAAAAAGGCCCATGCGAAGGTTTTGCGGCCTCATAATTCTGGTTCGGTCCTACTATGAGCTTCTGCGGACGCACAATTATCGTGCGGTCCGCATTCTATGGAACTTGGGCTTGGAACTTCGGGGCTTCTGCGATTCGCATAAAATGGGTGCGGCCGCACTTCTGATTATGCGGCCGCACAAAATGATGCGGTCCTCACTTCCTGCTTTTGGACTTGAAACAGCTCTCTGATTCTTCAATCCTGTGGACCGCATAATAATGAATGTGGCTGCACTTGACCTCCTGCTGCCGCACAATTTCGGCGCGGTCCGCATGCCTTAAGCTGGCCCAAACACTAATCTCTGAATCCCTTCTCTACGGTCGCACTAGAATTCTGCGGTCCACACTGCTGACCTTTTTGCCCTATTTTGGTTCTTGTTCACTTTTGACTCCTTTATAAGTTGATTTTGACTTCTTTGGCTTGTTTCCCAATATTCCTGCAAGTAAGCACATTTCGTTAGTTTTCGGGAATACTTTTAACCATTTTTAAGCTAAAAAACAAGTAAAAGAGAGCAAATAAGCGGTCAAAATCCCTACTTATCAGAGATCCATAGGAAGGAATCACTACTAGAAGATCTCAGAAGAACAAATCACTTGTGGCTCTTATTTCTTAACTTGAACCAAAGAAAGTGGATGAAGCTCTGAAAGATACTCATTGGATAAAGGCTACGAAAGAGGAACTTGATCAGTTTGAAAGAAATAAAGTATGGGAATTGGTTCCAAGACCTCAAATTCCTCAGTCATAGGAACTAAATGGGTATTCAGAAATAAATTGAATGAATTTGGTCAAGGGGTTCGAAATAAAGCAAGGCTGGTTGCTCAAGGATACTCCCGGCAAGAAGGAATCGACTTTGATGAAACCTTTGTGCCTGTAGCAAGACTCGAATCTATACAAATACTACTTGCCTTTGCTGCTCACAAAGGATTCAAGCTATTTTAAATCGATGTTAAAAGTACATTCATGAATGGATATATCTCTGAAGAAGTATATGTGAAGCAACCCCCAGGATTCGCGAACGACGCTTTCCCTGATCATAATATAAGAAGACTAAAGCTTTGAACGATCTCAAACAAGCTCCTTGTGCCTGGTATGAAAGGTTAAGCTCTTTTCTTCTTAATCAAGGTTTCAAACGAGGTAATATCGATACAACTTTGTTCATTAAGCATTCTAGTTCAGGTAATCTTATTACTCAAATTTATGTTGATGATATAATCTTTGGTAGCCCTAACTCTGTTTTATGTGAAGAATTTTCTCTCTCTATGAAAGGAGAAATGAGCATGATGGGAGAATTAACTTTTTTTCTCGGGCTTCAAATCAAACAGTCTCCTAAGGGGATTTTCATTAGCCAAACCAAGTATACTAAGAAACTTATAAAGAAGTTTGGCATGGAGAATGCTAAGTCGATCGGTACCCCAGTTAATCCAACAACGATGCTCGATGAAGACAGCGATGGAAAGAATGTGGATGAAACCATGTATAGAGGGATGATTGGTTCCTTGTTATATCTCACTGCTAGTCGACCAGATATTATGTTCAGTGTCTGCAAGTGTGCAAGATTTAAGTCAGCTCCTAAGGAATCCCATCTCACTGCTGTAAAACGTATTATTAGATACCTTATTGGTACCTCTGAGCTAGGATTATCGTATGATCACTCTAACAATTTTGCCTTAAGAAGATTTTCAGATGCAGATTTTGCAGGTGACAAGATTGACAGAAAAAAGCACCAGTGGCACGTGTCAACATTTGGGAAATTCACTAGTATCTTGGCATAGCAAGAAACAAAATTGTGTTGCCCTATCAACAACTGAAGCAGAATATTTAGCTGTTGGAAGCTGTTGTACACAAGTTCTGTGGATAATGCATCAACTTCTCGACTATGATTTATCTCTTACCTCTATTCCTATGTTTTGTGATAATACCGGTGCTATTTGTTTATCAAAAAAATTTGTGCATCATTCTAGGGCAAAGCATATAAAAATTAAACATCATTTTATTCGTGATCATGTTGCTAAAGGTGATATTGTTGTAGAATTCATAAGTACTGATTCTCAACTTGGTGCTATTTTTACAAAACCCCTTTTGGAAGAAAGATTCTGTTTTCTCCGAAAAAAGATTGGCATTGTGCCTAATTTGTAAAACAAATCTTTTATTTTCTTCTAAAATATCTTATTTCCTTTAGTATGTGTGCTTAACTTTAATTACTTGTAAGTTTAATCATTGTGTTTCCTCAGTACCACTGATCCATCACCTCAGAAACATCATTTCTAAATGCAGATATATTTGCGCAGAAGTGCCCTCGCTTCTACAGTAGGATGGTGCACAGGAGCGGTTAGGTCGTAGGTGTGGCTCCATGATTGCAGGAGCGCATCCGCAGGTGCAGCACTTCTCTCGCAGATGCTAACCCAGGGGACTTACATTAAGTCAGCACCTGTAGTGGAATTTCCGCAGGTGCGATTATAGGCCCGCATATGCGAAATCGCTAGGCAGAAAAGGCTAAGTTCGAGGGTTTGATTTCATTCTCCATTGTTGAACCTAGAGAGCTCGGATTGAGGAAAAATTTTGATGGTTTTTCGGAGGAATCTTGTGGGTAACGATTCTTAACTCCTTTTTGGTTATATCTCATTAATCTATAGTTGATTCCACCCTTTAATTAGGGATTTGAGTTGGGGAATTGAGGTTGGATTCGAGAAATTCTTGTATGGTTGGACTCGTGAGTGAATGGGTGTTCTTGTGACTTATGCCCGATTCTGAGACGTGGGCCCGCAGAGGCTTTTACGGCGATTTTCGAATTTCTTGTTAAAGTCTTAATTTCATTAATTAGATTAGTCTATTATAGTTGTATTTATGATATGTAATTGTGTTTGGCTAAATTTGGGCCATTCGAAGTCGGATAATCAAGGAAAGGGCATTCTTACGGATTGATTTGAGCTTGGTTCGAGGTAAGTGGCTTGCCTAACCTTGTTTGGGGGAACTCCCCTTAGGATTTGGTACTGTTGTGATATGAGAGCGCCGTGTACGTGCGGTGATGAGTGCTTACATGGGCTATTTGTTGTAAAACCTGACTTTTATTGAATAATAACCTATTTTTCCTTAATTAGGTTATACTAGCACGTGTAATTATCCTTTTTAGACTAAAATAGCATGTCTACGTGTCTTAAATGCTTATTTGAACTCAGTGCAATTGCTTAGTGGATTTTCCTGCTTTTTCCTTGACTTGTACTTACTCTAAACTGTAGGATTTCCTGTTGTTACTAGTATTTCTATTGTCTCGAGCTGTGTATTTACTTTGGGACTACGGGACGGTATCCTGGGAGATCCCCCTGCATATTTTCTTTGGGACTACAGGACGGTATCCCGAGAGATTCCGCTACACATTTACTTTTGAGATACGATGCGGTACCTCGGGAGTTCTCCCTTTACATTTACTTTTGGGACTACGAAATGGTATCTCGGGAGATCCCTCCCTATTTATTTTTGTGTTTCATACTGTTACTTATCTGTGGATTTCCTTTCATTTAGTTCCAGTCTTTTATTACATTACAATATTTTCTTTGCCTTAATTATTTTATATACACCAGTGGGCCCTAACCTAACCTCGTCACTACTCGACCGAGGTTAGGCTTGGCATTTACTGGGTACCATTGTGGTGTACTCGTGCTACTCTTCTGCATATGTTGTCGTGTGCAGATCCAGGTACTGCATACCAGTCACGTCATTAGTGAGCAGCGATAGTTGGAGACTTCAAGGTATATCTGCCGCATCCGCAGACCTTGGAGTCCCCCTCTATTCCCTCCTATGTCATTTACCTTTCGTACTTCTTTTGTTAGACTATGATGCATAGAGATACTAGTTTCCTTTTGTAGTTTGTGACTTACAGTGCTCTGGGTTTTGGGAAAAAATGTGTATTACTGAGGAGTTGGTTATTATACATGCCGAGCGACATGGTTATCAGTTATGTTGTTATCTATTGCAGTTAGTTGTTGAGTTTTCACTTCTATTTCTGCTATTTTCATAATTGTTTAGGCTTACCTAGTCGTAGAGACTAGGTGCCGTCACGACGTCTTACAGAGGGGAAATTGGGTCGTTACAAGCTGGTATCAAAGCTCTAGGTGCACAGGTGTCGTGAGTCACAAGCTGGTTTATTAGAGCCTCGCGGATCGGTACGGAGACGTCTGTACTTATCTTCAGGAGGCTATGGAACTATTAGGAAAGTTACACTTCTTTGATTTCTTGTTGTGCGAAGATTTCTTGACTTCAAAATTCTAAACTTCAGTATTCTATTCTCTCACAGATGGTGAGGACACGTACGGGCGGATCCGATGACCAGACACCTGCACCCCTGCTAGAGCCTCCAAACGCCAGGGTCGGGGTAGAGGTTGAGGACGTCCACGTGGTGCAGCCAGAGCACTCGCACGAGATACTACAGAGGAGCCCCCAGTAGCTCCAGCTAGAAAACAGACACCTGAGGTACCTGTTGCCGCACCAGCCCTCCAGTAGACTCTAGCCCAGTTTCTGAGCATGTTCAGCAACTCCTAGTTCCTTGAAAACTCCCAGTAGCCAGATTAATTCAGAGAATGTTAGTGTTGTACTCCTATATTCTGATGATGCTGAACTCCTTGCTACTGTATTCTGCTTTTTTGACTTCCAAGAAACTAGATATTCTCCAAATTTTACTAAGTAACCTGTTACTGATTTTCTTAAGTTTGGGCAACTTACCAGTCTGCATCACAGTATATTCTTAAAGTCATATCACCATCTGCACTCATAAGAATGCCTAATCCTAGTTCATTCTTCAAATATCTTACCAATCGGTATTCTTCCTCTAGGTGAGACTTCTTAGGGGCTTGCATAGACTGGCTTAAAGTCTGCACTATATAGGCAATGTCAGGCCAAGTTAGTGTCAAATATAGAAGCTTTCCTATAAGTCTTTGATAACCTCTCACATCTGTGAGTGCTGGATCATCGTTTAGGTTGCAATGTGCATCATATTCAATTGTTGTTAACTTCCTGTTTTGCTCTATCGGTGTAATTGCAGGTTTAGATCCTGGTAATCCCAATTCTGCTATAAGCTCCACTGCATAGTTCCTTTGACATAGTAATATGCCCTTCTGAGATCTACAAACTTTAATCCCCAAGAAATATTTCAAAAGACCCAAGTCCTTAATTTTGAAGGCTTGTGAAGTATGGTCTTAGCTTCTTGAATCAGAGTTGCATCATTTCCTGTGATAAGAAGATCATCAACATAAAAAAGAATGATGACAAGCTTAGTATCTTTCTTCAGAGTGAATAGAGAATGATCATGCTTGCTTTGCACAAAATTTGCCTTCAACAGTGCTTCAGTAAGTTTCAAGTTCCACTGTCTTGATGTTTGTTTAAGCCCATACAGAGATTCGTGTAGTCTACAAGCCTTGTTCCCCCATTGACTACCAAAACCTAGTGGAACCTGCATGTAGCTTTCCTCCTCAAGATCACCTTGAAGAAAGGCATTATAAACATTCATCTGATAAAGGTTCCACTGGTTCATAGCTGCAAGAGCACTGACTACCCTCACTGTGACCATTTTAACTACTGGAGAAAATGTCTCCTAATAGTCTAGTCCCTCTTGCTGACTATACCCTTTGCCACTAGCCTGGACTTGAACCTTTAAATCTCCCTATTTGATTTGTACTTGATTTTTTACACCCACCTACATCCAATATGAACCTTTCCTTTGGGTACTTCAAGTATTTCCCAAGTGTTATTTAAGACACGTGCATCAATTTTTGTCTGCATAGCTTCAATCCACCTAGGATCTTTTATGCTTCAACATAAGATACAGGTTTCACCTTAGATGTAGTAGCCAAAAATGATTGATACTGTGCTGAAAAAGAAGTGTAATACAAGTAGTTAGACATAGGATAAATACAGTCGGAGGATGAACTTCCATTACCTGGATAGACATAGTTTTTCAGCCATGTTGGTGGTCGTGTATCTCTTAAGGATATCCTCAGTTGAGTTGCTGGAACAACATGCTCATTGACAGGAAAATCATCATGTTGAACCTGTTCAGCATATGCATGTTCATCAACTGTTGCTGGCTGAGTGTCAGAAGTTGGTTCATTATGCAATGGTGCTTGTATGGTGACTGCATTCTGTGCTGCATCAACCTCATTTTCACCCTAAGCTGCAAGTGCCCTTTGGGCAACCATTTAACTATCCCCGAGCTCCAGAAACAATGGCAAGTCTGCACCTTTCATCATTGATTGAAAAGGAAAGGCATTCTCTTAGCATGTCACATCTCTACACACAAAGAATCACTTGCCCTTAAGATCATACAACCTGTAGCCTTTCTGAGATACTAAGTATCCCATGTGGACTACAGCTACAACATGTCAAACTTTTTTGTAACTGTGGCATAGCACAGGAAACCCATGACCCTCAAATGCAATAGGCTTGACTTAGACTTCTGAAGCACCTATAAGGAGATATTCCACCCAAAACTAAGGATGGTACTCTATTTATAAGGTAGATAGTTATTAACATGCAGTCTCCCCAGAAATGCAGTGGAATTCTACCTTAAAATCTAAGTGCCCTTGCCACCTCCAGGATGTGTTATGTCTTTTTTCCACCACTCCATTTTGTTGTGGTGTGTGTGGACAGATGCTTTGATGAAGGACTCTACAACCTGATAAGAAATCCTTACATTCTTTACTAAAAAACTATGCACTGTTATCAGTCATTAACATTTGATCACCTTTCCAAATTGCACATGCACCAGTTTAAAGAATGATTTCAGCAAGACAATAGTGTCATTCTTCAATTCATTAAAAACACCCAAATTATCTTAGAATGATCATCTATAAGTGTTAAGAAGTGTCTATTACCATTGTATGTTAGGACTCCATATGGGCCCCAAATGTCCACATGAACTAATTGAAAAAACACCATTTGTTCTACTGTTGCTAAGAGGAAAATGTTTTCTAGTCTGTCTAGCCGAGGGGCATACAGTACAATTATTGCAACTACAACCTAAGAAGTCTTTAGCCTTTAGAAAATCTAGCTTTATGTCTCCTTGTGTTTGTCTGTCTTTCTTGGGATCAGGAGATATAAGCCACCTCTTTCCTTACCAATCCCATTCACCCTCCCAGTATACAAATCCTGGAAGACACAAAATGTTGGGAAAAATTTACTGAATATTGCAACTCTTTTGTCAGCTTTGAGACTGACAGTAAGTTGTATCTAAATTCAGGTACACACAACACATTGTACGGTATCATCTCCTGTGAGATTATAGCTGCCTTGATAAGTAAAAGGAATAGACTTACGATTGGGTAGGCTTACATTACCTCTCCTATATTCAGGTAGTCTTACCACATTATTCAGCATATTATGATCTGAAGCCATATGGTCAGTTGCTCCAGTATCTATGATCCAAGGATCCCTACAATTCTCCAACAGATGTGAATTGTTATTACCAGCCATATTAGTTGTGTGCTCCTCTGCCTTTCTTTCTTCAACAGCTTCATTATCTGATCATATTGTTCCTCAGTGAAGAAACTTGACATTCCTTGAGGCAACTCAGCTTTTCCTTTATTCATAACACTCTCTTGACCATGACTATTATTATTCATAGCTGAATTTGCTTGTCTGTATTGCAGTTGTCTTTTTCCTTTGTAACCAAGTGAATATCTATGTAATTTATAACAAGTGTCTTTTATGTGGCCTTTGAGATGACAATACTCACAGTACAAGTTACTGAACTTCTTAAACTTCGTCTGATTCTCCCTGGTGCTCATGAATATTGTAGAATCATTCATCTCATTTGCCAAACTAATCTGGGAATTAGATACACATAATTTTCTCTGATTCTCTTCATTTATTAGCATTGCAAAAGCACGACTAACTGAAGGTGATGGAGATTGTAACAAAATTTGAATCCTAATTGCTCCATATGATTCATTTAATCCCATTAAGAATTGAAAAAGTTTTTGTTGTTCTAAATGTTTGATGAAATCTCTTGTTCCAGTATGAACAGGAAGTGAAGGCATAAGGGAGCCATACTCATCCCACAATGACTTCACCCTAGAGCGATAACAGAGATGTTAGAGGTACCTTGAGAAATTGTAGCTATCTCTCATTGAAGATTATAGGCTCTAGAACCATTTACCTTGTTGAAACGATCCTCGAGATCCAACCAAACCTCATTAGCATTATGAGCATACACAATCCCAGTGGGGATACAGTTTTCATAGTCCATGTCAACACTGTTGCATTGACTCGCTCCTAGTCCTCGCGAGATCTTCAGTGAACTAAGATTTCATTCAATTTCCGTAAATGAACCCTAATTTTCTCTTCGCTCGTAGTGCAATCACCATTGCATTGCTCCGAAATGAATAGTTCTATATTCCGTTCAGCTGAATCAAGATGATTACATTACTAGGATTGTCTGACGGCTGCAAAAATACGAATGTCGAAGGTTGTCAATGTCTAAAGTCGCCATTTGTTGAATTCAGAAAGTTCTGAGAGAAAAAACTTCGACGAACAAAATTAGCATCACAAAAGCTAACTTGAATCTACTTTGACATTGATCAATTTACTCAAGCTCTGATACCGTGATAAATTTCACCATTGAAATTGAAGCTCATATCGAATCGAAGAAAGAAGAAGAAAGTTCTGGAAGTAATCGAGTCTCAATTGTAGAAAAATGAGAGTGATTAAAAATGGCTAATTACTAAACAAACTGTACACGCGAACCTATATATAATTAACACCTACTCCACTAACTAACTGACGGGTTTATAGTACCTTAGCTTTATGTTTTGATGATCTAACAAACTTACTGTCAACAAACCAGATAAGGAACCTGATACACTTGGTACACAACTCAATCAACGGATTCAAGCATATGTGAGTTGCTATGACTTCAGGAGATAAAGAATCAACACAGGGACCTGATCCACTTGGGTTCTCTTGACAACAGTACGAAGTCAACTCTCTACAGCTGGAAAGTGACTGCCTCACTGAACACGCAAACAGTGCAGCACAGTGTAGCAGTCACTTCTTATTGGGAAGGACCTTGTACCAACCAAGTGACTACATCATTCAAGTGATGTTACCCAAGTTGTATTAACAATAAACATTACAACAAAACATCACTTGAACATGTGAAAATTCATTCAAGCATTCTAAGCATACAATCAAGCATTCAATTCCCAAGTGCATCAAGAACAAAGTACAACACTTCTATGGACCATTTCCTTTAACGAGTCTCTTGTATGTCCTTATTTGAGTTGTAACATTGTAATTTTTCTTCATTATGATTCCTACTTTGCTTATCTAGAAGCTTTAATTAGGAACCCTTTGTAAGCCATAAACCTTTAGTGTTTGTGTCGTGACTAGAGTTAGTCATGAGTTGAAGTCTTTGTAATAGGTGTATTGCAAAGTGGCTTGTAATAGATGTATTACAAGTTAGTGAAGGATTAAGAGTTTAATTCATAGGTTGCACAGGTTGTAATCTGAAGATTGCTCATACTGAAGTTGAAATCCTACCAGTGTAGGTCATGGTTTTTTGATCCCCTTGAGCAGGGATTTTCCACGTAAAAGTTCCTTGTTCCATTTACTTACTATTGCATTAGCCTTATCTGCGGAAACCTATATAAGACCTGGTCTCTATATAGTTTGGTGGACTCATATATTCTATCAATTGGTATTAGAGCGGGTTCTTTCTATCAGGTTAACACCTTGAAAGGATCCTCATGGCTGCTCCACCAAACTTCGAAGAGGGTCAGTCTACCTACTGACCACCCAGGTTCAATGGCCAATATTATGGGTGGTGGAAGACAAGGATGCATGACTTTATCATGGATGAAGATTCTGAGCTCTAGGATGTTTATGTGATGTTCCTTATATCCCTACAAAAAAGTTCGGCGATCCTGTTGTGACAGTGCCTAAGATGAGGAAAGAATACAATGATGCTGACAAGAAGGTTGTGGAGAAAAATTTTCGTGCCAGGAAAATTTTGGTGTGTGGTATAGGTCCTGATGAATACAACAGGATTTCAGCTTGCCAATCTGCAAAAGAGATATGGGAAGCTTTACAGACAGCACATGAAGGAACTACTCAAGTAAAGAAATCTAAGATTGACATGCTCACCACTGAGTATGAGCTCTTCAGAATGAAGGACGATGAATCCATTCAAGACATGCACACTCGATTCACTTCCATCATAAATGAGCTACACTCGCTTGGTGAAATCATTCCTAGGAACAAGCTCGTGAGGAAAATTCTCAGTGTTTTGCCCAGTTCCTGGGAGGGTAAAGTAAATGCCATTACTAAAGCAAAGGATTTGCAGGAGCTGACTATAGATGAGCTGGTTGGGAATCTAAAATCCTATGAAATGAAGAAGAAAGACAATGAAAGAAGAGATCCAAAGAAGGAAAAGAACCTGGTACTCAAGGCAGAAAGCAATGACTCAAGTGGCGAGGATAATTACATGGCTTACTTAACCAGAAGGTTTCAGAAAATGGTTCGAAGGAATGGAGGTATACCAAAAAGGGGTAGCTCTAGCAAGCCAAAGAATTATGACCTCTGTCATAAGTGTGGAAAGCCAGGGCATTTCATCAAAGATTTCCCTCTCCTGAAGCAAGAACACTTCAAACACAACTCTAACAAAGCAGCCAAGAGGAACTCGGTTCCTGATAAATGCTTCAAAAGAAAGAACGTTGTTGACATTGTTCTGAAGCAAGCTGTTGCGGCATGGGGGAGATTCTTCCAGCGAATCTGAAGAAGAAGATGATGCAGGTGACATCTCAATGATGGCAGTGGAAAGTGAAACAAATGAGTATGACTCAATATTTGCTTTGATGGCTCAATCAGATGATGATGAAGGCGATGACAATGATGAGGTAAATTTTCGGGATGTTCAGAGAAATCTGAAGTCCTACTCTCCTAAAAAAACCCATGTCATTAGCTAACGTGTTAATTGATGCTTACCATAGTCTTGTAAATGATAAGGATGCCTTAACTATGGAGTTAGGAGATACTGAGCAAACTAGAGATGACTTGGTAGTTTGTGTGGTTGATTTGAGGGAAACTATAGATAATCTGGAAAATGAAAAGGAGGTTCTGACTGAGAAAATTACTAGTATAGAACATGAAAGAGATGATATGATGGTAGTAGTAGTTGACCTAAGAAAACCATTGTGAATTTCAGTGAAAAAGATGACTTAGTGGAGAAAGTGGTTGTTATTGAGCAGGAAAGACATGACCTCTTAGTGGTGATTGTAGACTTAAAGGAAACAATAGAGGAACTCAAAGCTGAATGTAGGCCTGGGAATTTTGGAAAAGGAAAAGAAGTGGCTAGTGAGGCACATATTAAACTTGAAAACAAGTTAAATGCTGTAAAAACTAGTTTGTGTGCTGAACTTGAGAAAAATAGACAACTTCAAGCAGAATTGGAAAGAGTAAAAAGTGATCTTGAGAAATCTCTTAAGTGGACCTGGTCCTTAGATGCTATTACTGCCGCGTACATTAACAATGGTGGAAACATGCAGGGAATAGGGTTTCAAAGGGAGAGAACTCCTTATAACCCTCATAGAAAGTACGTCATTGTGCCTGATAATTGGCTGTGTACCCACTGTGGGAACAATGGGCATTTCAAAGAAAATTGCCAAGCCAGGGTTCAGTCTCTTCAGAAAAACAAAGTTTTTGCTGAAAGAGGACCAAGTGCCACCCATAAAAAGCGCATGTTACCTACATGGACTAGAAGAGCACTTATTCATCCTTTTTCTTATTACAAGGGACCTAAACTAGTTTAGGTTCCTAAAATTAACCCTTGATTTCCTTGTGCAGGGAGCAGTGAAAGGAAGCAGTAAACAATGGTTCATGGATAGTGGATGCTCAAAGCACATGACTAGGAATACCATGGACTTTCTTTCACTAAAAGCCCTGCAAGGAGGGAGTGTATCCTTTGGAAATGGCAAAAAGGGGTACATTCTTGGTGTTGGAAAATTACTCACTCGCTCAATTGAGAATGTGTACTATGTCAATGGTCTTAAGTACAGTCTCTTGAGTGTTTCTCAAATATGTGATAAAGTAAACAAGGTGGAGTTCTTGTCAAAGATATGCACAGTTACAAATCTAGTAACTGGCGGAGTGGTACTTATGGCCAAAAGATACAAGAATATTTACGTGCTGATTTCGATTCCCTACAAAGTGGTGATCTGAGCTGCTTGAAAGCAGCTGATGATGATGCTGAATTGTGGCACAGGAGGCTGGGTCATGCAAGCTTCTCTCTACTAAATAAACTGGTTCCGAAGGACTTGGTTCGTGGTCTGCACAAGTCAAAGTTCAAAGAGCACAAAGTTTGTGATGCTTGCGCTATAGGAAAGCATGTGAAATCCTTATTCAAGCCAAAGAAGGATGTCGGCACCTCAAAACCACTTGATCTCCTTCATATGGATCTATGTGGCCCTATGAGAGTGCAAAGCGGGGAAGGAAAAAATACATTTTTGTGATAGTGGATGACTATTCCAGATTCACTTGGACTCTGTTCCTTATAACAAAAGATGAAACCCTTGAAGTTTTTGTAGCTGTTGTGAAGAAAATTCAAGTGAAGATGGGATCAAAAGTAGCATGCATTAGATCAGATCATGGAACAGAATTTGATAATGCTAAGTTTGATGAATTCTGCAACGAGAATGGCATCACTCACAACTTCTCAGCCCCAAGAACTCCACAGCAAAATGGAGTTGTGGAAAGGAAGAACAGAACCCTTGAAGAAATGGCAATAACAATGTTGATCGATGGGATTGCTAAGAACTTCTGGGCTGAAGCTATCAACACTGCTTGCTACTTGGTGAACAGGTGCATGATCAGGTCTCTCTTGAACAAAACTCCCTATGAGTTGCTGAATGGAAGGAGCCCAAGCTGACTCTTAAGAACATTTTGGTGCAAATGTTATGTTCTCAACAATGGAAAGGATCAGCTTGGAAAATTTAATGCCAAGAGTGATGAAGGAATTTTTCAGGGGTATTCTTCTCAAAGTAAAGCCTACAAGGTATGCAACAAGCGGACTCAGTGTGTTGAGGAGAGTATACACGTAATTATTGACAAGTCCTATCTCTCCTGTGAGAAGAGCAAGAAGGATGATCAAGATGGAGAGCCTCTGCTGGTTCCACGAGAGTCATTGATATGGCAAATGGAAAGGCAGATATGATGAGTCAAGTGAAGGATATAGGTGAATACAATGCAATCTCTTCCTCATCAGCCGGGGAGGAACCTGGTACAACAATTACAACCACTAAAGCTGAAGAAAGAGTGGTTGATGCAGTTTAAAGTACTCCACAGGTAGCAGAAAGAAGGATACAAGGGAACCAGTCACGCTTACCCAGCTCCTCTACAAATGAAATTCAAGTGCCCAACTGGAAACACAAAAACTCCCATCCTCTCGACAACATAATTACTCCTCTAGATTCAGGAGTCCAAACCAGATCAAAAGCCAGAAATTCACTTTCCTTCTCAGCATTTCTCTCTCAAATAGAGCCCAAAAACATTAAGGAAGCCTTAAAAGATGCAGATTGGATCACAGCCATGCAAGATGAGCTGCAACAATTCGAAAGGAACAAAGTATGGCACCTGGTACCTAGACTCTCAGATCGAACCATCATAGGGACCAGGTGGGTATTCAGGAATAAGCTTGATGAACATGGAAGCACAACAAGGAACAAAGCAAGGCTAGTGGTCCAAGGCCACAATTAGGAGGAAGGAATTGATTATGATGAGACTTTTGCTCCAGTTGCTCGTGTGGAAGCTATTAGAATCCTCATTGCCGTTGCATCATATATGGAATTCACTCTGTTCCAAATGGATGTCAAAAGTGCATTTCTGAATGGTTACCTCAAGGAAGAAGTCTATGTAAAGCAACCTCCAAGTTTTGAATGTCATGAACACCCTGAATATGTGTTCAAATTGGACAAGGCACTGTATGGGTTGAAGCAGACTCCTTAAGCTTGGTATGAGAGATTGTCAAAGTTTCTCTTAGATAATGGTTTTCCAAGAGAAAAAATTGACAACACTTTGTTTCTAAAGAAACGAGGGCGGAACCTACTCATTGTTCAGGTATATGTGGACGATATCATTTTTGGGGCAACAGCTGATTCACTATATGAAAAATTTGCGAAACTCATGGGAAGTGAGTTTGAGATGAGCATGATGGGTGAGTTGAATTTCTTCTTGGGTTTTCAAGTGAAGCAGTCCAAAAAGGGAACATTCATTAGTCAGCAGAAGTATATCAAAGAGCTTCTGAAGAGGTTTGACATGGAAGCATCAAAAGTGATTGACACTCCCATTGCCACTGCTACTCGACTAGACATGGACGAATCTGGCTCTTCTGTGAATCAAACTATGTATAGAGGCATCATTGGATCTCTCCTCTATCTTATTGCAAGCAGGCCAGATATTATTTTCAGTGTGGGACTATGTGCAAGGTTTCAGTCAAACCCCAAGTAATCTCATCTGAAGGCTGCCAAAAGAATCCTAAGATATCTTAAGGAAACATGACCTGGTTCTGTACTACCCTTCAGGTGATAATTTTAATCTTATTGGGTATGCTGATGCTGATTATGCAGGTTATCTGGTGGACAAGAAAAGCACATCTGGAATGGCTCACTTCTTGGGTTATGTCTTATCTCATGGGGCACAAGAAAACAAAATTCAGTAGCTCTTTCAACAGCTGAAGCAGAATATGTTGCTACAGCCTCCTGTTGTGCTCAGCTTCTATGGATCAAACAACAGTTGGAAGACTTTGGAGTGTACACTGACTGTGTACCTCTTCTGTGCGATAACACAAGTGCACTCAACATGGCCAAAAATCTAGTCCAGCATAAAAGAACCAAGCACATTGATGTGAGACATCATTTTCTCAGAGACAATGTGGAAAAGGGGCTTATCTGTATGAAGCTTTGCAGCACAGAAGACCAAATTGCAGGTATCTTCACCAAAGCCCTGAGCACAGAACACTTTGAGAGAAACAGGCTGGCACTGGGGCTAATAAAGCCTAGTTGAGAACCTGATTCCTACCACATGGCTATGAAAACCACATACAGGTAAAATTAGCTAAAGTGTTTTTCGGCCAAGTCTAACTCACTTCTATACCGTTACAAGTAGACACGCATGATGATTATAGAAGCAGCTGAGGCAATGCATGAGCAGTAAAAGAAGGTTTAGCATTTTTTTAAAGACTACTCAAGAACCTGGTTCTTGGGCCACAGGTTAGTAGTCTTTTGCTTTTCTCATACATATCTCAAAAGAAAACAAAAATAATGCCACATCATCAACCTTTTTTCAGACTCTATATGCCACGTCTTTTCGTTCAAATCCTTTCACTTCCCTCTAAAACGTTGCATCTTCCCACATATCAACCGCCGTTTCAGAACCCGTTTATCTTTCCTTCATAATTGCCATTCACCTCATTATAATCCTCTCACTCCCAAAAAAAACTTGAATGGCCATCTCTGTCTTCCTCAGTCTCTACAGAACCTTCAAGCAAAATTCCTCTACCATAACTGAGAATCAAACAATCCCTCCTATCACTGAAGAGAAAAACCTCGAGTCTTCACCTGTAGATGCCACACCGGTCATCCTTTCTTCCACCACTATTCAAATAGAAAACCCTAAACCAGTTTCTCCTTCACCCTCTATCCCTTTCTCTACTCCCTCTGACTTTACTCCTCCTCTAAGTGTTGAGAACTCAGACAACCCTAAGAATGAAAGCATCTCTCCTTTGTGCCTGAGTCACTCAAAGAACAGAGTAAAGATGGAAATTCCAATTCTAGAGGAAAAGAGTAAGTCTCCATCGGCAGAAAAAGCTTCATCGATCAGTCTTGAAAGTGCTAAGGGTTCTAAGGAAAGGTCTGATTAGTCTACAGGTACTCTTATCTCTTCTGATGTTGCTCCTATGGAACCTCAAGAGAGGTATGCCATAGAAATATGTTGGCTATTGCTGCTGAGGGGATTATTAGGAAGGAAAGTTCCACTATCCCTTAGTCTCAGGGGGAAGAGACTCAGTCCTTGGTGGGAGAAGACGCAATGGTGCTCTTTGAACAGCTTGCACCAGAAGAGACTACTGGGACCCCCCCCCCCCTGATAGACCTGACCCTCTCCTGAGGAAACAAGTCAGGAATCATCTTCCTAGGTCAGTTTCGACCCTGCTCCTTCTCCTCACTTTAATGCTGAGCCCTTGGAAGTAGTGGCTCCTGTTATGAGGTCCAGTGATGAAGAAGATGAGGATAATATTGCTCTGAGTGCGTTCATTACCGCAAGGAGGCCAGTAGCAACTCCTGAGCCCCATCCTAAGTGACCTACCACAAGGTTGCAGAAGAAGGAGGCTCTTGAGTCTGCGCCAAAAAAGAGTACCAGAAGTAACAGGAAGAAGAAGAAAAGGCTGGTGAAAAATGGTGAAATTGTTTATGACAAGAATATCCCAGTTGTGGAAGTTGATGAGGAAGCCACAGAGAAACCAAGTTCCTTGATCAAGAGGTCTCAGAAAAAGTAGCACTCTACTGAGAGTACTTCAAAAGAAGTTGCTGAAACACCAAGTGAAAAGTCAGTAAAAGATAGTGGCAAGTTGAAAGAAGTTGTGGTAGAAGAGTCTGTGTCTGATGAGGATGTGCAAGTGACATTTAGTGGGAAAGTTAAGTCCAGTGGAAAGTCTATAAAAAGGAAATTGGAAGATGTGAAAGAACCCGGTTCTGTGAAGAAGGCAAGAAGTGGAAGTGTATCTGGTAAAGAAAGGTTGAGGTGTCAGAAAGTGTTGTGGGGTCGTACTTTTGACCCTGAGATGTCTGAGATGGCTGGAATGCGCCAAGTGCTTGAGATGGTTTAGTTTCAACAGTGGGGACACCTATTCAAGGTGGATGAACCCAAGGTATATGAGGAAGAGGTTCAAAGTTTCTATGCAGACCTCTTTACCGTTGAATCTGATCACATCTGCGCACTGGTAATGGAGTAGACATTGTTATGGACTCTGCTGTGTTAGGAGACATACTTAAAGTTCCTACTGAAGGTCTGTCTTTTGTTAGAAGTGTCTGTAGTTCAGACTTTAGGCATGCTATAGTTAAGGAGAGTGTTGTGCAGCGGGGCGAACGGGTGCATAAGAAAGCTTTGCTTCCTGTTTATCAGCTGCTTTTTGAGTTGGTGAACAAGGTCCTGCTTCCTCGTGCTGAGAGGAGGTCCATCACATCTAAGGCTGATCTGTATCTGATGGAAGTACTGGATAAGTTCGAAACTATTGCTCTTCCAGCCATCATGATTAAGCATATGCAAAAGGTGGAAGCATTCAAAGATGGAAATCATGGCCTCCCCTATAGATTTCTCCTCACGCGTGTCTTCAATTTCTTTCAAGTGCCTTTGGGACAGCCTAAGATGGGGACCAAGAAGCGGACTATCTCTAAAACTACTCTAGAGGAATGTGAGTGTATTGACAAAATTGGAGGGGTAGGAAGCACTTCAACGATCTCCCAGCTTATAAATGCTCAAAATAGTGCTACTGAAGAGTTCAGAAAGTTGAAAGCAAGGAATGCCATATTAGAGACTCAACTCAGTCAGGCCCAAGAGGCACCAGGGTCCTCCAGTTCCTCAAATGCAAAGGTTGCTCGTCTGACTAAGAAGAATACTGATCTCAGGCAACAAGTTGAGAACCTGAAGGAGAAACCGCTCACTGAGCAAATGTCCGCCAATGCTCGGATAGATCTAGTTCTCAACACACTTGCTGCTTCTTCCAAGCCCTCTTCCTCTAGTGTCCCCTAGGCATATCTCTCAGTGACCAGTGTCCAGTTTATCTCTATTGACAATGTTTTGATGATGTTGTGGTGGTTGTTTTTTTTTTGGTTTGTGGATGGAAATCATTAGTACTGCTCCCGTGTAAACAGTCCAAATCTGCTTTTACTGTAAAGGCAAATGCTTATGTTTTTCGTTGTTTAATGAAAACTCTCCTTCTTTTGCTGTAAATGCTTATGTGTTTCTGTCTTTCTTCTCTATCATGTTGTGTGTACATAAGTGGCATGAGTTAATTGGGATAGACTTCTCTATGTTATTTGCTTGTTTGTGTGTTATTAATGATGCCAAAAGGGGGAAGAGTAGATAAAATTGAAGGAGTTAAGAAGAAGCAGGGACTCATTAAGGGGGAAGCACAAAGTCAGGGGAACTTGTGAATTTCCTGATACTTTATCTGGTTTTTGTTGCTCTAAATATGATTGTCAATTTTTAAGTTTGACATCATCAAAAAGGGGGAAATTGATGGGTTTATAGTACCTTAGCTTCATATTTTGATGATCTAACAAACTTACTATCAAAGAACCAGATAAGGAACCTAATACACTTGGTACACAACTCAGTCAACGAATTCAAGCTTATGTGTGTTGCTATGACTTCAGGAGATAAAGAATCAACACAGGGACCTGATCCCCTTGGGTTCTCCAAACAACAGTACGAAGTCAACTCTCTACAACTAGAAAGTGACTGCCTACACTGAACACGCAAACAGTGCAGCAATCACTTTTCATTGGGAAGGACCATGAACCAACCAAGTCACTACATCATTCAAGTGATGTCAACCTAGTTGTATTAACAAAAAACATTACAACAAAACATCACTTGAATACTTGAGAATTCATTCAAGCATTCTAAGCATCTGACAATCAAGCATTCAATTCTCAAGTGCATCAAGAACAAATTACAACATTACTACGGACCAGTTCCTTTAACGAGTCTCTTGTATGTCCTTAGTTGAGTTGTAACATTGTAATTGTTCTTCAGTATAATTCCTACTTTGCTTATCTAGAAGCTTTAATTAGGAACCCTTTGTAAACCATAAACCTTTAGTGTTTGTATCGTGACTAGAGTTAGTCCTGAGTTGAAGTCTTTGTAATAGGTGTATTGCAAAGTGGCTTGTAATAGGTGTATTACAAGTTAGTGAGGGATTAAGAGTTTAATTCCTAGGTTGCATAGGTTGTAATCTGAAGATTCTCATAGTGAAGTTGAAATCCTACCAGTGTAGGTCGTAGTTTTTTTATTCCCTTGAGCAGGGATTTTTCCACGTAAAAGTTCCATGTTCCATTTACTTACTGTTGCATTAGACTTATCTGTTGAAACCTATATAGGACCTAGTCTCTATATAGTTTGGTGGGCTCATATATTCTATCACTAACTAACTGAATAACCTATGGTCCACGGCTGCCATCTAACTAACTTTATCACCCTCTAAGCATTCAGCTTTACAACCAGGGGCGGATTTACATACAAAAATTGGGTGCTCGAGCACTCATTAACCTCGACTCGGAATATGTATAGTTATATAGAGAATTTAAGAAAAAGGATATAATAAAACAGCAAGCATCCAAGTAACGAAGAGCCTAGTGGGTGCTTTGGTTTATGATGGGTGTTGGAGATCTGTAACAGCCAAAGGGTGAGGGATCGAATCTCACTCGTTGCAAGCATTTTTTCCTCAGCCAATACTACTTTTATTCTTTTGCTTCTGACTTTGTTTTATCTTTTTTGTTTTTTTGCTTTTCTTTTCTTACTTTATTTAATTAATGATAGCACATAAGAAAAGGAAAATTTTCTTTGGAAAAACAACGAATCCTTTCATAACCGCACTTTTTTGAGCCAATACTACTTTTATTCTTTTGTTTCTGACTTTGTTTTATCTTTTTTTTTTTTTTTTTTTGCTTTTCTTTTCTTACTTTATCTAATTAATTATAGCACAGAAAGATAAAGAAAATTTTCTTTAGAAAAACAACGAATCCTTCCATAACAGCAAAATCCACTGATCTTTTTCTCGCTAATCATGTTATCCATCACAGTTTCACACCTTCTACAATTATAATATCATGGTTTTCTAATTAAATTTTTTTCATTTTATTTAAATAGTTGCATACTTATATGATGGGATTGATAGTAACTTTACGTCAAAAAAAGTTAAGCACCCACGAACCTAAAATTCTGGATCCGCTACGGTTTACAACTGTCACCCGCTGTCATTCTAACCATCTCAACAGCTATGATTTACAAAACCGTCATAGGTAATGCATATTCTGAACATTGTTAACCAGATATAAGTTAGTATTGTTGTTACAAGCCATATAAAAGAATAGGATATTTTATTAAAAAAAAATTCTAATATTTCTAAAACAGCATTAATATTAATTATCACCGACATTTTCAGTAATTCTTAGACTGACCAAGTCCATCCTAAAAAAGGACCTTTCAACGTGCCGAAAGTTAGCCCATTCTATATCCTAACTGAATATAAAGACAGAGAGAGCAATATTTCTTCTTCCTCTCTAAGTTTGACAGTATATATTGTGTAGAACGCATTTAACCACTTTTTTTCCTATACATTGAGATTATGCTTTCTGCACGTCATCTTTGGCAACCCCCTAGTTGAATTCAAAGGTCACAAAAAGTTGATTTATATTTCTAAGACACAAAGTAAATTAAACTGATAATCTATATAGTAATTAATAAGGAATCTGCTTCTTTCAGATGCCAACAAAAGAGCAAACAAGCAGCTTCCCAGAATTTGAGGCTCCCAACTTCAGGACTTTTTCAGTAGTCTATAAGGAATTATTCTTGCTAATACAGTATTAGCTTAAACAATTCATAATTCTCATCAACACCCCACGGTGTTCCACAAATGCATTGCAAAATCGTATATTATATGTACGTGTGTGTCTGTGTCTGTAGAGTTCCCACATGCATGCAGGTTTTTAATTCTAAGCCTTGACCGCACTTTGCGCTAATAACACATGCTATTAGGGTTTAACAAAATTCTTAAAGTAAGGTTTGTTTTGGTGCTTTCGTAGATGATGAGTTGTACTATTTATTACTAGGACATGCTAGCTGGGTACGAGTTTAGAATTTTATGAGAAAGACATAGCTAAGACCCGGAAATAAAAGGTTATTAATATTATTATATAATTATTCGTTATTCTATCCATAGAATTCCCAAACCTAAGTCCAAGTTAGTGAGGATGACAACGATATTGTCTTATATATAACCCTTAGAGACTTTTAATAGCCATTTTCTTTTCTCTTTGTTGAAGATGCAATTAAATAACTAAAATGTTCCCTCTAATAGCTTAAACTTTATTAAAAAAGATGGTCGCACACTTCAACATATTAATATAGGATACAGATATCATGGACTAATAATCCGGCTAAACTTTTCGGGAAACCGCAGGTTAATTTTGAAGTGTTAATTAATTTTACAAGTCTCTCAGTTATTACATGCTCATGTACAAACTGTATTAAAACTCAACTTGAAAACTTTCCTAAGTCCTAACCATAACATACATTATCGACGTAGCACCAGCACCTAGTTAGCGGGTTAAAGTGGACGTGTCACTGCAGTTCTATCAATATTTCTGAAAATTAGAATCCCATACTCTTAGAAATGGTTTTCACATTTTTATATAATGATGTGACAAAAAGAACAACATTTTTCATAATTAATTTCATATGCCATAATATACGTAATCACCAAAAAAAGAGAAAAGAAAAGTGGTTCAAATAACGCTGAAGCTTTCCGAGAATATTACATGTCATCATAATTCGTAAATATTCTCAAGAAATGATTTCTTTCTCAATACATATTATTTTTCCACAATGCCAACAAATTAAAATCAAAAGGAATAAGTATCATAAATATAAAATATCTCATGCCCATTCACGTAACAAGGTTCACTTTTTTTTCCTTCCTATTCATGCATCTCCGATCCGAAAAAGATAAAAGTAAAAATAGATTAAAAATAGTAGAATTAGTAACAAGGTGAAACTGTTTATATAATATAATAACTTTATTTTAAAAAAAATTGAAAAACGAAAGTGAAGTAGCGCATCGACTTAAACTTAGACAAAACAAATTTTCTCTTTAGATAAACATACTCCATAAAGTATCAAGATACCCTAAACAATTTTTTCAATTTATATTTTTATTTTTATTTTTATTTTGTTATTTGTCGTGCAAAATAGATGGTGACCACAAATCACAGAGTACGAAATTTATCAATAATTATATGGGTGAAAGGACATGAGTTGCCGATGCACAACTTCCCATAAACGCCATGAAATTGCTATGAGACTGAGGAGTGATTTTTCAGAAAAGAATCCACGACTTTCTTCAAGCTGTTTACGTGTACTTTCGTCATAGAAAATCAAAAAAGGAATCATACCTATTGCATTAAAGTATTAACTCCTAAGTCAAGTTGCATATTATTCTCTAATCACTTGTTAATCACATCTTCTAACTCTAATCAGCTAAAACCATTTTTAATGATACTTCGAAGTATTTGCCAGTTGGGTTTTGGTTTATCCTTCAAATTGTGTCCCTTAATTAAATACTAATTAAATAGATGTGAAAGGAATGAAAGAACAATAAATTAACGTAAACTCGAGAGCAAATGAGCCAAATAAATATTCCGTTGGAAAGGGCAATCGAGGAAGAGGCAAAAACATGAAACCCTAGAGAGAATGTCTTGTTAGACAAGAGAATTATATTTAATTAGTTAAAATAAACGTAAAGAATTTTTTATTGATTTAATTAGTTAATTAATAAGATAAATTTTCCATAGGAGAGAGAGAGGAGAGGACAGGAGTCTAGGGAAAGTAAGAAGGAAACAGAGACATCATCGTAGAAGATAAAGAGTACTCTGTTTCTGTTGATTAGTCACATGGATTCCTCTGCTTCAACTGATATATATTCCAAAAACCAACCTGAACCACCACACTATTTCCTATTTTCTGTTTTGAGTTTAAATTGTTTGCGTTAATTTATCAAAAAAATTGACCTACAACAACATATAAATCTCCGTGTTAAATTTGCATATGGTAACATCATAAATAGAGTGAAAATGTGCTACAATTAATTAAATTACACTAATGATAGGGCAGTCTGGTATTTAAGGCATCTCGTGTTCATGAAAGGTTGAGGAAAAAATTGCATCCCAAGGGTGTAAACATTAGTGATTACTTCTACGACTCGATCGAACCAGTGATCTATAGTTCACACAAAGACAACTTTACATGAGCTAAAAAAGAAAAAAATTATACCACATGCTATAGACACTCCAACACTAGCAAGCTAGAGCAGAGAAAACTTTTTCCAGATCTTGCTAGAATCTCTGAGCTATCATCAACTTTTCGTCAGCAATAGATTCTTTTTTTTTTTCTTTTCTTTTTCTTTCTTTCGTTCTGTGGACAGGGTCCAACTATTTACCAAAAGAAACAAAGGCTATGCAGCATTTAGGCAAAACTTTTATGCATCATACAATGCACCTAATTTGTGTAAGTTTAGGATCGCAAGTGACGATATCACCGGCCCCTTTTAATTTCACTTTTATTGTACATAGTTGACAATGGACTTCAATGTCCTTGTTGTACATCTATATTGTCAGAGCTAAGCACCACTAATCATATTCAGCTTTTGAGTAATTAATCTGGTCAAGATTACTTCTGAAATCCTTGGCCATATATATTATTCTTGAGACTATTAATCATAATTCATAATTGTTTCTAGGTTGAGCAGAGTTGACGTTGGTTAGTATACTTTATTATGCCCTAATTTATTTCACAAATTATAATCGTAGGAGGTGTTCACTAAGGTAATAACATAGTAATCAGTTACCATAATTTGAAAAAAAGCAGAAAGCTTAAGCGTTTTTTTAAACCTAATTCATACATACCTTCTTCCTACCAGTGTAAGAAAAATGAGAGGTTTCTCTAAATTTTCCAAGAGTGTTCTTTTAAAGTTATCACCTAGAGCAGCATTATGTAGTAGGATATTTTTATATAAATGTATAAAAATATTTTTTTTCTTACAAAAGCAATAACGTTACATGGTAGTATATATGCGGGCAGAGGCAGAAGCACAATTACGAGTTCAGTCGAACTCAGTAACTTTTGCTCAAACAATATATATTTGTGCTAAGAAATTCATTAAATATGTATAAACATTAACTTAAAATCAAATCATTGAAAACTCATAAAAGTTAAAATCTTGTTTCCCGGCATATGTAGGTGGGATGAGGGTATTTGCTAAAGTGTTCATATATATAATACCCTTACTTTTGGAATCAATACCATTTTGCTATATTAGCACAAAACTTGTTGACATCAATATATGTGGTTTTATTTGCTACTATTAATGGTATTTGTCTTTGGCCTGTGTTGGTTTTTCTTGGGTCCCACCATATGTTCACCATCTTTGTGAATCTTAATAGGGGACCATTAGTCATCAGAGTTTCTGAGTACAGACTCAGGAGTTAGCTATTCACTCCTCCATCTCTTCTCTCTTGTATTGTATGTTTGCAACTTGTGGTGACTAGTCCAACTTGCTTTACTGTATCACGTGTGACCTTTTGTACACTTTTTACTAGGTTAAATTCAGTTCTCTTATATATATAACACTTCATGATCTGCTAGAAAGGAAAAAGAGATTATAAAAAGCTTAGTTTGTTTGGTCCTTTGAGTTTCTAGTGCTTGTGCTTTTGCTTAAACTTTCCAATCTAAAGTGAGGTTTCTTTGGAAGAAACATTTCTCTTCTTCTTCTTCTTTTGTTGGTCCTTTTTTTCTTACTTGGCCTTTCAAACTACTTTTGTCGTCCATAATTTGTCCTCATATATGATGAAAACAAAATAGTTGGGTTAAAAAGATAGGAGTAGAAAGCAAAAGGCAAAGAGAGATGGCATTAGAGACAGTAATTTACCCTCAAGAATCATTTGGGTACGGTTGCAAAGAGTACTATATTCCAGCTAATTTGAGTAATTATAATTATGAGTTGGGTTTATTACAAGGAGGAGAAGATATGACTTTTACAAGTCTGTTGGATACTGGCAATTATAATACTAATAGGGAGTCTTCATCTTCACCAGTGATGTACAACATTAATAATGCCAAAGAATATAGTTGGGATCCAAATTATTCTTCTCTTGAAGAACCTCTTAATGTTATTGGGGAAGGATCTCCGGCCATGATGGAACCACCGCCGGCGGCCAGAGCCGCCACCGTTTCCGGCCGCCGGAAAAGAAGACGAACGAGAAGTTGTAAAAACAAGGAAGAATTGGAGAACCAGAGAATGACTCATATTGCTGTTGAACGCAACCGTCGTAAGCAGATGAATGAATACCTTGCTGTTATTCGATCTTTGATGCCACCTTCCTACGTTCAAAGGGTATTTTCCTCTTGCTTTTTACGAATATATTTCCAAATCCTTTCACTTTTGCTTCTTTTTTATTTCATTTCAGTTTTACTTTTTTGCAAAGTTGACAAACTTTTTATGAATGTAAAATGACAAAAACATGACCCTAGCTAGCTATTTTTAATAAACTGCATAATTTAATTGTCTTTTGCCCTAAAAAGAAACGTTAACTACTGCAGAGTAGTAATTTTTTAGAAAGTTTCCATGCAAAGGGAAGCGGGTCCAGGATTTAGTTTTCAAATATTCATGCCATGATTTTTACCATTGTATTACCTACTGTACTTTTTAACGATGAAAATGATTATTTAGAATTATATTTATATATGCAGTTCCTATCATGTTACGTGTGGTTAAATAAACGTCATTTTCTTTTGATCTCCTTTTTAATTATCGTGAAAGTAAAGGAATTTTTAATTTCAGGGTGACCAAGCTTCAATAATTGGAGGAGCCATAAACTTTGTGAAGGAGCTAGAACACCATCTTCAAACCCTAGAAGCTCAAACGATAACTCATTCTCAACAACAACAACAACAATCGGATTGCCATGGCTTATCATCAACTCCACTATTTGCTGATTACTTCAGTTTTCCACAGTACTCAACTCGTTCAAATCATTCCAACAGTTCTACTCCGGCAGATGCGGCGGCAGCCACCACATGTGACTCTCCATTGGCCGTCGAAAAACAGTTAGCGTTGGCGGAAATAGAAGCGACCATGGCGGAGAGCCATGCCAATCTCAAGATACTCTCAAAGAGAAGGCCAAAACAGCTCTTGAAAATGGTAGCTGGGCTTCAGTGTCTATGGCTCACTGTTCTCCATCTCAATGTCACCACTGTTGACCATATGGTTCTTTATTCCCTCAGTCTCAAGGTTTGTCACTAAATTTTGATTGAGTTAATTACAACTTCTACATACAGTGTAGAAATGTAATTACATTATCATGATACCTAAAAGATAAGTGCATGTAACTGCTCATAATAATCGAACTAGTTACAACATATTATAACAAGTTAAATTACACCAATAATATATATTTTTGCCTTAGCTTCTAATTAAGTCGAGATATTTGTTTTCCGTTTTTAATTTTCTTATAATATTTATATATGTAATGTGACTTTTTTGTGCGTGAATTGGAATTTGGAACAGCTAGAGGAAGGGTGCCAGCTAACTACAGCAGATGAAATTGCTGACGCTGTTAATCAATTGCTCTGTCGAATCCAAGAGGAAGCTGCTTCAAGCTAATAATAATAAATAAATAAAAACTCGGTTTAATTGTACGGGGTTTAATCTTTCTCATAATGCTTGCTATTTTACTTTCTGGGTTTCAATTTCTTGTACCAGATCCTAACATCTACTTGGCTCTAGCAAAAATTAATAACGCCCAGCTATAACCAGCTTTTGACTTATGTTACTTTGTACTAATTGTTTTTAAGCAATTCTGGATCGGAGTGGTTTAGTAAGAATTAGACATCAAATGTTAATTTCATTTTTTCTCAGTAGCTTTCTGGTTTCGTGGAAACAAAAAGTTCCTGGTAGTTAAGAGTCATGTTTATAAATGTTTGGCATTAAAATTGTCGACTTCTACAAAAAGAGAAATGTTTCAAGTCAAGATAGTCTATCATATTATTGGACAATTATTTTCTTCCTGACCCTAGTGTTCCTGTTGCAAAAGACAAGCAACTCAAAAGGATGAACTCCAAAACTAGTGTCCACGTTCAGTTACAAATCATACTATATGGGAAGACCAAAGTCAAAAATTAAAAGACTAAAATAACCATAAAAGATTGTATGACTATTTCGTCCTTCAGGTAAGCATTATTTCAAGAACATTTTAGGAGATACCGTGCAATGCATGTGTACAGAGACTACTGTATTTAATAGTGTAAAGCAAAACTATGACACCTTAGGCGAATCCCACCTCGACAAAGCACAGAAAAAATGTTGGGTATATAAGTAAATACGTTTTAGATCCTAGTGACGCATTTGAAAGTCGTGCGAGCCTAGGCCCAAAGCCGACATATTATTAGTGGCTGAACTGTTACATACGATATCAGAGTTATTCAACGTGCAATCTTAAATGATGGTGGGACAAACGTCAACGATCACACATGTCCCTGAGTGAATTAGACATCCAAAAGCGAATAGTATCACTAGTGGACTGCGATATCACAATAACCTCATATCTTTCTTAAAAGAATTAATATATGCGATTATTACTGACTGCAACATTTTTGAGCTCTTTAATTTGTATCGCTTTCATAATGTTAGGTATGTTTTTTTTTTAAAAAAAAATGAAAGTTAAAAGCGTTGTTACATGCTTTTTATGTCAATGGCACTCCGCATAAACGTTTTTCACCTGCTTTTTTTAGTCCGCATACTTTCTCTCTCCATTCTATTTTAAGAGTAGTATTGAATAAGAAAGGTAAATTTCCTCTATCTAATTGAAGATGAAATCCAGTTTTACATCTAGCAAAGCATACGTTCTTGATCAGATCACAAATTGTAAGGTGGTGAAAGTGTTGACTAAACCGGTAGAGGTTGTATACGGGTAAAACTGAAGCGAGTGAGCACCCCGATTTTTCGGTAGGGCAAACGAAGCAGGGACATTACTACAAGGAATTGGAATCGAAGCTAGGAACCTCTCGTACTTAGGCCCGAACAAAGCACCTACCACCTGAGCCACCGAGACCACGCCCCCAAATCCAGTTCGAGCTCCAAGACCATGGAAAGCACTACCAAATGCCTGCACACGACTAACAAAGGGCCGCGATATCCGAGCTCAACCGGATATCACGGTGCAGATCTCTACCCGTATCGGCAGTAGATTAGTGATTAACGAAAAAGAAAAATTTCACTTTTCTTAGAATGCTACTAGGAATGAAACTCTCCTACCATATAAAGGGGGTAATTTTTATTCAAGACGCACATTGTAACACGCATATCAAGACAATAGCATTTGTTTTTGTTAATTTGCACTGAATTAACCTAATTACAGATGAATTATAACATGCAAGAACAATCAGCAATGGATCTTTGATTTCATTGAAGAAAAAAAAAAGAGAGAAAGATGAGCTCTTAGCTCTTCTTCATGTTCGTTATACACAGTAATAACCGACTAAGTCATTTTATTGACTTAGTTGGTTATTAACTTCAACTAATCATCAAATCACACCCATAAGTTTCACTATTTCCACATTGGTCCTAACTACTAATTAACAGATAATTTCACACTTCCCCTCAAGCCGGAGGGTGGAAAACATTGAACAATCCCAGCTTGGATGTTAGAACCCTGTGTTGCTCAGCTCCTAACCCTTTAGTCATCACATCTGCGAGCTGTTCCTTAGTGGAAATGTATTGAGGTTTAATCAACCCTTCTTTGATCTTTTCTCTCACAAAGTGGCAATCAATTTCTATGTGTTTTGTCCTCTCATGGTAGACTGGATTGGCTGCAATTTGCATAGCTGCCTTGCTGTCACAGTGCAACACCACTGGCTCCTTTATANCTCTTCACAAGCCACTAGCCAACCAACTCTCAGTACTGCTGCCATACTTCTATATTCTGCCTCAGCAGAACTCCTGCTTACAGTTGGCTGCTTCTTTGATTTCCATGAGATCAGTGATTCTCCTAGTTTAATCACATAACCAGTCACTGATTTTCTTGTATTTGGACAAGCTGCCCAATCTGCATCACAATAAGCTGTGATTTCTTCTACTGCTCCTTTCTTCAATAACAACCCCATTCCTGGTGATCCTTTTATGTATCTAACCACTCTCAATGCAGCATCCAAATGTGATTGCTTTGGATTCTGCATGAACTGGCTCAAAACCTGAACAGCAAAACAAATATCTGGTCTTGTAATAGTGAGGTAGATCAGCTTGCCTATTAATTTCTGATAGCTTACAATGTCCTGTAGCTCTTCATCACCTTTAACTCCTGCATGCTTGTCATACTCAACAGTTGTCAACTTGATGTTTTGTTCCAAAGGAGAACTAGCTGGTCTTGCACCACTCATTCCCACCTCTGAGATCAATTGAAATGCATACTTCCTTTGGTTCAGCACAATTCCCTTATCTGATCTCATGAGTTCAATTCCCAGGAAGTATCTTAGTTCACCTAGATCTTTTAACTTGAAATGTTTGTGTAGGGTTGTCTTTGCCTCCTCCACCAGTGCATTGTTGCTCCCAGTAATCAGTAAGTCATCTACATATACAAGGATGATTACCAAGTCTGCACCTGTCCTTTTTGTAAATAGGGAATGATCATAGGCACTTTGTGAGCATCCTTCATCTATCAATGCATCAGTTAATTTGATATTCCATTGCCTTGATGCCTGTTTGAGGCCATAAAGGGACTTGAGTAGCCTGCAGACCTTAGACTCCCCCTTCTTATGAAATCCCTGAGGTAATGCCATGTACACCTCCTCATACAAATCACCTTGCAAGAAGGCATTATTAACATCCATTTGTGACAAAGACCAGCCTTTAGAAACTGCTAGATTGATCACAGTTCTGACTGTCACCATCTTGGCAACAGGTGAAAAGGTTTCATGATAGTCCAAACCTTCCTGTTGTGTGTATCCTTTTACCACCAGCCTGACTTTGAATCTCTCCACCTCACCATTAACTTTGTGTTTGATTTTATAGACCCATTTTGAACCAATAGTCTGCTTTCCTGGGGGCAGATCTACCACTTCCCATGTTTTATTTTCTTCTAGTGCCTGAATCTCCTGTTGCATTGCCTTTATCCATTTATCATCTTGTGTTGCTTCCTGGAAATTCCTTGGTTCTACTTGGGCTGAGAATGAGCTGAGATAACACTGGTAGTGTTCTGGAAGGTGGTCATAGCTTACATAATCTGTAAGTGAATAGAGACAATCTCCTCTTGGTTTGCAAGAAGTCACATAATCCTTGAGCCACACTGCTGGTCTTTGTGTTCTTGTAGATTTCCTAGTCTCTGTAGTTTGTTGTACAATTGATGGCAGTTGTTCAGGTATCTCCTCTGTATGATCCGATTGTTGTACCTCTTCATGTTCTTGTTGTTGTGAGGTACCTTGTCCATCCCTCTCATATGAGCTCAGCATCTCCATGTCATCAGTTGTTTCATTTAATGACATATTTGGTGAAGTATCTATCTCTGCTTCAACTGCTATTCCAGGATCATCATCAACCATAGGTGTCAAGATAGGCTGATCTTTTGTGGTTGTTGCTGCACCAATATCGGGGATGAATAAGCTCTCATGCTCCAAGGGTAAGCCTTTGAAAGGGAATATGTCTTCTCTGAAGCTTACATCCCTGCTTACCAAGAACTTATTTGACTCCAAGTCATACAGCTTGTACCCTTTCTGCACTTCAGAGTATCCAATAAACACTGATTTCAAAGCTCTTGCTGCAAATTTGTCCCCTCTTGGCAGTGTACTAGCATAACGTAAACATCCAAATACTCTAAGGTGATCTATCTTTGGTGGTTTTCCATAAAGTCTTTCATAGGGTGACTTACCACTCAACACTGCTGTGGGCATCTTATTGATTAAGTAGACTGCAGTTTTCACACAATCTCCCCAAAATCTAGCAGGTATGTTGCTTTGAAATTTCAATGCTCTTGCTACCTCCAATATGTGTCTATGTTTCCTCTCTACCACTCCATTTTGTTGTGGAGGGTAGGGACAACTACTCTGATGAACTATTCCCAAGGATGCAAGCAATTCATTGCAGTTTTTATTGAAAAATTCTCTACCATTATCAGATCTCAACACCTTTATGGAAGAATTAAACTGATTTTTCACAAGAGCAAAGAAGTCTTTCAATACCACTATTACTTCACACTTAGAATGCACCAAACAAATCCAAGTGTATCTACTATAGTCATCTACTATGGTTGCAAAATATTGCTTCTTGTCATAGGTTGCAGTTTTGTATGGTCCCCATACATCTATATGTATAAGCTGAAATACATGATCAAATTTATGACTACTAACAGGAAAACTTAGTCTATTCTGCTTGGCTAATGGACAAATTTCACAGAACATCTGCACATCTTTATTTACTTTATTTTTCAAATCTGGTAAGCACTGCATTGAACCTATAGAAGCATGTCCCATTCTTTGATGCCATAACTCTGCACTTATCTCTTCCTTCTTGACTGATCCAACTACTATGTCATCTTCTTCACTTCTGATTATGTACAAGCCTTCATCTTCTCTACCAATCCCCAATACCCTGCCATTGTAAAGCCCCTGAAACACACAAAAGCCAGGGTAAAAGCAGGCTGAACAACACAAATCTCTGGTTAACTTAGATATTGAAATGAGATTGAATTTGAAGTCAGGTACATGTAGGACATTTCTAATCTTCTGCTCTCCTAGTATTATTGCATCACCTGTATGCATTATTTCTTATCTACCTCTTGTGGGTATTTGAACTCCTCTATGATTTCCTTTGTTGATTCTCTTTAAATTTTATAGGACTTCTTTACAGAAAGTAATATGGTGTGATGCCCCTGAATCTACTATCCAATCTATGATCTTGCATTAGATAGTAGTGACTTTGTACCTGTCATATTTGCTGAACTTGAAGTGTTGTTGGAAGTTCCTTCTACAGATGATTTTGTCAGCATGTTCACCAGATGCTTGTACTGATCTTCAGTCATGTAATTTCCTTGTGGTTGTTCATTCACTGTTACTTCTTTCTCACCATTAACATTGTTAGCATTGTTCTTGTAGGAAACTGACTCTTCTTTTTACTTTTGAAATCTGCAGGGTATCCAATTATTTTGTAGCAATTCTACTTCAAATGCCCTTTGTATCCACAGTGCTCACATATTATCCCTACTTTCTTCCCTTTCATGAATTGATTTCCTTTTCCTGCTAACATAATCATTGGATCATTATTCGACTCAACCACTCCTAATTCCCTCTGACTTTCTTCTTGTACCACAACAGCCTAGGCTTGATTCACAGTAAGAATTGGCCTTTTTAGTAACACTGCACTCCTCACATGACTGTAACTCTCGTTTAATCTCATTAAAAATTGTAAAAGCCTATATCTCACCAGGTGATCCGCATATGGACGTGATTCCTCACAATCACATGAGGGTAAAGGAGCTAAGATATCTAACTCATTCCATAGATCTTTCAGCTTTGAGAAATAGGAGGTTACGGAGTCTGTACCTTGTTTGAGAGCCGCGATATCAGCAGAAATTTGATAGATCCTAGTCAAGTCATCTTTGTCAAACCTTTCCTTGAATTCATCCTAGATCTTCCTCGCATTTGAGGCGTACATGATGCTCGGCACTAATTCTACCGCTACAGTGCTGCTGAGCCATGAGACAACTACTGCGTTACATCTCTCCCATTGTGCTGCTAACTCTCCTTTGTATGAAGTCTTCTGACAAGTTCCATCCACAAAACCTAATTTGTTCTTCACAAGGAGAGCTACTCTCATAGATCTACTCCACATGGCATAATTTTCTGGCCCTGTGAGTTTGAGAGCTATTAAAGTTGTTCCCGGTGAGTCTGAATCCTTCAGATATAGTGGATGATTGTGAGGTAGCTTAGCAATTTCATCGTCCGCCATTGTTGCACCTTTTTAAGCTCTGAAAATGATTGTTCTCATATTTGTGATACAGCAGCACTAATCAATCGATAGCTGCTCTGATACCATGTTAATTTGCACTGAATTAACCTAATTACAGATGAATTATAACATGCAAGAACAATCAGCAATGGATCTTTGATTTCATTGCAGAAAAAAAAAAAAGATGAGCTCTTAGCTCTTCTTCATTTTCGTTATACACAGTAATAACCAACTAAGTCATTTTATTGACTTAGTTGGTTATTAACTTCAATTAATCATCAAATCACACCCTTAAATTTCACTATTTCCACATTGGTCCTAACTACTAATTAACAGATAATTTCACAGTTTTCTCTGCTTCTAAAGTTATTCAAAGTCTTATTTTTGCTCATAGTCCTTCATAAGTATTTGGCTTCGAATCGAGGACAGAACAATGACTAAGCTCAGATCCAAGCTCGGACCTAATATCACAACTGGTTTGGTTATTTATTCTATATTTAATTCACTTATTTAACGTTATTGATCACTTGTATTAACTAGTCCACATATTCCTAAAACCGCGTATAAATTCAATTGTTATTTTAAGGATAAACATAGGTATTTATGATTTGACAAAGAAACACATGCATGAATCAGGTTCATGGACACTGTACATAAGTCACGGTCAGAATCAAGCAAAAGGCATGGACGTGCAAGGGATAAGTATAAGTGGTTATTTATGGTAATCCCTGAATGAAAAGATTGCATATTTCGATAATCCAGTGTATTAGAAAATTGGGCATCACACAAATCACTGCCCTCTTATGTTATTGAAGTATAAAACATCATAAAACCTTTAAGAAAAAAAGGTCAAGACATCGCCGCTGCAAATCATAGTTTTAGTAAATGGTTATACCCTCTATGACTATGATTGTATTGGTAGAAATAAATATTACACGTGGATTTATATATGTGGCTGATGTGGCAAGATACGTGGATCACTAAGAAAGCAACAGTTGGAGAGATGCATTAAAAGAGGCACGAGTCGTAATAGATACGAGCAAATCACCCACGAGATAAAAGGGTATGGCCGCTCGGGTCTGAATTGCTATATGGAGAGACACTGACATAATGAATTAAGACAGTAAAGAAGGAAGATTCATGAATCGTCAATTAATGTGCATGAATGATCATAGATGTTACAAAATCTTCCTGGACAGTTACATTGCCAATTATAATGTCTCATTAATATCGTTAATGTTCATAATGATTCAGTCATAAAAGAGAAAAAACGTTGCACTTATAGATTCCTATATAAGGGAAGGGGATTTCACTTGTAAAGGCACGTTCTGATCATTATTGGTATACAATTACTTTCTTTTGCTTTCTATTGGTTACTTTGCTATTTCATATTCTAATTTCCTTTCTTATCACTGAGAAATATAGAATTTCTTGATTATCAGTAGCCGAGTACTTCTAAAAATAAGCTTTGACTGAAGTACACTATTTTTGGTTAAACAATGATATAGATCACATAAAGGTGGTTCTAGACTTATAGCATTTCAATATGTTTTCTTAATAGTTAGTAATCGAGTATTAAATTAATATACACGCAAGGTTGTGTTAACCACTTCCGCGCACTTCTAAAAATATTACTACTAGAAAAGCTACAATAAAAACTTTTAAAGTATTTTTATAATATTCCATCTATTTATTGTTAAAAATAAAGTCTTTGAATTTCTCGACGCAGAGATGTCTAATTGATCTTAAAAGTAGAAGCAAGCTCCTCCTTAGAATGTGCAATATAATAATTGATGTCACTTTTTAATTTTGAAGCACAAGGTAATCATCTGAACTCTTCATAAGTGCTTGTTGACAATAAACACTTATTCGTGCATGAAATAATAGATGGTGCCAGCAGCCTAAGCTCTAGCCTTTTCTTAGGGAAGCAAATCATAACAAATTAAAACATTATTTATTGTTTAACTGTGTGTCATAATATAATTTTACTATGAGTTAAAAAGAATGTTAGGAAGCTACCAAAGAGACAGCCATACTCAAAACCAGAATCTTTAGTCACAACTCACAAGTCAAATTAGATAATGATTGAAATGCGAAATGAACTTTGAACCATTTGATAGTTCACGAGAAAGAAGAAGCTGGATTGGACAAAAGTTGAATAGTTAACCCTTCTGTCCACATGCTTACAAGCAAAACCTATTTTCCCTTTTGCACAGTGGTTAATTAGCTACAAGGACTTATTAGGATGAGGTGAAAGAAAAACTGAAAAACTTATCAGTCCAATAAAATAAAAATACAATAGCAATCAAATTCAATTGCTTTCTCCAGATAAACATGACTAGAACCATGGGCATATGCAAAAATTTTTGTAAATGGTGCTGAAATTTACGGAAAAACGGGATAACTTTAATTATCATATTCCTAGACAAAAATAAACTTAGTCCATTGAGTATTAAGTTAGAAAAGGTCCTGAATTCAATACCACTCAATCAAAAAATTTAACCACAGGGTTCTCTTAAATATTTGCCAAAAATAGGTGCTAGTTGTTGAACTTGAAACCTTTGATTTCTTAGAGCAAAATCAGGCATATAATCAATATGCCAACAGACAATCTGTGTCAAGTGGTGTCACTTGTATCTACTTGTACATTTCCTCAGAGTATTAGCACATATATTAGTAAAAAAATTGACGAGGCGGTGTCGTGCGCCACTACTTTGTTGAACGTGCATCCACCCCTGACCGGAAAAAGATCGCCTAAACTTTTCTAATATTAGAATTTTTGGTGTTTTAAGGAGTGAGCAAACAAGCGCACGTGATAACAACAATAACAATAACAAACCTAGTGAATTCCCATAAAAGTAGAGTTTGGGGAGGGTATCGTGTATGCAGTCTTTACCCCTAGCCTGTGAGGGCAGAGAGATTATTTCTAATAGACCATCGACTAAAGAAAAGATGAAAAAAAGCAGTGAAAACAAACATTAAGAACAACAAGATACTATGAAAAGTGAAGCGAAAGATAGTAATCAAACAGTGGATAGTAATATCAATTTAAGAATAAAAAAATACCATACTAATACTAAAACTACTGATACGGGAAAGAAAAAGTAAAACATTTCGACTACCGACTAACAGTCTACCCTAATTCTCGATCTCCACACACTAAATAGAACAAGCGCACATGATAAATAATAATTATCAAAAGAATAACGAAAAGGATATACATATGAAGCAAAGGCTAATGCTTTGGTTTCTGTACCGTATTGGATTCTGCCATAGCTTTAGGTGGTATATAAAAACTAAAAAGTGAGTACTGTGAAATCCATATAAAGTAGCTAATGCTATATACAGTACGTTTTTCTTCTGCAGTTTGCACCTTCCTACCTCAGCTTTTACCATGAAGAAAGCCAGTTTCTTATTCATTCATTTCTTGAAACTTCCAATTTTCGGGCATAGTATTTCTCTCTTTTCTGTTTTTCTTTTGAACACAGAAAAAAAAAAAGTTTACTTGACCTACTCCGAAGATTTCTAAATTAACCTGGGATTCAGTACAGATCTGAAATTTTGAACCTTTAATTGCAATTCGTACGTACCAACATATTTCAATATTCAGATAATTTTATCCATGGTCATCGAACTTTTATGTTAGTTACCCAAAAGTCACTTTTCTTTTTTTGTTACGTAAAAATCATTCAACTTTGTGTTCATTATGCAAAAGTCACTTTTCTTTCTTTTGTTACACAATAATCATTTTACTTTGCTCTAGTTATCACAAAAGTCACATTTTTACTTGAAAAGTCTATTATGCCCTTGATATTATATAAACCTTCATATTTATGTAATGCCTTCTATATTATATACTATATAATATATTTTTAACTAGGTATTTTATTTATAAATAAAATAACTTAATATTATTTTATTTATTATTCTTATATATATTCGTATATTTAATTTCTTCTTAACTTTAATTTTCAAGATATATTAGTAGCGTTATAAAACAACTTTTTTTCAGCAATTCTTTTTTCTTGAATTTAATTGACCAATCAAAGTTGGTCGGTAATTTCCGACCAACTTTGGTCGGTAATTTCCGACCAACTTTGGTCGGTATGCCCTTACAACCTTCAAAATACCGACCACACGTTAATTGTCGCGTTTTGGACGATTATTTGCCATTACCGACCAACTTTTGTCGATTTTTTTGGATGTTTTTTCCCGAATTTCTAGTAATGTAATTTTCCAAATAACCAATTCCCCAGGTAAATCTCCAAGAAAATTTTCCCAACTAAATTCGCATGTAGTACCTAGGGATTTTCCTTCAGATTAACATATGATTTTTTCCCTCATTTTCATTGTTTGTTTACCTGCGAATTTTCTGACGGAAATGTACTTGCCAATTTATTCTCTACTAATATATATTAAAGTTACTGAAAAATTTAATAACGCTACTAATATATTTTAGAAAACTTAANAATGATTTTTGTGTAACAAAAGAAAGAAAAGTGACTTTTCTATAATGAACACAAAGTTGAATGATTTTTACGTAACAAAAAAAGAAAGTGACTTTTGGGTAACAAACACAAAAATTCAATGACTATAGATAAAATTATCTGTTTCAATATCTCAAACGGATGAATTTAGGGGTGTTTATTTTATCCGTCTGTTCGGTTCTATTTTACCAAATTCTGACTCAGTTTTCGATTCTTTAATAAATAAAAAAGTTGAAATAGAACCGAAATATATTGCATTTTGTTAGAGTTAAATACGAAACTACACTCAGTGCAAGTAGAATATAGTAGGTTACACCGTTGAAGCTCCATTGCCAACGAAGGAGTTAGTTAAATCAGGCTAATAGCTACGTTTGGCTATTTAATTTAGCCAAGCTTTTAAAAAGTGATTTTAAGTATATTTTTTCTTAAAATTGTACTTTTCAAAAAGTAATTTTAATTTGGAGAGAAACTATTTTCTTCTAAAAAACTGCTTCTACTTCTACTCAAAAATATATTTTTTCTTTAAAAAGTTTGATCAAACACCTTAACTTTTATTGATCAATTATTTTGTGCTTAGTTTAACAAAATTGACTTTCACGAGGATTTGATTATTATGTGAAAAAAGCTCCAATCATCGTAGTAAAGGCAAATTTGGATTTTGAAACCTTATGGTAGATTGTTTTTTGGTCCCAAGTAAACTTCAAGTTCAAAGAATATATACAAAGATCCAAGTCTTTTAATTATATCCATACCTCTTCTTTTTCTCCCCTAACTCTGCTTTTTTCTTTTCGGTGCTTTTACCTTCAACCCTCCTCTACCCCTTTTCCATCCGTTTGACCAAAAGAATTTTTTCCATTTTTTTGAAAATATTTTTCAAACAATGTTTGATTATACATTGGAATGATTTGTGAAGGTGAGTTTCGAAAATTGAAAAAGTGGCTTCCACCACCTTTCCATACAAAAATTTATTTTCTTTCGTACAATTATAATTGTTTTTCAAGTGAAATATACATTCAAACGCAATTTTAAACTTTAAATACACTCTTTCAACCTAACTATAGAATTTTTTTTTTTTAATATCACATTTTTTATGTCCAAACCCTACTTAAAATCATTATGGAGGCAAATCTTAAGGTAAAATAAATAAAAAAATTGCACGTCAGGAGGACTCCATGCAGCCTAGCTATCAAACAAAAAACTATGGGTAATAGGTTGATTCAACACTGCAGAGAAAGAGAGGGCAAAATATGGACCAGCTAACTTTCTCGTGCTTCCCCCCAACACATACTTTTATAACAATGCAAAAAGCATCACGTTGAGATAACATTTATATGTGTCCATGCAATTACTAATTAAAAATGAAGAAAAGGAAATTAATCATTCCACTCAAGAAAATAAAATAAGATTTGTCACCCTTACAGGAAAAGAAATGGAAGGCGTAGAAAATACTCTCTAAATTTTTTCCAGTTTATGTCACCTTATTTTCATTTTTAGAATATTAAAAAATTAGTATCTTTTTAAATTTGAAAATAATTTAGCTTGAATTTTATATTTTATAATCACATGAATATATATAATGTTTAATTGTTACGATATGTCACGTCTTTAAAAACCAAGTTTCAAAAATATTCTTCTTTCTTTTTTAAACGTCGCGTTCAATTAAACTAGGTTGAGCAGAGGGAGTGGCTAGGATGGTTGAGAGAGAGGGAGCGAGGTGGTTTACGTAGTTCGAAAGATGTCATTTCAAGTTTCTGTGTTATACGTTATGATGCACTAATGAAGAGCATCAACTCGATCTGCTGTTTTTTGATAGGATTTATCATAAGAAGGAAAGAGAGAAAAAGCAAGTCCATGCGAGTAAACAATGATATGATTTGAAGTTCTGCTAATACGTGAAAACCACTAAAAAAAGGCTTGCTGCTTTTGGCGTATCTAAGCTCTTCTCTCTGTCCTTTTGGGGCGGAGCTAGGCGGGCGGAAGGGGTCAGCCGAACTTCTGAACCCACTTCGTTGAAAATTAAACTGTATATATAAGGTTAAATTTTCTTTTATATATGTATGTATATTAAATATTAAATTTTCTTAATTTCTTCGCATATTTTTATTATTTTATGTTTTGAATCCCCTTGATAAAATCTTGCTTCTGCCACCATCTATCCTAAGCCACATTGCCTTTTAACCACTCCTTTTTGTATCTTGGATCTTCAAGTTTTCCCTTGGGACAAATAGAGGATCATGCAGTCTTTTTTGAAATGCTCATTGGCACAGGTTATGATTCTTATATATATATATATATATATATATTAGTTTTTAACTAAATCTTAGAGTTTTTTTTCACTAGTGTTGTCTATGTCTTACACTGATATGTAGGTGTGATATTGGTGACATAAGGTAAAAGAGAAGAAGAGAAGGAGGAGGTAGACCTAAAATTACGTTAAAAGAATTATCTCAAAAATGACGAATGAAAGGGGTTATCTTCCCGATTAAGCAGTATATATATTTGATTATGTTAAAGAAATTTAGCTCAAAATAATAATATGAAACAAGTAAATAGACAAAAATATAGAGAGAAAGGGAGGAGAGATTCTTATTTTTTCAATGTATTCGAATGTGTACAATGTGATGCCCAAACCCTCTATTTATAGGATGATATAGGTAATACAAAGGGATGCCATGAACATGGTATTAACTATTGAGACCATGGGGGAAGATCATGTAGGCGTGGGAGTTACATCCATAATGGTAAGAAGTAGTGGGAGGTTAATGGAGAAGAGTAGTGGGTGTTACTCCCTTAGGAGTTATGGACATCCACCATAATCAAGTATTTCATAACACTCCCCCTGGATGTCCAAAGATAATGTGCCTCGTTAAAACCTTACTAGGAAAAAACCCTGTGGGAAAAAATCCTAGCGAAGAAAAAAGAGTACACATATATTGTAATATGCATTACTTGTTGCCTCATTAAAAACCTTGCCAGGAAAACCCAGTGGGATAAAACCTTAGCTAAGGAATATAGAGTACAACACGTATTTGCCTCCCCCTGATGAAAATATCACTTTATTTCTTGGAGACGACGAATTCCAAACTTGTATAACAACTTCTCTAATCTTGAGATCGGCAATGCCTTGGTAAATTATTCCGCCAAATTATCACTTGAACGAATTTTTTGAAAATTTATTTCATCATTCTATTGAAGATCGTCTCTGCAAAGAAACTTTGGCTAAATTTGCTTTATTTTATCTTCTTCAATATATCGTTCTTTCAATTGAGCTATGCAAGCAGCACCATCTTCAATATTATTGGAATCTTCTCTTCAAAAAAATCACATGTCTCATTCGTGTTGAGTCACTTAATTTATAAGATTTTAGTATCTTGGTATGAAGAACGAACTTCATGTAATGCCCTACATTTACATAACCAACAAAATTGACAATATTTGTTAGAATAAACAAATCTATCAACGATTCTCTTGTAATATATTACTAATTGCATTCCAGTGTCTCCATATCGAATTAAAGTTAAATCTTGCTAGTATAACGTTATACTCAAGGTTCTAGCAAGAAACATAAGTGCACCCAGTGCACTAGGACACAAAAATAAATCATATATGTCATACATGGATGGCTGAAGCTTTATTTAACAAAATTTTCGGGAACCTCTATAACAGTTTAAATCATTCAAGGATTTTCAATATACACATATCAAGTTTTTCATGTATTGCCCAATTAAGACCTGAAAAGAATTTCATCCACCATAGGAGAACTTATCTCCATATAAATGCCGGAGTATTTACGAAAAATCTTGTGCTACAAGTCGTCTTGATGTCTATCGACTTGATTTTTTATTTCACTTTTAGGTGTTGGGACTATCCGCCCAACTTCATATTTTTCAGGTGAAGTCAATTTTCATTGCGTATTGGTGACGACCCAACTCGTCGTCTCATGTATTACAGCCCTGTTTCCCCCATTTATTGCTCTTTCATGTTTTATTCTCAGCATCGGGTGAGTTAGAGTTGAATTGAATTGGTTTGGATAGGAAATGAGACACTTAGTCTCTTTAAGGAAGGTTTGATTTGGAAAAGTCAACCGAACGTTGACTTATTAGTTAGAAGGCTCGGATGTGAATTCCGGTAATTCGGTTAGCTTCGGGAGGTGATTTGTGACTTAAGAGTGCGATCGGAAGTGATTTTGGAGGTCCGGAGTAGAATTAGGCTTGAATTGGCAAAGTTGGCGTTTTGGCGATTTCCGGTGGATAGGTGAGATTTTGATCCGAGGATCGGAATGGAATTCCGAGAGTTGCAGTAGCTCCGTTAGGTGATTTTGGATATGTGTGCAAAATTTCAGGTCATTCAGACGTCGTTTGGTTGGGTTTTTGATCGAATGCGTAATTCGGAAGATTTTAAGAAACTTAGGCTTGAATCCAATGTGAAATGATGATTTTAGTGTTGTTTGATGTGTTTTGAGGATTGGAACAAGTTCGTATGATGTTTTGGGATGTGTTGGTGCTTTTGGTTGAGATCCCGGGGGCCTCGGGGTGATTTCGGATGGCAAACGGAGGATTTTGGACTTAAAGCATTGCAGAAAAAAATGCACAGCTGTTGCAGGCCACTTTTGGCCTTCGCGTTCGCGGAGGTGCCCATCGCGTTCACGTAGTTGTGGTTTCTGGGTCATCGCGTTCGCGATCGTGGCCTCGCGTTCGCGTAGAAGGGCTGGGGACCCTGCCTAGTTTGTTCATCGCGTTCGCGATGAGGGAGTCGCGTTCGCGTAAGAGGACGTTCCTGTGCATCGCGTTCGCGTTTGGAGTATCGCGTTCGCGTAGGAGGTTAAGCTGGACCATCACGTTCGCGTGAGGGTCGACGCGTTCGCGTAGGGTATCGTTTGGTCAAAGGAAAGTTGGCCTTCGCGAACGCGGGGTGTTGACCGCGTTCGCGTAGAGGAAAAGCTGGGCGACAGAAGGGTTTAATTATGATGTTTCATCCGCGACTCATTCATTGTTTCCTCCATTGTTGAACCACCTCAAGAGCTTTTTGGTGGAAATTGGAGTTTTGACGGGAATTGATTGGAGGTAAGTCTCATGACCTAGAAACGCTATTTTATTGAAGAATCAACCTTTAATTCTTGGAAAATTGGATATAAATTTGAAGAACTAGGGCTTGGGTTTTTAAATAAAATTTTGGATTCGAAGGGGCATTTGAACTCCGATTTTGGTAAATTTATATGTACGGACTCGTGGCGAGACGAGGAATCCGGTAATGTGAATTTTGTAATTTTTCTTGAAGTGGGCCCGAGGCTCGGGTTTTGCCAACTTAGTGAATTTTGGTGTTTTTCGAGTCTTTTCGATTGGGTTATGTTTCTTTAGCCTATTGTAATGTATTCGTTGTGGTTTTAATCAGATTCGGCGTGCGAAGAGGTTGATTTGAAAGGCAAAGGCATAGCGAGCTAGACTTGTGGCCGGCTTGAGGTGAGTAATAGATGTAGATGATGACCTGAGGGTTTGAAACCCCGGTATATCACATTGTGACGCTATATTGAGGCGAGACACGTACTCTATGACGAGTGCGGGGTCGATTGTGACTGGGGATTGTGACCTAGTCCGTTCCGATTGATGTTCGTACTGTGTTCTTGACTAGAAATTGTTTGGTAATCATCCTACTTGGATTTTATGAATATGTTTGGGGCTTTATGCCTATCGTGTGCATCCTTCAGGAATCCTTATCACTTCTTCCATGATGCTTAGCATATTTCATGATATCAGTCCTGAGTTAGACACTGCCTCAAAATGTTTAGTAAATAAATAAAGGTTTTGAACACTTAGCTCTATAATTCCTAATAATTGAATCTAGAAATGAACAATTTGACTGTGCCCGAGTGGCTTGCATGCATATATATATCTGGACTGAGTGTGGATCGGGCTGCACGCCACAGCGAATGCTACGATGATATTGCGCTTGGGCTGTAGGAGCCCCTCCGGAGTCTGAACCACCACAGTGAGCGCGGGTACCCAAATGGATCTGGCTGCGCGCCGCAGCGGTCATGTGCATTGCATTGCATTCATGCATTTATACCTATTTGTCTTACTTGTCCTGGTATTGTTGTTGTTCCACCGTCTAATGTGCTGAATCGCTGAGTATAGCTTTATATTTTAATATTTCGGTATTTCTTACTTTCAGCCATTATATATGTTTATTACTCACTGAGTTGGAAGTACTCACTTTACTCCCTGCACCATGTGTGCAGATTCAGGTGCTCCGGAGACTTAGTGGAGCTGTTTGCTGTTTTCGTGAAGTTTATTTTCAGGAGTTGTTGAGGTAGCTGCCTGACGTCCGCAGGACCCGACTCCTCCCCTTCATTTCATTTTTCTTTCCATATCCTAGACTTCTTTATTACTATGGATATATTACTCTGTTACATCTAGAGGCTCTAGACTCGTGACTCCAGATCTATTGGGGAATGTTTGGATATTCGTTATTATTTTCCATACTATTTTATTTGGATTCGAATTGGAACCTTAATATTTGCTATTTTAACCGTATTACTTGTTAATGGATTGCGTATTTGGGTTGAGAGTATTTAATTGGTCGGGCTTGCCTAGCATTATGTTGGGCGACATCACGACCGGGATTGGGGTCGTGACAAGCTGGTATCAGAGCCTAGGTTACTAGGCCTCGCGAGTCATGAGCCGGTTTAGTAGAGTCTCGCGGAACGGTACGGGGACGCCTGTACTTCTCCTCGAGAGGCTGTAGAACCTTTAGGAAACTTCCCATTCTTGGAATTCTTATCGTGTGTACTTGATTCAACTTGAGATATAACTCTTGAAATTCCTTCCACACGTTTGTATGTGCACGTGAGCGCTCAGTATTATATGTGCCTTGATGGTTTGTGATTCCCCGATCGAGGGGTGAGATGTAATCTTCGTGAGTATGTTGAGCCAGTTCGGGGGACTTGAGGCCGGATCCTTGCCTATGGCTTGAGCACCGAGGTGCTGATTGTGTGAGCAAGTGTTTTGAACTTATTTGTTCAGTATTGCCCTTATTAGCCGGAATGGCGGTTTGGTATTCATGTGATGAGTATGTTAGTACTGCGAGATGTAATTATATGACTTGGTAGTGACGAAGAAGTCTGCAGGATAATAGATGAACTGTTAAGTGATTCGACTCCTATTGTGGATTGATGTGTAGCCCGAATTATGGGTGCGTGAAGAACGTTGTCGTACCTCCTAGTTGGGAAGTGAAGTGCATTGCATGCGGCGGTATGAGTTCGGACTCAGGAAGACTAATAACTGAGTAACGTATATGATGGTGAAAGGTATGCTGAAGTACTAAATTGAGGAGAAGCAGGGGTCATCTCCTGCGGAGTGTTCTTGAGTGGTATGGTCCTTACGTGTATGTTAGAAGATCTCATATGTAATTGAAGGGTATGTGTTGAAATTTAAAAAAAATTCGGGTCGCTTAAGAGAGTGGACTCAGTTGATGTGGGGATAAATGCGAGGGTTGTAGAGGATTTCAGTACTAGATGATCTGTGTTTTCACAAACCTGTAGATGATTTGAGTTTAATCTCACTATGACATTGTGGCATCATTAGAGTAAAAGTGTTATGAGTTGTTAAGTGTGTCTTGATATATGGCTTCGAGCCAAGTTGGGGAGATTGCTGTTGATTAGCTGAATGCACGGTTATGTGCTATGTTGGTTACGTCTCGAGGTATGCTGGCGAATCGGTTCTAGTTGCAGAAATTGAGCCGAGGATGGGCGAAGCAAAATTTCGACAAAGGTTATATTATGTTCCATAGGGCATGAGAATTTCGAAATGTCTAGAGTTGTTGTTGGTAAATAATGCTCGGCGCATAGAGCAGGAAGTTGTTTGGTTGTATTGGGATGAGGGTCTCATTTTACGGTATCAGAGTGTCAATAAAGCACGAGTGGTTCTGTTCGTTAAATCAGGTAATTTGCAGATGAATAAGAGAGAATGACTCTCGAGAATGGTTTTAATGTGTTCAAGAATCTACATGTAGCACTCAGGTGTTTTAAGGTGGTGTATGTGACTAAAGACAGTGTTTTCAATAGAAAATGTCAAGACTTGTGGTATTTTTTATGTTGATCATGGGATCCTATGTGTCGATACCTGGAAAGTAAAGGAAGCGAATTTAGATTCGCAGAAAGTTCTCAGAGTGAAGTATTCTGGAATGTGGTATTTCTGGGAAACAATTGAGAGAGTATTCAGTGGCCTATGGGTCTTAGACAGTGTGGTCTTATGTTCGAGTCTCGTGTGGTAAGCTTGGATTGAGGCATTGTGATGCTACAGCGAGGGAGAAATATCAAGTGGATGATGAATCAAAAAGGGAAATTAGATAGATGGAATAGCTTGATAGTAGACCGAATCGGTATGGTAAGGATGTGATTAATTCTTCGTATGTGTTCGAGGTAATGGGCTTTTACAGGTATTGTGCAGCAAGGCTCTTGAGTTCTGACAGCTTGCTTAGCTTGGTTCGGGTAGAAGGATTCAGTCCTGGCAGTTTAGCTTGTGCAATGGAATTGGGGGAGAGTTCTTGATAAGTTTTACCGTGGTTTAGAGACGTATAAATTGCCTATGGGCATGCGAAGCATGGAATGTGTAATGATTTCTCTTCTTGATGGGATTGATGGAGAGTTCTTGACTAGTGGAGTACGTAGATGTTTGTGGTTAGGAAGGGAGAAGGGAGATGGAGTTCTCATGTTATACTAGTGTGGTATGGTATACGCAATATGTGGTAGAGAATTGAGATTTGCGTGTGCAAGGTTACGGTTCTGTTCATAATGGAAAGTCATTAAATTCTTAAGCAGCACGGGCAGCTACAGGTGATTAAAGAATCGATCTTCAAATGATTAAGGAAAATGGTATTGCCAACCATAGTGATTCGACGGGGGTATATGTTCCAGTAAAAGGGCAATGTGATGTAAACTGATAATACTTCGGTAGTGTTGCGGCATTTGGGATCGACTGTTGATATATGAGTTTGTTTGATGGCACAGGGAAACTTTAGAATACCTTTCGTGGGATGATTGGGTACTTGAGGTGTGATATGTATTCGTACGGCACAATTTGGGATCAGGTATAGTGATTTGTGTGCTATATGGAGTTGGAGACTAGGAGTTCTCGTGTTCAGGCTATGCAGTTGTTGTAAATCGTGTGTATCGGCACCGTCTAGCAGTTATTGGGAATTAGACGTTCGAGTGGATCTTTCTTTGCTTGGTATGCCAAATTTTGGATATGATATTGGATTGTAGGCTGGTTGTCTCAGTGTTGGGTTATTCTAGACTATTGTGCTACGGGCTAGGCCGGAAATGCCACGGGTTGAGCGGCAAGGTGCATTGGATTATGTTCTTGCGGAGTGGTATATATTTCAAAAGATGCAGCGGACGACTGAGAAGGATTGTTTTTCTTAATGGGGCATTCGTAATGGATGTCAGTGCAGAGGTTTCTACCATTGATTCAGTTCCGGTATTGAGTGACTTTTCGGATGCGTTTTTTTTTGTGGCCAGGCATGTCGCCGGTTGAGATGGCGGATTTCGATATTTATTTGGTGTCGGGCACCGTATCGTACGGCTCTGGCAGGAGTCATAGTAGTGGAAGGAGCAGCTTCAGGCTTCTTGGTATTGAGTTCGTTGGCAGGCCAATGTGGCTACGTATTTAGCTTGAGTTAGCTTGGTTAGTCTTGAGTTGTATTGTTGAGGGGCAGGTGGATTCGATCGTTATTGAACTTGTTAGTGATCTGGGGAGATCTATGAGTTGCTTTTTCTGTGCTGTGAGGCGTTATGATTTGTTGGTTATGGGCACACGTGGTGCAGATCTATTGGGGATTCATAGTGGAAGTCGAGCGGGAAGAGTAATCGGATGTTGCTCGGTAAATGGAGTGTGGGTTATGACCTATCAGGTGGCGTGTCGTATGTTGTTTATTTCACCGTGGGTGCAATGAATTGCCTTGGTTTCAGACATCAAATTGTGTGTGGCTGTCGAATTTTGATCCCAGTGTCTTGAGGTGCTCCATGTGTAACAGTGTTTGGATAGGATCGCGCATTGTAGCGAGGCTGCATTGAGTTATGACCTTTCGGGGTAGATTCGGGTGTTCTATTTCTATGATGTGAGATGGGGTCTCAGCCTTGTGTTGTGATGATACTGATGAGCTTGAAGTACAGCTCTTTTGTTTGAGTTATTTTCATGATTTGAGTATATTCGGGTCGTTTCTTGTTGGTACGCGTATTATGCAAGTTGTGGCTTAGGCCTGTATTGAGGTATCATATCACCAGAGTGGTGTGTTAGATACGAGGTGATCCTTAGAGTCATTAATGAATACGAACAGAATTGATTGCAGCTTGTTAGAGAGATAATATCAAGGTATGGCCCGGAAATCTGTTGTGATATTAGTCAAAGGGAAGTGGCTTCACGAATGGTTGATCTAAGGAATGGTTACGGTTTATCGCGTATTTCATTTGTTGTTGGCAGTATATGGAAGTGTTGGAATAAGACTTTAGCTAATAAAAGGTTTTGTATCGGTATTTGGTTATTATGAGCAACTGCTGTAAATAGAGGCTATCGTTTCGAGTGTTTGGATTATGTGGTATACCATATGATTTCACCTGAGGTTGAAAGTATAGGTTATTACAGCTGGTTCGGGTTTATTTAGGGTATAGATGTGAGGTTCTGATATTGTGTATGATTTCGGAAAGTGCAATGTGGTTCTATGGTTTATGGTTTAAATGGACTGTGAGATTTCGGCTATATTGTGTTGTCGGACCTATATGAGATAGGGTGACATGAGATCACCCCGGGGTATATGCTTGGTAAAGTTATTCAGCTGTTGGTTAGCTTCTAGGACAACTCTGGGTACGCTCGAGGACGAGCACTGGTTTAAGTTAGGGAGGATGTGACGACCCAACCCGTCGTCTCATGTATTACAACCCCATTTCCCCCATTTATTGCTCTTTCATGTTTTATTATCAGCATCGGATGAGTTAGAGTTGAATTGAATTGGTTTGGATAGGAAATGAGACACTTAGTCTCTTTAAGGAAGGTTTGGTTTGGAAAAGTCAACCGAATGTTGACTTATTAGTTAGAAGGCTCGGATGTGAATTCCGGTGATTCGGTTAGCTTCGGGAGGTGATTTGTGACTTAAGAGTGCGATCGGAAGTGATTTTGGAGGTCCGGAGTAGAATTAGGCATGAATTGGCAAAGTTGGCATTTTGGCGATTTCCGGTGGATAGGTGAGATTTTGATCCGAGAGTCAGAATGGAATTCCGAGAGTTGCAGTAGCTCCGTTAGGTGATTTTGGATATGTGTGCAAAATTTCAGGTCATTCGGACGTCGTTTGGTTGGGTTTTTGATAGAATGCGTAATTCGGAAGTTTTTAAGAAACTTAGGCTTGAATCCGATGTGAAATGATGATTTTAGTGTTGTTTGATGTGTTTTGATGATTGGAACAAGTTCGTATGATGTTTTGGGATGTGTTGGTGCTTTTGGTTGAGATCCCGGGGGCCTCGGGGTGATTTCGGATGGCAAACGGAGGATTTTGGACTTAAAGCATTGCAGAAAAAAATGCACAGCTGTTGCAGGCCACTTTTGGCCTTCGCGTTCGCGGAGGTGCCCATCGCGTTCACGTAGTTGTGGTTTCTGGGTCATCGCGTTCGCGATCGTGGCCTCGCGTTCGCGTAGAAGGGCTGGGGACCCTGCCTAGTTTGTTCATCGCGTTCGCGATGAGGGAGTCGCGTTCGCGTAAGAGGACGTTCCTGTGCATCGCGTTCGCGTTTGGAGTATCGCGTTCGCGTAGGAGGTTAAGCTGGACCATCACGTTCGCGTGAGGGTCGACGCGTTCGCGTAGGGTATCGTTTGGTCAAAGGAAAGTTGGCTCGCGAACGCGGGGTGTTGACCGCGTTCGCGTAGAGGAAAAGCTGGGCGACAGAAGGGTTTAATTATGATATTTCATCCGCGACCCATTCATTGTTTCCTCCATTTTTTAACCACCTCAAGAGCTTTTTGGTAGAAATTGAAGAGAGTTTTGACGGGAATTGATTGGAGGTAAGTCTCGTGACCTAGAAACGCTATTTTATTGAAGAATCAACCTTTAATTCTTGGGAAATTGGGTAAAAAAATTTGAAGAACTAGGGCTTGAGTTTTGAAATGAAAATTTGGGATTTGAAGGGGCATTTGAACTCCAATTTTGGTAAAATTGGTATGTGTAGACTCGTGGCGAGATGAGGAATCCAGTGATGTAAATTTTGTAATTTTTCGAGAAGTGGGCCCGGGGCTCGGGTTTTGCCAACTTAGTGAATTTTGGTGTTTTTCGAGTCTTTTCGATTGGGTTATGTTTCTTTAGCCTATTGTAATGTATTCGTTGTGGTTTTAATCAGATTCAGCGTGCGAAGAGGTTGATTCGAAAGGCAAAGGTATAGCGAGCTAGACTTGTGGCCGGCTTGAGGTGAGTAATAGATGTAGATGTGACCTGAGGGTTTGAAACCCCGGTATATCACATTGTGACGCTATATTGAGGCGAGACACGTACTCTATGACGAGTGCGGGGTCGATTGTGACTGGGGATTGTGACCTAGTCCGTTCCGATTGATGTTCGTACTGTGTTCTTGACTAGAAATTGTTTGGTAATCATCCTACTTGGATTTTATGAATATATTTGGGGCTTTGTGCCTATCGTGTGCATCCTTGAGGGATCCTTATCACTGCTTCCATGATGCTTAGCATATTTCATGATATCAGTCCTGAGTTAGACACTGCCTCGAAATGTTTAGTAAATAAATAAAGGTTTAAACACTTAGCTCTATAATTCCTAATAATTGAAACTAAAAATGAACAATTTGACTGTGCCCGAGTGGCTTGCATGCATATATATATATCTGGACTGAGTGTGGATCGGGCTGCACGCCGCAGCGAATGCTACGATGATATTGCGCTTGGGCTGTAGGAGCCCCTCCGGAGTTTGAACCCCCACAGTGAGCGCGGGTACCCAAATGGATCGGGCTGTGCGCCGCAGCGGTCATGTGCATTGCATTCATGCATTTATACCTATTTGTCTTACTTGTCCTGGTATTGTTATTGTTCCACCGTTTAATGTGCTGAATCGCTTAGTATAGATTTATATTGTAATATTTCGGTATTTCTTACTTTCAGCCATTATATGTTTATTACTCACTGAGTTGGAAGTACTCACTTTACTCCCTGCACCATGTGTGCAGATTCAGGTGCTCCGGAGACTTAGTGGAGTTGTTTGCTGTTTTCGTGAAGTTTATTTTCAGGAGTTGTTGAGGTAGCTGCCTGACGTCCGCAGGACCCGACTCCTCCCCTTTATTTCATTTGTCTTTCCATATCCTAGACTTCTTTATTACTATGGATATATTACTCTGTTACATCTAGAGGCTCTAGACTCGTGACTCCAGATCTATTGGGGAATGTTTGGATATTCGTTATTATTTTCCATGCTATTTTATTTGGATTCGGATTGGAACCTTGATATTTGCTATTTTAACCGTATTACTTGTTAACGGATTACGTATTTGGGTTGAGAGTATTTAATTGGTCGGGCTTGCCTAGCATTATGTTGAGCGCCATCACGACCGGGATTGGGGTCGTGACAGTATTTTTCATTTGGCCAATTCTTTATCTATCCAAATTCCATGACAGATTTGAGCTCAAGATCCTCATCAATATTAATAAAATTAACTGTTATGTTATATCAACAATATCCTCGACGATCATTTTATATCGGTTCCATCATCAATCAATAAAGACATAACTTGTCGAGATCTCAATAGTTTCAGGTACCTGAGCCTCTCCCATGAGGTCTTATAAAGTGTTATGTTGTGGTGCTCTTATAAAGCACTTGTCTCCTTAGTATGACCATCTTTATCATTTGCTCATCTCCTTCTTCAAGGAGTTTTATCTTTGGAACCGATTAGTCTATTACGCTTCATGTGTTCTATAGACTATGTCCATCATGGACTTTATTCTATTTGGAGCATTAGCAGCTGAAATATAATATTTAGCTTTGGGTCAGCAAATATGTCTAGCAATATTTTGCAAATGAAATATCACTTGAACTTCAAGTTCACATTTTCTTGTATGAGGATCTAGGTGCACTCATAATAATTCATTTCATGTTTTACTTTTTCAGCTGCCCATTTTCCCCTAATGCTGGGATCACCAACACATTTCCCAACCTTCTTTGAGAACCCATCTTTATACATTGTGGTGGGATAATTAAGTCATATAGCACATTCATATTTCTAGATGGAAATTATTCGGTTCCTGACCCTGAACCAATTATAGGGAGAATTTATCATAACTTGTTGGCTAGATGCGTACAAGTGCTGTTGTATATTAAATAATATACCTCATACCAAATTTCGATTTGGGAATTTTATTCTCATAACCAATGGTTTAGCTTAATTGAGACATATAGTTTCTGCTAAACCAACTTGGATTTAAACCAGCATTATCAAGATAAATTATCATAATTTTTATTTTGGAACTATGCTATAATAATTTGAGCAAGCAACCTTGCAAAAGCCAAACTGCAAGTTGATAACAAACGCACATGTGACCATAGAATAGATGCATCTATTAAAATTATGTAATAGTAAACGGTCCACATGGCAGGTGATTGGGCCCATACATATATATCACCTTTTATTCGTTCCAGATATCAAGAAATTCAATCCCAACCTTAACTGGTATATCATGAGAATAAGAAGCACAAGAGAATTTTTGTAGAATCTCTATTTCTTCAATATATGCTAATGTCAATTCTCAAGTAATTTTCACATCATAATTGAACCGGGATGGCCACCGATCATGCCAACTAATCTTTGTTTCAATAAACCTCTAGTTTACTTGTGGCATCCGTCATCATGCTTATGCATGTGTAATACAAATAGAAGAAAAATCGGGTAACCTTTCATATTTACCCGATATGATTATAGTAATATGAAGATATTCAATCTTCCTTTCATTTATAGTCTCAATATGCCTACCACTTTGGCTAATATATTTGAAACTCAAAAAGTTTCTTTTGAGATTTACTATAATATCAATATCATGAACAATTTCATTCATCCGGGTAGTAATGAATAGTTCTCCGGAGCTCTTAATTGATTTTGTACTACAAAATATTTTATTGCACCATCCATATGGTGAATGTCTCTTTTATGAAGAAAATAATACCATAATAATTGTCATGATCAAAATAATCACAAGCAAAATTATTTCTTGCTTTAATTTTGCCTTTGATAAATTTTTATAAGGCATGGCAAAATATTTTTGGCGTACCACATGTACGCGACCAATGACATATTCATGTAACCACACAGTAGTGTTCATTATCTTTCTTTCTTTCAAATCTCCCGTAGAGGTGAGTTGTAGTATTTATTCAATCATACATAAGCACATTCTTATGCATAATTTGTATCACATATATATTTCCACATTCACTTTCAGGAATGAGTCTGCATTTAGAATGCTAATCACAAGTCGCATTATTTCAAAAAATGAACTATAATCGTCTGAACGTGCCTCATATTTACAGACCATATTGATACACATTTCTTTCACCTTTGAAGGATTATTTTGAGAACCCTTATTCTTTTCCTTTCTACAATTACCATAATGATGACTATTATTATTTTGATTTGGTACACCCACGTTCATTGGTCAACCACTTGTATTTATTTAGACTTATTATGCACCGCTATCACATTCACTTCAAGAATGGAGCAAATTAAGTGGGACAAGCTTCATGCTTTTTTATAAAAATACATTATTTTTTATTAGTCATCATTAAATCATCAATATGGTACATTGGGACTCCTAACCCAATGCCTTACCCATATAAAGGCATATAAGGTTATAATGCGTTGGGACACGAACCCAACTCTTATCATCATGTTGCACCAGGACTCAAACCCGATATCTTACTCTCGTGGTGTGTTGGGACTTTATCCCATCGTCTTACCCTTAATTAGTCCAATGCATTGGAACTCATCCTTGAGCCAAAGTCAGTACTGAAATACTATGCATGCGCATTAGTATTCAACTGTTTTAATAATTAGAGAATGCAATATTTAGCTATCTATAAGGAAATTTTACTGAAGAGAGTTTTCAGTTTATGGTTCTGTCATAAAACCTCTATAATAGAATGCACATATAAAGACTTCCTGTTGGTGCAAGCCGCAACCGCACAAATAAATTGTAGTGATAAAAATCAAAAATTGTGGTAATTAGTTACAAGTCATGACTAACTTTCACATAAAAAAACATAAAACAGATTGTGCATTATATTATTAACTCCAAAAAAAATTGACTAAATTAAGAACCAGTAAGTATTATCCACTATATTTCTGTAACGATCCGGTCGGTCGTTTCAGGAGTTACCGCTCCGTTTCCTCCATTTCTGCTTTCTTATGTCTTGTTCACCTGTATTATGTGGTATCGGGTTGGTTGGTTCGGGTACGGAATGGTTTGGTAGAGTAATGAGACACTTAGTCTCTTAAGTTGGCCTTTTAGTTGGAAAAGTTAACCGAAAGTTGACTTGTGAGTAAACGATCTTGGAATTTGGTTTTTATGATTCGGATAGCTTCGTGAGGTGATTTGGGACTTAGGAGCGTGATCGGAATGTGTTTTGGAGGTCCGGGGTAGATTTAGGCTTGAATTGGCGAAATGGGAATTTTGGCATTTTCCGGTTGGTAGTGAAAATTTTGATATAGGGGTCGGAATGGAATTACGGAAGTTAGAGTAGGTCCGTTGTGTCATTTGGGACGTGTGTACAAAATTTCAGGTCATTCGAATGAGGTTTGATAGACTTTTTGATCGAAAGCAGAATTTGAAAGTTTTGGAATTTCTTAGGCTTGAATCCGATGATGATTTGATGTTTTGATGTTGTTTTGAGCGTTCCGAAGGTTGCAACAAGTTTGAATGATGTTATGGGATATGTTGGCATGTTTGGTTGAGTTCCCGAGGGCCTCGGGTGAGTTTCGGGTGGTTAAACCGATCAAATTCTTGTTTTGAAAGTTGTAGATTTTCTTCAGTTATGTTGCAGACATTTTGTTCTTCGCGATCGCGTAGAAGGATCCGCGATCGCGTACGCCTAGTTGGGCAGAGGTGAAATTTGTTCTACGCGATCGCAAAGGTCAGGACGCAATCGCAAAGGTCAGAACGCGATCGCAATTGGCTGTGAAGTTGTTGTCCGCGAACGCGGGGTCAGGGCCGTGTTCGCGTAGAAGGGAAGGAGCCGGTGAGGAGTAAGCAGGTTGTTCTATGCGATCGCGTGGGTGAGGCCGAGATCGCGTGGGTTTGCAAAGCCAGTGCTTCGTGATCGCGTGGAGGTTTACGCGATCGCGTAGGGTTAAATGAGGTAAGTCAATATTTGTGCTTCGGGATCGCGAGGCTATTTCCGTGATTGCGATTGAGGAATTTAAATCCCTGGGCAGAATGTTTAAATAGTTGCCTTCGCAACTCTTGGTCTATTTTCCACCATTTTGAGCGATTTTGAAGCTTTTTGAGAGGGATTGAAGAGGGAATTGAAGGAAAACACTTTGATTTAAGGATTTGAGGGATCGTTTGTGGTCGAATTTTCATGCATTTGATATGTATGAACTCGTGAGAGTATAAGGATTCTAGTTTTGTGATTTTTATCGGGATCCGAGACGTGGGATCGGGGGTCGGGTTTGGCCAATTTCAGGATTTTTGAGTAAATTTGGTTATTTTCGCGTGGGTTTTATTCCTTTAGCCTATTTTGATGTTATGATTCTGATTTTTGATAGATTCGGGGCGAGTTGAGGCTGATTCGAGAGACAAAGGCATCGCGGGCTAGAGTTTGGACCGGATTGAGGTAAGTAATGATTGTAAATGTTGTCCTGAGGGTTTGAAACCCCGGATTTCACATCGTTGCGCTATTTTGAGGTGACTCACACGCTAGATGACGAGCGTGGGGTCGTACACCGTTGGGGATTGTGACTTGGTCCATCCCGTACGACTATTGTGTCGCGTATTTAAATGGAAACTGTTTGATATTATTATATTTTGGAAAGTATTACTATGTTTGGGGCTAAATGCCGTGTTTGGGGCCTTGTGCCGACTTTTTGGACCCTTATGGGCTTTTTACTACTGTTTCCTCACTGTTTTGATAACATTTACACTCAGTCATGTTATGCTTTCACTGATTTCATAACTCGGATTTTATTTACTCCTTTTGATTTTATAAATGATATTTTGAGCCGAGTATCTGTTTTACTGTTAGCCCGAGGGGCTTGAATGAGTTCTGACTGAGTGAGGCCGAGGGCCTATGTTATGAGGATATCATGGGATCGGACTGCGCGCCACAGCAAGTTGTACTAATTGTGATATATAAGAGGCTGAGGGCCTGATTTATTATGCCACGAGATGGCTTGTGATAGCGCTTGGGCTGTAGGAGCCCCTCCAGAGTCTGTACACCCCCAGTGAGCGCGGGTACCCAGTGTGTGTGATGTGATATTGCCCGAGGGGCTGTTGTTGTTTCATGATTGTTGCCCGAGGGGCTGATACGAGTGATTGTGAGGTAGCCCGAGGGGCTGGTTCTGTTGATATTATGCCCGAGGGGAGATTTATGGTACTTGTTTTGCCTAAGGGGTTATTTATGTTTCTATCCTTTTACTCATTGTTTTCATCACTCTTTTGGACTATTGAAAGATGTTTTAAAAGGTTTTACTGAACTGAGTTGTCTTTTTACGAGTTTTATTGCTTTACTGCATTGTTCTGGACTTATACTATTTGCTGTAGCGTTATGACGTGGTTTACGTGTTTTCTTACTGCTCAGCTGCCTTTACTTTTATTACTTACTGAGTTGGCGTACTCACATTACTCCCTGCACCTTGTGTGCAGATCCAGGAGTCTCGGGTCGCGATAGCGAGTGCTGATTAGCCTTCCAGCGGGTCTCCGGAGTTGACTAGGTAGCTGCTTGGCGTTAGCAGCCCAGTGCTTCTCCTTCCTATCTTATTCAGCTTTGTATTAGCATTTGTTTTCAGACTATGTTGTCCTTTCTTATTCCGAGACGAGTTGTAGTTGCTCATGACTGGTGACACCCCGATACCAGGCTGTGTTATGTTTCTGCATTATCTATTTTGACTTATATTATGGAATTTTTAGCTAATTAATGACTTTAAATGACTTATTATGAATTTCTGGTTGGCTTGGGGTTTGTGTCGGTTGGCCTAGTTTCACAATAGGCGCCATCACGACCGGGTCCGTTTTAGGGTCATGACAATTTCAATGGATGAATCATTAAAACAGTGAAAATAAGTTTTACTAAACATTAAAGCTACTTTTTATATAAGAATACGGTAGTGTTCTAATCAGATATATGTGGAACACAAGTGTTAGGAATTTTTTTCTTATTCTATACATGTAAGCATAAATAAAATTTGAAGTTACGTGTCAACATATATGCATATTAAGGAGTTGGTTTGATTATGATGTTGTCATATTTGCATAAGTGTAAACTCAGACATAAGAATTTAGAAGTAAACCTTACTGGACCGAAAAGATTGACTAACTCTGATATAAACCCTTACTATTATGAAGAAAAATTAAAATAAAGTTACCTTGCCGCCAAAATGGTATGGCCAAAGCCATGGAACCTAAAGAACACCTACCATATAATCTTGAAATAGAAGATCATGAAATACACAATTCGTGCTAATAACGTGTTAAGAAAGTTAGCTCAAAGTAATAATATAAAATAAGTAAATAGACAAGAATGTAGAGAGAAAGGGAGGAGAGATTCTTATTTCCTCAATTTATTCAAGTGTGTACAATGTGATGCCCAAATCCTCTATTTATAGGATGATATAGGTAGTACAGAGGGATGTCATGAACATGGTATTAACTATTGAGAACATGGTGGAAGATCATGGAGGTGTGGGAGTTACATCTATAATGGTAAGAAGTAGTGAGAGGTTAATGCAGAATAGTAATGGGTGTTACTCCCTTAGGAGTTATGAACATCTACCATAATCAAGTATTTCATAACAGATTACTATTAATTTGAACCATTAAAATATCGTAGTTTTAAAAAATATAGAGTCAATCCGGCGAATATAAGCAAAATAAATAAATAAAATCGTGCGTGCTTGCACATTGAAGAGATTAGACATGAATAAACAATTTCTAATTCTGATTAGAGTCAAAGATACATGACCAAGTTGTGTTCAATCAACTAAAATAAATGGACTCCTAGAGTACAAACTAGCTAGAATATAATCAATTAATCATTATTCATTAATGTGATCAGAGAAATCTAATCGGCAAAGATTTTGGGGATAGATACGGAATAATTTATGCATTAGCCATTGAAATCATTATTATCAATATATAGGTGCAAGAAAAAACAATAGTGAAACACCCGACCAACTGGAGAGATTCTCTAATTACTAATGTGTCCATTAACTAATTGACAAAGATATACGTACTATAGTGGATGAGATAAGAGTTAGGTTCCAAATTATTTTCTGATGTTTTTTTATTTCTTGATTTGAGTTTTTTAAAAGGCAAAACATCAAAGATTGTCATGATGTGCACAACTTGCTAGATTCAGAATTTGTATTTCTTATTAGTCTTTAATTTAATTTAAAGATCTACATCTTTTTGATGTGGTCTTTTCCCCTTTCTAAGATTTCTGGGATGTTAAGTATCGTCAACACAAAGGCCATCAGGCCTTGGCAAGTTAATATGGGCTTTGATTACTACTACTGGGCTGGACCCCTGCTTAGGGTTTTGGGATTTTTTCTTTCCTATACCATATATGAAACTTTATTATCAAATATGTGCATAGTATTTAAATTACCTGCCTAGTCCACATTTCTCCTACAATTTTTGTATCATTCGTTTATTAGGTATTAAAAGGGCAGAATATTCCCTTAAAAACGCGCTAAAAATCAGGAAAGAATCTTGGGATTGATTAATTCTACATTAAATTCAATTTTTAAAACGGCAAGGAGATTTCTCATCTGCGTATTTTTCTCTTAAACTACAATTCAAAAATTAAAAAAAAAGTACGAACAACTTCAAAAAGTACGAACAGATTCAACTACGAACAACTTCAACAAACTGAATTCAAATTGTAGAATTCAAATCTTCGAGATTCAGCAACTCAAAATTGCTATATTCTGTTCTTCGTCGTTTTCAGAAATCAAATTGGCGATCATATATCTGTTCTTCATCTTTTTTTCTCTCAATCTAGAAATCCAAAAAAACGAATAAATTTAGAATGATATGGGGGTTCGTGTGTATATGGAGACCAAAAAGGAGAATAAAAACTTAGGTTTATATTCGTTATGTATAAATGTACGAGATTCAATATGGAATTGGCAATCACCAACGATAACACAAGTGCAGGTTTGTATAGTTCGAAATTACATAAATTATGGTTTTACGGTATTATCTATAAAATTACTACATTTGCCTACAATTAAACTACAAATCAGTTTAATGAAAGAATAAAGCAATGTTGTTTTCAAAATTATCTACAAAGTTACTACATTTATACGACAAAAGTACAATCTATGATTAGAAATTGTTGATTTCAAAATGTCTGACATCCTAAAATGGATGACTACAAAATTTACACTATATCTACAAATTATCTACAATTGAAATGGGAATTGGGATATTAAAATTTAATGTATCCAGTTTGTAGATATTTTGTAGATAAATTGTAGATTATCTGTATTCTGATTGTAGATGCATTGTTTTCTGTTCACAAATCCAAAACGACTAAAACTTCTACAAAATCTTCTGCAAAAAACAGTCTACAATTTATCTACAATTTATCTACAATTGTTCTACAATTTATCTACAATTTCTGCAATATGTCTTCTTCTTCTTCTTCTTCTTCTTCTTCTTCTATCTTCTTTTCAGTGAAAACCAAGTATGTCCAGAATATTTATGAAAAACAGGAAAATTAAACAAAACTCATTTTTCCTAACTCTTTTATACATTGATATTAATTGCAGGTCAAGATGATTCTGCTATAATTATGCAGAAGAGGAAATTGGGAAAGAAGGCAAAAAGTTATGCTTATAGAATTCGTGAGCATGGTATGCGTCTATTTACATCTAGTTCATTCTTTTCCTTTTTCCTTCTTTAAGAAAATAATAAAAGTATTTTCCTATTTTGATGTTTTGCAGTGAAATTGGGGCCAAAGTTTTCAGAAACGGTGAAGGGGAGTTGAAAATAGTGAAAGAAGGAGGGAGAAGGAATATATTCAGGAATATGTTTAATGTAAACGAAGGAGAGAAGCTGCTAAAAGATACAGAACAAAAAAAAAACGGCCCATTTTTGGTGCCTTGAATTAAGGAGGGATATATGCTGCATTAGTTGTACTCTTAAAATACACTATGGTATAAATTTGGTAATTTGGTATACTAAATGTAATTATATCAAACCTTAAACATTGAGGGTAATAAGGTTTCCTATATGGTATAGGAATGTAAAAATTCCTAAGGTTTTTCACCCCGTGCGGGACAAAATAATATCTGTGGACTGTTGAATGTGTTGGTATGATACAAAGCGGTTTGTTACTGGATTCCGGTTCGGTTCGACAGACCCGTCGATATATATAAAAAAAATCGGGTGAGTTCTAAAGCTTTCCCCTTCTTCCTCCTCCCGTACACGACTGCTTCGAGGTTTCTTTTCCTTCTCAAGCTTATCGCGTAAGGATTTCTAGAATGAATTTGCTCTTTTGCTCCATTGGTTTTGTTTTTTCAGCTTTTCGGCTTCAATCCCTTTTTTTAATCGCTTTCAAATAAGTCTTAGGGTTTCTGTTCGACTTTTCCTGCATTGGTATGACTTCTTTTTCTTTTTTGGTAAAATAAAAGAATTTTATTACCATTTGCATTCTGTACTGGTAAAACTTAGCCAACATTTGCATTGCTATGATTTTTATGGCTTGTAATATCGATAAAGCTCTGATCTTGGTATTGGGCTTAATAAATAGTAGTAGTAAAATTTACTATGCTCGAAAAAATTGAATTTTATGTTTTTTTCTGCTTAATTTGCTGTATCTTTCTGCTGGAATTCTGTAGCCTGCTGGGATTTTCATGTGCTATCTGCTGGAAATTACATCATCTTACTTTGTTGAAGTGGTTGTTCACTTGATTAGTGTGATGTAAACTTGATATCTTGAATGCTATAATTGCACTTTAGTTTGGTGCCCCTGTTGAAGTCCCTTCCTTTTGAACATGCTGATATCTCTAAGCTTCAAATGCCCACAGTTTCTTCCTTCGCCATTCTGTAAAGGGGGTCTATAGTAAGTGAAAATTACCCATCTTACGAGGTCTAGTCCAACGTCATTACACCATTAACTTCTACCAAAGTAAAAAACATTGTCATTCATGTCCCTTATCGTGTTAAACCAACTTGCAGTTGCTGAATGTAACCAATGTTCATATTTATTTTGAAGTAGCTGAATTGTGATGTTTGTCTTACTGGTAAAATCTTTGTTTGTATTTAGTTGTTTTTTGTTTTTTAACCACTTAACTTGCTATGATCTTATTCTATATTCCTGTCATATCAAGTTTGGTGTGTGAAGTCCCTTAAAATTTTCCGAAAGGGATTTATCATTATGAAACAAAGTAAAGAGTGGTAACGTTTACATAGTGCAGTTTAGGTTGTTTATGTTATTCATGCCTAAACGAATTGCCTGAGACTGTCAGTATTTCCCACTGGGAATTTGGTTTTACTTTTTTCGGTGAAGATATATTTTCTCTTTTTTACTTGAACATGTGTTTTCTCATATTACACTCCTCTCCCCCTTCCTCTTTCCGTTTCAATTTTTGCCATGAAAGGTAATTTGATGCTGTTCTTATGGTTTATGAATTGATTGAACAGGTTAAGCAATATGGCTGAATTGACTGCGGAAGCCCAGCTTGTTCAAAGTAAAATTCTTTTATTTAATGTACCTTTCCTTTCCCTCTTGTCAATTCTATCAATTATTCTCTAACAAGGACATGACCTTTTGGCATTTCCTCTTTAGAATTTACATAGTTCTCGAGTTTCATGTTCACGTCTATCTCCTCTGCTAGCATTTTATTATTTTATTTGAAATGCTAAACTCCATATGCAATTGGTCAATTGAATTTGATTGTTTTAATGGTCTCACATCGAAAACAAGCTGACCTGCTTTTGCATAAGATGTTAAGGTTTATGTTGAGTCTTGTGAAATTATGCTCTTATTATGTCTTAACTTAAAATTAAATCTTTGCAAAAAGATGAAATTTGGAGATTTTGTTGTTGGCATTGGGAATGGGAGGAAGCTTCAGACAATCAGTGTGGATATATGTAGCTAAATCCTAAACTTACTGTTCTGAAGATATTCTTTCTGTGTAATCTGTTTAGTCATGGTGTCTAACCTAATCAGCCCTCTACTATTTCATATGCCCAGTGCAGCATTTGTGTATGGTCCAATGGGGCTTCAAAGTCAAATATGGCTTATGTTTGTTTATCAGGCACTTAACCTCTTGACAAAGTAAAAAGATATTAATGGAAATATAACAGTGATGTTCATAAGTCTCTGTCGTGTCATCCATTTTATTTTTTATTGTTTCCTACTGTTGTGAAAACCCGTTCTTTTTGGTCGAATCTTAATCAGAGGAGCAGGTTAACATTACTATCTGCTGTAAGTAATGCAGTATGTAGCAGCTAGTCCGTGTGATCATCATATCTTCTTAAAGCAAACTAAAGAAATAAGAAATTTATAAAATCTAAGTGGTCATCTGTCTTGTTGAAGCAAAAAGGAAAACTAAACTTGAAATGAGTACTATTACAGTACACTTAAGAAAGAAAGAAAGAAAGAATTACAGTAGAAGACAAGCTGGTCTAGCCCTCTTAATGTAGGTTGAATGTTCCATGAATAGGATAAGCATGTGTTGTTAACCAAGAACAGCTATCACTATTTCGTGTCATGATAACCATAATCCATACTTCCTCATTGCTGTAATACTGCCCTCTTACCCAAGTTACATTCATAGGGCTGTAATGGATTTTGCCCATAAATCATAAGGATTTTGTCTTACTTTTTGAGGAAGTTTTATCACCTAGTACAGGATTAACACCTAGTCTTTGCCTTCATCGACAAAATTGTCAATAGAGCATGCCACTTGTTTTTCAAGTTTCCCAGGGGGAACTGACTGTGGCGCTATGGTAGACTCAACTTTGATATGGGCAAAATAAGCTTCTCATTCCTTAAACTGTCAATACCAGAGAACACCAGTCTGTACGTCTCATTAAGGAATTAAAAAAACGGGCCAGAAAGGATTTTAACAGTAAATAGTGAGAAATGACATTTCAGTTTGTCCTGTTTAAATCTTGTGTCATGGTTTCATAATCTTGTAATAGAACGAACAAGTTATTGAGATAACTGCATCCACCATTCTTGGTGATTAATCAACAGGCATTCCGCAGAGGTGCTGTGCAACTAATTAATATCAGACAAAACATAAAAAAGAACTGCAATGGGGAAGAGGAAATTATGAATAAGCAGATTCACATGGTTTAGTGTTAGTCTACTTTAACTAAATTGATTGTTTTAGCTCCTTTATTCTCTAAAATAACCACTTTTTTTCTGTTCATTACCACAAGAATTAGTTTTACATGGAAAATTCTAGATGAACATGCAGTAATATTATTAGAAATGATACCTATACATGTATATATAAAGCAATAACCTTTTTCTTATTAGTATGTTTGTGTGCTTATCCACATGCGTGTATAAGCTTGTGCGTGAAATTCGCTTTGGTTGTTTTGATTCACCTCCAATCCTTGGTGTGGGCAAGGAAGACCATATGCCATCCTGTGAAGTCTCCTTCTCTCCTGGAATGACAACTTTAACCTTGTCCTTTTTCCACAAAGTGAAATGAGAAATTGTAAAAAAGGAGGACGTTAATGGAAAAGTCTCCTGCATATGTAATTATGCATCTATCCCCCTTAACACTTAAATGAAGTTTCTACCTTGTTCCCCACTCTCCTAGCACCTTTCTGTCTGTTCTCCAACTCTTTTCTGGCTGATTCTGCATTAGGTTTTATTTGAATGTTGCTTCTAATTATAATTATAATTATAATGCAATTATTAGATATTTAAGTCACTGATTATGCCCTAGGTTGAGCTCTCTCGTTCTGTTCTGCTGACATCTGGAGAAAATGTCTTTGCTTCATGACTCAGATAATTTAGAGAATGTTGATGGGTTCCAAACCATGTCCAAACAAGATGCTGCATGTGTTCCTAACATGCAAATGCAGCCCGAAGAAATCGGTAGGAGACGTCGATGCTCCTGTCATTCATGATATTATCCCCCAATTATTTTCATTATGGTTTAGCCAAGAGACCAGCATCACAAGAACAATGTTTTCACCATTATGCTTTTATTTTCAGAAAGAAAAGCTCGGGTGGATGCTGTTTGGCAGCAAATGAATAAAGGAGTGTCTATGAGGACCCTGTACTCCATAATAAACAAGCCTACTTCAGCATCAAATAGAAATTCCTCAAAGAAATCATCAAAATCGTCATCTTCTGTGAGTATAAGACCTCTACTTTATAATCGTATGAGATATGCCAATGTTTTTATTTGGACTTGTGGTGTAACAATCTCAGCAGAATTGGATGACAGTACTGGGATTGTCCCAAAAGCAGACATCAGAGCCTGAAAGAAGCACGCCTGAGAAGTGTCCTAGGCCTACTCAAAATGAAACTAGCGAGGAGGCAAAGAAGATTGCTGCTGCTGCTCTCTCTGCAGTGAAGGAGGCCGCCACTGCTGCTGCCTCTTCAGGCCGGGGTAAAGTGGTAGGTCTAGCTTGCTTGCGCATGATATTTTTGCGCACTACTAGCTTTTCATTTTTGTAGCTGAAGACTTGGTTCCATATGTGGTGATACACTCTTAGAGCGCCAGGTGCTAGAGCTTTTTTTGGCTGTACATGGATACGGATTTACTTTCTTTCTACGTGACATAACCTGTGGAGAATGCAAAACTTGCTTACGGACCGCTTTTCTTTTCTCAAAGAGCAAGAATGCTTGATACCGTTGTTATTTAAGTAACTTATCCCACTCCCCAACCCCAAAGAAAAATTGAAAGAAAGAAACAGTTGTCACTTTTGTTTGTTTATTCTTTAAAATAAGTTTGATAGTTATCATCAATACAACACCAGGCACCAGAAGAGAAGGAAAGGGTTGAGGAAATTTTTGAGAATGGTTGCGAGCAGTTCGTCGTCTGAACCTCTTGATGGAGAACCTTAGATTAATATTTATCACTCTTAAGATGTGCATATGCTTCTCAGATTTGTTGTTGCTGCTTTTTCCTTGCACATTCTTTATACCTAGTCTAATTTTACAGATCACTGAAGTACGGGATTTTGCTGGCGAAGAAGTTGAAGTAAAAAAGTATATCGATGCCAACTCTGCAGAAGCATCTGATAAAGGCAAAGGCCCTGTAGCATCTGCTTCTCCTGTTGATATTATCCTTGAACAAATAAAAAAGAAGCAGAAACTCAGTGTACTTGATAAGACAAAGAAAGACTGGGAGGGGTTCAAGGAAGAAAATAAAGGCATGGAAGATGAGCTGGATGCTTACAAGAAGAGTTCCAATCAGTATCTAGACAGGGTATCTTTCTTAGAGCGTGCTGATTATCGAGAATTTGAGCGGGAGAGAGATGCTCGTCTTGCAATGCAAGCAAAGAGAAAACCAGATAGTATGAAAGAAGACTACTGAGAGCATACCGTCCAGGAGATACTGGCAGTTGGGATGTGGAAAAGAGGCTGTGGCATTCTTGTCAAAAGAAGTTTGTATCTGTGGCCTAAATTTTCTCAACTTAGATTCTATGTTTGTCCTTACCCTGGATGGATGCCATTAGGGAATATTATCATCAGCAAATGTTGCTGCAGGGTTTACACAAACCCATAAACACCCGTTTTGGATGTTTATTGGCTACATGGTCATGAAAGTGATGCTGGGCATATTGATGGGGTTAATTTCTTTTCTCTGGTGACCTGAGACTCGATGTTAGGAGATCTGTTCTTGTAATTTCTAATTTTAGTCCACTAACATTCTTTTACTCATTTGTCTAGTTAAAAAGTATTGTAGCATAGTTCTCCGGAGAAAGGGGAACTGAGGGTTAGTAGTTAGTTTAAAGTCTCCTGTGTTGCTGGTTGCATGGTATCTTAAATTGGTATCAACCATTTGTTTTCGCTTTCAATTTGATTCTACAAAAATTGTATTGGTTCGTAATGAATGAGTCTTCGTTTCTTCGATTCCAAGGAAAGCATCACTGGACGAGTCTTGTAATCAAAGTGTTAAGCAACCATTCCCTGAAGAATTATCTCAAAGTCCAATGTTTCCTCTGACCATCAACTTTGGAGATTAGAACGTAAAATACTGCAGAATGTTAACCAAATTTCATTATGCAAATCGAATTTACCTCTTCTTGATCAGCAAAGTCCTTATTCATGTCCTTCCAGATAATAATTATTGTGGTATTAAATACTGCACACAATCTTGGGAGGTTTTCCGGAATTAACTAGCGAATAAAAATTTGTTACAATGAGTGCAAACCAATTGGTAAAGCTGATGTTATTCACAGTTTAGGATCTTAAATCCCATTAAGAAAAGAACATTGTTCCTTCAACTTCCACATTATCCTAGCTAGTGTTGTATGAACTGGAGCTACGATGATGTCTTGAGAAGAAAGACCTACCACCATATGAAAATGATCTCTTAATCATAAAAGGCTCTTTATGTAGTGACAACGCCATTGAACTTGAATTTTCAGCAACAGCTTCAACATAACCCATTTCATGTGTACTAATTCTTGATAACATAGCCATATCAAGTCCTATAATTGAAGAATCTACTGAAACAGACCTCCTCATTGCTTGTACACTATCCCATTTCCTATTAACTTCTTTTCTTGAACTTCTTATCTGCAAAACCTCACCAGCAGCCGCTGTCTCATTTTCGTAAATCTCGCCATCTGTGGCCTCATTGTTACTAGTCACTTCTCCAATATCATCTCTCTGTTCATCAATTTCCAGCATCCTTTCTTCATTGGTACCTAAACTCGGTTCGATAGCAGCACGACACAAGGGACAATTTGTATGTGATCTAAGCCATGTGTCAATACAATGGATGTGAAATGCATGTTTACAATTTGGGAGTAATCTAAGACTCTCATCATCTTGGAATTCATTCAAGCAAACAGAGCAGTTTGATCCTTCAATCATACCGTTCCCTTTTTTGAACTTGAAAATACTAATCTTATCAATAACACATGGCTGAAGACCCACAGTGTTGATGTACCAAATGGGATGATCAATTACCGGAGCTCGATTTTCGTCGAAAAATTCTTCATCAAAGCCTTGTGCTGAAGCACTTCTTCTCCTGTTCCAATTCAAGCAGTTCTTCACAATGATCAAATAGTAGCTAAAAAGAAGAAACAAGCTAGCAAATAAGGCAACAGAGATGATAACATAAGGTGATATATTCTGATGATGTTTGCTACTTAATTGTAGCGGAGGTGGTGGTGGTGGTGTGTAATAATCCAAGTCTACATATGGATTACAACCATAAGGACATGTTGAATCACAAAAATACAAACAATCTGTTGATTGGTTTGTAGTTTGTAGTAGTTTTCTGGTGTTCATAGCCATTGATAGATAATGTTTCTTGATCTTAGAAAAACAATAATGGAGTTACTTTCAGAAGATTTAGGTGAGTAGTCATTTGAGATTCTTGATTTATTTTCAAGGTTCTTTAATTCTTTCTCTCAATCAGTAGTTGTCAACAAGGTGGAGGGAAGATAAGCCTGTCATTTTTCAAGGTTTGAATAAAGACTTTTAGAGGGTCTTTTGCTCTCATTCAATTAAATATATGAGGTTGATGTCTCCTTGGAATATTTTTAAAATTTCCATGAATAGTTAAGATACATCGATTCTTGAGCCGAGGGTCTATCGGAAACATGCTCTCTACCTTCTTAGGGTAGGGGTAAGTCTGTGTACACAGTACCCTCTTCAGGCCCCACTTGTAGAATTTCACTGGGTTTTGTTAAGAAACTTAGCTCAAAGTAATAATATGAAACAAGCAAATAGACAAGAATGTAGGGAGCAAGGGAGGAGAGATTCTTGATTCTTTCATATATTCAAGTGTATACAATGTGATGCCAAAACCCTCTATTTATAAGATTACATAGAGGCATACAAAAGAATGCCATAAACATGACATTAAACATTTGAGATCATGGAGGAAGATCATGGGGAGGTTATGGAGGTGTGGGAGTTACAACTATAATGGTGAGAAGTAGTGGGAGTTATCTACATAATGGAGAACAGTAGTGGGAGTAACTTCTTTAGGAGTTATGGACATCCACTACAAAATAATATTTCATAACACTCCCCCTTGGATGTCTATAGATAATGTGCCTCGTTAAAACATTACTAAGAAAAAACCATGTAGGAAAAAATCTTAGTGAAGGAAAAAGAGTACACATATCTTGTAATACGCATTATTTGCTGCCTCATTAAAAGCCTTGCCAGAAAAACTCAGTGGGATAAAATCTTAGCTAAGAAAAAAAAAAGTACAGCGCGTATTTGCCTCCCCCTGATGAAAACATCACTTTATTCTTCAAAGACGACGAATTCCAAGCTTGTATAACAACTTCTCTAATATTGAGATCCGCAATGTCTTGTGAAGATGTTTGTCAAATTATCACTTGAACAAATTTGTTGAAGAACTTTGGTGAATGTGCTTTATTTTGTCTCCTTCGATAGTCCTTCTTTCAATTGATATAAGCAAACAACATTATCTTCAGTATTATTGGAATCTTCTCTTCAAAGTCAAGTCACACGTCTGTTGTGTGTTGATCCCCTTGCTTTATCAGTTGCTTATCTTGGCATGACTTGAATAAGTATCAATAATTAACTGCCTTGTAATATGATAATATGACAGTACTCTCACATGCAAATAGAATGTTTGAAGAACGAACTTCAGAAAATGCCTGCATTTGCATAACCAACAAAATCTTGGCGATATTTGTTAGAATAAACAAATCTAAATCAAGTATTCCTTTTAAAATATAATACTAATTGTATTCCAATTTCTCCACATTGAAATAAAACTATATCTTGCTAGCATATTGTTATACTCATGGTTCTAGCCAGATATATTAGTGCACCAATTGCACTAGACACAAAAATAAATCATGTACGCCATGATCGCTCTAAGCTACATAAGGATCTGCCGAAGATTTATTTAATAAATTTCTTGGGAACCTTAATATGCTTCAGAACAATTTAAATCATTCAAGGATTTTCATTATATGCATATCAAATGTATTGTCAGACCCCCCACAGGAGAACATGTCTCCTAATACCAGGATATTTACAAAAATTTTGTGCCACAAGTCGTCTTTATGTCTATCGACTTGATTTTTCATTTCACTTTCAGGTGTGGGGATTATCCGTCCAACTTCACATTTTTCAGGTGAAGTCAATTTCATTGCATATTTTTCATTTGGCCAATCATTTATCTGTCCAAATTCCATGACAGATTTGAGCTCAAGATCCTCGTCAATATTAATAATATTGAGCGCTACATTATATTAACAACATCGTCGACGATCATTTTACATCGGTTCCATCATCGCACAATAAAGACATAACTTATTGAGATCTCATTATTTTCAGGTACCTGAGCCTCTCCCATGAGGTCTTATAAAATGTTATGTCATGGTGCTCTTATAAAGCACTTGCCTCCTTATTATGACCATCTTGAACATTTGCTCCCTCCTTCTTCAAGGAGTTTTATCTTTGGAACCGATTTGTCTATTACGCTTCATGCGTGCCATAAACTCTATCCATCATGGACGTTATTCTATTTGGAGCATTAGCAGCTGGAATATGACATTTAGCTTTGGGTCAGCAATGTGCCTGGAAATATTTTAGAAATGAATTATCACTTGAACTTCAAGTTCACATTTTCTTGTACGAGGATCTAGATGTATTCATAATAATTCATTCCACGTATCACTGTTTCAGCTGCCCATTTTCTCCCCCTAATGTTAGGATCACCAACACATTTCTCAACCTTATTTGGGAACCCATCTTTGTACATTGTGGTGTCACAATTAAATCATATAGCACATCTATATTTCAAGATGGAAATTATTTGGTTCCTGACCCTGAACCAATTGTGACGAGGAGAATTTATCATAACTTGGCTAGATGCGTACAAGTGTTGTTGTATATTAAATAATACACCTCATACCAAATTTCTATTTGGGAGTTTTGTTCTAATAACCAATGGTTTAGCTATAATTGGAGGCATACAATTTCTGCTAAACCAACTTGATTTAAACCAGCATTATCAAGATAAATTATCATAATATATATTCTGGAACTGTGCTCTAATAACTTGAGCAAACAACCTTGCAAAAACCAAAGTGCAAGTTGATAACAAACGCACACGTGACCATACAATAGATGCATCTATTAAAATAATATAATAGTAAACGGTTCACATGGAAAGCGATTGAGCCCATATATATATATCACCTTTTATTTGTTCCAGATCTTAAGGGATTCAATCCCAACCTTAACTGGTATATCATGAGAATAAGCAGCACAAGAGAATTCTTGAAGAATCTTCTATTTCTTCAATATATGCCAATGTGAATTCTCAATTAATTTTCGCATCAATAAATCGGGATGGCCAACCGGTCATGCCAACTAATATTTATTTCAGTAAACATTTAATTTACTATGGCATGTGATTTCATATCATGCTTATACATCTGTAGTACAAATAGAAGAAAAGTCGGGTAACCTTTTATATTTACCTGGTATGTTATAGTAATATGAAGATAATCAATCTTCATTTCATTTATAGTCTCAATATGCCAACCACTTTGGCTAATACATTTGAAACTCAAAATGTTTCTTTTGAGACTTACTACAATATCAATGTCATGAACAATTTCACTCATCCGGGTAGTAACAAATTAACTCTTCCGGAGCTCTTAATTGATTTTGTACTACAAGATCTTTTGTCACACCATTCATATGGTGAATGTCTCCTTCACGGAGAAAATCATATCATAATAATTGTCATGGTCAAAATCATCATAAGCAAAATCATTTCTTGCTTTACTTTTGCCTTTAATAACCTTTTATAAGGCATGTCCCAATATTTTTTGGCGTACCACATGTACGCGACCAATGACATATTCATTATCTTTATTTCTCTCAAACCTTCCTTAGAGGTGAGTTGTGGTATTCAGCCAATCTTGCATAAGCATTTCTTATGCATTATTTGAATCACATATATATATTTCCACTCACTTCAAGAATGAGTCTGCATTTACAATGCTTATCACAAGTCGTATTCTTTCAAAAAATGGACTATAATCGTCTGAACGTACCTTATATTTACACAACATATTGATACACATTTCCTTCACCTTTGAAGCATTATTTTGAGAACCCTTATTGTTCTCCTTTTTATAATTATCATAATGATGACTATTATTATTTTGGTCTTTGGCACGTCCACGTTCATTAGTCAACCACTTGTCTTCATTTAGATTTATTATGCACCGCTATCACATTCACTTCAAGAATGGAGCAAATCAAGTGGGACAAGCTTCATGCTTTTTCATGAAAAATACATTATTTTTCATTAGTCATCATTATATCATCAATATGGTGCATTGGCACTCAAAAACAATGTCTTACCCATATAAAAACATGTTAGGCCATAATGAGTTGGGACTCAAGTCCCAAATTTTATAATCATGGTGCATCATGACTCCAATCTGATGTGTTACTCTCATGGCGCGTGATCACGCCCAACTATGCCTTATAAAAATGACTCTGCGGACGTTGCAAATATAACCCCGAGTATTACGCCCAGGGTCGAATCCACAGAGAGTTAACCTATCAACCACTATCTGCAGACCCACTAATTCTTCAGAACCAGCTTCCCAAATATTCAAATTTCAGTTGAATGTTCTTTAACAACTACGCTTGCAAGTAACTAAATGACTGTAAACTAAACTAATAAGGTTGTAAACAATTATGATAAAAAGCTAAGGCAATGATTTCCCCTATTGATGGAATCCCTTCTGTTTATGCTCATACAAATTTACCAACACATCTCTATCAATCATGAACGCTAATCTTACCGTAAATCTCTCCCGAGTAATCACAGTAATTTACTATTGCACTCTCCCGAGATACACTAGCTTACTTTATTTAGCACGATTGACTTTAGATTACACCCAAGGCTTCGTTATCCCTAATCCCGCCTTTAAACCCGAAATTATAGATTCATCTAATAATCTAGGAGTGGTGTTGTTCAACAATACCCTAAATATGCACTCTTTTCCAAGTTATGCACACTAAATAGGCACAGCTAATTGAGGATCCTGTCAATTAACTACAACAAATACGAAGTTGAACAAATAGAGATTAAACTAGCAATTTGTATTCACATAAACAAGAAATTCATCACCCAATAGGTTCCATCAAAACCTTAGACAAGGAATTTAGCTACTCATGGCTATGGGAAAATAAACTAAGATAAAATTCATCATAAAAATCAAAAGTAAAGAAGAAAGATGTTTTGAGTATTCTCTCACAATGGTTTTCCTTGCTAAGAAACCCTAAAAATCAATACTCATTCTCTTGGGCGAAGTCTAATGTTTTAAATAGGGTTTAGGTCTAAAAAATCCCGTATTTGACACTTTGACCCCTGAACTTTTCTGCGCCTGCCGCGGTTCTGCCGCGGTCGCGGTAGAACCGCGGCCAATCACCCTCTCTGAATCTCTAAAGTTCTGAAACTGCGTTCCACCGCGGTTCTGCCGCGGTCGCGGTAGAACCGCGGCCAAACCATTTTTCTGAATCCTAAGGGCTAGCAGGGCGTAGCTTCATTGGGAATTTATACATTTGGCCTCTTTTCTCCAATTTTGACTCCAAAACTGCTCCTTAGCCTTCCTTATACATATATCACCTGCAAATCATGAAAAGCACTAATAAGAGCATTTTGTTATCATTTTTAGCATTAAAACTACACAAGAAGGTGATTATTTAAGGTGTGATTATAGTCAAATTCACCTATTATCAGCGCGCTGGGACTTGAACTCATCGCCTTACCCTCGACCATTGGCATAATATCAAACGGGCCAAAGTGCACAAAGACACTCTGGAACTTTAAAGAATTTACTAGTTTTAAACCACATATAAAAGAGATTATAACTTATAATAAAACAATAACAAAGAACCATCAATAAGATCAAATTTGAACATTAGATTGTGAGGTGTAACTTGATGTTAACTTCAGTAATAGCAAGTTATTGATTAGTAACCATTAGGGGCTCTTTTATTACTTCACCTATTTATCTTCTTATTTCACTTCTTATATCAATCTACAACTTGCCTCGATAAAAGCAATTCATTAATAAAATTACAGAAATTAAAAGACAAGGGAATATCTTTTTCATTTATCTAATTAATTGAAGATAAAAAATGGCGATAGTAACTAAATAGAAAGCCAGCCCGAGAAAACACACACACACANNNTAACTGCAAGTAACTGGAAGTCAAAGATAATCTGAAGATATGCTTACCTGCTGATACTGACTCAACTCTCTCAATATAGTAAGTAAAATAGTTGTCGGGTCCTATAAGGCTCGGTGTATATATATATATATATATATATATATATATATATATATAATTACTTGAACTTCAGCAAAAACTTGAAGTGCAGGTGTAGCCAAACTTTGGTGAACTTTGAAATAAGATCAGTAGAGATTATATTTTAACCAAAGGTAATAAAATATTTGTTCCTTAACCTAAAATTTCGAAGCAATACTAGTTTTCAAGAGAAGTTACCATAACGATCTGTTAATCAGTACTAATGGCAGATAATCATATGATATTGTTAATTTAATACTGACTTCTGGCAAAAGAAAATCCTATTACTTGCACCAACTATCCATTTAAATTGTATTAGTAAAGAAAGTAATAGGTAGAAATGGTACGCATATGAAATAAATATTATATAAATACATATATATTTATTTTGAACCACGGATGTGTTATTATTTCATAAAAGAATTTAGTATTTCATGTAATAGTAAACCATCAAGATCGATGTACTTTATGTATGACTACGAACCATTCTTCGCTACTCGACCGTTTCACTCATTTTCCTGCACAATTTTTTATTTTATTTTTGTGTAATATGAACAATATCAAATCTTAAATTCCAAATATTAAAATGAGAATTTATGGGAAGAATGAAAAGAAAATACTCCCTGGATAATTGAAGCAAATTGATTCACATATGAAATACTCATGCTTTCACTAGCAACGTAACTGATTTTAGGTAGTCAAATATTTTGTGGTTCAACCATGAACTTGGTTATCTTCTGATCTTTAGGAGGGAGATAATATCGGAATTAAATAGATATCTCAATTTATTAGAGATTCGTGCTGATAAGAAACTTAGCTCAAACTAATAATATGAAACAAGCAAATAGACAAGAATGTAGGGAGCAAGGGAGAAGAGATTCTTAATTCTTTCATATATTCAAGTGTATACAATGTGATGCCAAAACCCTCTATTTATAAGATTACATAGAGGCATACAAAAGAATGCCATAAACATGACATTAAACATTTGAGATCATGGAGGAAGATCATGGGGAGGTTATGGAGGTGTGGGAGTTACAACTATAATGGTGAGAAGTAGTGGGAGTTATCTACATAATGGAGAACAGTAGTGGGAGTAACTTCTTTAGGAGTTACTACTACAAAATAATATTTCATAACAGGTTTATTGTTATTAATTTTGTTATTTTTTGTTAAGAAACATTGATTTGAAGCAAACCAGAGTGAATTATAAGCATTTTACTAGTCAAACAAAATGATAATTTCCGTGCTATATTACTATACTTGAGCTTAACTCCACGAGATCATTTGACCTTGGACATCTTTTATCCTATGGTAAGTATGACATTGTTGCTAGTCAATTTTCTGGAAAAGTAAAAGTTAATCAGCATTTTCTGTCGAAGCTTTTGTTAGTTACTCTTTCATGTCTGCATATAATGGTTCATGTATGGTATAACTCTATCTATAATTAAAAGTACAAGAAAAAGCAATCTCATTAAGCCAAGTGGCATAGCTACAAAAAGCCAAACGGCATTATTAAGACAAAATAAATTATGTTTCTAAACAAAAATATTGAATTTTTTATTTTTGAATTAATTGATTACTCTATTTGAATTAATAAATATAAATATCTTATAATTATAATAAAAAACGAAAATATATATATAAAAACTATCTATAATTAAAAGTAGAAGAAAAAGCAATCATTAAGCCAAGTGACATTGTCAATTAATTGGTTGCTCTGTTTGAATTAATATATATATATATATATATATATATATATATATATATATATATGTGTGTGTGTGTGTGTGTGTGTGTGTGTGTGTGTGAGAGAGAGAGAGAGAGAGAGAGAGAGAGAGAATTATACAGGATTAAGAAAAAAAGAGGGAATTAAAGGTTCAAACAACGGTACATTGAAGTAGCGAAGAAATGGATAGAAAATCAGAGGAGATGGTTGTGTGAATGAGATAGAAAAAAGTTAGAGCTTGATAGAAAGTTGAAAGAGTAGCTGAATTAGATCTACTAATCATACAGATACTTGAAGTATTAGTCCTTAAAATTTAGAATAAAATATATCACTCTTTGAGTTAAAAAACCATAGTACTACAATATCATAAAATGCACAATAATATATAAAGAAGAAAAATAGAGATAGTGTGAGGCTAATTATACTGTAAATTAACTTAAGAAATAGAATAAACTATCAAAATAATACTCAATATTATTGATAATTTCAAATAATAAAATAATTCTGAGCAATAGAATAAAAGTCTCAAATTTATGACATATATTAAAAGAACTTCTTTGTTTAACCTTTGAACTAATTTAACACCATCCATTTAGAAAAATTATACAACAACAGTCGTATTATAGATAAACATAACGAAAAATAAAAATATTGTAAAACAAAAATAAATGTATAAAGAGTAGTACAAAATTATTTTCATTGTATTATATTAAACTAGTAATTTATCAATAATTCATATGAATATTTAGAAATATTAAGTAATGGATAATGCAATTTGATAAGCAAGGAACAAAAAAGGAAATAAAATATAAATTTGTGAAAAAATATAAAATGATAACACTTATAATTAGAATTACGATAAGAAAATTCGTACATATACACATAACTAAAATCATAATAAACAAATAGTTATAAAAGAAAAATACTACAAAAAAATATTAAGCGATAGCGTAAAATATATATACTAATTAAATTTCTCATCTTGGAAATTTAGTTAATAAATAGAACTCATAATTTCATAATGAAAAATATAAAGATACTATTAGGATATTATATATAAGATTAGCATATTATATATAATATAAATTAATAATTATTAAAATATTAATAGTTTTTTATAAAAATAATTAAATGCTTATCTCTTTATGATTTTGATGAATTCAAAATTATAATTTAGTAAAAAGATAATGCATTATTTAAATTTTTAGTAAACTACAAATTAAGAAAACTAATCAAATATTATAGTTGAAAAGAGGGGGATAAACATAATTTTATGATGTTTATATTTTAAATTGATTAAAAAATAAAAGATAAATAATTAACACTCAAAAAAATTATCAATAAATTTAGATAATTGACGAATTTTGAACAATATAACATAAGTTTAAAAAATATATATATATTTCAAGAGTAAGAAAATATATATCTATTATTATATTAAAAGAGAAGTAGTATCAAATTATAAGCCAGTTGACTAGTATTAACTACTTCCTAATTTGACAATAAGAATAAAGAAGGAACAAACAATTTATTTGTTGCTATGTGATGTGAATTCTTTGAGTTTGTATAGATTTTGTTATATTTCTGCACACTATATTAAATAATAAAATATAACTAATATTTATTAAAATAATATGATATATTAGATCATAATTTTATAAGATTAATATTCTATCAAATTATCCGCGGGATCGGGTTAACACTAGTTACTGTTAATTACACAGCCAAAACATACAAGACAATTAGTGGAAGAATTTTGTTACGTGTAATAAGTTAGTTGCTCTGTCCCGAAAAATAGAAGGGTCAACACATTTAACTTTTGATATAGTTTCTGACATTTATATCTTAATAATTTTCTAGGAAGTTACTCCCTCTGCTAAATTTTATGTGAACTGATCGGAGTTATAGTAGCACTTAATTTTTATGTCAATTTGGAGATAAGATTCCTAACATTCTTAAGCAAACTTTATATATTCTGTAACTACATAAGAATATTATAAGTCATAGTAATTTATCCAAAATGCTTAAAAAATGTTTGAGGAAAATTTGTCTTCGAAGAAATAATTGTTTGACCTTCCAAATTGTAATAGCGCCACAATAAAATATTTATGTGAAGGGGTACATTTTTATAAAGTCATGGAAAATATTACTCAAAAGTTTTATAATTAGTTAAAGTATTTTAAAATATATAAAGGTCACTCTCACTATACGGCAGAAGTTATTTTAAAAAAAAAAAAAAATCTCCCTCATTCTTTCACCGCCAACGGGATATGGTTTATTTGAAATTAAATAGAAATTTTACATATTACTATTTTCACTTTTGATATGGATACTTCGTTTAAGTCAATTGATGATGATTTACAAATTTTAACACTAAAGAAAAATATAGCATATACCTTTTCACAGGAACCAGTTGGTTAAACTCAACCACATAATGTCGTAAATATATACGCATAGAAACCCTCTCAATTCACCACAATTTGTATTTAAAGGGCCAAAAAGAGACTACTAGGAGTGAGATACTACGAATATAGGAGCGATAATTTCTTCCTAATTGAGAAATTAAAATTCCAAACATTTCTTACACTATTTTTTTTTTTTACTTCATTTGTCTTTAGATAGATCTTTTTCATCAGATAAATTAAACAAGTGTACAGTGGTAAGTCATAATGTTGAGTGGTACATATGAAGCACGACTTTGGCTGTTTAGGTGATAAATCAATATCTAGAAGTAAAATTAGAAAAATAATTAGGTAGGTTTTTTTGCCTAACGAATAATTAATTTTTTTATATCTAATCTTAGAAAAAACCCATGTGATTACATTCAGGGTAGTCGGTATCTGTCGACTAACGCATGCCCATAGTGGTTGTTGGATGTCAGTACTATTTTTGTTATATCCAATCAACTTCTCTCTGCTTTTCCTTCTTTTTATTTGTTTCCATTTTGATTTTCTATGTTTTTGTTAAAGCCAATCTTGCCAAACAAAGGACATTATATTCTTGGTATTTCTCTGTAGGTTTTGGTAAAATGGGAACTCATGAAAATATGGATTAGTTCAAAATCCAAATTTTAAAAGTGATGAACGGGTAAGTGTTATGAACAGGCCAATGACTGATTATACAATTGGGCTAGAAGCTAAGGTGTTTGGGCCAATTAGTAGAATAAGGAAAACTAAGGGAGAAGTTCAAAAATAGCCAGATTTACAAGTGATAATTGAAAAATAGTCACAGTTCCAAAAGTAATTGAATTTTAGTCACTTTTCATGTAAAGATAGAATTTGAATAAAAGCACTGTTAAAAATCCAGAAATATTCCAGCATAATATGCTAGAGTTCAATTTTTTTTTACATATGAGCTTCCAGTATAATGTACTGGAGTTCCACCATAATATGTTGGAAGTTTATATATAGGAGCTCCATAATCCCGCATATTATGCTGGAACTTTCCGTGTCCTGGAGTTCCAAGATAATATGCTGGAAGTTGATGCGCAGGAGCTCCATAATCCCGCATATTATGCTGGAACTTTTCGTGTCCTGGAGTTTCAAGATAATATGCTGGAAATTTATACACAGGAGCTCCATAATCCCGCATATTATGCTGGAACTTTTTGTATTTCAGCAAAATAATGATTATTTTTCAATGACTTTGCAAACGCTAGCTATTTTTCGATTACCAATCCGAAAAATGGCTAGCCCGTGCAATTTAATAAAAACTAATTTACGTGAGATCTATATTGAGAAAAAACTATTAAAATACTGGTGGCTGAATGGAATAGGAGACCTATAAATAGCACGAGCCTCTAGTGATTAGGGTATTCTATCACTTGGTCTTTCTTTTCAGTTGTTTGTAGCAGAAACCAGAAATTAGGAACCTCCTTTTCTTCTTTATTTTTTTGTTTATTTCTAAATTTTAAAGCAAGAAAGGAGATGAACTCCTCTATCAGTGTTTTAAATATAGTTTTTCATTTCAATATAATCACCCTTCATTACAATAAACTGGTTCAAATAAAGGCAAGTTAAAATAAATTAAGTCAAAGGCGTTATTATAATCCACCTCCCTAGTTTGTTTAGGTCAATTTGGATAAAGGCAAGATGAGTTTGGGAGTGTCATATCACTCCATCCAACTCAAAACTTCTTCCCAATTCATTTTTTAAATCTCTTAACAATTATTTTTTCTTTTGACAAAAAGGAGATAATTTATATATAAGCCACGGAATATTGTCTGTTACATCACTCAACTACATGCCTTAAAGACATTTGTATTGCCCAAGTTGGCGAGCTTACACCATACTTCAGTACTAATATTTTTAACAAAATAAACACAATTAGCCCTATCTGTAGCCAAATTATTTATAACATAAGGGGGTGGTCTGTCTAGGAATTGATGTACCTTTGGAAGATTGAGAGCTTCCTTAGCCTGTTTATGTGTTACCTTATTTGCTTCCCTGAAATTATGTTGGATAGACGGCTGCTTCAGCTGGAGCATTATCCACCTGCAAGTGCAAATAATCATATCATGAGAAACACAACCAATTTTTAATACTTTGATTACTCTGTTGCGTCAGTTTCAATAATCAGTGGAGTGAATCCCTTTGTCAGTGCTACAATGAGGTCTTCCTTGAGTGCTTCTAGTTTTGCTTGAAGTGGTGAAATAGCTGAGCAGTGGTGTTGGAAGCCCGCTATCCAGTGACCATTATGGTTCCTGAATACACCTCCTAATCCCTCCAACTTCTCTTTCTCTTTGAACGCACCGTCTATGATGAGCTTGTAGAAAGAGTGAGGCATGTGCTATGCAACCTTTATTGCATGGGAATGATTTTTTGCGTAAAGAGCTTATACTCAGTTGCTAGGGCCAAGGAGTGCTTAGGGTTAAAATTATAGGTCGTGTTGGCATGATTATTGTTATTACGATTGAGTCAAATGCTCCATAGGACAAAAGGGTACATCTCTTTCCATGTAAGGTAAGGGGATGGGATGGTGGTATCTAAATCTCTAATGGTTTGGAGCCAATGGTACAGATTTTGGTGAGGAGAGGATTTGTAACTGTCACGACCTAATTTCTCCCTCCGTGATTTGTCGCGACAACACCTAGTCTCTACGACTAGGTAAGCCTAACACTTTGTGGAAAAGAAGAAACAAAAGCATGATCATTAACTACCAACAATAACAATATAAGTAACTAAATGCCACTTGGCATATACAATTATCACTTCGGAGACGTACGAAATAATTTCCAAAATCCAGAAACCCGCAAGTCACAAGCTACTAAGAAGTCTTAACTGTTCTACACATCATTTCTACAGAAAGAGGGAAAAATGAACATAGGGGGATAGAAGGGGACTCCGAGGATCTGCGGGCGTGGGCAGATGTACCTTGAAGTCTTCGATAAGCAGGAACGATTGCAACTAGTGATGAGGCTAGTACGATGAATCTGGATCTGTACACGAAAAACATGTGCAGGAAATAGCGTGAGTACTGCATAATGGTATCCAGTAAGTGCCAAGCCTAACCTCGATCGAGTAGTGACGAGGCCAGGTCAGTGCCCTACTGGTATAAATATAATTAAATAAGACAGAACGAAATATCACAGTAAAGATAGATACAGGAATCTAACAGAGATAGAATAAACAAAAGAAAACAGCTCATAACACAGCGATAACAACAGGGGATCTCCTAAGATACCGTCTCGTAGTCCCAAACGTAAATGTGCAGGGGGGATCTCCCGAAATACTGTTCCGTAGTCCCAAAGTAAATATGCAGAACAGGGGGATCTCCTGAAATACTGTTCTGTAGTCCAAGGTAAATATGTAGTATAGGGGGATCTTCCGGAATACCGTTCCGTAGTCCCAAAGTAAATATGCAGCTCAACTAATAGAAATAACAGTAAGAAAACCTACGGTTTAGACTAAGTTCAAGCCAAAGAAAGCAGGTAATTTCACTAAACATGCTGCACAGAGTTCAAATAGGCAGGTAAAACACGTAACCATGCTATTCTAACTAAGCAAGACAGTTTCATATGCTAGTGTAGTTCAAATAAGAAGAAAACAGGTTATGACTTAGTGAAAAATGGGGTTTTACAACAAATAGCCCGTGTACGTACTCGTCACCTCACGTACACGACACTCACATATCAAAACTATACCAAATCCTAAGGGAAGTTCCCCCACACAAGATTAGGCAAGCCACTTACGTCGAACCAAGCTCAATTCAATCCGAAACAATGCTCTTTTCACGAATATCCGGCTCCGGATGGACCAAATCTAGCCAAAACCAATTACATAACATAAATATAACTACAAGAAACTAATCTAGATATTGAAATCAAAGCTAAGGCAAGAAATTGGAAAATCGCTCAAAAAGTCTCCCCGGGCCCACGTCTCGAAATCGGGTAAAGTCACAAAATATGAACACCCATTCACTCACGAGTCTAACCATATCAAATTTACTCAAATACAATACCAAAATCCCGATCAAAACCCCAAAATTTGGCCTTAGAACTTTCCTCAATTTTTTCTAATTTTCCACCCCAAGTCCGAAATTAAATGGTGAAATCAAGCATAGATTAGTGGGATATGATCATAAAGGAGTTATGAATCATTACCCAATGACTTCCTATGAAAATCTCTCAAAATTTCGCTTTCTACGGAGCTCCCAATTCAATTTTGTGATATGAACTCAAAACCCTCGTTTTGAACTTTAAATTCAGCCCAAGTACGCCCTTCTTCGGGAACGCGGTCAAAGCCTCGCGTTCACGAAGCACAAAAATCCACTGCTCAAATTTCCTCTTTCGTGAACGCAAGTGTCCTCTCGCGAACGCAAGTGTCCTCTCGCGAACGCGTAGCTTCACTTGCCAGACCCCTCGCGAACGTGTCCTCCTATATGCGAATGCGTAGAACCAATTCCTGAGGTCCCAGCTGTTCCATTTCCTCTACACGAATGCGATGCCATTCATGCGTTCGCGATACACTGATGGACAGACCTTCACGAACGTGTCCCCTTACTTGAAAACGCGAAGAGATATTTCTTCTCCTGTCCCAACTCTTCTTCGCGAACACGGGCTTCTCTTCGCGAACGCGAAGAACAAACTTCTGCAATAAAAACCAGCAAAATCTGCTATCTCTCCAAAGCCCAAAATGACCCGTTGACCACCAGAAACTCACCCGAGGCCCCTGGGACCTCAACCAAACATACCAACCAATCCTAAAACACCATACAAACTTAGTTGAGCCCTCAAAACGCATCAAACAACGCTAAAAACACAAATCATGCTTCGGTTCAAACTTAATGAACTTGAAACTTCCAAATTCGACAACCGATACCGAAATCAACCAAGGTACGTCCGATTGACCCCCAAATTTTGCACGCAAGTCATAATCAACATTACGTAGCTACTCCAACTTCCGGAATCGGATTCCGACCCCGATATCAAAAATTCCACTACTGGTCCAAAACTCCAAAAATTCGACTTTCGCCATTTCAAGCCTAAATGAGCTACGGACCTCTAAAACACAATCCGGACACGCCCCTAAGCCCAAAATCACCCAACTAGAGCTAACAAAATTGACGAAATTCCATTCCGGAGCAGTCTTCACATTGTTTTGACTACGGTCCAAGTTCTAAGACTTAAACTTCCATTTAGGGACTAAGTGTCCCAATATACTTCAAAAACCAAAATGAAACCCGGCAAATCACAATAGCAGAAATAGTTACGGGGAAAGCAATTAATAGGGGATCAGGGCTCTAACTCTCAAAACGACCGGCCGGATCGTTACAGTAACCCCTCATGTTCCAGTATTTGAGGACTGCTTTACAGCCAATAAAAATGTGCTCGATGGTTTCTTTGTCATTTTTGCATACTGGACAAGTGGGATCTATGTTTATGCCTATATAGTGGAGGTTGGATCGACTAGGAAGTTTATTGTGACGGCATTTCCACAAAAAAATTTGGTCTTATTAGGACAGCTAAGTTCCCAAATCCAGCTAAAGTCAATTGTATTTTGATTGTTGGAGCTAATTATTTTATAGCAACTTTTAGTAGAAAAAATCCCAAATCCCGTTAGATCCCAAATCATAGTGTCGCTTGAGCATCTCCTAGGGTGTATGGAAATGATACTATTTCTCGTTTGTTGAGAGAGGTCGAAGGGGATTTTTCCCAGATCCCAATTATTATTAACCCAAATATCTTTTATAGTAAGGCTATTGCAATTCTTTGTGATAGGCCCCTCCACGAGTTGTCTAAGGTTTGGGAATTTAAGGACCCAATTTGATTGCCAGATGTTCATATTTGAGTTGGTGTGAGGAATCCATTTTATACCTTGTTACTAATCTCCCAGGCTTTCACCAAGCTTTTCCATATAAAGGAGGAATTTTTGAAGTTTTGGTGGAGCCATATATTGAAGAAAGGATTATGGACCAAGGATTATTAGTGTTATGAATTAATCTCCAAGTCAGGTTTGCTAAATTTACTAGGTTTTTTTTTGCTGAATGAATGCCTAGTCCCCCGTTACTCTTGTCACTGGTCATAGTTTACCAAGCAATAAGGTGAATTTTTTTGGTTGTGCTGGTAGAACCCCAAATGAAATTTCTTTGAATTTTATTGTTATGCTTGACAATTTTTATAGGGAGGTAGTTGTATTGCATGATTTGATCTGGCATACTGTTCAGGGAAGAAGAGGCCAGGGTAGTTCTCCCTGCCATGTTGAGAAAGTTTGACTTCCAAGATGCAAATCTTCTAGTCATGTTGTCAAGAATAAATTGGTAGTTAGATAACTTTTGTTTATTATTTGTGATGGGAAATTTCAAGTATTTTCCAAAGCTATTGCTAATGTTGATGTTAAATAGTTTGGCTAAAGCCATAGACGTGTGTTTGGGGCAGTTTTTGGAGACAGTGATTTTTTATTTGGAATAGTTTATTTTCTGCCCTGATAGGATGCGAAAATGCTTGAGACAGGTAAGGATAGTAGTTGGGGATTTTTTATCAATATTACACATTAAAGTAAGGTCGTTCGCATAGAAAAGGTGAGATAATAGGCATTGATTTTTCCCCATTCTAATAGGAGTCCAAGTTCCTATACTACATTGTGAAGGATTTGAGTGGATAACATTTCCATGAAGAGAATAAAAATATAGGGGGATAAGGGATCACCTTGCCTAATTCCTCTACTGGGGCTAAAGAAATTACTTCTAGTGCCATTAAATTCTACTAGTCGTGATGCAACTCATGATGAGTTTAGAGATCTTTGGGGGAAAACTAAAATGACGAAGAGTTCTGTATATAAAGGACCATTCTAACCGGTCGAAAGCTTTTTCAAGATCTATTTTCAAGACCATATTTGTTTTAGAACCTAATTATTTATGCATTTTTAACATAAGTTCTTGGATTATTATGGCGTTATCGCTAGTTCGTCTACCCTTAATAAAGTTGGCTTGGTGGGGGCTAATAATATTAACTAGGTAGGTTTTTAGTCTATTAGTTATAATCTTAGTAATAATTTTATAAATGGTGTTACATAAACCAATAGGCCGATTTTTTTTAGATTGTTTGCATTAGGGATTTTTGGAATAAGAAAAAGATAGGTATCATTAACGCCTGTTGGTAGGTTGCCCGATTCAAAAACTTAGTGACAAAGATTTGTGACTGAGGAGTTGAGTATATGCCAATATTTTTGAAAGAAAAATGGGTGGAGTCCATCTGGACCAGGTGATTTAAAAGGCTTAAAGAAAAATATAGTGTTTTTCATTTCTAAAGGGGATATATTAAGATCTAGGGATGATATGTCAAGATTTTTGTGACTAGAGGGGTCAGATATTATAGACGTCCAATTTGAATATGTATGGCTAGTTGTGAAGACCTTTTGAAAGTAGGAGCGAGTGCGATCCATAATTTTTGAAGAATCATCTATTCAATTTCCTTCCGAGTCTTTGAAAAAGCAATCTTATTTTTCTTCTTTTGTTAGTGGCACTTATGTGGAAGAATTTTGTGTTTGAGTCACCTTCATTAAGCCAAAGAATTATAGATCTAAGCTTCCAGTAATCCTCTTCCATCTTAAGGTAGTTATTATATTCGAATTTAAGGGTTATTTCCAGTTGGTGCAGGAAGGTGCTAGATCCATACGAACTAGATTTTTGTATACCATTTAATCGGGCTAAGATTCTGTTCTTCTTTTTGAAAAGGTCACCAAAGGTATCATTTTTCCAATGAATAATGCGATTTTTAAAATTTATGGAAACATCAACAAAATTCTTGTTATGCCAACAGTCTCTAACTATATTCCCAAACTCTGAGTGGCCAGTCTAGTAAGTTTCTAGTCTAATAGGTTATGGGAGTGAGTTATAGGGTTTGGGGATTAAGTCCAGAAGCATTGGAATGTGGCCGGAGTGTGTTTTAGGTAAATGTATTACAGAAGCTTTAGGAAAAAGATTCACCCACCATTAATTAGCTAGTAATTTGTCTAATCTTTCCATAGTACGATCTCTACTAATGTTACAGTGGTTTGACTAAGTATATTTACAACCCTTAAATCCTAAATCCATTAGTTTACAATAATTTATTTTAGACCATAATTTAGCAACACGTCTCCTATTAATAGGGTTAACTCCAAATTTTTCATTAGCTTTCATTACATCATTAAAATCTCCCCTAGTAACCAAGCACCTTTGTAGTTAAAAAAATATTTGTAATGTTATCCCACATTTGATTTCTAGAGGAAATGTTAGTGCTTATATAAATTGAGGAAAAGAGCCAAGGGTGACGTATATGGGGTACCGACATGAATTTCATTGTTTCTTTTGACAAAGTTGTTGACATTCACCAAGTTTGTATCCCAAAGAACTGCCATCCACCAGATTGACCCTCTGCTGGGACCTCGATCATGTCCGTAAAACCAAACTCATTCATTAAACTACCATGATTTATCATCCTAGTTTCAAGTAGAGTCACCATGCAAGGATGATGTGTGGCTATCAATTCACGAAAGTTCCTTCTAAATTCATCATTGTTGCCTCCCCTAATATTCCAAATAATGAACGTTTTAGCACGATTCATTGTTTGAGGTAGAGGGTGGAGATGACCATTCACTTGACTCCCTTGAGGGAATACTGGGTTCCTCCTTAGGGAGGGAACCAAGATCATGGTTAGTTTCCCCACAGTGGGGTCTTGGGGTAGTCGCATGTCCATTGTGCATTTGAAAACTGAATTTGGACATGTCACGATCCAAGTTCTCCATCCGTGAACTGTTGTGACGGCACCTAGTCTCTACGACTAGGTAAGCCTACATTTGCGGAAAATGAAATGAAAATATAAAAGCTATCAACTAACAGGTAAATTTAAACAAGGAAATGAGCGTCATCTCATTTACAGCAAGAAAACCTACATTTACTTTTGGGGAGGAGTAGATAGGGACTCCGAGGTCTGCGGACGTGGCAAATATACCTTGAAGTCTCTACAGTTGGCTCACCTCACTAGTAATGCGGCTGATAAGCGATACCTGGATCTGCACACGAAAAACATGTGCAGGGAAGGGCATGAGTACACCACAATAATACCCAGTAAGTGCCAAGCCTAACCTCGGTCGAGTAGTGACGAGATCAGGTCAGGGCCTTACTAGTATAAATATAATGAAATAAGACAGAATAAAATATATCGCAGTAATAAATAAATACAGAAATCTAACAGGAATAGAATCAATGAAAGGCAACAGCTTAGAACACAAAGATAACAACAGGGGATCTCCTGAGATACTGTCTTGTAGTCCCAAAAGTAAATGTGCAGGGGGATCTCCCGGAATACCGTTCCGTAGTCCCAAAGTAAATATGCAAAATAGGGGGATCTCCCGGAATACCGTTCTGTAGTCCCAAAGTAAATATGCAGCTCAACCAACAGAAATAACAGTTACAGCAAGAAAACCTACAGTTTAGACTAAGTGCAAGTCAAGAAAAGCAGGTAATCTCACTAAACATGCTGCACAGAGTTCATATTGGCAGTTAAAACACGTAGGCATGCTATTCAAAACTAAACAGGATCGTTACATATACTAGTGTAATTCAAATAAGGAGAAACAGGTTATGACTTGGTGAAAAAAAACCCAGAGTTTTACAATAAATAGCCCGTGTACGTACTCGTCACCTCACGTACACATCACTCACATATCAAAACAATACCAAATCCTAAGGGGAGTTCTTCCACACAAGGTTAGGCGAGCCACTTACCTCAAACCAAGCTCAATTCAATCTGTCACAATGCTCTTTCCATGAATATCCGACTCCAAATGGACCAAATATAGCCAAAACCAATTACATAACATAAATACAACTACAAGAAACTAATCTAGCTATTGAAATCAAAGCTAAGGCAAGAAATTGGAAAATCGCCCAAAAAGCCTCCTTGGGCCCACATCTCGGAATTGGGTAAAAGTAACAAAATATGAACACCCATTCAGTCACGAGTCTAACCATACCAAATTTACTCAAATCCGATACCAAAATCTCGATCAAAACCCCAAAATCGGTCTAGAACTCTTCTCAATTTTTCATCCCAAATCCGAAATTAAATGATAAAATTAATGATAGATTAGTGGATATAACCAAATCAAGTTAAGAATCATTAACCACTTGATATCTTTGAAAATCCCTCAAAATCTCGTCCAATCCGAGCTCCGAAACTCAAGTTTTAATAAAAAAGGCCAACCCCCGTTTTTGAAATGTTTAAGTAGTGCCCAGTGATTCCTTCTTCGCAAACGCGGAAAGCCCCTCGTGTTTGCGAATCCCAATTTGCCTTGGCCCAAAATTTCTTCATCGTGAACGCGATGACCCTGTCGTGAACGAGAAAGCCACTTAGCTCAACCCTACGCGAACGCGGAACCAACCTCACGAACGCATAAGCAAAAGGCTTGGGGACCTGGCAACCAAACTCTCCTACGCGAATGCGGGACCCTCTTCGCGAACGCGTAGGCATATGACCTTAGAGCTTCGCGAACACGGGACCAACACCGTGAACGTGAAGCATTAAATTTCCACCTGCCCCAGATGTCTTACGGGAACGCGAGACTCCTCTCGCGAACGCGATGAAGGAAATCTCTGCAACAAAATACCAGAAAAATCTGCTACTTTCCTAAGTCCAAAAATGACCCATTGAGCATCTGAATCACACACGAGGCGCCCGGGACCTCAACCAAACATACTAACGAATCCTAAAATATCATATGAACTTAGTTGGCCCTCAAATCACATCAAACAACGCTAAAATAACGAATCACCCTCCAATTCAAACTTAAAGAACTTGAAACTTCAAAATTCTGCAAGCGATGCCGAAACCTATCAAACAACGTTCGATTGACCCCAAATTTTTCACACAAGTCATAATCAACACTACGGACCTACTCCAACTTCCGAAATCAGAATCAGTCCCCGATATAAGAAATTCCACTACCGGTCCAAATCTCCAAAAATTCGACTTTCGCCATTTCAAGCCTAAATGAACTACGGACCTCCAAAACATAATCCGAACACGCCCCTAAGTCCAAAATCACCCAACGAAGCTAACAGAATCGACGGAACCTTATTCCGGAGTCCCTGGGAGTCCAACAACGAAATCCATAGTGACCTGCTCCCATTTCCACTCTGGGATCTCTAACTTCTGAAGCAATCTACCCGGTGGCTGATGTTCATACTTTACCTGCTGGCAATTTAGACACCGAGCAACATACTACACTATGTCCTTCTTCATCCTCCTCCACAAGTAATGCTGCCTCACGTCCTAGTACATCTTCGCGGCACCCGGATGAATAGAGTATCGCGAGCTATGAACCTCCTCAAGAATCAACTCACGCAAACCATCTACATTAGGCACACATAGCCTACCCTGCATCCTCAATGCACCATCATCACCAATAGTGACCTCCTTAGCATCACCGTGCTAGAACGTGTCCCTAAGGACAAGCAGATGGGGGTCATCATACTGACGCTCCCTAATACAATCATAAAGAGAAGACTGAGAGACCACATAAGCCAATACTCAACTCGGCTATGAAATATCCAATCTCACAAACTGGCTGGCTAAGGCCTGAACATCCAACGCCATGGGCCTCTCTGCTGCTGGTAGATATGCTAAACTCCCCAAACTCTCTACGCGGTGACTCAAACCACCGGCCACCACATTGCCCTTCCCAGGGGGTACAAAATAGTGATATCATAATCCTTAAGCACCTATAACCACCTCATCTGACGCAAATTAAGATCCTTCTGCTTGAACAGATGCTGCAAACTCTGGTGATCAGTGTAGATCTAACATGGAACACCGTACAAATAATGCCTCCAAATCTTCAAGGCATGAACAACAACAGCTAACTCAAGGTCATGAACATGATAGTTCTTTTCATGCACCTTCAGCTGTCTAGACGCGTAGGCAATCACCCTATGGTCTTGCATTAACACCACGCCGAGGCCAACTCGCGACGCATCACAATAAACTGTATAAGACCCCGAACCTGAAGGCAATACCAATACTGGGGCTGTAGTCAAAGCTGTCTTGAGCTTCTGAAAGCTCTCCTTACACTCCTCTTTCCATCTGAACGGAGCACCCTTCTAGGTCAGCCTGGTCATAGGCACTGCAATAGATTAGAACCCCTCAACAAATCGACGGTCTGGGCCAACTCTGCACTGCTTCCACCTTCTTCAAATCCACCTTGATCCCTTCACTCAATATCACATGACCCAAGAATGCTACGGAATCTAACCAGAACTCACATTTAGAGAACTTTGCATATAACTTCTTTTTTCTCAAGGTCAGCCTGGTCATAGGCACTGCAATAACTCTACTGGGAGTGTAATCTAAGGTAGAATATAACTTCTTTTTTCTCAAGGTCTGAAGATTCTACTGGGAGTGTAATCTGAACGGAGCAATCAGAACTCAGGTGCTGCTCATGATCTTCCCGACTCCGGGAGTACACTAGAATGTCGTTAATAAAGACAATGATGAATGAGTCAAGATAAGGCTAAAACACACCGTGCATCAAATGCATAAATACTTCTGGGGTGTTGGTCAACCCAAATGACATGACCAGGAACTCGTAATGACCATACCGAGTCCTGAAAGTAGTCTTCGGGATATCTGGCTCCCGAATCTTCAATTGATGATAACCTGAACGCAAGTCAATCTTGGAGAACACCCTGACACCCTGTAACTGATCAAATAGGTCATCAATACGAGGGAAAGGATACCGGTTCTTCACTGTAACTTTGTTCAGCTGGCGATAATCAATGCACATACGCATAGAACCATCCTTTTTCTTCACAAACAAGACAGGAGCACCCAAAGATGACACACTGGGCCGAATAAAGGCCTTATCAAGCAATTCCTGTAACTCTTCCTTCAACTCCTTCAACTCAGGAGAGGCTGTACGATAAGGAGGAATAGAGATGGGCTGAGTGCCTATCAACAAATCAATGCCAAAATCAATGTCTCTATCGGGCGGCATGCCCGGAAGATCAGCTGGAAACACATCAGGGAAATCCCTCACTACTGGGAATAACTCAACTGTAGGGGTATCAATACTGACATCTCTCACATAAGATAGATACGCGTCACACCCCTCCTCAACCATTCGCTGAGCTTTAAGAACTGATATAACTCTACTGGGAGTGTAATCTAAGGTACCCCTGCACTCTAATCGCGGTAAACCTGGAGTACCGTCTCGTAGTCCCAAACGTAAATGTGCAGGGGGATCTCTCGGAATACCGTTTCGTAGTCCCAAAGTAAATGTATAGAATAGGGGGATCTCCCGGAATACCATTCCATAGTCCCAAAGTAAATATAAAACACGTAGGCATGCTATTATAAACTAAACAGGATCGTTACATATACTAGTGTAATTCAAATAAGGAGAAACAGGTTATGAATTAGTGAAAAAATTGAGTTTTACAACAAATAGCCCATGTACGTACTCGTCACCTCACGTACACGGCGCTCACATATCAAAACAGTACCAAATCCTAAGGGGAGTTCCCCCACACAAGGTTAGGCAAGCCACTACCTCGAACCAAGCTAAATTCAATCCATCACAATGCTCTTTCCACAAATATCCGACTTTGAATGGCCCAAATCTATCCAAAATCAATTACATAACATAAATACAACTACAAGAAACTTATCTAGCTATTGAAATCAAAGCTAAGGAAAGAAATTGGAAAATCGCCCAGAAAGCCTCCCTGGGCCCATGTCTCGGAATCGGGTAAAAATCACAAAATATGAATACTCATTCACTCGCGAGTCTAACCATACCAAATTTACTCAAATCCGATACCAAAATATCGATCAAAACCCCAAAATCGGTCCAAGAACTCTTCTCAATTTTTTCTAATTTTCACCCCAAATCCGAAATTAAATGATTAAATTAATGATAGATTAGTGGGATATAACCAAAATCAAGTTAAGAATCATTAACCAAATGATATCTCCGAAAATCCCTCAAAATCTCGTCCAAATCCGAACTCCCAGACTCAAGTTTTGATAAAAATGGCCAGCCCTCGTTTTTGAAATGTTTAAGTAGTGCCCACTGATTCCTTCTTCGCTAATGCGAAAAGCGCCTCGCGTTCGCAAAGCACAACTTGCCTCGGCCCAGAATTTCTTCATCGCGAACGCGATGACACTATCACGAACGCGAAAGCCACTCAGCTCAACCCCACGTGAACGCGAAACCAACTTCGCGAACGCGTAGGCAAAAGGCCTGGGGACCCAGCAACCAAACTCTCCTACGCGAACGCGGGACCCCGTTTGCGAACGCGCAGGTGTCGCGCCCCTTTTTCTCGCAAAATCAGATTTCGGCACGTGACAACTCTTTCAAAGATGGGTATTAAAAGAGGAGAGTCGCCACCTAACGAGTTTGAGGTGCGTTAGGGAACCTATTTTGCAGATAACTCTGTTTGACTAGTTTATGTCACCAAAGATCGGGTAAGGGCTCGAAATTACCTCAAAGAGAAGGTGTTAGGCACTCTTCGGGGTCCACAACTGTGGGTCTCGGCCGAACTCAATTATATGAATTAATCTATGTGATTAAGGACAGGAAAAACAAGGAATTTGAGAAGTTCATTATTAAACACAAGTAGTTGATTTAAGTACAAAGAGGGGGGGGGGGTCCTAAATTTTTTAGCCTAAAGGATCACCCCGTGCAACATAAATAATACTTCATAACTCCCTCAAGATGGGGTGTTACTCATATTATTCAGCGGTCACAGACTATCATCTCCTGCTACCTGATTACTATCTTTAAGTTGTTACCTAAAGCGCATTAGTTGAGTCTAAACCGTACCCTATGCGTGCACTACCCGTCCCATGCCTATGGTCCAGGAGGCTTTGGACCTCTATTTAGGTAGTTCTAGACTTCAACTCAGGCTGCTCAAAATGATAAAACTAATCGTCATGTAAAACAGGTTGGACTTCATATAAAAAACAGTTAAGGGCTCAAGTTAGCCTCCACACTTAAACATCAAATGCACGCAGGCTAATTAACATTGATAGGTGCAGATTTTAAACGAGTTGAGGTTGCAGAATCCTATAGGCAGGATCTCTATGTGATTCTGGTTTTTAATAAGAACGCAGTTTCATATATAGGAGCCATTATTCTTAATACGATTTCTAGGAGCCTACGCAATTTCCTACTGATTATGAGTGTAAGAGATTAAACTTATAGGCATGATGTCTAGGCGATTCACGCAGTAACTAACAATGGCGATCAGAGAAATATGGTCAAAACTGCTTGATCGAGTCTTATAGGCATGGTTTCTAATAATGATAATTAGCACAATGGTGAAAACTCCTTAAAGAAACGAGCAAGACAATGATTAAGACTGATTTTAGACCCTATAGACAGGATTTCTATAATCATAATTAAAACTGGTTTTAGATTCTATAGGCATGATTTCTATAATTAAAACTGATTTCAGATCCAAAAGGCATGATATCTAAATCATAAGTTAGGTAGTGTGTAAGTTAACAGAATCCCATGTGCACATTGAGATATTAATCATTCAATATCCTATAAGCATGATTTCTAACAGGTAAAAGCAGAACACTTTTTAACCAAATGAATGTCACGACCCAACCCCCGGTCGTGATGGCGCCCAACACACTGCTAGGCAAGCCCGACCATTTACACAACCTTAGCCAATTAACCTCGATGAACAAATAAATAATCACTAATAAAATACCAAATTAAGTGCGGAATCCCTGAAATAATCTCTAATATTCGGAAACCCCAAACATAAAATACTAGTCAGCCTACAGAATCTGGTGTCACGGACATGAGCCTCTAATACAGAATATTCACCTAATCACAAATCTGTCTAGGAAAGAAAATGCGAATAAAAGGATAAAGATAGAGGGGAGAGACCAAGGCTGCGAACGCCATGTAGCTACCTCGATACTCCCAGATCCTGTTGCTCAGCTAACAAATCCTCACTCACCCTGTGGTGTACCTGGATCTGCACACAAGGTGCAGGGAGTATTGTGAGTACTTCCAACCTAGAAAGTAATAAACATAAATAAGGGTTGAGAGTAAGAAATCCTGGACAGGCACAAAGTAAGCTATAATTACAGCAGCTCAATCTAAATAATATCAACTCAATAAACTAATGAAAACAATTATAGAAATATCACAACAGATAAATAAGTAAATGGCAATCAAGTATGCATGCAACACATAAACCGGTACCTCCAGTACCCCGCTGCGGCCGTGCAGCCCGCTCCATTTATTTAACGTCGACGGCGCTCACTGGGGGTGTGCAGACTCCGGGAGGGGCCCCTTACGGCCCAAGCGCAATAATAAGCCATCTCGTGGCATCAATCAGGCCCTTGGCCTCATATCAATATCATCATCATACCACTGCGGCGTGCAGTCCGATCCCATACTCAGTCCAAAATCACATAAGCCTTTCGGCATAATAATATAAAAATATTTAGCCCAAACTTCATTTAAAAATAGTACTTTAGTTTCTACTTTTAGAAAAAAATGGCCGAGTTTACAAAACTGTGTTAAATACCAGGACTGAGTTCAATATCTAGAAATATGGTAAGAAACCAGTAAAAATAATCCCTGAAGGATTCAAGTAGTGGCACGAAGCCCAATTATGACAACTAATCCATTTTTATAAGGATATCACAAAACTACAATCAATTAGGTAGTGATTTTATTAAGCGGGACGGACCAAGTCACAATCCCCGACGGTGCTCTACCCCACGCCCGTTATCCGGCGTGCGAGTCACCTCAACATAGCACTACAATGTGCAAATTCGGGGTTTCAAACCCTCAACACAGCATTTACATTTATTACTAACCTCAAGCCGGCCAAAGTCCTAGCTTGCTATGCCCTTGCCTTTCGAATTCACCTCTTCGTGCGTCGAATCTGACCAAAATCACAACGAATACGTCACAATAGGCTAAGGGAACATAACCCAATCGAAATGACTCGAAAAATATCGATAATCACGAAATTCGCAAAACCCGAGCCCCGGGCCCACTTCTCGAAAAATCAGAAAATTAACATCACCGGATTCCTCATCTCGACACGAGTCTATACATACCAAAATCTCTCAAATCGGACCACAAATGGCCCCTCAAATCTCAAATTTAGAATTTCAAACTCAAGCCCTAATTTCTTACAATTTGGCTATATTCTCATGAATTTCAAGGATGATTCTACAATAAAATCATGTTTTTAACTCATAAAACTTACCTTCAATCGATTCCCAGTCAAAACCCTCTTAATTGCTCGCCAAATACTCCCAAGGTCGCTTAACAATGGTGGAAAATAACCCCAACTCGCGGATGAAATGTTTTTTAAACATTCTGCCCCAGCTACAGTGTTTTCGCAATTCCCAAGCTACAGTGTTTTCGCAATTCCCAGCAAATCCTTCGCAATTCCCAAGCTACAGTGTTTTCGCAATTCCCAGCAAATCCTTCGCAATTCCCAAGCTACAGTGTTACACCAGAACCAGCAATATCAAACTTCTCCAAAATGACCCGAAACCACCCCGAAACTCACCCGAGGCCCCCGGGACCTCAAGCAAAAGCACGGACATATCCCATAACATCATTCAAACTTGTTCCAATCATCAAAACACATCAAACAATGCTATAACCATCAAATCATATCGGATTCAAGCCTAAGTTCTTCAAAAACTTCCGAAATGCACTTTCGATCAAAAACCCAACCAAACGACGTCCGAATGACCTGAAATTTTGCACACACATCACAAATCACATATAGAAGCTACAACAACTCTCGGAATTCCATTCCGACCCTCGGATCAAAATCTCACCTATCAACCGGAATTTGCCAAAATACTAACTTCGCCAATTCAAGCCTAATTCTACACCGGACCTCCAAAATCAATTCTAATCGCACTCCTAAGTCACAAATCATCCCCCGAAGCTAACCGAATCACCGGAAATCACATCCGAGCCCTCTAACCAATAGTCAACATTCGGTTGACTTTTCCAATTTAAGCCTTTCCTTAAAGAGACTAAGTGTCTCATTTCCTACCAAAACCAATCCAAATCAACCCTAACACACCAAATGCCGATAATTAAACATGAAGAGGCATAGAATGGGGAAAACGGGGCGGTAACTCTCGTGACGACGGGTCGGGTCGTCACATCCTCCCCAACTTAAACAAACGCTCGTCCTCGAGCGTACCCAGAGCTGTGCTAAAAGCCAACCAATCGCTGAATAACCCTTCCATGCATATACCCGGGGGTGATTCCACATCACCCTATCTCACATAGGTCCGACAACGCATTTTAACTATAATTACACAATCCAGTCTCGCCTATAAATCATAGAACCACATTCCACTTTCCGAAATCATCCACAAGACCAGAACCTCACATCTATATTCAGAATAAGCCCGAACCAGCTGTAATAACCCATAACTGCAACCTCAGGTGCAATCATATGATATTCCACATAACCCAAACACTCGAAACGATAACTTCCATTCACAGCAGTTGCCCACAACACCCGAATACCGGTAGAAAACCTCTTATTAACTAAGGTCTTATTCCAACACTTTCATATACTGCCAACGATAAATGAACCACGCAATAAACCGTAACCATTTCTCAGATCAACCATTCATGAAACCACTTCTCCTTTGGCAAATACTACATCAAATTTCTGAATTGAAGCTCGATATTATCCTTCCGACATACTGAAATCAAATTTGCTCGTACTCATTAAAGATCCCAACAATCTCATCTAATCAACACCCTACTCTGGTGACATTACCATTAGTACAGACTAAGCCACCACTCCACAATAACGCGCACCAATAAGCAACAGTCCGAACATACCAATTCCTGAAAATGACTCAAATGAAAGAGCTGTACTTCTAGCTCTCCAGTACCAAAAACAACAAACTGAGAACCGCCTCTTAATCATAGAGTCAAGAACACATCTTGCTTGCAGTATCATACCTCCACATAACTTCGTCCAATGCGTGACTTCATCCAATACGAACCGCTTAGGCAATAAGCCACCCCGTACATAACCAAAAGTCTCATATGACGCCACAAGTGCTGATAGGCTGCCGATTAAAATGCGGTACAAAAGGGAAGACGAACTCTGGAAGGAACTGCCTAACTCACGCATTAATATGTGCTTTCTTTAGAAAAATAGGAAACCAGGCATAATAGCATATAGAAAACTATACTCAATATCACACTGTTGCGGCGCGCAACCCGATCCAACTAACACACTCATGGCGCTGTGCCACCCGATCCACACCTAACACTCACCTAAAGAGGTGCACATCGAGCTAAATTGCTCATTAATATAAAACACCGTATTTCGGTCACAAGCACGCTAAGTGCACAATACCGTCCCTAAGGGGACATATAGCGCTATAAGCTACCAACACTCAGCTCAACTGAGTGCGATATGCAATCTGAATCTCTGAGAGCCATTTTGCTTATAAACATCAATTTCTTCAGACGGCGAATCGCCTTCAACCTATAAGCATTTTTCTCAAACCGTCTCACAACTCACCAGGCGCAGTGTATCACTGCATAGCATACTGATAATGGATAACACCCTGACTCCTCCTCCATAAGGAGCGCATCACTGAATTGAACCCGTTTGGCCCGACATAGAGCCTATATTCACATTTGAATCCATCCACCGACCTCAAGCCGATTCTGATCGCACTGAACTAGGTTAATTACCTTTCAAGGGTCCCTAACAACTCATCTTTCGCTCGTAACACATAAGAGCATCCATCATAGTCGGAGAAATCATCCGTAGTCCACAACTCAATAGACTGAGTGCCCTCCGGGCATATTTTTCTCAATTCAACGATATCATCACAACCTTCATACTTGGTTCAAGTCTTCATTCAATCAAGTGACTAACTGCCATACTTACAAAATCTTCCTGTGGGACCTCTACCACAACCTACCAACGAATGACCGGGTCGTACCCCCAGACCACCGACCGCACTAACACTGAAAAGCGATCAAAAATCATTAACCAGGGTGCAAGTCTTTTCACAAGACACCGTTCTCAGGTGACGCTGAAGACAATACCGATTTACCTTAAAAGTCGAAGCTACTTCCCTGCTCATCCGAGCTCGTGACATCCTTGTCCATATCGAGCTGTTACCTCTATCTTCACCTCAAATTCCATACCACTCATTGCATCCAACATGTCAACATACGGTAGGACACGCTCTTCACCACAGCTTCAGAACCATTATTAGATTAATACTTCATTATATAAAACTTTCCACTTAATTCACTTCAGGAGAACCATAGCAACACACAGGTGAATTCTCATAACCGTAGAATATGCAAATCTCTAAGTAGTGATCCAACCCACCATGACCCTTTCGGGATCCGCCTACATGTAACAGGCCCATAACATTGGAATACTCCTGAATAACATCATTTACGACGGACGACAGGCCTCACCTGAACCGTCACAAATCACATGCGTAACCTGATCATGCTAAAGGAATTGATCTCTACCACCAATATGCCAACAGATATATGGCTAACCAATCCATCTTCTTTCGACTTACCCTAATTGCCCTAGGAATATAGTAACTGCATTCAACATATAACACCATCCATCCGCACTCACCCCGAGTGACTTTGAATCACGAGACCATGCTGTTTCACATCCCACGAATCACTTCGTACCTTCCAACTGCTACATCGTAAATCAAAACATCCTAGAACATTCTACGAATTCCGAACCATTGCTTGCACCTTCCTGATAGTGCCACATAGAAGCCTATAATTGATATAGAAAAATTACACGTCTTGACCTCTCCCAATGGAGACTCAGTTCTAATCGCATATACAAATTCCAGATACCCAATTGACACGTGCAGAATCTCGACCACATTAGTACCATTCTCGAGAGTCATTTACTCCATTTAACTGCATTTAGCCTGGTCAAATGAACAGAACCACCCGTGCCTCGTTAGCACTCCGACACCGCAAGATATGACCTCGTCACAATACAAGCACGCATCTTCCTACTCTATGCACCGAGCGCCCTTTACTAGCAGCAACTTAAGAAATTCCGTGATTCTCACACACATACGAGGTACCGTATAACCTTTGAAAATAAAAATAAATTCCTTCACAGCCATCCTCGACCCCAATCTCCGCAAGCCACAACTAACTCACCAATGCGCCTCAAACTGGAACGAACATAGCACCTAGCCGTGCAATAAACTTAATCAATAGCAAACTCCCCAACTTGGCTCGAAGCCATAGATCAAAACGCACTCAATAAATCCTACGCATGTACTCTATTGCTGTCATGATATCATAGTGAGATTAACTCAAATCCTCTATAGGCTTGTGAAATCATAGATCAGTTAGAATTTAACTCTTCTGCAATTCTCACTTTCACCTTCGCGACAGATACACCCACTCCCTAAGCGACCAATTTAGATTTCAACACATTTTCTTCACTTGTAAATGAGATATCATAACATACTCATACGGATCACACCACTTTAGAACACTCCGCAGGAGATAACCCACCTGTTTTCGCCTCGATATAACATTTCTGTATGTCTTCCACCATTATACACATTACACAGTTACTTCGTCTTCTTGAGTCTGAACTCATACCGTAACATGCAACTTACTTCACTCCCAACTAGGATCTTGAAAAGATTCTTCACACACCCATAACTCGGAGCTATACCTCGAATCACGATGGAAATTCAAACACCTAATAGTTCTTCTATCATCCATCAGGCCTCCTCGCCACTTCCAAGTCATATAGATACCTCTCGTAGTGCTAACGTACTCATCACATAGCTACCCAACTGTCATTCCCGCTAATGGGGACAATACCGAACGTAAGTTAAAAAAAACACAGTTCACATAATCATCATCTTGGTGCTCAAGCCATAAGCAAAATCCGGCCTCAAGTCCACCCAACTGGCCCGACATCAACTCACAAAGATCACGTCTCACCCCTCGATCAGGGAATCACAAGCTATTTAGGCACATCTGATATTGAGCGCTCACGCGCGCGTACAAACACGTGGAAGGAATTTCAAGAGTTTCTTTTCAAGTTGAATCAAGGACGCACGATAAGAGTTCAAGAATGTGAAGTTTTCCTAAAGGTTCTGCAGCCTCCCGAGGATAAGTACAGACGTCTCCGTACCGATCCACGAGACTCTACTAAACCGGCTCATGACTCGCGAGACCAAGTAACCTAGGCTCTGATACCACCTTGTCACGACCCAACCACGGTCATGATGGCGCCCAACACACTGCTAGGCAAGCCCGACCATTTACACAACCTTAGCCAATTAACCTCGATGAACAAATAAATAATCACTAATAAAATACCAAATTAAGTGCGGAATCCCTGAAATAATCTCTAATATTCGGAAACCCCAAACATAAAATACTAGTCAGCCTACAGAATCTGGTGTCACGGACATGAGCCTCTAATACAGAATATTCACCTAATCACAAATCTGTCTAGGAAAGAAAATGCGAATAAAAGGATAAAGATAGA
>NC_031994.1:82343245-82362508 GCF_001879085.1 Nicotiana attenuata
CTCACTCAGCCTCAGTGGGTACACCTGAATCTGCACACAAGGTGCAGGGAGTATTGTTAGTACTTCCAACTCAGAAAGTAATAAATATAAATAAAGTCTGAGGATAAGAAATCCTAAATAAACACAAAGCAAAGCTATAAATACAACAACGTGAGCCAATAGCATAATACAGTAAACATTGAAAACAATTATAATAAAGTCACACCAGAATAAGAATAAATGACAATCAAGTATGCATGCAACACATAAACCGGTACCTCCAGTACCCCGCTGCGGCCGTGCAGCCCGCTCCATTTATTTAACGTCGACGGCGCTCACTGGGGGTGTGCAGACTCCGGGAGGGGCCCCTTACGGCCCAAGCGCAATAATAAGCCATCTCGTGGCATCAATCAGGCCCTTGGCCTCATATCAATATCATCATCATACCACTGCGGCGTGCAGTCCGATCCCATACTCAGTCCAAAATCACATAAGCCTTTCGGCACAATAATATAAAAATATTTAGCCCAAACTTCATTTAAAAATAGTACTTTAGTTTCTACTTTTAGAAAAAAATGGCTGAGTTTACAAAACTGTGTTAAATACCAGGACTGAGTTCAATATCTAGAAATATGGTAAGAAACCAGTAAAAATAATCCTTGAAGGATTCAAGTAGTGGCACGAAACCCAATTATGACAACTAATCCATTTTTATAAGGATATCACAAAACTACAATCAATTAGGTAGTGATTTTATTAAGCGGGACGGACCAAGTCACAATCCCCGACGGTGCTCTACCCCACGGCCGTTATCCGGCGTGCGAGTCACCTCAACATAGCACTACAATGTGCAAATTCGGGGTTTCAAACCCTCAACACAGCATTTAAATTTATTACTAACCTCAAGCCGGCCAAAGTCCTAGCTTGCTATGCCCTTTCCTTTCGAATTCACCACTTCGTGCGTCGAATCTGACCAAAATCACAAGGAATACGTCACAATAGGCTAAGGGAACATAACCCAATCGAAAAGACTCGAAAAATATCGATAATCACGAAATTCGCAAAACCCGAGCCCCAGGCCCACTTCTCGAAAAATCAGAAAATTAACATCACCGGATTCCTCATCTCGACACGAGTCTATACATACCAAAATCTCTCAAATCGGACCACAAATGGCCCCTCAAATCTCAAATTTAGAATTTCAAACTCAAGCCCTAATTTCTTACAATTTGGCTATATTCTCATGAATTTCAAGGATGATTCTACAATAAAATCATGTTTTTAACTCATAAAACTTACCTTCAATCGATTCCCAGTCAAAACCCTCTTAATTGCTCGCCAAATACTCCCAAGGTCGCTTAATAATGGTGGAAAATAACCCCAACTTGCGGATGAAATGTTTTTTAAACATTCTGCCCCAGCTACAGTGTTTTCGCAATTTCCAGCAAATCCTTCGCAATTCCCAAGCTACAGTGTTTTCGCAATTCCCAGCAAATCCTTCGCAATTCCCAAGCTACAGTGTTACACCAGAACCAGCAATATCAAACTTCTCCAAAATGATCCGAAACTACCCCGAAACTCACCCGAGGCCCCCGGGACCTCAACCAAAAGCACAGACATATCCCATAACATCATTCAAATTTGTTCCAATCATCAAAACACATCAAACAATGCTAAAACCATCAAATCATATCGGATTCAAGCCTAAGTTCTTCAAAAACTTCCGAAATGCACTTTCGATCAAAAACCCAACCAAACGACGTCCGAATGACCTGAAATTTTGCACACACATCACAAATCACATATAAAAGCTACAACAACTCTCGGAATTCCATTCCGACCCTCGGATCAAAATCTCACCTATCAACCAGAATTCGCCAAAATACTAACTTCGCCAATTCAAGCCTAATTCTACACCGGACCTCCAAAATCAATTCAAATCGCACTCCTAACTCACAAATCATCCCCCGAAGCTAACCGAATCACCGGAAATCACATCCGAGCCCTCTAACTCAATAGTCAACATTCGGTTGACTTTTCCAATTTAAGCTTTCCTTAAAGAGACTAAGTGTCTCATTTCCTACCAAAACCAATCCAAATCAACCCTAACAAACCAAATGCCGATAATTAAACATGAAGAGGTATAGAATGGGGAAAACGGGGCGGTAACTCTCGTGAAGACAGGTCGGGTCGTCACAATGAAGAACCTATAGGCAGGATTACTAACACATAATAATCGAACATGTTTGAGCATAATGACACCTTTTTGAGCAAAATAAAATACCTATAGGCAGGATTTCTAACACATGATAACTGAACATGTTTGAGCACAGTAAAGAACCTATAGGCAAGATCTCTACCCATTTTAATGCAAATATTAAGATAAAACCCCTTTCCCGATTTTACTAATACCCCAGAATGTTATTACAAGAATTATTACAGACCTAGAATGAATAGAGTAAATTACAGAAATAAATAACTATAGGGAGCCTACAGCAGGCCCAAAGATACACCCGGCTAGGCCAGGCTTTCATTCAACAGCCCAAAAGCTACGTCCTTATTGACATAGGGCAGCTAGAAATCAATTGATCTACCCAGTAGGTAGAAAATCGAGTTGAGCATATAGAACCAAGATCCTAGTGTGTCAGATTTCCTAAGGGCTTCAGGAACCCAGGGCAATGCTCACACTAGAGAGGTTAATAGGAGAGATTCAGGGAATAACTAGGGACCGAGTCCTAGCGTGTCAGAGTTCTCAAGGGTCTCAATTGGACCCCGAGCAGTGCTCACACTAGGGAGGTCAGATGATAGAACCTAAATAGCCTTGGCTTTCAGCCGGCTAAGAATGAGAACTCAAAAAGCCCTAGTAATAGGTGAAAGAGAAAGGACCAAGGTCGAGGGACAGGAATTGACAGACATGACCAAATTGAGCATATAGAGCAAATAATCGAACAAGTCACGGAATTTTAAAAGCAGGCTTAATAGAGACTCAAAAACAGGTTCAACATTTTAATACAAAGGCAGCCACATATGGAAAGAGTTACAATAAGAACAAATTTGCAGGATTGACAAAGGTTATTATGCACAAATGCACAATACTAAACAAGTTGAAACATGTATGCTAAGTATACAAGAAACTAGACAGTATTATGATGAGCCAAGTAATCACAGAAGGAACAGGGCATCATGTTAGCAGAGGGGCAAGATCAAAGTCACAAATTAAGACACATAACATATACAAGACTATTTAGAGCAGAGTGGAAGGTAAAAATCATGTCAAGTAGCAGATATGGGCATTCAAGCATTGCCATAATGGCCTAATTAACTAAGAACATCCAATTGTATCAAAGATTCATCCTAATACAAGTTCCAACATGCTGAGACAACTGTTCTGAATCACAGGTAAATACCAAAGGGGTACGGGATTGGGTGAGCATGCTGATTGACACAATAATAGAGAGGCAAATTATGACTAATAATGAAAGTCTTAACATGAGTTACTGCAGATGTGAGGCATTCATTACAGAGATTCAAAGCAAGTGAAAAGATTCATGAACATTCAGGCGTCAACACACTAAACAATCTTAGGAAGATTTAGATTACCCAATTAGGCATAGATAATCTCAGAACTAGTAACATTAAGAGTAATTAAATGCTGAAGTTAACAAAGTGATGCTTAAAAGTAAACCAGGAACGTATTAAGCCATGGATTCAGAAGTAAGAAAACATGCAAATCAGAGGCACATAAGGATGAAATTGCAAAAAGTCAAGTAACTTACCAGTTAAACGAAAATGCAAGAAAGAACAAAAATCCACAGTGTCCTAAACATCAACGAGAAGAAAAAAACCAGAATTTAATGGCCTTGTTTTACAGCCGGCCAAAACCACGGTATAGAACGAAATAATAGAGTAAAGCTTTTAGATCTAGTGAGGTTATAGTGATTCAAAAGTCTGTCCTAAAGGGGAATGGGGAGGGGTTTATATAGTGTAAAAATCGAACAAGTAAACATGGAAAACAAATCATTCAGACACAGATAAGGAAAAAAATATTCTGGAATCAATTAGAAATGGTTTTAGGGCATAAATCAAAGGGGTTCAGTAAATCAACAGGGAACATACAAATAATACCAAAAATCATCTAGAGTCAAATTTCAGGCAGAGAATAAGGTGGAAAATAGGGAAACCTACGGAAAAGAGCAGTCAAACACAGTAAAGGAAAAATATCAGTTAAGAATCGGTAAGGAACAAAGGGAAATTCAAACCCTAGTTGACAGTAGTTGAAGATTGGCCTAAATCTCGGCTAATCGGACCCATATAGCCATGGTCGTGAAGTATATGGACGAGATTCATGTCCAGATTCAAGCGGTCAAAAGGGAAATGGCCAGAATCTGGGATATAGTACTTGCCATGTTTAGGCAAGTACTAGGAGATACCATAGATTCGTAGAAGAAGGCGATATAACACACAAAAGGTAAGAGAATCCTAGAAAAATCCATGGTTGAAACGGATTCGGAGAGGTTTTTTGAGAGGCGACTAGGGTTTCTGTGAGAGGGAGGGGTGTTTGAAGGCGGCGGCTGAAGAGAAATGGGGATAAGGGTTTGGGGTCGGGTGATATAAGGAAAGGGGGAAGGGTGTTGTGAGCCGTTGATCATTTTTGATCAACGACTAGGATTTGAGAAGGGTTGGGGTCGATATTGGACTGGGCTGGGTCGCTTAGGATTGGGATGGGGTTATTGGGCCAAGGTCTAGGTAGTTTAGGTCCGAAATTAAGGTGAATTTTAGGCCAGATTTTAAATACTCAATGTTTTAATAAATAAATATTTTACAAAAGTAATTAATAAATATCAAAAATACATTTGATGCATAAAAATGAATCAAAATAATTACTTAACATTATAAAAATATAAAAAAGTCATTTTTCGCATAAATAATATAACTATATATGCATATGGGCTATTATTGCAAAAATGTGCAATTTAGCCTTAAAAATACAAATGTAATTATAAAAATGTACTGAAAAATATTTAAACATTATGTTGGTATAAATGAAAAGTTTAGACACCTAAATCATCATAAAAATGGTTTGGAGTATAATTATTGGATATTTATATATAATAAAATGCAGGAATAAATTGGTTTTAAAGCCTTTAAAAATTATGAAAAATATTTGTGTATGCGTATAAATCGAACGATGATGCATATGCACTATTTTGGAAGTACATGTATTCATATTAAAAATATAGGGAAAAATTGGGTATCAACAGCTGCCCCTCTTTATTCGGGAATGATGAAAGAATTATCGGGTAAAGAAATGATGATTGATTTTGACCGAATGGGGTGATTTTAAAAATAGAGGCCGAACTCTAGTTTATGAGTTGCCTACATATCCTTGGTTTTACAGGAATCAGGCCATGTGTAGTTCTGGACCAAAACGGTGAATGAAACCGTTGGAATTGTTATAGGAATGGTCATGTGTTTCGGAAAGGGTTCTTTTGGGAAGGATAGTATCGGGTGCAGAGTTCTGAATGTGAATCTGAAACGTAATGGATGTGTCATAGAGCAAGTATCTGAATAGCCACAGAGAAAAGTGAGTAATTGATGGGAGTCGGTTACGTTTAGAACATGTGAACATTGTGAACGGAAACCGAAGCGAAGATTGCTCCCGTTTGAAGTACGGTTACCTCCTACATTACCTGCAAAACATAAAATACAATGCATGCAAAACATATATGGGTTATTGCGAGAATTTAAACATGATGCAAATTTCCTTTGGACCATGAAGATTGTCTTCAGACGGTGAGGATGATGTCCTTAGACCATGACGTCCCGGGCCATGAATCATGTGATAAGGGATTCGCAGGCCATGAAATGATGTTCTCGGGCCATGAGAATAGTGCCTTTGAACCATGATGCCTTTGAATAATGATATGCAGTATTGAGAGATCCTCAGGCCATGACATGGTGTCTTCAGGCTATGAGGATGATGCCTTCGGACTATGACGCCTTTCGATAATATGGCGATGTTTCAGTCCATGAAATGCAGAGACATGATGATGGGTCATATAAGAGAAAACAAGATAGAGTTTAGTCTTGCATAAGATTGGGACAGAGCTTAGCCCCGAAGAAGGCAAAATAGTGCTAGTTTTCAAGTAGCATAGCATTCGGTATTAGGCAAGGAAATGCAAAGCTTAGCCTTATACAGTTGGGGAGGCAATGCTTAGCCTCATCCAAGATAGGGAGACAGTGCTTAGTCTCATGCGATGGAAGGCAGTGCTTAGCCATATGCAATTGAGGAGGCAGGGCTTACCCTCATACAAGAAGAGGAGATAGGGCTTAGTCTCAGGCAATGAAAGGCAGTGCTTAGCCTTATGCAGTTGAGGAGGCAGGGTGTAGTCTCATGCAATGGAAGGTAGTGCTTAGCCTTATGGAGTTGAGGAGGCAGGGCTTAGCCTCATGCAAGAAGAGGAGACAGGGCTTAGTCTCATGCAATGGAAGGCAGTGCTTAGCCTTATGCAAGAAGAGGAGACGGGGCTTGTTGATACCCAAATTTTCCCTATGTATTTTTATACCCAAAATACTTCCAAAATAGTGTATATGTGCATATATAAGCACACCCAAGAGTTTTGGTATTTTGTTTTATTTTTTTAAAGTTCTTAAAACCAATTTACTGCCTATTTTAATACAACAAAATCCAATAATTATTCCCAAAACTATCATTATTGGTGAATAATTTATTTTATTCTCATATTTACACCAAAATATAATTAAGGTGATTTTTGTATATTTTTTACAAATTTGTTTGGTATTTTTAAAGCTAATTTCATATAAATGCAATTATAGCCTATCTTACGATTAATAGTGTTTTATAATTGCAAAATCAGTTCCAGTATTTTTTTAATTAATACATATGTATTATTAATTGGTTCAGCATCTTTAATTTTTCTTTTAAAATTATTTTCATTATTTTTTATAAAATAAAAGGGAAAACTGGCTATTTCAGTTATAGCCCCAATTCAATTCAATTGTAGCCCCATCTACATTTCAATTTTAGCCTAAAACTGATCCAATTTCAAATCCAAAATCGGACCAGCCCAATCCCACTTAACCCAACCCAATAACCCATTTATCTAACCCGCCCGGATTACCTTTTAATCCAGGCCGTTGATCATTTTGATCAACGGTCCAGATCACCCCTTTCCTTTTCTATTCGCCTAACCCTACCCTAATCCCTCATTTTCTTCTGTTAGCCGCCTTTGGATACTCTCCCTCTCCCAAATTCTCTCGAAGGTTCTTCGGAACCCTAATCGTCTCCGACCTTTTCTTCACCGTACTTCCACCGGAATCCATGGCGGTCCTGGCCATGGATGGCCTATACCCACTCACCCTCGCCATTAGACCATGGGTGTTCGAGGTTTTGGAGGATGACTTCGATGGTTCGCTTTTAGATCTTCTTAGATCTGGCCTCTCCGGCCATGCTCCGGTGTATTCAAGCTCTAAAGCCTGATTCTTGACCCCTCCGACTCGAGATCGGACCTGTTTCCAAGCCTTTCTCATCTCTAGGGTTTTTTCCAAGACCCTAAGCTATTCGAGGTTCCTTCTCTGTTTGTTTGCCTAGATCTAGCTAAATCTATGCAATACTTTACATTTTAAGTGATTTCCCCAAGTTTTCCTTTTAAAATCGTTTGAGTTCAATTGAGGGTTTCTTTGATTTTCATGTGTTTCTTCTACTGTGGTTTTCCTACCTTGTCTTTATGAGCTCTTGTACTGTATTTGCATGACTGTCCTCTTATTATGATTTTCATGACTTTCTTCTACTATGAAGAACGTGTCCTTTTTATGACTTCTGCACTTATTTCGTTGTTATTTTTGCCTCACTTACTTGCTTTCATCTCTAGACTTAATTGTTAGTAAAAGCCAAAATTTGGGGTTCATTCGAATTGTTGAGGCTACTTGTTACGTGACTTGTTTCTGAACGTATTTCATTTCGAAACCCTAGTCTCTTTGGATCTATTTGAATTCCTGAAGTTGTTTCCTCTACTCACTGATTTTGAATGCATGACACTCCTCTTTGTTTTAAATCCAGCCTCACATGCTTAATGTTTATGCACTCTTATAGGTTAAATTTCCTCCTCGAAATAACCTTTGATTGTGAACTAATTTCGAATCTCTCTGTGTAATTAATTCTTTCCTTTATTGTCTTGATTTCCCTTGTTTCTTGGACTTGTTTGAAATATTTTCCTTTCGACCCTGCCTTTTCTACTCAAGTTGATTGATTCCCTTACCTTGATTATATTGGTATTGGATTCTTATAGACCTTCCCTTGATTAGAGTCTGATGAACCTAGCCTCTATTACCTGCTACGTACCTGTACTATGCTTGAAATACTTCCTTATTAGTCATATTCAGCTTATGTGATTTCTTTCCTTATTTAGCACTTGCATGTTACCGTTTGATTTTAATTCCTTAATTAAAGGAAGTCTTTGATACTGATTTGATTTTAACTGACACTTGTTCCCCTAAATTTTTGCTGAACTGCAACCCTTCCCTTATTTTTTGCATGTTTCTCACACTATAAATACTCTCCTCCCTTCTCTGTAAACACACGAAAACACAATACCATCTAAGTTCACAATTCAATTTCACTTAAAACTCTCTCTTTTGATACTTGTGCTGCTGTGGACTGTGTTTACTTTACTTTCTTCTGCACTTCTTTTGCTTCTCTACTGGTATGTCTCAGTTAGTTTACATGCCTCAACAACAATGTGTTTAATTCTGCCTATTTCCTTTAGTTGATATTTGTTTCCCTCTCCTTTTTATTTCTGTATTTAAGTTATGTGTGTAATCAATTGTTTGTCATGAATTTGATACTCTGTGAACCCCCTTTACCCTTTTACCCCTTTGTATGTGAGTTTATTGTTCAGGGCATAGCAGCACCCCAATATTGCTGTCTATGATCCTGAACTGGGTTCATTGAACTCCTTAACTCAATCAATTCCCACTTTCCATTCTCCCCATTATGTGCTTGAGCCTTGACTTAGGTCTGATAGTGTCCTAATCACTATCCAGACCTTTGTCTGACCATCAAAAGGTCTGCTCCTAACTTGTTCATCTAGCAAGTGGTCAGGGGTGTGCCAGCCTACCTTATGGCTAGGTATGACCACCACCTGTCACGGCCCCCTAATTCCCTTTCACTTTGCACTTACTCCTAGCTATAAGTTTTGCCCCTCTCTTGCAAGCCATGCTTTGGGACCCCTGAGCTCCCTCTGAACTTGGATGCCCGAGGGCTGGCTATTCCACACTGCACCATCCTGTTCATAATGGCATCCTGGGTGTAAGCAATGCCTGGAATTCCTGAGGTTCCTTGAAACTTTGACACACCCTGGATAATGAGAAGGCTTTGGAGATCTGGACCCCGGAGTTGATTAAATATATATTATTGGACATTAGGATTGAATTAGGTTGCTTGGATCTAGCGGTTAGTTTTTGATGTATTTTTATTATTTCAGTTGATTCATTGGGTTGTAATAACTTGTATAGAACTCGGGGAATCTAGTAAAAGGGTGTGGGAGGGGTTTTACTTTCTTGCATCAATAAAGGGTAGATATCATGACTTTAGGACTTTAATTTTTCACTAGAAATACTGCACATAAGATGGTTCGATGTTTCTGATTCAAGTCACCTAGATACCATGCCTATAGGGTTTAACATTTAATTATGATATAAGTCATCTAGAAATCCTGCCTATAGGACCTTAAAGTTCATGTAATCAGTGCATATAGAAATCATGCCTATAGGGAATGCGTATGCATTAGGCAAATCGTAGAGTAATTAAATAATTACCTCTTCTTACCAGTTCTTAACAGACTTTTTAAAATCATATATAGATATCATAGGCTTCCGCATCAAGTTCGTCCGTTTCTTCTTAAGCAATAACAATCTGTTAACTGGTCTCTAATGTCTTAATGTTTTCAGCCTCAATCTTTCGACAAAAATCTTTTGAATCAATATACATTTGAATTCTTCAAATCAGCACCTCTTCTGAAATGGTTTCTTTCTAAAATTATGCCTAAATATTTTCCAACTCAGTTTTGGTCTTCCTGAAATTGTCTTTAAAACAGTTCTGCAGTTTACTCTTTCCTTAAGTATTTCTGACTCTGGAACTCCTTTTATGGTTTATACTCATGATTCTCTTAAAACTTATTTCTAAACTGACTGCAGTCTGTACTTTCCGGCATTAGACTACTTTTCTAGAACCAGTACTTTCTAAATCACTCACTTAAAATACCTTAAGTTATGACAATTGGATCCAAGTTGCCTAATGTGGGCTTCCTGCATAAGCATATGTATCGAACCAGTCCGCTCGCTGCTTAATTTTTAATTCTAAAGACCAAACCAGTATGTGTAAAGGCATGCTAAACTATATGTTATCTGATTTACGGGGTTTATGTGAGCCTTACATGTTTGTTTGTTCATTCCCCCTACTTGTTACTTGTTTTTGAATGTCGATTAGAATTTTTGTCCTTTAAACTCCATAAAGGCCCCCATCCCTTTCTTCCCCTTTTAGGATTAGAAGTCCTAATGCCCCGGGACTGATAGCTTGGGACGGGTAATAGCATGCAATAGGCAAACGATACCATTCCGCGCTCCAATACCTTAACGGGATGGGAAATGGTAGACATGGAGATGATGATTACACGATAACACTATGCGTACAACTGAGTACCAGTGTTGTGCGAATGATCCATGTAATATATAAACCTAGGACCCCCCTCCCTCTTTATTAGTTTAACAATTTTCTGAATCTTAAAAAGCTGCTGCACTTTCGACTTCTGTTTTTCACATAATTTTCAGATTGTTCGCACTAAGTACTTGACTTCTTCCTACTTGCACTTTTAACTAAACTGCTCCTTCCCTAAAATTCAGCACTTTTTTTTTTACCTTTTGTGCTCCTTATTTGTAATAGTTTTCTCGTATTTGCAATGCTTGCTTGTTTACTCGTTCGTTTGCATTCAAAGCCACAATTGTAGCATGGCCGGGAACCACACTAGTGGATCTTGAGGGGTGCCTAACACCTTCCCCTCGAGATAATTTCTAGCCCTTACCCAAACTCTGGTTCTTCATCTCAAATTCTTCCTTAAAGTGTCCTAATGCACTATAATCATTAGGTGGCGACTTTTCAAACTAAAAAACCCAATTCTCGCAAGGGAATAGAGTTGTCCTTCCGAATGTCGTATACCCGATTCCGAACTCCGTTTTGGAAGAAAAAGGGGGTGTCGACAGCATGGCGACTCTGCTGGGGATTCTTTAGGCTTTTACCATTACATGCTATATGTGGCTTTATTGCTTTCTTTATTGCTTTGTTTAATACCTTTATTCGAAACTGACTTGTTTCTTTTGTTTCTTTTTCTTTAATTACTTTCATTCACCGCTTTCCATTAATACCGTTGTAATTTTTTGAGCAATTATTATATGAATGTGAAAATACATGTCAATTTGTTTCATTCTTGTAAACTGCATCTTCAACATCATATTCCACTCGTGCCAAACAAATACTATAGCAACGCTTATAATGAGTAGTTGCGTACTTCCAATACTATCACCCCCTAAATTTGGCAAAGGCATATTTGCGGTAAAACTAGTCGATCAGAGGTGCAGTCGACGGTTCCGTGCCTTTCCCTCTTGAGTTGTCCGCTCAAGGGTACCTGTCTAACACTCCAATAGAAACCTTACTCCGTTAAACTGTACATGCATCATGGTCAAACCTAGCCGAGTCAGTTATGTTGTCCACATAATGACTCATTAGGATAGCCTTGTCCAAAGTCCACCGGGTTTCCTTGAGACCCAAACGGACACCTCCATGTTTTGGGCATTTATTTGGAGAACTAAATGCTTGTTATGCTAATTATTGGTTTAAATAGTCGAGTCAGGTGGGGGGGTAAGGTCTTAACCCTTTTGTTTTGCAGAAAATGGAAAACAAGGTCCCCGACTTCGGTATGGTCAGTATACCCTCACTCTTGATGACCTGGTGGAGGAATCTCCCATCAAGTGACCAAATCAATGAATGGAAAGAGAGGGTCACCAAGGCTAGCGAAAAGCTGGAATATCAGGAATACAGTCTGCTGGAATTGGATGGAAAAGTAAGAAAAAGAGTCACTGACTGCCAGAACCCTGAGGGAAACGAAGGAGAACGCCTGGCAAAGGCATTTTTACTGGTGAACCTACGCGAGCTGGAGGATTTGATCAACGAGAGCATTCAACCTAGGGAAGGTCCTTCTGGGACCAAGTAGTTAGGAGTCTCTTTTCTTTTTCGCTTTAAAATGTAATGAGGCCAATGGCCATTAGTGACATTTTACTTTATTTTAAGCGTCGTTTTGGGATTCGTCTTATTTTTATCAATAAAATGAGGCACTTAGCATTATAAGTTCTCCAAAACTATTTGTCGTTAGGCCTACCTCGGGCACAACGAGGCACCAAAAGTTAGGACACGATTTACATTTTCGCACAACGTGTTTAAATATTGCAATATTTTTCCTCATAACCTGCACTAACTTGTTACCTTTTGTTTTTTCTTTTATTTTATTTATTTATTATTCCCCTCCCCAAAGGTTAGTTCCTGCATTCTGGCACCATCAGCATACTCCACAAGATCCAAGGGCCCTCCACCGCCTCCTCTTCCAAGTCCTGTCCGGAACAAGAACAAAGGAAAAATGGAAAACACAAGTGCTAGAAAGGAAATTGAAAGAGAGGAAACTTCTCAGGGTACCCCAATTGCTAAGGGAACTGCTGCTCATCTTGAACAAAAATTGCTGAAATTCCAGGAAGAGTTGGACCAAGTTCGGAACTTGGCAAGCCTATCATTCTCTCTTGCTGCTCCTGATGTCAACACCCAGAATCCCGCACCTCCACAAAACACCCTGCAACCACAAATACAGCCTGCTCACGTCCAAACCTGCAACACATGCAACAACACTCCATTGCTCATTGCCGAGCCACCAAACACCATAAACGACCACCTCTATAACACACCTATCTTTGTGAAACTGTACCTCACTACACCCAACCGATCTCAAATGCACCTGAGTCTGATGACAAAGACTCCCTCATAAGGAACTTGGCAGCCGAGCTCAAGAAGTTAACCAGTCGGGTCCAGGGTGTCGAAGGTAGCAAAGGCATTGAGGGGCTGAACTATGAAGACTTGTGCATTCAACCAGATGTTGAACTTCCGGAGGGGTACAAACCTTCCATGTTCGAAATGTTTGATGGATTCGGAGATCCCGGAGTTCACCTGAGGACCTATTGTGACAAGTTAGTTGGGGTTGGAAGAGATGAGAAAATCCGCATGAAGCTCTTCAAGAGGAGCTTGAAGGGAGATGCACTATCCTGGTATATAAGTCAGGACCCCAGGAAATAGACGAGTTGGGTAAGCATGGCATCGGACTTCATGGATAGATTCTGGTTCAACACCGAGAACGCCCCGGATGTGTTCTACATACAGAATTTGAAGAAGAAGCCCACCGAAACATTCCGCGAGTATGCTACTCGTTGGAGGTCAGAAGCTGCCAAGGTCAGGCCGGACCTGGAAGAAGAACAAATGAATAGGTTCTTCTTCCGGGCTCAGGATCCCCAATATTATGAAAGGTTGATGCTGATCGAGGGTCAAAAGTTCTCTGATATCATCAAACTCGGAGAAAGGATTGAAGAGGGCATCAAGAATGGTATGGTAACAAATCTTGAAGCATTGCAAGCCACCAATAAAGCTTTACAAACTGGTGGCGCTTCCAAGAAGAAAGATGTAAGTGCCCTGATGATCGCACAGGGAGCCAAGTCACCACCAAAATACCATACCTACCCATCACCTCCACTTACATATCAGCCTATCCCAAATTACCAAGCACCCGTACCTTCCTATCCACCTCCCGTTTACCAGTCCTCTCCACCTCTCACATATTAACCCACTTCACCCAGATACTCTCAACCAGCACCTGGTTACCAAGCTTATAACACTCAACCCTCTCACTACCAGTCACCACCTACTCGCCAAAATTTTCCAAGGCCCAGACCAAATTTCGACCGAAAACCTCCCAGACAATACACAGCCATTGCAGAACCAATTGACCAGCTATATGAAAGACTTAAAGCCGACGGTTACGTCACTCCCATCCCAGCCAAAGCTCCAGAAAATCCCTCCCAGTGGGTCAACCCCAACAAGACCTGTGCGTATCACTCCGGCATGAAAGGACACACCATTGACGAGTGTCGTTCATTAAAAGATAAGATTCAGACCCTGATCGACAACAAGGTCATCGTAGCAAAGGAGCCTGCTCCTAATGTCCGCAACAACCCTCTGCCTGACCACAAAGGTGGAGACGTTCATATGATTGAGGTCGAGGATGATTGGGACCCTAAAGGGTCGATAGGTTTGATTGCTGAAGGGGATGAACCAAAGAAGCCGAAAGTTACCCTCAACCCAATTATTGTACAGAATCAGCCCTCCAAGGACGACGAAGTAAATATGTATGCACCACTTGAATTTGAAGCGCCTCCTTCTACAAAGGTGTCTGGACCGATCGAGGTTGAATTTGGGGTTCCGAAGACACCTACACCCTTTGAAGTTGCTGTGTTACCACCAAGGGTGCCTATTCTGGTAGCAATGACTGATGTAACACCGTTCCACTCAAACGCCATACCCCGGGATTACACTGCCGAAGCTAGGAGGAAAGGAAAGACAAAGACAGGAGAAGCGATTGCCGCACAAGGAATGACTAGAACAGGGAGGGCCTACACCCCAGAACACCTAGCCGAATCCACTAAGCAAGCTCCGGGATGTCCCATTGAGACTGGGCCCGACGACCTTTGGAGGAAAATACAGGCTAAGGAATATTTGGTCGCTGAACAGTTGAACAAAACGCCGGCACAGATATCTATCCTGGCCCTGCTGCAAAGTTTAGACGCTCACAAGAATGCCCTAATAAAGATACTGAGCGAAGCCTATGTGCCCAGCAATATAACCGGGGGTGAGATGGCGAATATGGTGGGGAAAGTGCTGGAAAGCCATAAAATAACCTTCCATGAAGACGAGTTGCCATCAGAAGGTTTGAGCCACAACAAGGCACTGCACATCACCGTGCAATGCGAAGATTACTTCATCACCAGAGTCCTAATCGATGGAGGGTTCAGCCTCAACATATGTCCACTTGTAACTCTCAGAACGCTGGGAAAAGGCCTACACGAGATCAAAGACGGGGCTATCAATGTCAAAGCCTTCGATGGATCCCAGAGATCTACTATTGGAGAAATTAGCCTGTGCTTGCAAATGGGGCCAACGTGGTTCGACGTCGACTTCCAAGTAATAGACGTCTCGGCATCCTACAACTTGCTGTTAGGATGCCCCTGGATCCACGCTGCCGGAGCTGTAGCATCGACCCTCCATCAGGCGGTAAAATTCGAATGGAATCACCAAGAAGTGATCATTCATGGCGACGGTAGTAATCCCATATATAGTCGCCAGACCATCCCAATGATCGGGGGCAGAAGGAGAATAGGCGGAGAGACATACCACCACATCGAAAGGGTCAACGCTGTGGACAAAGACAAATGGTGGGACAACAAGATTGAAAGCATGTTAAATTGGTGTGGGTACGAACCTGGAAAGAGACTCGGCAAGAATCTCCAGGGGATCACTGAGCCCATCACACTGAAAAAGCATGGCACTACTTTTGGCTTAGGGTACGGCTATACTTGGGAAGAATTCCAAAACTGGTCGCCACCATGGCGCGGCCCCTACTATCCATTGGAGTTTTCGATACCTAGCCTGGATCAAACCTTCCAGCCAGCAGATACTATATATGGGTCCGAAGAAGATGAAACATTGGCAGCCATGAAGAATTTGTTCCTAGAGGATGATGATATGGACTGTTGTGCTCTTTTTTAGGAGGAGGGGGAGGAAGGCCCTTCCATACAAGCCGCAAGCAAAGGAGACCGCCTCAGCAATTGGTCAATTAGGACCATCGGGGCCCAGAAGGCTTCGGGGTAGCAAGGCTAAACAAAAGCACCATGCATCTCATTTTACCTTTTACTAGCTAATTTCCTTTCCGCATTGTCTTTAATTTTGAAAAGAGCTCCAACGTTTCAAACAATTATGAATTTAGACAAAGCATTTCAGTTTATCATATATTTCGCTTATTATTTTCTCTATCATTTACTCTATTTTATACAGCATTACTATTACTTATCTTGACGATGAACCAACGATTGTGACTTGCAACGAAACAACGCAACAAAAGGACATAGATTCAGAAAAAGATGAAATACCTGAAGAGGTCGTTAGAGAGGTTGAGAATTTTGAGAACAGACCTAAGTCCAACTTGGAAGAAACTGAGGTCATTAATTTGGGAGATACACAGAACGCCAAAGAAACTCGCATCAGTGTTCACCTGTCACCATCAGAAAAGGAAGAATATACGGAATTTTTAAAAGGGTATGAGGACATATTTGCCTGGTCGTATGATGATATGACTGGCCTCAGCACATCCATTGTAGCTCATAAACTGCCAACAGACCCGACCTATCCGCCAGTAAAACAGAAGCTCAGGAAATTCAAACCCGACATGAGTTTGAAAATCAAAGAAGAGGTCACTAAGCAAGTCAAAGCCAAGGTTCTCAGGGTAGTGGAATATCCGACATGGTTAGCCAACATCGTGCCAGTACCAAAGAAGGACGGGAAGGTCAGAATCTGTGTCGACTACCGGGATCTCAACCGGGCCAGTCCCAAAGACGACATCCCATTGCCAAACATACACATTCTCATCGACAACTGTGCCAAACATGAGTTGCAGTCTTTTGTTGATTGTTTTGCCGGGTATCATCAGATATGGATGGATGAGGAGGATGTAGAGAAAACGGCTTTCATCACGCCGTGGGGAATGTATTGCTACAAAATGATGCCATTTGGGTTGAAGAATGCTGGTGCCACCCACATGAGAGCCATGACTACTATCTTTCACGACATGATACACAAGGAGATCGAAGTATATGTGGACGACGTCATCGTCAAATCCAAGAAAGCCGCTGATCATATGGAAGATCTGAGAAAATTCTTCAATAGACTGAGAAGGTACAATCTGAAATTGAATCCTGCCAAATGTGCATTCGGGGTTCCTGCCGGAAAACTGCTGGATTTCATCGTAAGCCATCGAGGAATAGAATTGGACCCATCAAAGATCAAAGCCATCCAAGAATTGCCACCGCCAAAGAACAAGAAGGTCGTGATGAGTTTCTTGGGAAGACTCAACTATATCAGCCAGTTCATAGCCCAGTCCACAGTCATTTGTGAACCCATTTTTAAATTGCTAAAGAAAGACGCTGCTACTAGATGGACCGATGATTGTCAGAAAGCCTTCGACAGAATCAAGGAATACCTATCAACGCCACCAGTCTTGGTTCCGCCCGAGCCAAGAAGGCCCCTACTGCTTTATCTTGCAGTTTTGGATGAAGCGTTCGGTTGTGTTCTAGGGCAACATGATGAAATGGGAAGAAAGGAGCAGGCCATCTACTATCTCAGTAAGAAGTTTACCCCGTACGAGGCCCGGTATTCCTTATTAGAACGCACTTGTTGTGCTCTAACTTGGGTAGCTCAGAAATTGAGGCATTATTTCTGTGCCTACACTACCTATCTCATATCCAGGATGGACCCGTTGAAGTATATCTTTCAGAAACCCATGCCCACTGGCAAGCTCGCCAAGTGGCAAATCTTGTTGAGTGAGTTCGACATTGTTTACGTGACTCAGAAAGCAGTTAAGGGCCAGGCCATAGCAGATCACCTCGCCGAGAACCCTATCGGCGGAGAATACGAACCCCTGAAAACGTATTTTCCTGATGAAGAAGTGTCCTTTGTAGGAGAAGATATTGCAGAATCCTACGAGGGTTGGAGGTTGTTTTTCGACGGGGCCGCCAATTTTAAAGGAGTTGGCATAGGGGCAGTCCTAGTATCAGAAACCGGCCAGCATTACCCGGTATCCGCCAAACTCAGGTTCCCTTGCACAAATAATATGGCCGAATACGAAGCTTGCATCCTGGGACTCAAGATGGCCATTGACATGAACATTCAAGAGCTACTAGTGATCGGGGACTCAGACCTGCTCATACATCAAGTCCGAGAAGAATGGGCCACCAAAAACTCTAAGATACTTCCCTATTTGCACCACATACAGGAGTTAAGGAAAAGATTCACAAAGACCGAATTTCGGCATGTCCCCAGGGTTCAGAATGAGTTCGCTGATGCACTAGCTACCCTATCATCCATGATCCAACATCCAGACACAAATTTCATTGATCCCATCCCAATAAGAATTTATGATCAGCCAGCGTATTGTGCCAGCGTTGAGGAAGAAGCGGACGGAAAGCCATGGTTCCACGACATCAAAAGGTACCTAACAACAAGGGAGTATCCAGAACTCGCCAACGCCACTCAGAAGCGCACACTTCGGAGATTATCCAACAACTTCTTTCACAGCGGAGTAATCCTATACAGGAGGACTCCCGATTTAGGTTTGCTAAGGTGTGTCGAAGCAAAGGAAGCATCCAGACTATTAGATGAAGTGCACGCAGGGACATGCGGACCACACATGAATGGTTTTGTCTTAGCAAAGAAGATACTCCGAGCAGGGTATTTTTGGATGACTATGGAAACAGACTGTATCCAATATGTTCGCAAATGCCATCGTTGTCAGATACATGTAGACGTGATAAAGGTGCCTCCAAACGAGTTTACTGCAACTAGCTCATCGTGGCCATTTGCCGCCTGGGGAATGGATGTTATCGGACCTATCGAGCCTGCCGCATCAAACGGGCACAAATTTATCCTGGTGGCGATTGATTACTTTACTAAATAGGTTGAAGCAACATCATACAAGGTAGTGACTAAGAAAGTTGTGGCAGATTTCATCCGTGATCGTATTGTTTGCCGATTCGGGATTCTAGAATCAATCATCACTGATAATGGTTCCAATCTCAACAGCGACTTAATGAAAGCAATGTGTGAGGCATTCAAGATTAAACACAAGAATTCTACTGCTTACAGACCTCAGATGAATGGAGCCGTAGAAGCAGCCAATAAAAATATAAAAAAGATACTAAGGAAGATGGTCGAAAGTCACAAACAGTGGCATGAGAAGTTATCATTTGCCTTACTAGGATACCGCACCACAGTCCGTACATCGACCGAAGCAACTCCCTACATGCTGGTTTATGGTACAGAGGCGGTCATCCCCGCCGAGGTAGAAATTCCCT
>NC_031994.1:82378968-82481340 GCF_001879085.1 Nicotiana attenuata
TGGGTTCATTGAACTCCTTAACTCAATCAATTCCCACTTCCCATTCTCCCCATTATGTTCTTGAGCCTTGACTTAGGTCTGATAGTGTCCTAATCACTATCCAGACCTTTGTCTGACCATCAAAAGATCTGCTCCTAACTTGTTCATCTAGCAAGTGGTCAGGGGTGTGCCAGCCTGCCTTATGGCTAAGTATGACCACCACTTGTCATGGCCCCCTTAATTCCCTTTCACTTTGCACTTACTCCTAGCTATAAGTTCTGCCCCTCTCTTGCAAGCCATGCTTTGGGACCCCTGAGCTCCCTCTGAACTTGGATGCCTGAGGGCTGGCTATTCCACACTGCACCATCCTGTTCATATTGGCATCCTGGGTGTAAGCAATGCCTGGAATCCCTGAGGTCCCTTGAAACTTTGAAAAACCCTGGGTAATGAGAAGGCTTTAGAGATCTGGACCCCGGAGTTGGTTAAATACATATTATTGGACATTAAGATTGAATTAGGCTGCTTGGATCTAGCTGTTAGTTTTTGATGTATTTTTATTATTTCAGTTGATTCATTGGGTTGTAATAACTTGTATAGAACTCGGGGAATCTAGTAAAAGGGTGTGGGAGGGGTTTTACTTTCTTGCTTCAATAAAGGGGTAGATATCATGACTTTAGGACTTTAATTTTTTCACTAGATATACTGCACATAAGATGGTTCGATGTTTCTGATTCAAGTCACCTAGATACCATGCCTATAGTGCTTAACGTTTAATTATGATATAAGTCATCTAGAAATCCTGCCTATAGGACCTTAACGTTCATGTAATCAGTGCATATAAAAATCATGCCTATAGGGAATGCATATGCATTAGGCAAACTGTAGAGTAATTAAATAATTACCTCTTCTTACCAGTTCTTAACAGACTTTTTTAAATCAGATATAGATATCATAGGATTCCGCATCAAGTTCGTCCGATTCTTCTTAAGCAATAACAATCTGTTAACTGGTCTCTAATGTCTTAATGTTTTCAGCCTCAATCTTTTGACAAAACTCTTTTCAATCAGTATACATTTGAGTTTTTCAAATCAGCACCTCTTCTTAAATGGTTTCTTTCTAAAATTCTGCCTAAACATTTTCCAACTAAGTTTTGGTCTTCCTGAAATTGTCTTTAAACAGTTCTGCAGTTTACTCTTTCCTTAAGTATTTCTGACTCTGGAACTCCTTTTATGGTTTATACTCATGATTCTCTTAAAACTTATTTCTAAACTGACTGCAGTCTGTACTTTCCGGCATTAGAATACTTTTCTAGAACCAGTACTTTCTAAATCACTCGCTTAAAATACCTTAAGTTCTGACAATTGGATCCAAGTTGCCTAATGTGGGCTTCCTGTCTAAACGTATGTATCGAACCAGTTCGCTCGCTGCTTAATTTTTAATTTTTAAAAGACTAAACCAGTATGTGTAAAGGCATGCTAAACTATATGTTATCTGATTTACGGGGTTTATGTGAGCCTTACCAGTTTGTCTGTTCATTCCCCCTACTTGTTACTTATTTTTGAATGTCGATTAGAATTTTTGTCCTTTAAAACTCCATAAAGGCCCCCATCCCTTTCTCCCCCTTTTAGGATTAGTAGTCCTAATGCCCCAGGACTGATAGCTTGGGACGGGTAATAGAATGCGATAGGCAAACGATACCATTCCGCGCTCCAATACCTTAACGGGGTGGGAAATGGTAGACATGGAGATGATGATTACATGATAACACTATGCGTACAATTGAGTACCAGTGTTGTGCGAATGATCCATGTAATATATAAACCTAGGACCCCCCTCCCTCTTTATTAGTTTAACAATTTTCTGAATCTTAAAAAGCTGCTGCACTTTCGACTTCTGTTTTTCACATAATTTTTAGATTGTTCGCACTAAGTACTTGACTTCTTCCTACTTGCACTTTTAACTAAACTGCTCCTTCCCTAAAATTCAGCACTTTTTTTTTAAACCTTTTGTGCTCCTTATTTGTAATAGTTTTTCGTATTTGCAATGCTTGCTTGTTTACTTGTTTGTTTGCATTCAAAGTCACAATTGTAGCATGGCCGGGAACCACACTAGTGGATCTTGAGGGGTGCCTAACACCTTCCCCTCGAGATAATTTCAAGCCCTTACCCAAACTCTGGTTCTTCATCTCAAATTCTTCCTTAAAGTGTCCTAATGCACTATAATCATTAGGTGGCGACTCTTCAAACTCCAAAAACTTAATTCTCGCAAGGGAATAGAGTTGTCCTCCCGAATGTCGTATACCCGATTCCGAACTCCGTTTTGGAAGAAAAAGGGGCGTCGACACTAATAAAAGATATACCAGCTGTAATACCCTAATCCTGGAAAGGATTGATAGGTGTTTTGCGAATGAAGGCTGGATCAAGCAACACCCTGAGGCTAGTGTACTTAACTTACCTAGGACCCACTCTGATCACTGCCCTTTAAAAATCCAAATGGAAGGGCCCCCAAACAATAAACCATCCAGGCCCTTCAGATTTGAAACAATGTGGGCTAGCCACCCATCCTTCCCTAACATCATAAGCCAAGCCTTCCAAGACCACCCAGGTCTGCTCCACTCCATAGATGAATTCCAAAAGCTAGCAACCAAATGGAATAAGGAAGTGTTTGGAAACATTTTCCACCAAAAAAACAAACTCCTTGCCAGAATCAATGGCATCCAAAGGTCTAATAGCTATCAATTCAGCAGATTTCTTCAAAACCTTGAGTCTGAGCTGAATGATGAGCTAAACCTCATCCTCAAAAATAAGGAGGACTTCTGGAAAATGAAATCCAGGATCAACTAGCTCAATGAGGGAGATGCCAGCACATAATTTTTCCACACTTCTACTCTGAATAGAAGAAGGAGAAATAGGATCCTCTCCCTAAAAGAAGACAATGGAAACTGGATCACTAGTCCCCAGGAAATCCAGTCCACCACTGTAGATTTCTTTACCACGCTCTACACCACATCTCTGACTCATGTACCTTGGGAAGTCACCAATCATTCCACCTTGGAACTCACCCTGCTCCAAAGCCACAAAACATTCATGGACAGACCCCCACAAATGGCTGAAATGAAAAAGGCTGTTTTCTCCAATAAACCATTTAAGCCACCTGGCCCAGATGGTCTCCACCCCTTCTTTTACCAAAAATACTGGGACATAGTAGGAGAGTCTGTCTCACAATTCTGCATGAAATGCTTCAATACCTCCTCCATGGACAGCACCATGAACCAAACTCTTGTTTGTCTAATCCCAAAAGTTCCCCAAGCCTCAATGCTGAAAAGCTTCAGACCCATTGGTCTTTGTAATACTATTTACAAAACAGTAACCAAGATCATTGTGAATAGAATCAAACCCATCATGAATCACATCATAGGCCCAAGCCAAGCAAGCTTCTTAAGCAACAGAAGGGCCTGTGACAATGCCATCATTGTTCAGGAATACATAAACCACTTCAGGAAAATGAAAGGAAGGAAGGGTAATATGATCCTAAAAATTGACCTGGAAAAGGCCTTTGACAGGCTGGAGTGGTCCTTCATAAGGGACACTCTCCATGCCTTCAACTTCCCTAAAAACCTATCCAATCTCATAATGTCTTGTGTTAGCACCTCCTCCATCTCCATTCTTGTCAATAGGGGGAAAACTGAAGCCTCAACCCTTCAAGAGGCATCAGATAGGGAGACCCTATGTCCCCTATCTCTTCATACTGTGTATGGAAAGGCTCTCTAGATCCATTGACCAAGCAGTCCAACAGAACACGTGGCATCCCATTAGCATAAGTAGGTCAGGCCCCAAGATTTCACATTTATTCTTCGCAGATGACCTTACTCTCTTTGCTAAGGCCAACAACAGGAACTGTAACTCTATAATGTCAATTTTAGAGAGCTTCAACACCCAATCAGGGCAAAAAATAAATTTGTCCAAATCAAGAGTCCTGTTCTCTTCTAACACTTCCCAGGACTCAGCTCAGCTCCTTACCTCCATACTCTCCATCAAACAATCCAGATCCTTTGGGAAATACCTTGGATTCCCCATCTTCCACAAAAGGCAAACATCAGCAGACTTCCAGTTCATAATTGACAATATGCACTTTAAACTTGCTGGCTGGAAGACTAAATGCCTCAACATGGCAGGGAGAACAGTCCTGGCTAAGTCAACACTGAACAGTATCCCTAGACATGTCATGCAATACATTTTCCTCCCCACCAAAGTAACCAAACAGATTGATAAACTCCAAAGGAACTTCATCTGGGGCACCACCCCGGAAAAAAGAAAAATGCACTTGGTTAAATGGGAGGTAGTTACTCAAACTAAGCAAGAAGGGGGATTAGGACTGCAGAAGGCCTGTCAAAAAAACAAAGCTTCTTTAGCAAACCTAGCATGGAGAGCCTACAAAAATACCAATTGCCTTTGGGCCAGAGTTCTGATCCACAAACATTGCAACATGTCAAGACCCAATCAGGGTCAGAGACAGCGTAGAACTCAAAAATCACCCATTTTGAAGGGACTGCTGAAGGGCTGGGAAACTTGTGCCAAAGGCAGTAGATGGGTAGTGCACAAAGGGAATAAAGTAAACTTCTTTAACGATAAATGGATCCCCAACCAGCCAGCTCTGAGAGAGCTAATTCAAGGCCCCCAAACTCAAAATGACCTTAACATCAAGGTTAATTCTGTCCACCAGATGGGCTCCTGGAACACCTCAAGCCTATCATTCTCTCTTCCACCCCATATACATGACCTTCTGAGGTCTGTATTCATCCCTAGTGTGTCCACCAAGGAGGACAATCTAATCCGGGATCTCACTGCCAATGGCCAATTCTCAATTTCCTCTGCCTACTCTCTTCTGAGCAGGCAAAATCAAAGCACCACTACTGATGGAGGGGAACTCTTCAAAGGGTTATGGAAGCTCCACATCCCAAACAAAATAAAGAACTTCTTGTGGCTTCTAACACATAAAAGACTGCCAACAAGGAGTTTTCTTCACTCAATTGGGCTGGAATGCCCACAACAATGCCACTTTTGTGGGTTTGATAAGGAGGATATTGACCATATCTTCTCCCAGTGCCCAAATGCTGTCCAATTCTGGCACTCAATAAGAGCAAAAGCATCAACCTCCACTATGCCAAGTCTTAGTCTAAATGGCCTCCCTTGGGCATCAATTATGAGTACAATCAAAGACATTAAGTACAATGAGTGCCTCAACCGGGGCAATCTCATGCCATTCTGTCTATGGCACATCTGGCTAACAAGGAACAGCAATGTCTTTAACAACAAAAGGGACCCTATTAATGCAAACAACACAATTGCGAAAGCTACTGAATTCTGTGTGTTGAGTGACAGTAAGCATGCAAAATATAAGCACCAAGTGATGCTGAAATGGTCTCCTCCTCCAAGGGAATCCTATAAACTGAACAGAGATGGTGCAGCAAAAAGAAATCCTGGAATAGGAGGAGTCTTCAGAAATCACAATGGGGAATGGATTCTAGGCTACATGGAGAACATCCCCTTTACCTCAAATACAGGGGCAGAAATCAGAGCAATCACCAAAGGCCTTCAGTTGGCGGAACAGCACAACCTACTGCCTCTGGAAATAAATACTGACTCCGCTGAAACAATTAATATGCTGATTAATGGCAATATGATATTTGACCCTTTAATTTGTGAATGCAGGTCATTGATCCAAAGGATGGGCAGAGTGGAAGTGAAACGTACCTACAAGGAGCAAGACAGGGTAGCTGACGTTCTTGCTAAGAAAGCAGCAGAAGAATTTTTTTTGTGTAAATCTCTAATTCTAGCAGTTCCTCCGGTGTTTGCCAATGATGTTTTTTGGGCAAACATCCTAGGAACTGAACTACCTAGATTATTTTTTGGTTGTAATTTAAGTACTATTATGCAAAACTATGCATCAATGGGGGCACTAAAATACCCCAGTAACTGCCAAAGCTGTGTAAGGTTGGAAACTTTCAGTTAACATATATATATATATATATATATATATATATATCATCCTTTGCACCAAAAAAAAAACGTAAATCATATTTCACATCATGTTTCAATTTGTTTAAACTTTTTTGAAGTACCAGGGTCAAGTTGATTAATTTTTGATGTGAATTGAACATAAATTATCTAAATTTTTTGAAATTAAATTTATATATAAAAACTATATAAAAAGTACTACAAGTCACAATAGTTAATAATTTAAAATATTTAAAAATTATTTACAAAAAAAAGAATAATCAAAATTTTTGTGTCATTTCCCAAAAATAGTAATAGGTAATTTTTTAAAGGTAAGGAGTATGTGTTTGCATATTTTGGTTGGTCAACAAATTTTTGAATAAAGTTCAGCTAACAAAATCCTTTTATTTTTTTTAAAATTATAAATAAAGCCACATTTTGCAGCTAGATGTACTTCACGTGGCATAAAGGGAAAATTCAGCTCTAGTCTTATACTGTAGTGCATGTCTACGAGTTGCACAGCTAATTCAAATGGTGCCTCTTTCTGCAACTGCTAATGTATATTTCAATTTCTATACAAAAATGGAAATGCAGAATCACAGAAAGAGACCAAAGGTGAAGCAAAAGCTCAAACAAGGAGAAAAGAAGGTATTCCACATATCTTCTTTTGTTTATTTCAGCAAAAGAAGAAAAAATACCTTAATAACCTATGGCTATACATATTTTTAGGTGTTTCCAAGACTATGGATAACTCTATTATTTTTGAATAATAATCTTGAATATTCAAAATATTAAGGTAAAAATAAAATCTTTTTCTTATTTTATGACAAAATTCAAAATTTTCTTGATAATGAAAATAATGGCAAGTAATAAAATAGTTGAATTTTCTTTAAAAAAATTAAATTTCTTTTTGAAGCCCAGAATCCATACCCACATTAGCTACCCCTTGACCAGCGCTCCTGCATTAATCCAACCTAGCATAGCAATCTATATACATATTTATTATAAATTTTGTGTCTTTATGTGTATCTGCATATGCTGGAATCTTGAATTTTATGTTTGGCTGCAATGCTGGATTTCTGGTCTGGGTTTTTGACTTTCTAATATACTAAATTTGGAAAGGACATATATGTCCTGAGGTCCTGGAAATTGGTTTTCATTTCGTTTTAATCTCTTATTCTTCTTTTGTTGTTGGGATTCTTGAAATTTTGAATTCACATTGTGAACTTGAGGCATATGTTTTGATTGCTAATATGGAAAGAGAAAACTTGAAGATCAAGAATCCGTTATGAAATGTCAATTTGGTTAGCTGAATATGATACTACTGAAAGATATTGTGAAAGGCTTGGGTCTTTGGTGGCTGATTATTTGGGGCTTAAATGCATCTGTTTAACAGAATATATTGTTGCAGACTTATGAGCTGCATTTGTTCGAAGGGTTCTTCTAAAGATGATTATGTTGTTGAACATGAAAAAGAAAAAGAAATACAAGTTGATAAATCTTCTGTACAGTTGGTTGCTCCATCAGTTAGAGAGGAGATTAAAGAAATAGTTAATCCTAAGATTGAAAAACCTATGAACTCAAAACACAATGTCACATCAGAAGCCAGTGTTGCTTCTGTACCTGCAGTAGAATTTGATGGTAATGAGAAAACTAGGAGTGCGAAGAGGCCTAAGGAAGGCCGTCTTAAGAGGCAATCAACAATAGATATTGGACTGCAACGATCAACGTCTCGGGTTGTAAGCATGCCTCATAGTGCAAAGGGAGAACTGAGTGCTGCAGGTTGGCCGTTATGGCTAAGTTCGGTTGCACAAGAAGCTATTCAAGGGTGGGTTCCTCGAAGTGCAGAATCATTTGAAAAATTGAACAAAGTCAGTTCTGCAGTATCTTTAAATTGCTCATTCTTCCATCAAATTTTTGCTACCTTCACTGCTTCTAAGTTTCATTACACTGATGTTGTACTTTTCACATGGCACATGACTTTTGAATCTATTGATTGTCAAATTTTCACGATCTAAGAAAATATCCACCGAAGGAAGATTATCATATTGATAAAATCAAAGTTGTGATATGTGCAATATTGTTTCACATCCCCCTATTTTATTGTACTCTTGAGTGTTTAGGAAACAAATACTCCAGATACTTCAAGTTATTACACAGGGTGTCAATGTGATAAACCATCACACAACTATTTATTCACAGGAATGGCATTAAAGTTTTCCTTATTTATAGCAGATTGATTTTCCTTTTTCTTTTATTACTTTCAATTTCTAAACATCTGAAAAATGCATTATCAACTTTAATTGTGGATGTGAATCATATACATATGTGATAAATCAACAACATAACTAAAGTATGTCGCTATCAGTAATCTGACTTTGCGCTGGTTACATAATTTTTTTTTTTTTGGTGTCAGCTTGATTCGTGGTAATCTGAAAATAAGATTACGAGTTTCCAATAAAAACAAAGATGATGCCGTTTAACTATTTAGAGTTCTATCAATTCTTGGAACTGTAATAGACCTAATGTTTATTTTCCAATGCAGATTGGTCAAGGAACATATAGTAATGTTTACAAGGCCCGTGACCTTAAAACCAATAAAATAGTTGCAATGAAGAAAGTAAAATTTGTCAATATGGATCCGGAGAGTGTTCGCTTTATGGCAAGAGAGATTTTTATTTTGCGTAGATTGAATCATCCAAATGTTATGAAACTTGAGGCTTTGGTCACATCTGGGATTTCAGGCAGCTTATATCTTGTCTTTGAATACATGGAGCACGATCTTGCTGGCCTTGCAGCAGCACCTGGGATCAAATTCACTGAACCACAGGTACTTCTTCCTCTTTTGGTTTGAATGATGTTCGCACAATTTGAAAAATAAAAAAGGAACATTCTAAATGGAGCTTTACCTCCGACCAGGCGTAATTTAGGTTGGTGCATTTTGTTACTAAGTAGTGTCCATGTTCTTATGTTGCACGCATTCAATTGTTTTTCAGATAAAATGTTATACACAACAAATGCTCCGTGGACTTGAACACTGTCATAGTAGGGGTGTACTTCATCGAGACATTAAGGGTTCAAATCTTCTAATTGGTGATAATGGTGTTCTAAAGATCGGAGACTTTGGTCTGGCGACGACCTTTGAGCCCAACCAAAAGCAGCCATTAACAAGTCGTGTTGTAACTCTGTGGTATAGGGCTCCTGAGCTTTTGCTTGGTGCAACAGAGTACGAAGTGGCCATTGATATGTGGAGTGCTGGCTGCATCCTTGCTGAATTATTTGCTGGAAAGCCTATCATGCCTGGAAGAACAGAGGTACTCCCATTCGGGTGTTTGAATTCAATCGTCGATATCTACTTTCCTCAATGTGGAACCATCAATGATTGAATTCCCTAGCGATCTGTAACATTTTGTTCATCTCATGACGAATTAGCACCTATTTATTCATGCATTTACTAACTGAGAGAGTTGAAACAATTACTAGGTGGAGCAAATGCATAAGATTTTCAAACTTTGCGGTTCACCTTCTGAAGAGTATTGGAGGAAATCAAAACTTCCACATGCTACTAGTTTTAAGCCACAGAACCCATACAAGAGCTGTATAGTTGATACATTCAAGGACCTTCCTCCGTCAGCTTTGGCCCTTGTTGACGTCCTACTTTCAATAGAACCAGAAAAGCGTGGCACTGCTTCTTCTGCACTCAACAGTGAGGTAATGTCAAACTTGCCTCTCCTTTGCTGAACTATGTCTTTGTTCTCAAAAACAGTGGATGCTGCCAAATAGATTATCACTGATCTGCCGAAGCTAACTCTTTCAGCAGTATAGTGTGAAGAACTTATATGATTCTTTGCTGTGATCTACATTCTTTATATCCTGATAGGAGGCTATTTTGCTGCATGCGTGTGAAGCGGTATGATTAGTTGACAAAACATTGGAAAGTGGAATTTTCTTATCTGATGTGAAGAGTCTAAAAAAGTATTTCCAACTTTTGTCACTAAAATTGCTTTTAGTATCTGTCCGATCAATTCTTTTTGTCCTGTGATGCATCTATTATTAATTGGATATGATCTTTTTTCATTTTTATAGGCACAATTTCATTAGAAGATTTGTTTCCACTTGAGAAGGTGGAAATTCCTTCAGTGAAGAGCTTAATAGAGTATAAATTCACTCAAAATTTGTCCAAATATGTCATTGTTTGTTGTCAAGCAATGCATTTTGCGATGACCTTATGTGGCTTGCCTTTCTTGTTTGATGTGAAAAATCAATGAGAAAAGCTTATCACAACTTCATCGATCAATCCTTTTGTTAAGCATCAATAATTATATTCTGTAGAAGAAATTTCATAAGAAAAATGATTTATATCCTCAAACTTGTCTTAAGCATCAACAATTACATTCTATAGAAGAAATTTCTTTAGAAAAATGATTTTTATCCTCAAACTTGTCCTAACACGACAGCGTTTGTTCGACAAGCTATGCCATTTGCAGTGACCTTATGTGTCCTGCCAACCATTGATATTGATATGAGGCAGCTCCTTTGTTTTGTTTTTCATTTTTGGATATTTATCTATTAAAATAAGTTGCTGGTCTCCTACAAATTTCACTACCAATAGAAACGCTTTACATCTTTTTTCTTTGGTTTCACTTTTCAGTTCTTCAAAACAAAGCCCCTACCTTGTGATCCATATACTCTACCAAAATATCCTCCAAGCAAGGAATATGATGCTAAGGTTCGAGATCACGAAGCAAGAAGGTATACCATATTAGTTGCATCTATGCATTTTTACGGCTCAGTTATGCTTCCAAATCCAACCTTCTTCATTAGAAATGGCTCTTTCTCGCACTGCCTGGAGTATGAAATGACTAAGTAGGAGTAATATATATTAAACAACTCTACCAACAGAAAGTGCAGAGAAAACAAGCCTTCAGGGGTTTAAGTACTGATTCCTACTATGACCAAAATACTGGGTTTGTTGTTGTTGTTGTAGTATGCAGAGGCGGAGCCAGAATATAAAGTTTATGGGTTCGGGATTGTATTCCGTTTAAGTTACTGGGTTATAAATGATAATTCGTACATATTTAATAGACTTCTTACGATAAATACAAGGTTTGGATTAAATCTACTGGGTTCGCCTGAACCCGTATCCCGCATGCTAGCTCCGCCCCTGGTTGTATGTAACTTTGTTCCCAAGCTTTGGCCTATATACTTTTTACTATCATGTTCTCCAAAGAAAGTGCAACTTTCTTATAACCAAACTTTGCTGTTCCTTCATATAGTCTCACAATTTCATTATACCCCTTAATCCCAGGCGAAAGGCTAAGACCGTAAAAGGACATGGAGGCGAATCAACAAAGAAGTCACTGAGACAATCAAAGGACGAATTAACAACAAAATTCAATGCTCACAAACAGGTTTGATTTTTCCAAGACGTTTACTGAATCTTTAAATTTTCTTGCTCAAGATCCCTGTTGTTTCACAAATGGCTAATGCAAATAATTGCAGGGACAGCCTAGCAAAAGCATCAGTGTGAAATACAATCCTCTCGAGGACAGTGGAACTGGTTTCTCGTTTGAGCCACCAATACTGAGATACAGGAACGGACTCACTCATTCTAATTCAGTGATCCATCCTAATACAGCTGGTTACACGTGGTCAAACAAAGTAAAGGAGGATTCAAGTGCAATCACTGAACGAGCATACGCCGCTTCCCAACATGGTGCAGAGCTTCTAAGGCAGGGTTCTCACAAGCCTCGAGCTGCAGGAGAGTTTTCAGGCATTCGTTCAAGGAGAGATGATAGGTCATCTTTTGGGGATTCCACGGTGAGATCCTAAGATCAACAAGTGCCTATTATCTTAGCAATGCTTTTAAACCAGAGTTATTTGAATCGTTTCCTGTAGTTAAATAAAAAATATTAACTGATCCCACACAACACACACACACAGAGGTATAAGATGTCATTAGGACTACTGATTAAGTTGTCCAAGATCCACTTTGTAGCAGAAATTGATTTGAAAACTAACTTCTTGTTTTTGCATGTGCTTTTTGGATATTTTGAGCATTTCCTCCTTTTTTTGAGCTTTCTTGTGTTTGTCTTGCCACCTTGTTTCAGGTTTATGTGCCAAAGAGAAGTAGAAGAATCCTATCTGGACTACTAGTGCCAGCAGGGGGAAGTATGGAGGACATGTTAAAGGAACATGAGAGACAAATTCAAGAAGCAGTTAGGAAAGCGCGTCAAGACAAGACGAGGACCAGAAACAACTAATTCCCTCTCTTCTTGTGGAAGGATTCTCATGTAATTTCAGTAATTCTTCACATGAAATCCACATTTGTACAGGGCCTACGAGAGGAGATATATCTATTGTCCATTTCAGGAGTAAAGGTTCTTCCATTTCCTCCGAGGAAGACGTTCTGAAACCTTGAAGGTAATGCTCGTTATCGAGTAAGTGACATTGTACCTTTTCGGGTGGGAAATTAGCTTTGTAAAGTTTGAGGAATTTGCTTGTTCCTAGTTAAATGTCTGTTTATAAATGTAAATCCATTTCTTCTTTAATATCTCGAAAACTTAATCTTAGTAGTTTGTTGTGGATAGTGTTGTAGAGGGGAACTAATTCTTTTGTAATTTATTCAGAGGATGGATCAGAAATAGTATAGTTGAACCAATGTTGTCACTGACAAGAAGCTATTTCTGTGCTGAAGCAAATCATTCCAAGTTGAATGCAAGTCTGTCTAAAATTTATATTAGGAAGTTAATGTCACATATTATATTCTCCTAACTTCAAATGTTAAATTTTGTTAAAATTACATAGAATCTGTTAACTAGTTTTGACAGGTTTACAGTGATGATTATTTGTTAGTATAAAATTAACCAAAGTCGATGTAAAAGAAGGAACTAAGTAATATCATTTTGAGAGTGACTTTTCTATTCCTTCTATTGTACTTGTAAGTGTCGAAATGGTGAGGTGTTAAAATGGTGAAATCGATGTTGACTATGTTTATGTGGCAGTAGCATAACTGACGTGGTCAAAGTGCGTGCTAATCACGTAGAAAAAGAGTGTGATTCGAATTACTGTATTTAAAAATATTAAATCTGAATAAGAAAAAGGAAAAGTAAGTAAAAGAAAAAAAATAAAAAAAATAAAAACATCCTAAATCGAAAATCATCCCTCCCGTAAACCCTCTGTTATCTTCTTCCTACAACCCCCCCTCCCCCACCCACTCCCCACCCCCCAATTTCTTTCTCCCCACAATTTCTCCCCGTTCCCCCCACCCAATTTCTTTCTTCCCCAATTTCTTCTCGTTCTCCCCGCAATTTCTTCTCGTTCTCCCCAAAGTATGGTGGTCACAGTGTTTCCGGTGATTTCTTTGGCCAGTTGAGACTACGAAATTACTGAAAACTTTTAGGGGTGGGAAGTAATAGGTTCTCAAGGAGGTCTGTTAGTTTTGATTTTGACGAATGTCACCGAGATGCTATTTTTTCCTATGAAAATCTTGTCGGAATGGTTTTGATATTTTTTGAGAAGATGTGATGGTTTGTTTGGACTAATTTCTAGACTGAGCTTTGGTTAAGGTACGTATTAGGATATGAATTGATCATATTTGAATTTTTACTATTGGAAATAGTGGCCGGGTAAGGGAAGGTTTTGGTGGAGCTATGACAGAGAAGAAAGGAAAGAGAACAAAAATTAAAAATTTGGTAAATTGGTTTTAAAAAGGATGGGACCCAGATATTGCAAATATCAAATAATAAATGATCTTAGCATCTGACATAGTATTCATGTCAGACAATTGAGATACACGCTCTAAGGGAGGGGTTTATTCTAAGTATTTTAATCGAGTTGGGGTCCTAAAATAGAAAAATCGAAAATTTATGTATCGGCTTTAAAATCCGATGCAAGTTTAAGTGGCCCAGAAACTATTACGCCTTCTTCTTAAATACCGTAACTAGTTAAACACCTTCACATAAAATTAAACGAAGAAAGTTATTATATTTTCCTTTATTTGTAATTTGCTAAATCATTCTTTATTAGCAAAGATGTTCTGTCTCATCATATCAGTTGAGTGCCACTTTGCCCGCCCCCCCCCCCTCCCCACACACACCCCACCAACCCACCAAATCCCCCCCACACAGAAAAAAAAACCCGATTTAAAGTGATCGTTCAAGGGGTTTTTTAATTATTTTTTTATGTGTTAAGGTATCAAAAGAGGCGCGCTAAGTTAAGCTACAGGGTAAGTTAGCTACACGATATAATTTTTTCTATTATAAATTATGATACAATTTACCATCTTTATTATTTCCTCACACAGAATTCAACCGGAATACCACATCTATTTGCCAAAATAAATGTTTTGACATCTGCAACGCTAACATGCACTTTTCCCCTGATTTTTACTCAGTTTTATTGTATTAGACCAAATATGCGCTACTTTTGCATACTATAGGGACTATTATTGCTCATCTCATAAAATAGGGACTATTTCAGTTAATCCCCAAACATAAGGAGCAATTTTAATTTTTTCTCTAATGGCCTAAATTATAATCCCTCTGTCTCAAATTATCTGTCATGTTTCTCTTTTACACGCCTCTTAAGAAACATTAATTAGGAAAGAGATTAGATTATTTTACTCTTATTTATGTCTTAAAATAAAATCTCTCTTCATTGAATATTTATTCTATTTATGTGTTATCTTCATCTTCAAGAACAATTATTACTAAGGGTAAAACAAAAAAAAATAAAATAATTAATATTGTCTTGAACTTCTAAAATGACAAATAATTTAAGACAATTATTTTTAGTAGCTACAATTGATAATATGATACGGAGGGAGTAGTACTCAAGGTCAACTATATAATGATATGATTCATGTGGTTGAGTATACACATTCAAGTTCTATCTTTTCTTAAATGTAGATCTAGAATAGATTATTTTTAAGTTGAGAATTATTCTAAATTATTGCTTAAAACCAAGTTTTACCATAATTTTATTATTCAAGCACCACCAACAATTTATTAACTCTAAACCAGCCGTTGGCACCCATAAAAATTTTGCAAGTGAAAAACCATTTTGTGGAGGCTATTTCAAGTTAATTTAGTTTTCTTTTTTACATATCAGTTGACCAACATGAGAGATGTGAGAAGTTCTTTATTAGCTGAAGCTAGACCGCCTCTTAAATTTGTCCGAATTTTTTATTTAGATAACTTAACTGAAAAATTGTACCCATTAAGTACCGAACTCGAAGCAAATTGTGTCTATTGAGCATAAATTGTTGATATGACACGACATGTATAATACTTTTTGAAATAATACTTGATGCACTTAGTATAGATTTGTTCCCAAAAAAAAAATAAAATTTTAAGGATAAAATAATTAAAAAATTGATCAAACTTAAAGTGCTTATAAGCTAATTTCATAAGATGACCAGCTTATGACTTTGGCTTATTTTTGACTTATAAACACTTGGCTTATGAGCACTTTTATCTTTAACAAACGCGTATATAAGTCAAAAAGTGCTTATAAACTAGTTTGACCCGGTTACACAAACGCCCTCTCTATATATACTACTTATATCACTCTTCATTCTTCAACGTGAAGTCCACCATTTCCCATCCGATTCTTGTTGTTGATTTCTGTAGCCCAAAACCATCAAAATAAGCAACCTTGTACCAATTTATCTCTCTGTTTCCATTCTCAATCTAACGAAAGGTGAGATTACTTTGAAATTTCTCTTTTGGTCTTTTGTAGCATATTTCATATTTTGTCTTCTTTATTGCTGTTATTATGAGTTTAATTCTTTTCTTTCCAGAGTTCACCCACCAGATCTTAAACAATGGTTAGTAAGCTGGGCGAAAAAGGATAATATCAGAAAGTTTTTTCTGAACTTAAGTCATTTTTGTTAACAGGAAGGGCATAAACCTTGCAAATCATACTCAAAATGACCATGGAATCTTTTAACTAAATCTAACAAAATTAATTTTGGATCTTTCCTAGTAACTGCATCTAATTTCTGTTATAATATTATCAGCACTAAAGAAGAAGCTGCATTTAATTTCTGCTGAAAGAGCATTACTTTGTATGTATTTGCATTGAATTTCTTGCATAGCAAAAAATTTGAAATACATCACGAATTTTGGGGACCTGGAATAATCCAGTAACTGAAACCATCCAATAGAGTTCAAGGTTTTATTCTTCTTGATTATATCTTGGTGGCCTTTAACTTAGACACAAAAGACTTTACATGTAGCACTACTTTTCATTTTATATGTAATTTGGGTTTTTCTCTAAATTATGAAAGATTGTTGATCTTGTTTCATTGCTTTTTACTGAAGGCTTGAAGCTGACAGAGCTATTAACTCAAAGGCAATCGTGAAAGACAGCAAGCCAATTGACATGGAGGTTGTTGAGACTTGTGAAAAAAGATCTCAAGCTCCTGCAGAGCTTCTACCCAACGTAGTTTTCCATCAATTGATGATGAAGTTGTGGGTTTTGCGAAAGATGCAGAGTATATAATGAAGAAATTGACTGGAGGATCAAAGGAGCTCGACGTTATCTCAATCTTTGGAATGGCCGGACTTGGTAAAACAACATTGGCAAGGAAAGTGTACAACAATACCTCTATTATTAATCACTTTGATGTTAAAGCATGGTGTACTGCTTCACAAACATATAACATGAGGACATTGTTGGTTGATATTCTTGAACAAGCTACAAATAAGGAGTGGAAAATCAAAGAGGACTTCGACATAGCTGACAAGTTGCAGAAGACTCTAAAAGGCAGGAGATACCTCATTGTCTTAGATGATATATGGAAAGTTGAGGCGTGGGAAGACCTAGGATTATGTTTCCCTAAAGGTGAATATGGAAGTAGAGTAATGGTAACAACTCGAATTGAAGAAGTGGCTAAGCATCTTCAACACCACAGTGATCCTTATTCTCTTAGATTTCTAACACTGGAAGAGAGTTGAGAATTATTGCAGAAAGAGTGTTTCAAGGAGAGAGTTGTCCCTTGGATCTATGGGAAAAAGTCAGGTGTCATGCGGAAGCTAGTAAAGCAAACTTTGAGTGACGATAAATCCAACAACAAAAGGAGAAACCTACCAAAAGAGACACAAACATTTAACGTGGTTCGGTCAACTAACCTACATCCACGACGGAGATGAGCAATCCACTATATAAAAAGAGAGTATAAAATATCGAGAGAACAACTTCACTAAGAGGCAAACACAAGTGACACACTAACACTTGTCCCATAGAGTTCTCTCCCTAAACAAGACTCTCAAGCACCCTATGGCTACATTGTGGATGCTACTGAATGAGAGGACGGATCTTCAATTTATAGAACTCCAAACCTTTTCCTACCAGAAAAGGGACTAGCCAAATATGGAAGAATTTATAATTTCCTTTTACAAAAAGGAAAACCTAATTAAGGTAATTATATTGCCCTTTTCCTTCAAGAGATAGGAAAACCAAATATAGTAAGAAAATTATGGCAAACAACTAACAAAGCAGGGTTAAATGTTGCCGAACATTGTAGGGGATTGCCTCTTGTCATTGTGCTGATTGCTGGAATTATACTGAAAACAGAAAGGGAGGCATACTTGTGGCTGGAGTTTGCCAATGACTTAAGTTCTCATGTTTTAGGAGAGCAGAGCATGAAGGTAATGCAATCAAGTTATGAGCATTTAGAAGACCACTTAAAGCCTTGCCTTCTTTACATGGGATTGTTTCCAGAAGACCATTTAGAATGCTGCACACTTCATGATGTAGTGCGTGAATTTTGCTTGAGAAAACTTACAGAAGAAAAGTTTATGCAGCTCACAGTGCCATACAATCCATATGATCAACATTTGTATCCCCAAGAATCACGGTTATGCATTTATATTCATGATGATCTTGTTAATCAATTAGATCATTCTGAATATATGTTGGATAAGATTCCAATGCTCGAGTCCAAGTACACAAAGTGTTTAGGTGAATGTCCTAGGTCTTTGGAGTTCATTGCTCATCCAAATTTCAACACATGGAACAGATCAAATCCTTTACCTTTACTTGTTAAACTAAGACTTGTTCGGGTGTTGAATTTGATGAAAGTGGAGTTGCCAAGTTCTTGGGCTACAGCAGTACAATCGCTAACTCACTTGAGGTACCTTGAGATTTTTGTCGAAGAATTTGATTTCAAGTGGATATCACATCTACAGGAGCTTCAGACTCTAGTGGTTGATTCAGTTCAGTTTCTAAGGACATCGCCGGTAGCTATCTTGAAAATGATGAAGCTAAGGCATGTGAATATAGACAGATTGACCAGTGTATGGGAAGACAATGATCGAGCAATTTTTGAAGAATCTTCAACAACTATGCTAGAGAACTTGAAGACCTTCCTCTCTTGTCGTATACGTCTGGATGAGAAAAATCCAAGGTCCTGGTGGAGGTTCCCCAATCTTGAAGAACTCAGCCTCCGCATTATTGCTGATGTACCTAGTTGTCCTTTGTTTCCCATACCGGAAGTTCATGCTCACCTTCAATCTCTTGATCTGGTTGTAACCCCTAAGGGATTCTGGAATTCAGTTGGATGGGAGAGCTACTTTGTCTTGCCGTCAAATCTCAGGCATTTGTGCATTGGCGGTTGTTTCTTGACGGAAGAAATGGTTTCAAACATTGCAAGATTGCAGAAGCTTGAGAGTCTCAAATTAGAGATTGGATTTCCTTTGGGGAATGTAGAGTACTGTTGGGACGTGAGAAATGTCGAGTTCCCTGCACTCAAATACTTGTCACTATCCGCCGTGAAGATGGTAGTATGGAGTGCTTCAGATGCATCTTTTCCCATGCTTGAGAAGCTAGTTCTAAGAAGTTGTTACTACTTCAAGGAAATACCTCCTAGCTTTGTGGATATTCCAACATTGCGACTAATTGAACTGTTTGACTGTCCGGACTCTATTGTGGTTTCAGCTATGAATATTAAAACAGAAATTGAAGAAAACACTGGATGTGACAGTCTCCAAGTTCTTATATCCAACACACCTCCTACTTGGTAAGCCAGTACTTCAACACCTCTTTGTTCTGTCTGATATGGAAAATAATTTGTTGCAACTTTTGTCTTGCATACTGAATAAGTTCAACTGCATATGCTCAACATTATTACACACTTAAGCAGCATTTTGGCTAAGTATAAAAGTTTCATGCATGATTCTCATATATCCTTCCTAAGTTCTCCTATGGTAGCAACTGAATGAAGAGGGTGTTTGGATTGACTTTTAAGCTGGTCTAATCAGTTTTTAAGCTCTTTTTAGCTTTTTTCAGTGTTTGGCAAAGTCAAAAAGTACTTAAAATAAGTTAAAAACTGTTTAAAACAAGCCAAAAGCAATAAGCTGGCCAATCCCAACTTACTGCTTTTTGGCTTAAAAGTTATTTATGCTGAAAAGCTACTTTTTTTAAGCCAATCCAAATGGGCTTACTGCTTTTTGGCTTAAAAGCTATTTCTGCTGAAAAGCTATTTTTTTAAGCCAATCCAAACGGGCTCTAAGTTCAACTGTATCTGAACGTTTTGTGGAATGACATTTTTTTCTTCTCTTCTTCAGAGTAAATTTAAGAAATGTACCAGTATATAGTAAGAACAGTTTAAGTGCATAACTTTACAATGTGTGGATCGGTGCACATAGCATTGACACTCTCTTCGCGAAAGAATTTAACTACTCCAATTGTATATACTATTCATTCATGTAACTTTTTTGCACCTATCTAGTTTTACACGTTTTTGTTATCTTGGACCAAAGATGCACCACTTTTGCATACTAAGGGCCTATTATTGCTCATCTCATAAAATAGGGACCATTTTATCTAAGGCCCAAACTTAAGAACGGTTTTAATTTTTCTGTAGTGACTCGAGTTAAATTTGAATAGTACTCAAAGGTCAACTAGGTCAGTGTGCAAATTCAATGTCTCTTATCTTTTCTTATGTTTAGATCTAGAAGAAATTACCTTAAGTTGACTATTATTCAGAATTGTTTAAAGCCAAGTCTTACCATAATCTTATTATTCAAGCACCACCAACAATTCATTAACTCTAAATCGGCCATTGGCACCCATAAAAAAACTACAAGTGGAAAACAATTTTTCGATGGCTGATCCACGTTAATTTGGTTTCTTTGTATATAATCAGTATTAGTTGACCAATATGAGAGATTTATGAGAAATTCTAAGTTTTTAATGTAATTTGCCTCTTAATAACCTGAAGGACTGAAACAAAATTCCAGTATCAATATTACATTGTTGGTATATGGATCTGTAAAAACGAATATCGGAGGTGAAAACTTCTTGAGGATGGAACAAATGTAATTGAAGTGTAAAACAGTGGTAAAAGGAAACGAAGTTTTTCTCCTTAGCCTTTTAAGGTTTTCTTTTTTCATCTAATGCGAGTCATCCTAATGTAATCTATAATTTGAGGTTATAAAATCACCAAAACTGTGAAAGTAACGATGAGAGTTCCTTTGGTAGGGAGCATTTTACTTCTAAAGTAAAATCTTTTGGCGTAAATACAGATTAGTTGGACCCCAAAACGTATATAAAAAGAAACTTTATATGTTGTAAAAAAGATTTTTTATTAAAATAAAAAGAACCGCCCCTCCCTCCCTCTCAAGACCACTAAAAATACTTTCTTTCCGAGTGATGATTAAAAATTAAACTGATAAACATATAAAGTAAGAGAAGTTTAGAGACGGGGGAGGGGTGCAGGGTTCAAAATACTTAAGGCCGTTTTTGTCCATAAAATTTTGCAAGTTTTTGAAAAAATTTCGAAAATGAGTTTTTCAAATTCAAAATATCATTTTTTTTCCCACTCACAAAACTATAACATTATTTCAAGTGAAATACATGTCCAAACATAATTTCAAATTTCAAATTTCAAATATTATTTTCAACTTAATTTCAAATAATATTTTTTTTTCTTTCAAAAATTACAATTTTTATGTCCAAACGCATACTTAGAGGGTGTTTGGCTAAGCTTATAAGTTGGTCAAACTGGCTTATAAATACTTTTTGGCTTATCTACGTGTTTGGTAAAATTAAAAATACTTATAAGTTAAGTGCTTCTAAGCCAAAAATAAGCCAAAAGTCATAAGTTGGTCTCCCCCAACTTATCAAATTCAGCTTATAAGTACTTTAGGTTTGACCAAAATATTTACTATTCTATCCCTAAATTACTTCTTTTTAAAACAAAACTCTTCGTATACCTAGTTCTTCAGCTGCTTATTATTAATTTCAGCACTTTTATCCAAACACGTAACTGCTTATTTTTTAAACCAGCTTCAACACTTAAAAATACTTTTCAGCACCTAATGCTTATCAGCTACTCTAAATCAGCTAAGCCAAACGGGCTCTTAGACAGTCGTTTTCCATTTTGCTTTTGTCAAGTTTTATTTTCATTTTTTTGTTTTTATCACAGCCTAGGCCATAGGCCTTCTTAATCGCTCATTGACCTGTTCAAGCAAGTACTCTTTGATTAAGTTAGAGCTAGGGCATTAGTAAATAATATCATTGATTGGTGATCTTAAATAAGTGATCCCTATTTATTACAAAGTCAGTTTTTTTAAAATGAAGAATAATTTGACAATGTGACCGACTACTTAAATTTTCATCATATTAGTGAGAATTCAATTTTCCACTTTATTAATTTCCTTCCATTTCCTCTCCCTTCCCATATGTTAAAAACAAACGTTGAATGAGTCATCACTCATCAATCTATTAAAACTATTCTATTTAACTTTTGGGAAGTAAAACTGGACAATCATTTTTGACGCAAGTAATATATTTTTTTTTCCAGAAAAATGTGAAGTATTATACAATTTGAGCTAGCTGTATACTCCACTTTTTTTTTTTTTTAATTGAATTTTTTTATTACGTAGGGAATATAACCTTCAATTAAAGTGGAGTGTATACTCCACTTAAGTCGGATAATCATGTGAGGTGCATATAGTTGTGATCTGAACTTAAGTTTGTCTAATTAGTTAATTAACTGCAAGATTCATAACATGCATGGGAATATATTCAATTTATATCAGTAGCAGAGACAGGATTTGAAACTTATAGGTTTGGTATTCTAAATTTTTTAAGTTACTGGGTTCTAAATTAATAATTTATATATGTTTAATGAATTTCTTAAGACAAATACATGATTTGAACCAAAACTACTGAGTTCGGCCGGACCCGTATGTTCTACTCTCCCTCCGCCCTTGCTTTATATATTCCCAAAACAACTACTTCGTTTATATCTGAAGTCTACCATCTTCCATCCTGTTCTTTTCTCATTTTCGATTTCTCTAAATCCAAAATCATCAAATTAAGCCTTGGGGCAACTAATCTCTCTGTTGTCTCTCTCAATAACAGAAGGTGAGGTTTCTTTTTTTTATCTCCGCTTTCTTTTTATTTTTTCAGCTATTTCTCTTCTAATCCTTTACAGGAATTCACATTTTTATGTCTTGTTTAAGCTGTGATTACGAGTCTCCTCTCTTTCCAAAATTCACCCACTAGGAGCCCGTTTGGATTAGGTGATTGTAAACGGCTGATAAGCTTGAAGTGCTGACAAGTTTTTTTAAGTGCTGAAACTGATTTTTCAAATAAGTATTTACGTGTTTGGATAAAAGTGCTGAAATTGATAATAAGCATTTGATGTGTTTGATAAAAAATGCTGATAAGCTATTCTCTTATTAAAATGTCTAAAATACCGTTGATTTTTTTAAAAAAAGATTATAAATTAAAAAATTCTTTATAAAAAAATAATTAACAACAAATATGGAATGAAGAGAAAGTCAAGAAATTTATTTTGGGAAAAGTATTTGTGAATTAGAAAATATTATTAAGGATAAATTAGTAAAAGTGTTGGTCAAACTAAAAGTGCTTATAAGCCGAAAAGCCATGACTTATGGCTAATTTTAGCTTATAAGTACTTGGCTTATAAACACTTTGGGTGTTTACCAAACGCGTAAATAAGCCAAAAAGTATTTATTAGCCAAACACCCTCTAGATCTTGAAATTGCTCACTTAAAGTTTTTTTCTATATTTTGGTTAACTTTCGGTTTTGTTTTTGCTGCTGGATAGTTCCATTCGAAGAAGAACAGCAAGTGAAGACTAGTTTTCCTCTCGCTTGAATGTAAGATTGAACTTTTACTCTATTGTTTTCTTCTTTTTAGATTATTTTTCTTATTTAACTCACATTTTTATGTATCTCTGTGCAAAAGAGCGGTATTTTGGATTTGCATATTTTTTAGTTCAATTGCTACAATAGGTGAAAATTCGAATACATCACGAAAATTAAAGGAATAATGCATGTTTTGCATGATTAAATAAAGAAGAAAAAAATCCTTGTTAGTTTAAAATAAATATTACTCTCAAATATAGAAAGAACAAAAAAAATTGCAGTCAGAAACTTTACAAAAACGAACTTCACTTTTACCCCAATAAATAATTAAATTGAGTTTTTTTATAGCTTGAGAAAATAAGAATGTTATTTCTCTAAATCATAGTTGGGTACTTTAAAACTTACCCAAACAACCGATTATTTGACCCAATGATAAAATAAAATTTAATTTGGAAATCAACAAGTTAATCAAATATAATACGCAACAGAAAACAAAATTGATTTTATTTTTACAACCAAACAATTTAGGACTTCCTTTGGAAGTACTCCCTCCTTTCATTTTTACTTGTCCAGTATTCTAAATATAGATTTTCACTTTTACTTGTCATTTTTAGCATATCAAAAGAAGATAATTTTTTTTCCTGTTATACCCATATCATAATTATTCATTTCAAATCATTTTCTCAAAACCATTAAACATATGCATCAATTAATAGGGGTATCATGGTAAATTAAAAACAAAATCTCTTGTAATATCTTTTAAAATAAATTATTTCTTATAAAGAGTAGATCAAGTCATGTTTTTTAATTCAAATAAATTTGAACTATTTCAAATGTATAAAATTATTTTAAAAATCTACTTTAGTAGTACAAAATTACGATCATTAGATGTTGGGAACTTATAAAAATATTTTTTTAACCGCAGATATTTCTTATAAAAAAAATTTGAAACCTTGGTGAGTAGAGTTATTAGATATCTTCAATGGTGGAAGCTAGCAAGTAACTGAGTGAAGGGACAAAATACGTACAAGACGGTCCATAAGACTATTATTACATAACAAAAACGAAAATAAATCATAAATATATACAATTTTGTTAAATAAATTTTGGGCGTCTTCTTAACATTCAACTTTAGGCCACCAATTTCGTTGAACCGCCTCTGGCAAATAGCTAAAGAAGAATAAAATTTTCTAACGAAATTGAAGAGAAGTAAAAAAAATAAATTGAAAGTTGAAGACATGTGCTTCAATAAAAATTGTGTGTTGGTGATAAAGTGCATCAACGAGGGTTGTAGACATGTGCTTCAACAAAAGTGAAAGTTGGAGAGAAATTCTCCAATACAACAACAACAAGAACAACAACAACAACTAAAAAGTTAGACGCATACAACTTTGAATTACGGGAGAATGATGGAAAACTAATTCAAAGTTAAAGTAGAAAACCTTAATTATTTAGGATTTGATTTATTTAATTCATGTCTAAAGAAGATTTGTAGTTAAATTAGATAGGAATAGGCTTTTATATTTCTAGTTGGAGTATGTTTCGTACTATTATAAATAAGGGTATTGATAGCTTATTTTATATACTGAAATTTGTGAAAACTGTAGAGAGTTTTTAGAGATTTATAGCGAAATAATTTTTCCTTCATGAACCTATCTTTTAGTTCGATTAAAATTTAAAAATCATGGAAACACCTTCTGGTACCTCTTGAACATCCAAGGGAGTTAGTTTGTGCTCCATCTGAAATTCTTCTTGATATAGAGCATGCGCGTCTTCGATATATCCCGTATGCCAAAGATTTTTTAGTCAACGTATTTTTATGCACATTTGGACTACTAAAAACTTGCTCATTACTTGAGAATATTACGTTTAAACTTGCTCATTACTTCTAAAAAAGAGAAGGGTTTTTTTTTTTTTTTTTTCATTTTGTTGGAATTTACAAACTAATACATGTTTGTCACGACCCAAAATCCAGCTAGTCGTGATGACACCTAACCCAACCCACTACGTAATCCAATTTAACAACTAACCAGTGCAATAACAATTTAATAAAGCAATTAAGTAAAGAAATATCTGAATCTGATGCATTCCCCAAGGACTGGTAGTACAAATCATGACCTTCTAGGAATAGAGTTTACAAAACTGGTACGAAGTAAATACATCATCTATCTGAAAAGTACATAAACAGAGTTTTATGAATCTAAGGCTACCATGAACAAGAGGCAGCTACAACCGGAACGCGGGTACATCTTCAAATCCAGCTCCTATCGAACACAACAACATCGGCATCCAACATCTGCACGCAAGGTGCAAAAGTGTAGTATGAGTACAACCGACCCCATGTACTCAATAGGTAACAAACCTAACCTTAGGTTGAAAGTAGTGACGAGCTGGAATAAAGGTCGGGTCCAACATCCAATAGAATATAACAGTTCATAACAACACAAAGCAAGTAATAAAAGAAGTAACCCAGAGATAAAATGCTTTGCTTTTTCATAATTTCCCGAAAAATAGTTCCTCTTTTCAAGTATATTAGTGAAAACACAAATCCTTTACCGAAATCATCGAAAATATGAGTAAGTTGAAAACTGTAAAATTTTTCCAGAAATCCTTTCCACAATAAATAAGATGTTTCATTTTCTTTCGAGATAGCAAGTGCGAAATACCTCTCTATGCCCATATATCAATATGTGCGAGAAGTCATGAATGACGTGATACCGTACAACATGAGATAAAAAATGCATCTTTGTGCCTGTATGTCATGTGTGCATGTCAATGCCATGTATCTCAAAGATGAACTCATGTACTCACATTCTCAGAGTACTCAATCTCACTGTCTCACACTTTTCACTCATCATGCTCAATCACTCAGTATTGTATATGTCCAATCCGGCCCAGGGAAGATCCATCCCGGAATATATATATCAACTGACCAACAGTCACTCAGTACTGAGTAGGGCCAAATCCAGCCCGTGGGGAAGATCCATTCCTATGTATATAAATGCATCCATCAATATAATCAATCACGCTCACCGGGGTGTGTGCAAACTCCGGTGGGGCTCCTTCAGCCCCAACGCTATCATAAATCAATATAATCGTTGCGGCGTGCAACCCGATCCCATATATGTAATTAATATAACATGCTGCGGCGTGTATCCCGATTCATATATGTAATCAATATAACATGCCGCGGCGTGCAGCCCGATCCCATAATTTCACTCACACTCAGGCTCTCGGCCTCACTAAGTCATCAACCTCTCCGGTCTCTCGGGCGCACAATACCATGAAACTAGCCCAAAATGATGATATGATATGCAATAAATGGTAACAGAGACTGAGATATGATATGCATGTGAATGTGTATGACTAAGTATATAAAGCAATGAAAGCAGATAACTCAACAACAGAAATAACCTCAATGAGCCCCAACAGGATAAACATGTAGCCTAGACATGGTTTCTAACATGGATCGCAACTCAATAGCTCAAATACGTAGAAATTTCATGGTTACGGATAAGATCAGGTAACTACACAGTACCACAAAAATAACAGAGTCACAATTCACACGATGCACGCCCACACGCCTGTCATCTAGCATGTGCGTCACCTCAACACCAATCACATATCACGTAATTCGGGATATTCATACCCTCAGCATCAAGTTTAGAAGTGTTACTTGCCTCGAACAAGCCAATTCTAATACCAAACAAGCTAAGCGATGCTCTAAAAATGCCATCTTGCACGTACCGATCTCCGAACGACTCAAAACTAGCCAAAAGCAACTCAACTACATCAAATAAAGCCGAAGGAAATAATTTTAAATGATATAGGTCGATTCCTTAATCAAAAGTCCAAAATCGGTTAAAACTTCCCCCCTGGGACCGTGCCGCGGAACCCGACAAAACTCACAAAATTTGATAACCCATTCAATTACGAGTCCAACCATACTAGTTTCACTCAAATCCGACTCTGAATCGATGTTCAAAACTCAAATTTTCACATTATGAAATTGTAGGCTAAAACTCCCAATTTCTCTTTCAAATTCATCTATCAATTGCCAAAAATGAAGATAGACTCATGAAATAAGATCAAAACAAAGTGTAGAATACTTACCCCAATAGTTGTGATGAAATTGCTCCAAAAATTACCTCAATCTGAGTCCCACATCTCAAAATATGACAAAAGAACCAAAACCTTGATTTTATAGCTTATGCCCAGCATCTTCGCATCTGCGAACCAAATATCCGCTTCTGCGGACTCGCACGTGCGTTAAAAATCTCGGTCCTGTGGAAGAGCATTGGTAGCCTTCCCTCGCACCTGCGGCAGAAAATCCGCTTCTGCGATCATTTAGGTGCGAAAAAATAGCCTCACACCTGTGACACTGCCCTGATCCTGCTATGCAGCTTCTGTGGCCTCTGGCTCGCTTGTGCGACGTAGCACCTGCGCCTAAAATTTCGCAGGTGTGGTCATACCAGGACTGTTCAAAAACCTGCCTTAGCCAAAATTTCAAAAATGCTCCGAACATCGTCTGAAACTCATGCGAGCCCCTCTGGACCCCGTCCAAATACACCAACGAGTCCCATAACATAACACAGCCTACTCGAGGCCTCAAATCACACATAACAATATCGAAACGACGAATCGCACCTCAATTCGATGTTGATGAACTTGAATTTTTCAACTTCCATAACTCGTGCGGTAACATAGAAAACCAACTCGGAATGAATCCAAATTTGCACACAAGTCCCAAATGACATAACGAGGCTTTACCAATTCCCGGAACCACAATCCGAATCCGATATCAAAAAGTCCACTCCCGGTCAAACTTTCCAAAAATTCAACTTTTGCCATTTCAAGCCAAATTTAACTACGGACCTCCAAATGACAATCTGCACATGCTCCTAAGTCCAAAATCATCCAACGAAGCTAACAGAACCATCAAAACTTCAATCCGAGATCAAATACCAAAAAGTCAAACTTAGTCAACTCTTCAAACTTAAAGCTTAAACCATGAAATTCATTCTTCCAAATCGATTCTGGATAACTTGAAAACCAAAACCGACAATTCATATAAGTCATAATACACCATACAGAGCTACTCATGCCCGTCCACTACCGAGCGAAGTGCAAATGCTCAAAACGACTGGTCGGGTCGTTACATCCCCCCTCACTTAAACATATGTTCGTCCTCGAACGTGCCCAGAGTTGCTCCAAAGCTGCCAAACCGCCGTGTAACCTTACCGTGCACATACCCGGGGGTGATCCCATGTCACCTTATTCCATATAGGCCCGACAACACAACATATTGAAGAACATTACTTCAACCTTAGCCTGTAAACCACAGTATCCAATTTCTAACACCCGGAATTCACTACAAGACTCGAACTTCGCATCTGCACATTGTATAAGTCTAATCAAGTTGTACCAAGCTGTAATCATAACCCAAGATGCAATCGCATAATATACCACATAACTCAAATACTCGTAGTAATGATTTCTAATCATAGTAGCTGCTCAAAACAACTCAATACCAATTATAAACCTCATATCAAACAAAATCTCGTTCTAAAACCATCGTACTCTGCCGATGATTAAAGAAACACGTAGAAAGTCATAACTACTTATCAGATTAACAAATCATGGAGCTCCCTCTCCTTCAATAAGAATGATAGAAATTTCTAAGCCAACTTCCGATATTATCCTTCCAAATATACCGCAATCAGATATGATATCACCCATTCTAGGTCTGGCGACTTTATTTTATCAGATACAAGCTGATCTGCTGACACGCCACATCAATACTACACAGAGCCACAAACCGTGCAATCTGTGCACCAATACACAATAATTCAAATGTACTCAATCATGAGAAATGACTCGAACGAGAGAACCGCCGCAAGCTCAACAAGTAACGCCACAACGAAATGCTGAAAATCCATCACACCATAGAACCATAACACACGAATCTAACACCAAGGATCATACCTCAACATAACTCCGCTACAACGCGTGACCCCATCCAAATACTGGCCCATATTATATACCTCAATCCAACCTGCTCAAAATCAATAACTATGCGCAATTCGACATCAGGTACCTAAAGTGCATTACTATAACCACGGAGAAGCAAATGACACAATGCCACACAAAACCCGAAAGATCATAACCAATACGTAGTCAATCATGCAATACCCAAATACCCATCTCACTCAAATTCTGCTAGAAGGCCCCAATAGAACCGCACCATGTGTGCATATAACCAACGAATCACAACCCCTTGTAGCATAGAAGAGTAGCTCACATAACATATCAGAACACGAATGAGCTCAAAAATAACCGAATGTCACATCCCTCAACCATAGCAGTATGGAGCCAACCAATCTGACCCGGTGTAGAATACACATCCTAATTGGGACTACCATAGAAGAGTAGCTCACATAACATATCAGAACACGAATGAGCTCAAAAATAACCGAATGTCACATCCCTCAACCATAGCAGTATGGAGCCAACCAATCTGACCCGGTGTAGAATACACATCCTAATTGGGACTACCAATGGACCCAAATCAACTCTGGTCATCCATAAATAGATAAATAACCTTCCGAAGGTCCACAATGGTCTAACCATAACGCATACCATCCTCTAACTAGCTTTGGCCACATTTTGATAGTCCACAACCACGAAACAATCTGCTCCTGAGAACTCCCAATCTCCAAATCCATAGAACACACGAATCACCATATCTGATCCCCGACTCCACCGCCTGAATGTCTAACACATCTCTCACACACGGTCATCCCACGAGGAGTACTTCTCTAATTCTTCCGCGCATATAGCAATATCTGAAAATCAATAGTCGATCAACCAAGCGGGCACTACAATATCAATGAAGCATCCGTATGTCAAAACACAATGCGCCTACTGAAATGCGCACCCTTCTCAAGCAATCCAAGTAGTTATAGCATTCATCTAAACATCGAAAACCGTCCATGCTGACTGAGAATTCATGACCTTCCCTTCAAAATCGAACCGTGACCTTGCACATGTATATCTCAATCCCACACAACACACCACATCTATGATTCCATCATATGAAAAGCACGAGAATCTCATAACCAACTCTGAGTCACCAGCCGAATACATACCCGATTAGTCAGAAGCCCTCCATTTGATCTCATCCAGGAGAAAATCCCAATACATAACATGTTCCATACACGGTAGGAAATATCCATCTCGAACCGTGAGAGAAATCATCGAGAACTCTTCGAAACCCATTTTCACATAACCAGGCCATCAGAACTAAATCTCTCTAACTTAACCAAGCCACGCAGGTCGCCAAACCCAAGATTATTGCCACAAAACACCTGTAGAGACTCACCACATCATAAGAACCAAAAGAGCCCATCACATCCATTACCATGTTGATCCAACCCGTTACCAAGTTGTCCTAATTCTCCGAGTTCTTCCCGAATTACCCTCAAATTGATACTTCTCCTTGCTAGAACACTACGATCCTTAACCAAAACTTGCCCCATGAACTCTAGCATATAACCACACCGCCCTAAGGCTCATAAGCCGCTGAATTCCCTCTTAAGCACCCGAAAAGTACCATAACTGAGATACCCACTCTGAAGAGACCTTCCGTAAATCTAAAGCCGCTTCCTTCCCCTTCCTGATATTGAAATATAGAATCTATAATGATATAGAAATACTGCGAGTCTTGACACCTTCCAATGAAAATCTCAGTTTCTAACCATATACAAATCCTGAAAGTTCCTAATTAGTACATTAAAATCTTGCATCTAGTAGAACCATTCTCGAGAGTCTTCCACTCTTCTCAAATCTCAATAAAACCGACCAAATTGACCAAACTACCTGTGCCCCATTAGCACACCAACACCCAAGGAAGTAACCCCACCTTAATGCAACCAAACAAATTCCTACTCCATGCGCACTACATCTTCCTTTCCGAATAACAACTCAATCATCCCATGATTCCCATATTCCCTTAAAGCGTAACATAACCCGTATCCATAAATTTCTTGCTTAATTCATCATCAAACCAACATCTCTAAGCCATAACTGATCCACAAGTATGCCTCAGACTGAAATCGATACAACACATAACCATACAATCAAATTATCGATAGCCGACTCCCCCACTTGGCTCAAATCCATAGATCAAAACACACAATAACTCACAATGCCCATACTCTATTACTGCCATAGAACCCCAGTGAAATTCAACTAAATCCTTCATAAACTCATGTAACAGAAATCATATAATACCTCAAATCGTCTGCTAACCTCGCATTCATCCTCGTGATGGTCAGGTCAACCATTACAACCGATCTAAACTCAAATCGCACAAATATAACCCACTGGTAGAAAAGAAAGCCTCCTCACAACATCATAAAAAAATCACACATCCGTAGATTACCTCGCAGGTTATAACCCACCTGCTTAACTTCACACTGACATCTCTTTATACCCTTTCACGACACAACTACTACACAATCACTTAATCTTCCTGAGTCTGAACTCACCAACATGGCATGAGAACTAATTCGTTTCACAGTTAAACAACATGAATGATCCTCCAATATACGCATAACTCGAGACTATACGTCACGTCACATCAGACATCAAGCACCCAATAGTCCTTTTTACATCATAAGCAAACTCTTCTCGTCACATTTAGTCTGTCTGAACACATCCCGCAATCACATCATACCCATCGTATAGTCATCCAACCACTCATCGAGCCACAAATTCCACTCGTAGGGACGCTACCGATCATATAAGTCCAAAAGCACGTGCTCACATAATCGAAATCTCCGTGATCAAGCTATAGTCAAAACCCGGCCTCAAGTCCTCCAGATTGGCCCACCATCAGCACACTGAAGTCATATCTCTCACTTTATCGATGGATCGCAAGCCTCTAATGCATAGCTGATATCGAGCGCTCACATGCGCACACGAATGCGTGCAAGGAATTCAAAGAATTACGCTTCAAGTTGAATCAATGTCGCACGATAAGGAAAGAAAGATGGGAAGTATATCCTAAATGTCGTTTAGCCACTCGAAGATAGGTATGAACGTCATCATATCGATCTGCAAGAATTTACGAGACACTTGCTCATGACTTGTAGAATCTATGAACCTAGAGCTCTGATACCAATCTGTCACGACCCAAAATCCAACTAGTCGTGATGTCACATAATCCAACCCGCTAGGTAAGCCAGTTTAACAACTAACTAGTTCCAATAACAATTTAATAAAGCAATTAAGTAAAGAAATATCTGAATCTGATGCATTTCCCAATGACTGGTAGTAGAAATCATGAGCTTCTAAGAATAGAGTTTATAAAATTGGTATGAAGTAAATACATCATCTGTTTGAAAAGTACATAAACAGAGTTTATGAATCTAAGGCTACCATGAACAAGAGGCAGCTATAACCGGAACACAGGTACATCTTTAAATCCAGCTCTCATTTGTTTGAAAGTACATAAATAGAGTTTTATGAATCTAAGGCTACCATGAACAAGAGGCAGCTATAACCGAAACGCAGGTACATCTTTAAATCCAGCTCCCATCGAACACATCAACATCAATAGGCAACATCTGCACCCGAGGTGCAGAAGTGTAGTATGAGTACAACCGACCCCATGTATTCAATAAGTAACAAACCTAACCTTAGGTTGAAAGTAGTGACGAGCTGGAACAAAGGTCTGGTCCAACATCCAATAGCTTACAACAATTCATAACAACGCAAAGCAAGTAATAAAATAAGTAACTCAGAGATAAAATGCTCAGCTTTTTCATTGTTTCCCGAAAAATAGTTTTGCTTTTCAAGTATACCAGTGAAAACCCAAATCCTTTACCGAAATCGTCGAAAATATGAGTAAGTTGAAAACTGTAAATTTTCTCCAAAATTCCTTTCCACAATAAATAAGATGTTTCATTTTTCTTTCCAGACATCAAGTGTGAAATACCTCTCTATGCCCATATATCAATATGTGTGATAATTCATGAATGACGTGATACCGTACAGCATGAGGAAAAATGCATCTCTATGCATGTATGTCATGTGTGTATGTCAATGCAATGTATCTCAGAGATGAACTCATGTACACACACTCTCAGAGTACTCAATCTCATTATTTCATACTTTCCACTCATCGTGCTCAATCACTTAGTACTGTATATGGCCAATACGGCCTAGGAAAGTGTCATGACCCAAACTGATGGGTCGCGATGAGTGCCGGAGTCCTACCTATCGAACAACCTTGAGCATGCATCTAAGATATAAACATGAATAACATCTACTGAATTACGGGAATAACATACATGAGGGAAGCCTAACCAAAAGGCATATGTACATATACGTGCGAATACGTAGGGCAAGCCGACAAGGCTGCTATAGACAACTACACATCCAAAATTGGAAGCCGGCAAGGCTACATACTATCCAACTGTGCATAATGTCTACAGACCTCTAATAGAATATACAATTGTACAAGGACGGGGTTGGGACACGTCCTACCCATATATGTATAAAAGCATATCGTACCAAAACCAAAAGTAGCTCTTGATCAAATAGAGCACGCCAACTCCCGCTGATCAAGGATCCTAAGAAGGGGGACCGTCTGCTTGTCTACCTTCACCTCCGAGCATGAAACACAGGCCCCGGAAATAGGGCGTCAGTACAAATAATGTACTGAGTATAAAAGGCATAAAAATCAGTACATAAAAGACATAGATGAAACATGGAATAAAGAATTCCGCATGTAAGTCTAAATAGCTTTGTAAATCCTGAAACTTTTATAATATCACCCACATGCGTATGAATGTCATGTCGTGCATAGGTACCCGTGTTTATAACATCATCAAGCCTCTGAGGGCATCCCATCATATCATCTCGGCCACTTTGGGCAAAATCATCAACGTATAACAGTTGATCAGGTGGTGGTGCGTATATAACGCCGTAACTTTTTTCCATATATATATATATACGCGTATATATATATATATAATACCATCTGGTCATGGGCCAATGTAAATGAATGCAATACATGAGAAGTACGTCAATAAAATCTTTCGAAGTGTCATAAGACCATTATGTATTTGAATAATATCATGAAATAAACTTTATCAACTTACGTATTTTCTGAGACTCATGAACAGATGATAGAATAATATGACACATGGGGAATCAAGAACATAAGCATCTCTAGTATTTCAATGAATATAGTCATTTATGGAAATTGTGCATTTGCTCGTTTCGTTTGTGTCGTATAGATCATGCCAAAAGAAAGAAGGGATAGCCTTAACATACCTTAGTCGATTCTCTTGACAATCCCTCTAACACACGTTAATTGCGACAAAACACATGACTGCAAGATCGGAGTAGGAAAAAATCAGTATGAAATGCTCGAAGCAATAACATTGCTATGCAAATATAATCTTAGCTAAAACTCTTTCTCAAGAGATTTAGAAATGACGTTACTATGTTCCTTGGCTGAAACTCTCTCTTAAGAGATTAGAAAATTGTTGTTGAATTATGAATGTTATCCTTAACTTTTAGGTTGGCCCCACATTTCAAGCTTGGTGTCACATTTCTTTATTAAAATGTGACACCTTTCAACCTTTATTAATAGTCATTAGATGGGAAAGGGATGCTTTCACGTTGGGGACGGGTAAGTCTTATCCCAAGGTTATTAATTAATTACCCACTAATTTTAGTTAACTTGTTAATTTTCTCATTAACCAATAATCCACGTAATTAAGAATTATCTCAAATTATCCAAAATACTACTCACTTTTAATACACTTTATGTACCCTACTATCGTGGTCATGTGATACCTTGTATGACAGTAGTCCATAAATACCGGGTATTATAACTCAGACCGTATTCTATCCCATATTGACAAACTTCGATAAAACTTACTTTCTTTGATTCGTTTACTCTTTAACCTCCACGGCACTTACTTATCGCTTGTTATAAATAGCATAAATGCTTATAACATCAAGATAATCTCATCCCCGAGTCTACGTCGATTAACTTACGACGAAACTTTTACGTACGAAAATGCGAGATGTAACATAAAGATCCATCCCAGAATATATACATCAGCTGACCAACAGTCACTCAGTACTGAGTAGGGCCAAATCCAGCCTGTGAGGAAGATCCATCCCCATGTATATATATGCTTCAGACAAGATTCATGTCCAGGGAAGATCCATCCCTCAGTATAATCAACCGCGCTCACCGAGGGTGTGTGCAGACTTCGGAGGGGGTCCTTCAGCCCCAACACTATCATAAATCAGTATAACCACTGGGGCGTGCATCCCGATCCCATATATGTAATCAATATAACATGCTGCGACGTGTAGCTCGATTCATATACGTAATCAATATAACATGTTGCGGCGTGCGGCCCGATCCTATAATATCACTTACACTCAGGCCCTCGGTCTTACTCAGTCATCAATATCTCCAGTCTTTCGGGCTCACAATGCCATGAAACTAGCCCAAACTGATAATATAATATGCCAATAAATGGTAACAGAGACTGAGATATGATATGCATATGAATGCATATGACTGAGTATATAAAGCGATAAAAGCAGATAACTCAACAGCAGGAATGACCTCAGTGGGCCCCAACAGGATAAGCATGTAGCCTAGACATGGTTTCTAATATAGATCACAACTCAATAGCCCAAATACGTATGTTTTTTCAAAATAAATTTGTGAAATATGTTTTGAAAACGTATGTCCAAACACATTTTTATCTTCAAACAAAATTTCACCCAATTCAGATTTTCAAAACAAATTTGGGAATTATGACCAAACGCTAGCGTAGAAATTTTTTGGTTACCGGTAAGATTAGGTAACTACACAGTACCACAGAAATAACGGAGTCATAGTTCATACGGTGCACGCCCACACGCCCGTCACCTAGCATGTGCGTCACCTCAACACCAATACATATCACGTAATTCGGGGTTTCATACTCTCAGCACCAAGTTTAGAAGTGTTACTTACCTTGAACAAGCCAATTCTAATACCGAGAAAGCTAAGCGATGCTTCAAAAATGCCATCTCGCCCGTATCGACCTCCGAACAGTTCAAAACTAGCCAAAAGCAACTCAAATACATCAAATAAAGCCCAAGGAAATAATTTCAAATGATAAAGGTCGAATCCTTAATCAAAAGCCCAAAATCGGCTAAAAGTCCAACCCGGGTCTGCACCTCAAAACACGACAAAACTCACAAAATCCGAAAACCCATTCAATTATGAGTTCAACCATACTAGTTTCACTCAAATCCGATTCTGAATCGATGTTGAAAACTCAAAAATTCACATTATGAAACTTTAGGCTAAAACCTCTAATTTCTCTTTAAAATTCATCAACCAATTGCCAAAAATGAAGATAGATTCATGAAATAAGATCAAAATCAAGTGTAGAATAGCCTCAATCTGAGTCCCACACCTTAAAATATGACAAAAGAACCAAAACCTCGATTTTATAGCTTCTGCCCAGCATCTTCGCATCTGCGAACCAAATATATGCTTCTACGGACTCGCACGTGCGTTCAAAATCTCGGTCCTACAGAAGAACACTGGTAACCTTCCCCCGCACATGCGGCAGAAAATTCGCTTCTGCGATCACGCATGTGCGGAAAATAGCCTCACACCTACGACACTTCCCTGTTCCTGTTATGCCACTTCTGCGGCCTCTGCCTCGCTTGTGCGATGTCGCACCTGCACCCAAAATTTTCCAGGTGTGATCAGGACTACTCAAAAACCAGCCTTAGCCAAAATTTCCAAAATGCTCCGAACATCGTCCGAAACTCACCCGAGCCCTTCGGGACCTCGTTCAAATATACCACAAGTCTCATAACATAACACAGACCTACTCAAGGCCTCAAATCACACATAACAATATCGAAACGACGAGTCGCACCTCAATTCGAAGTTAATGAACTTGAACTTTTCAACTTCCATAACTCGTGCCGTAACATAGCAAACCAACCCGGAATGAATCCAAATTTTGCACACAAGTCCCAAATGACATAAGGAGTCTATACTAATTCCCGAAACCACAATCCAAATCCGATATCAAAAAGTCCACTCCCGATCAAACTTTCCAAAAATCCAACTTTCGCCATTTCAAGCCAAATTCAACTACGGACCTCCAAATGACAATCCGGACATGCTCCTACGTCCAAAATCACCCAACAGAGCTAACGAACCATCAGAACTCCAATCCGAGGTCAAATACCAAAAAGTCAAATTTGGTCAACTCTTCCAACTTAAAGCTTAAACCGTAAAATTCATTCTTCCAAATCGATTCCGAATAACCTGAAAAACCAAAATCGACGATTTACATAAGTCATAATACATCATACAGAGCTACTCATATCCGTCCACTACCGAGAGAAGTGCAAATGCTCAAAACGACCGGTCGGATCGTTACAATGTGTTTCTCTTGTAACTTTTCTCATCTTCAAATTAATGGATACATTTCTCTACAAAATGCTCTATTATTACTATGTAATTTCTGAAATTGCTGGTATTGCCTCTCCATTTATATTGTAGTTCATAATTATATGATCAAAACATGCTAAAAATATTTCAGGATCCGAGTTGGATAAACTTTTGTAAATTCCAGCAATAATTTTTTATTTTTCTCGTAAACTTTTGAGTCTAAGGGGATTTCTTTTCCCATTCAAAAGGTGAAGGGGTATTATTTCCCTACACTAAAAAGTTAAGGGGGTAAAATGAAATTCACTCTACAAAAAGTGAAAGAACATCAAGCAACCACTATCGGTGTCAAATGGACGGATTAGGTCAGATTTAAATAGATTGACACCAATTATGTTAGACAAACGAGTCATGACCAGTCCACTAAATAGGGGCCGTTTGGTTTGGAGGGGGCAGGAGATTTAGTCCTTTTATTCATCTTGATCATCATAGTACAGTATAAGTATGAAGATCAAAAGTTGAATGTGAAAGATCAAAATAATCATATAAATTAAGTGACTATGATACCCTTCAAAAAATTATACCTTCATAAATAAATACAAAACTTTTAGGTTCCCTCAACCTTTTGCAATTAATATTTCAAAATTCTTGTATAATTTTGCGTAACTATGGAAAAAACAAATTCTTTTTGTCATGTTTTTATTATTGTCAGTCGCTTCTTTCTTAATTGTACACAAAATTTTACAAACATTTAATTCTTCCATTCTTTAAAGAAAATATATCATGTGTAAATAAATATTAGTTTCTCATTTTATTTGTTGCACGAATCATTTCACTGAAACATCAAAATGGAACAACTTCAAGAACAATATCTACAAAGAAATATTAGGTGAAATATACGGTCATTTTATATTCATAACAACTAAATTTATGTAATTATAAAATACACTTGTCTAACTAAATATAATTATTGATCTTCGCAAAGCTATCTAGTCAATTTGAGTTCAACACTACATCTCTAAAACTATTTATTATTTTTAGCTTGTATTTTTTTCTTTTGATATTTTGGTGTAATATTTCACATGTTTTAATAATATTTTCATTTTTTTATACTGCTTGTACTGAATAACACGTGCAACGCACGCATCAAGACACTAGTTAGTATATATTTGTGACATTTAGACATATAAGACTTTTGATGTTGCATTAATTACTTTATTACTCCATTATTTTGTGGTTTGGGGGTTTTCTCTAAATTGTTATGAAGATTCTTATTGCTTCTTTCATTTCTTTTATGGAAGGTGGAGGCGCTATTAATTCTAAGGCAGTTAAATTGCAGTTTCCATAATCTCGAAAGATACAAAAGGCGCTAGTTTTCAACAACTGACATGGACGTAGTTGAGACTTGTGGAGAAGGAATTCTTTCTTCGGCAGGGCCTTCCGCCCAATGTAGTTTGCCATCAATCGATGAGGAAGTTGTGGGCTTTGAGAAAGAAGCAGAAAGTATAATGAAGAAATTGATTGGAGGAACAAAGGAGCTGGACGTTATCTCAATCTTTGGAATGCCAGGATTGGGTAAAACAACCTTGGCCAGGAAAGTGTATAACACTCCTTCTATTGTAAATCACTTTGATGCTAGAGTATGGTGCTCTGTTTCGTAAACATATATAGAGAGGACATTGTTGATTGAGATTCTTAAACAAGCTACAGGTGGCAACTGTGAAATCAAAGAGGACGATGACATAGCTGACAAGTTGCGGAAGACTCTAATAGGCAGGAGATACCTCATCGTATTAGATGATATATGGGAAGTCGAGGCATGGGAAGATTTGGGATTATGTTTCCCTAAGGGTGAAGATGGAAGTAGAGTGATGGTGACAACTCGAATTGAAGAGGTGGCTAAGCATCTTCAGCACAACGGTGATCCTTATTCTCTTAGATTTCTTACATTGAAAGAGAGTTGGGAATTATTGCAGAGGAAAGTATTTCGAAGAGAGAGTTGTCCACCTGATCTACTGGAAGCAGGGTTACAAGTGGCGGAACATTGTAAGGGATTGCCTCTTGTAATAGTCTTGATTGCCGGGATTATTGTGAAGATGGCAAGGCAGGAGTCCTTGTGGTTTGAGGTTGCAAATGACTTGAGTTCTCATGCTTTAGGAGAGCAGAGCATGAAGGTAATACAATCAAGTTATGAGCATTTAGAAGACCACTTAAAGCCTTGCCTTCTTTACATGGGCTTGTTTCCAGAAGACTATAAGATTCCAGTGTCTGCTTTGCTGAATTTGTGGATAGCCGAAGAGTTTGTACTGAATGTTGACACAGAGAATTATATGGAAGAAGCAGCTAGAGTTTGCTTGAATGATCTGCTTAGCAGAAGCCTAGTAATGGTCTCTAAAAGGAGACGTAATGGTGACATAAAATACTGCATACTTCATGATGTAGTGCGTGAGTTTTGCTCAGCAAAACTTAGAGAAGAAAAGTTTGTGCAGCTTATAGTGCCATACAATCCATATAAACATTTGTATAATAAGGAATCGCGGTTATGCACTTATATTCATGATGATCTGGTGGAACAATTAGATCATTGTGAATATCAGGTGGATAAGATTACAATACACGAGTCCGAGGAAAGTACAAAGTGTTTTGGTCAGTGTTCTAAGTCGTCTTTGGAGTTCATTGCTCATCCAGAATTTGAAACATGGAAAAACCGATCAAATCCTTTACGTTTACTTGTTGAATTAAAACTTGTTCGGGTGTTGCATTTGATGGATGTGGAAACAAGTTCATCATGGGTTCCAACAGTAAAGCTGCTAACTCACTTGAGGTACCTTGCGCTTTATGTCAAAGATCAATTTGAATTCAAGTGGGTATCACACCTACACGATCTTCACACTCTAAAGGTTGCTTCAAGAAAGACATTATTCCCACGTTCGTCTGGTCTCTGGAAAATGAACAAGTTAAGGCATGTGAATATAAGAAAATTTTTCTTGTTATTGGAAAACGAGGAAGAAGAATCTTCAGAAACTCTGCTGGAGAACCTGAAGACATTTCGCAATCTTCGTGTGCACGTGAATGATAGAAATCCAAGGTTATGGTGGAGGTTTCCGAATTTAGAAGAGTTGGGTCTCAGCCTTGGAAGTTTACCCTGTCCTTCTTTGTTCCCCATATCGGAACTTCATACACGCCTTCAATCTCTTGACCTTGAATGCCCATGTAAGACTTATCGCTACCCGCATTCAGTTGGATGGGAGAGCTACTTTGTCTTCCCTTCAAATCTTAGGAATTTGAGGATTCAATAACGAAAGAATTAACATCAAACATAGCAAGACTGCAGAAACTTGAGAATCTCAAAATAATCTGGGGATTATTATTGGGTAAAGAGTGTTGGGACGTTAGAGAAGCGGAGTTCCAGGCACTTAAATACTTGACATTAGAGTGGATGGATCTAAGAGAATGGAAAGCTTCAGAGAAATCCTTTCCCGTGCTTCAGAAGCTACTCATAAAAGGTTGTTGACGATTCAGCTATGAATATTAAAAGAGAAATTGAAGAAACCACTGGACGTGACACTCTCCAACTTAAGATGTACTATTAATCCTTTCATTGTTGGATTTAGATTGAACTTATGATCTGACTCTATCATTTGATTTATTCTACATATATTGTTAATTTATTTGACTTGTGTTGATTGGATTGGATTTCAATCCTCTAATCGGAAGAGGTTGTTTGAGTTTTTATTTTTAATTCTCATGTGCATATTATCCAGTTGATTCAAAATGCTGGATTCGAAGTAATGAAAATCATACAAGGATCATGAGTATCCAGCTCTTTCAATCAACTGAGTTAATCATAAAGATGAGATGCAAATCTAGGTTCCACGATCACAGGGAGTGGGAACATAGAATGAGTAGTCAATCCAAAATATTCCTCCCTATTCATATCCTCTGGCTTCATATTTTCGGGCAATTTCCAACTGAACCCCACGGATCAAATTTGCCAAAGCTAATCGCGCAATTTTAACTCCAGGGACTGTAAGCTGGGCACCTGCTTCTTTCTGAACCAAATGGTATTTGAGTTTTGTAATACAAAAGTCACTTTTTTATTTTTTGTAACATAAAAATCGAGAGTTTTTAACCAAAATTGTCCCTTATCTTTGTGTCACGACCCAAAATCCAACTAGTCGTGATGACAACTAACTCAACTCGCTAGGTAAGCCGATCAACAACTATCCAATCCTAATGAAATTTAATAAGGCAAATAAGTAAAGAAAAATCTCTAAATCTTATACATTTCCCAAGGACTGGTAGTACAAATCATGAGCTTCTAAGATTACAATTTACAAAGCTGGTATGAAATAAATACATCATCTGTTCGAAATATACATAAACTGATTTTTATAATCTAAGGCTACCATGAATAAGAGGCAGCTACAACCGGAACACTGGTATGTCTTCAATTCCAGCTCCCGTCGATCACAGCAACATCAGCAGCCAACACCTACACGCAAGGTGCAGAAGTGTAGTATGAGTACAACCGACCCCATGTACTCAATAAGTAACAAACCTAACCTTAGGTTAAAAGTAGTGACGAGCTGGAACAAAGTTCGGGTCAACACCAATAACCAACAACAGTTCATAACAACGTAAATCAAGTAATAAAAGAAGTAACTCGGAGATAAAATGCTCAGCTTATTCATAGTTTCCCGAAAAATAGTTCCGCTTTTCAAGTATATCAGTGAAAACCCAAATCCTTTACCTAAATCGTCGAAAATATGAGTAAGTTTAAAAACTGTAGTTTTTCCCAAAAATCCTTTCAACAATAAATAAGATGTTTCATTTTCTTTCCAGATAGCAAGTGTAAAATACATCTCTAAGCCCATATGTCAATATGTGTGAAAAGTCATGAATGACGTGATACCATACAGTCGTGAGTAGAGTACAATTACCTCAGTCCACATGGTGAACATTGCTTCAAGAATCGCCTCAATCCGAGTTTCATAGCTCCAAAAATGCAAAAATAGCTGAAACCGCTGAAATACAGTACTTTATAATCTGCCCAGGCATCCCTCTTATGCAAACACGGGAAGTCCATCACGTTCACGATGAATAAAATGTGCTGCCACCCAAATTACTCTATGCGATCGCGAACAAGTCTCCGCTAACGCGAAGAACAACTTAGTAGCCTCACCAAACACTACGCGATCGTGGATTTAACCGTGCAAACGCAGAACACACTGCTCCCACACTACGCGAACGCGGCGACACTTGTGCGAACGTGAAGAAGAAACTCAGATTCCAGCTACCCTCTCTTTACCCTATGCGAATGCGCCCTACACAATGCGAACGCGAACAATGACCAGTTCCAAGGTATGCGATCGCGTCCCTCTAATCGCGACCGCGATTAAGAAACTTCCTAGCTCCTGTTCTCCCTCTACGCGATTGTATCACATTCTTCGCGATCGCGAAGACCAAATGAGGCACCAGAAACTAGATTACACCATCAATCAAACATGAAGGAAAAATGATCTGAAATTAATCTGAAACACGCCCGAGCCCCTCGAGATCCCGTCTGAACATGCCAACAAGTCCAATAATATAACACGAACCTACTCATCAATGGCAGTATACAGAAGTGTTGGATATGAGGCTTTATTTGATAAGAGATTTATTATCGATATTCGGTTGTTCTGAGCAACTGCTGTGATTAGAAGTTATTGCTACGAGAGTTTGAGCTATGTGGTATATCATGTAATTGCATTTGAGGCTGCAGGTATGGTTTGTTACAACTTGTTCGGACTTATTCAGAGTATAGATGTGAGATTCAGATCTTATAGATTATTTCAGAAGTGGAAATTTGGTTCTAAGGTTTATGAGCTAGGTTGGATTGTGAAATTTCAGTTATGTTGTGTTATCGGACCTATATGGGATAGGGTGACGTGGGATCACCCCCGGGTATGTACATGGTAAGATTATGCAGCGATTTGATGGTTTTTTGAACAACTCTAGGCACGTTCGAGGACTAACGTATGTTTAAGTGGGGGAGGATGTAACGACCCGACCAGTCGTTTTGAGCTTTTGCACTTCGCTCGCCAGTTCTCGGGCATGAGTAGCCCCGTGTGATGTATTATAACTTATGTAAATCGTCGATTTTGATTTTTAGGGTAATGGGAATGGATTTGGAAGAACTGTTCTCAGTTTGAAGCTTTAAATTTGAAAGGTTTGACCAAGTTTTTGTTTTTTTAGTATTCGATCTTGGATTTGTATTTTTACGATTTGGTTAGCTCCGTTAGGTGATTTTGGACTAGGGAGCGCGTCCAGAGTGTATTATGGAGGTCCGTGCTAGATTTAGGCTTGAATTGGCGAAAATTGGAAATTTGGCATTTTCCGGTCGGCAGTGGAAATTATGATATCGGGGTCGAAATGAAATTTTGGAAATTGGAGTAGTTCCGTTGTGTCATTTATGACGTGTGCAAAGTTTTAGGTCATTCGGGCGAGGTTGGATAGACTTTTGATCGAAATCGGAATTTGGGAAGTTTTTGGAGTTCTTAGGCTTAAATCCATGGTTGATTTGATGTTTTGAAGTTGTTTTGAGGGTTCCGAAGGTTGGAACAAGTTTGAATGATGATATGAGATATATTGGCATGCTTGGTTGATATCTCGCCGGGCCTCGGGTGTGTTTCGGGTGGTTAACGGATCAATTTTTGGACCTTGGACTTGGCAGATTTTCTGGTATTGTTGCAGAAAATTCTTGTTCATTGCGTTCGGTGGGGTCCCGCGTTTGCGAAGAGTAAATAGGGAAGCTGAGGAATTTGTTCTATGCATTCGCGAGGAGGAGTACGCGAACGCGGAGGTTGAGTAAAGTGTTCTATGCATTCGCGCTCAAAGGGCCGCGTTCGCGAAGGGTAGTGGCCGCTGGGGACCCCAAGTCACTTTGGTCTATACGTTCGCGTGTCAGAGAACGCGTTCGCGAAGGAGTGAGTTGGTAAAGCTTCGCGTTCGCGAAGGGCATTTTGGAGGCAGGCGAGATTAGCCTACGCGAACGCGAGAGGACCTCCGTGTTCGCGTAGAAAGAATATCTGGGCAGTCAGATTATATTTAAAAATCGAGGGTTTAAGTCCAATATCTCAAAAACCATTAGAGAGCTCGGGAGAAGGTGAAATTTGAGGAGATTTTTAGTGGATTAATTGGGGTAAGTATTCTTCGCTCATATTTGCTTTAATTCCATGATTTAGTCTTGAATTTCATCATTTAATTTGAGAAATTAGAGTGAAAATTGGGGCTAAATGGAATAAAAGTTTGAGAATTCTTTTGGGGATTTGAATGGGCAATTGAGGTCGGATTTTGATAAATTTGTTATGGGTAGACTCGTGAGGTAATAAGGATTCTAGTTTTGTGGTTTTTATTGAATTTCGAGACGTGGGCCCGAGGGTCGGGTTTGGCCAATTTCGGGATTTTTGATGTAACTTGGTTATTTTCGAGTGGGCTTTGTTCCCTTAGCATAATTTGATGGTATGAATCTGATTTTGGTTAGATTTGGAGCAATTGGAGGCCGAGTCGAGAGGCAAGGGCATTGCGGGCTAGAGTTTGGACCGAATTGAGGTAAGTAATGATTGTAGATGTTGTCCTGAGGGTATGAAACCCCGGATTTCACATCGTTGTGCTATTTTGAGGTCACACACACGCTAGATGACGAGCGTGGGGTTGTGCACCGTTGAGGATTGTGACTTGGTCCGTCCCGTCGACTGTTAAGTCACGTATTTGATTGAAAACTATTTGATACTATTGTGTTTTGGAAAGTATTATTATATTTTGAGCTGAATGCCATATTTGGGCCTCGCGCCAACTATCTGGACCCTTAAGGGCTTTTTACTACTATTCCTCACTGTTTTGACTTAATATTTGTACTCAGTCATGCTATATTTTACTGATTTCATAACTCAACCTTATTAACCCAGTTTTGATGCTATAGATGATATTTTGGGCTGAATGCCCTGTTTTACTGATAGTCCGAGTGGCTTGTGAGGTTGATGGCCGAGAGAGGCCGAGGGCCTGGTTGTGAAGATTATATATTTATGGATGGGGCTGCACGCCGCAACAATATATATATATATATATATATATATATATATATATATATATATATATATGGATGGATCGGGCTGCACGTCGCAGCAATATATCGCTTGGGCATTAGGAGCCCCTCCGGAGTCTGCACACCCCCAGTGAGCGCAGTGGACTATATATATGGATCGGGCTGCACGTCGCAGCGATATATGGATCGGGCTGCACATCGCAACGGTTATTATATGGTACCTATTGAGCGTGAGTGCTGAGTGTGAGCACTGATTGATAAGAGTTGAGTCATGAGTGACTAAGAGGCTTGCCCGAGGGGCTATATATACATGTATACGAGTGATGCTTTGCTTTAGCGGCTTGTTTTATGAAATTACGGTTTTTCACTCATCTTTATACTGAGCCTCTATCGAAAATGTTAAACAAATGTTTTGAACAACTTTCATTGGAATTGGAATTTTTACGAGATGTTTGGAAGTTAAATTACTGATTTGGTTTTGTTATTTCCACTGAGATTTTCATGTTATGTGATATATATGAATGACCGAGAGGTTTGCCAGAAGGGCTATTTTGCCCGAGGGGCCGATTACGATTTTTCATCACTTTTCCTATAAACTACATTGAACCTTTATTGAAACTGTTAGAAAGTTATCTTTCAAAGGATTTTACTGAAACCGGGGTTTAACGAGATGATTTGATATGTATCCTGTTTTGGAAAAATTACTGTACCCGTCGTGGTGCTATGACGTGGATTAAGTAATTTCTTACTACTCAGACTTTATTTACTTTTATTACTTACTGAATTGGCGTACTCACATTACCCCCTGCACCTTGTGTGCAGATTCAGGTATTTTTGAGCTCGATGGTAGGTTCATCGGATTTAGCAAGGTAGCTGCCTGGCGATCGCAGCCCTGCTTTTCTCCCTTCTTATTCTTCCTTAATGTATTTTTGTGATTTTCCCAGCCATATTGGTCTTGATTTTGTTAGACAGTTGTAGTAGATGCTCATGACTAGTGACACCCCGATATCGGACTTGTGTATTTATTCCGCACTGTTCATTTAGACTTACATCGTAAGATTATTGATTAATAAATGGTATAAAAATGACTTTTATTGAATAATGGTTGATTCGGGAATTGTGTTGGCTGGCCTAGTTTCACGATAGACACCATCACGACCGGGTCGGTTTTTGGGTCGTGACAAATATATCATTGAAAAGGTATTTCAAAGGGATACAACTTTTATGTTTTGGGTGTTCCCAAATTCTGAACAGATTTTCACTAAATCCTGCTGGAAGAGAGACCTTCCATAAACTTATTCGATTTTATCGAATCTAATGCGCATCATTCTCCGTCTTGATTCCAAAATAAGTATTTCCACCCGTACTCATCCCGAAAGGACTTTATATGTCTAAAATATTAAATGAATACTCATTTAACACATCCACACCTAGTCCGAATTTACGGAGTGTTACAAGCAATGCTTGTAGCTCCTAGTCACAAAATATTGTCCACTAGTTGTTAAGCAGTAAGAGCCATTTTGGTACCAGTCTACCATACTAGCTTTAAGTGCATGCAGTTACCTCCAATACCAGCTACTATCTAGTGGTGGTTCATGAGTCCAGAAATCCTGATTATTTCTTCCTATAAATACCATGAACCCATTTGACCCACAAAATATCTTCCTTCCTTTCCAATTGCTAGACAAGCTTGCCTACAGAGGCTACATTCTACTTTGTGCAACTTTTTATGTTTAACCCTCCATACATCTTTTGAACAATACACTTTCCCATGATACCAGTGCTATCTTCCTCTTATCATCAGTGTTGCCCCACATATATTCTCTGCATTTTCTGTCGACTTCCTTTAAAACACTTTGAGACAATATGAACCGTGTGTCCCAAAAATTGCATATTGAAAATAGAACTGCATTTATTATTTGCAGGCTCTAAGACAATGTTCTAGAATAGCCACTAGTAATTCTACTGCCACGTCATTAAATTGTTACTGAAAATATATACATTTTTCGGTTAAGTGTATTTAATGTGGTATAGAAGTAGTAATGTCACTTTTCTATTACAAAACAAAGAAAATTGACTTTGCTATACCATTTCCAATGTTTGAATGACCATATAAGCAATATATATACAACTAAAACTAAAGGAAAAAATAAAAAAGCAAGAAAAAACAGAAAAAAAAACACTTCCACGCAAGGGCCAAGGAGGGGGACCTGGAATACCTCCCAAGACTGAAAGAAAACATCCAAAATGGGTTAAGGTGTAACGTTTATAAACTAAGGTTTTTGAGGGGCAGAAGGTTTACTCCACCTTTTGTTCATCTTGATTATATATTGGTGACCTTGCACATAGTACTTTACATGTGGCATTACTTTATTACTGTATTACTATTTTTTGTTTTTTGTTTTTTTGGTTAGGGTTTTTCTATAAATTATGATGATTGTTAATCTTGTTTTCATTGCTTTTACTGAAGCAGGCAGAGGTATTTGGTTTCATAAATAGTGAAAGACACGAAGCCAACTAACATGAAAGTTATTGTTAAGACTTGTAAAAGAAGAACTCAAGCTCCTGCAGAGCCGTCCACCCAAAGTAATTTTTCATCGATTAACGAGGAAGTTGTGGGCTTTGAGGAAGATGATCAAAGTATAATGCAGAAATTGACCGGAGGAACAAAGGAGCTTGACGTTATCTCAATCTTTGGAATGGCCGGTATTGGGAAAACAACTTTGGCGAGGAAAGCGTACAACAATCCCTCTATTTTTTGATGTTAAAGCATGGTGTACTCTTTCACAAGCATATAATGTCAAGACCCTGTTAGTTGAGATTTTCAAACAAGCAACACGTGATAGGAGTGAAATCAAAGAGGACGTTGACATAGCTGATGTGTTGCGCAAAAGACTAATAGGTAGGAGATGCCTCATTGTATTAGATGATATATGGAAAGTTGAGGCATGGGAAGATTTGCGATTATGTTTCCCTAATGATGAAAATGGAAGCAGAGTAATGGTTACAACTCGAATTGAAGAAGTGGCTAAGCATCTTCAGCACCGCAGTGATCCTTATTCTCTTAGATTTCTGACACCCGAAGAGAGTTGGGAATTATTGCATAAGAAAGTGTTTCAAGGAGAGAGTTGTCCCCCCGGATCTACTGTATGCAGGGTTACAAGTTGCCCGACATTGTAAAGGGTTGCCTCTTGCCATTGTCATGGTTGCTGGGATTATTAAGGAAAAGGAAAGGAAGGCATCCTTGTGGCTAGAGGTTGCAAATGACTTAAGTAGTCAAGTTTTAGGAGAGCAGGGTATGAAGGTAATACAAACAAGTTATGACCATTTAGAAGACCACTTAAAGCATTGCCTTCTCTACATGGCATTGTTTCCAGAAGACTATGAGATTCCAGTGACTAATTTGCTGAAGTTGTGGATGGCCGAAGAGTTTGTACTGAATGTTGACAAAGAGAACATGGAGGAAGCATCTAGCATTTGCTCGAATGATCTACTTAACAAAAGCCTTGTAATGGTCTCTAGAAGGAGAATTAATGGTGACGTAGAATGCTGCACACTTCATGATGTAGTGCGTGAGTTTTGCTTGACAAAACTTAGAGAAGAAGAGTATATGCAGCCTACAGTGCCATACAATCCCTATCAACATTTGTATTCCAAGGAATCGCGGTTATGCGTTTATATTCAGGATGATTTGGTTGAACAACTAGATCATTCTGAATATCGGCCGGATAAGATTAAAATGTTAGACTCCGAGGAAACGTCTTTGGAGTTCATTGCTCATCCAGAAATCAACGCATGGAAACGATCAAATCCTTTACCTTTACTAGTTAAATTAAGATTTGTTCGGGTGTTGCATTTGATGGATGTGAAGTTGACAAGTTCCAGCGCTAAAGCAGTACAATCGCTAACTCTCTTGAGGTACCTTGCAGTTCGTGTTGAAGATGAATTCGAATTCAGCTGGGTATCACAGCTACACGATCTTCAAACTCTACAGGTAATTTCTTCAGTAGCATGTTTACACCCAAGGGCTACTTATTTATGGGAAATGAAGAAGTTAAGGTCGTTAGGATTTGCCTTGATTTTCTAATCTATTAGGATTCTCTTTCTTGAAGGAATGGAAGAAGACTCCTAAAAGGACTAAATCTCCTTAATATGTTTTATCCTTTTCTTGGAAGACAAGTTTTGCACATCTATAAATTAATGTTTTCTGCTTCTCACAAGAAAAAAAAAACAAAAAAAGAATATCCACAATGTAGTCATTAAAGAGTTTTGTTTAAGGGGAGATTTTTCTGTCGATAGTTTTTCTTCTTTTAAATTAGTTTTATCATATGTAGCTCAATTGACCAAACCATTATAAACTATTATGCTTAGTTTAGTATATTTTTCTTTTGTCGTCTGATTTATCGTCCACCAAGCTTTGTATTGTTAGTTTCCGCATGCACCATGTTATTTCGATCCCAACAAGTGGTATCAGAGCCAATGGTTCAGAGTCAACGGTTGAACGAGGTTGAAGACAGATTCAATGCGTGTTTGGATCAAGACGATAATGAAGGTTTATTCAACATGCTACATGCGGAGATAAATTTACAATCACAATTGTATTCAAAACGCTGCTGCCGCATCTTTATTAAAAACTCTTTCTAACCCATATTTTGGCCGCTTTTAACCAATGCCAGTTTTAAGTCATGCCTACTTGCAACGCATGATTTCCAGTGCCAGTTTTAACTCACGCTTCTTTTTAATGCACGAGCTTCTTTTATCCCATGTTTATTCTTAACACGTGGGCTCCTTTTAACCCATATTTGGGCTTCTTTTAACCAATACCAAAAATTTCAACCTATACCGTTTTTTTATCATGGCAAGCAGCAGTGATGAAGATTATGTGAAGAAGGTGAATCAATTTTGTCAAGAAAATTCAGGCCAAGGGGAGATTGTTAGGATTTGACCTGAATTTCTAATCTATTAGGACTCTCTTTCTTGAAGGAATGGAAGAAGACTGCTACAATGACTAAATCTCTTTAATATGTCTTATCCTTTTCTTGGAAGACAAGTTTTGCACATCTATAAATTAAGGTCCTCGGCTTCTCACAAGAAAAAAAACAAAAAAAAAAAAATATCCATAATGTAGTCATTAAAGAGTTTTGTTTAAGGGGAGATTTTTCTCTCGATAGTTTTTCTTCTTTTAGATTAGTTTTATCATATGTAGGTCAACTGACCAAACTATTGTAAACTATTATGCTTAGTTTAGTATATCTTTCTTTTGTCGTCTGATTTTTTGTCTACCAAACTTTGTATTGTTAGTTTCCCCATGCACCATGTTATTTCGATCCCAACAAAGGCATGTGAATATAAGCAGTTTTTCCTTGGAATGGAAATACAATGACCGAGCAATTATTCAAAATCGTTCCAACAACTATGCTCGAGAACTTGAAGTCATTTCGCCGTTGCCTTGTACGCGTGGATGATATGAATCCAAGGTACTGGTGGATGTTCCCAAATCTTGAAGAGTAAGCCTCAAAATTAAAGAAGTGCCTAGTTATCCTTTGTTTCCCGTACCGGACGTTCATACTCGGCTTCTATCTCTTCATCTGGCCTTCAACCATAGGGGATTCTGGGATTCAGTTGGATGGGAGAGCTACTTTGTCTTCCCTTCAAATCTTAGGAATTTGCATCTTAGTGGCAGTTTCTTAACGGAAGAAATGGTTTCAAACATTACAAGATTGCGGAAGCTTGAGAGTCTCACATTATATATGGGATTTCCTCTGGGGGCATCAGGGTACTGTTGGGACGTCAGAAATGTGGACTTCCCTGCACTCAAATACCTGACATTAAAGGCACTGATGATGAATGAATGGAATGCTTCAGACGAATCCTTTCCCATGCTTGACAATAATCTAGTTCTAAGAGATTGTTACTACTTTAAGGAGATCCTCCTTGCTTTGTGGATATTCCAACGCTACGACTTATTGAACTGTCTGACTGCCTCGACTCTCTTGTGTTTTCAGCTTTGAATATTAAAAGAGAAATTCAAGAAAACACCGGATTTGACAGTCTCCAAGTTCTTATATCGAGGCGATAAATTAGCTGGTAAGGAAAACAATTTTTTTTTTTAGTAAAGCTCCCCTATATATCTATGTAGTAATGGGAGAAATGCTTGTTCGTTTTGCTCCTGTTCTTGGACATGAAATTTGACCTTAGATAGTGAAGTTTTGGTAATATTATAACGGAAAATATATTTGGCCAAACCAAGAATGGCCCAAACGTCCCAAATGGGGGTATAATGGTAATTTCGTACGGCTTTTGAGGGCATAATGGATATTTGTGCATTTTCGTTTTCCATATGTACCCTTTGGCAGATTTTTCGTTTTAGTTTAATTTTTTCAACAATTCTCTCACACTAATTTAATTGTTTTACCTTCCCAAGATGCATGCTTCATCATTTTCCATAAAGCTCCTTTACATATACTATACTAATTAAACGAAATACACTAAAATATACATATACTATACCAATTAATCGAAATACACTAAAATATACAAATAATATATTAGAGGAAATACGTATAAAAATTAGAGGAAATACGTATAAAAATTACAGATTTATGATTAAAGTGGTCACTTTCTAACCCTAAACACTTAATATATTTGGCCAAACCTAAAAAGCTTTTCCAGCCCCCATTTTTCTATCTTTGTTTTCTCCTTCTTCATCTCTTATCTTTCTTAGGGTTAGATTGAGGAATGGACCACGGGAAGAGGAATAATGCTTCGAAAGTTTATGTAGTGTTTCGTGGTAAGAGGCCTGGATTGTACAACTCTTGGCATTGGTGTGCTCCTATGATTATTGGTGTCAAGGGTAGCATCTTCAAGGCCTTCAAAACGTATGATGAAGCCATAGTAGCTTTTAATGAGTTTAGAAATGGATCTCAAGCTAACAGGTTATCGGCATCGAAAGTGTATGTGGTATTTCGTGGTAAAAAGCCAGGATTATACAACTCTTGATGTGAGTGTGCTCCTATGGTTATAGGTTTCAAAGGAAGCATCTTCAAGTCTTACAAATCTTATGATGAAGCAGTAGCAACATTCAATGAATTCCAAAAAGAAAATGTTTACATTGAAGAACAATCTTCAAGTTCGTGTGTTGATGAAAGTGATGTTGGAGCAAGTGCTATGTCATCTGTGTTGCTAGCTGGAATGTTTGTAGGGATGAAGATTTCAAAAAATTATTCAGTTTGATTGTTGATAAGAGTATTTTGTTCAGCATTTTATTATTGTTTAGTTTGGTTATTATCAGTTTGATTGTTTAGTTTGATGTGTTACTGGTTGCAGCATTCAATCTTTGTAGAATAGAGTATTTAGGATGCCAAAGCCTTTGTCTTTTGTACTCCATGTTGGAATGGAATAAAATATGTCTCTTGAATTTTAAAAAAAAGTATTTTGAACTGAACTGAATGTTTTAATTTGTCTATATTGTTGGAACCTTGTAAGTGCCAAAGTGTTATCATTTTGAACTTGTTTTAATCTGTACTACATAAGCACTCAACTATCTTCAAGTACTCATCAACTATCTTCATAAGTTCAATATGTGCTATATTTTGCATCTTGAAGTACTAAACTATCTTCATATTTATTGACAATACATTTTCCTATTGTCCAATGTTGGTGTCATAAGTTGAATGTGCTATATTAATTTGAAAAATAAATTGACCAATTTTACAGGACTTAATTAATCTTTACAGATGTTACGTACTTTCATTTCATTAGGCATCAAATGAACAGTTGTAATATTGTAGACAATAGGACTGTTTTGTTAACTTGAATCAAACGATCATTATGCCTCACTGTTTTTTGAAGGGTTTTCTATACCCTTGTGTTGTATCATCAAACTCTATTTTTGCTAATACATGACCCCCAGGTAATCTGGAAAAAGTTCATAAAAAACTATATAAAAAATAAAAAAATTCAAAACATAATAATAATTTCATTCATTAATATTAGATTGCATGATAACATCACCAATACATAACGAGAAAAATAAAAACCATAGGGGGTAGACAACTTCATAGACTAGTAGAAAAACATCAACATAATCAAAAAGACAACATGAGATAAAACTTCATCCATGGACTACTCAATATTCTAGTTCACTGAAATAGACTTTGAGGTCTTGGAGACTGATTCTGTATCACTACTGATAACAATGATAGAATTGCTCTTAGTTCCACTATGGATGGATAGTGTGGGCATATCGTCAAGCATAGTATAGAGTGAAGTTAGGGGATGCTCCTCCAACATCACAATTTTTAGGTAATCAATGCTTGAATCACGAACCACCCTCTCAATCAATTCATTAATCTCACACTTCAGCTTGCTATAGTCACGCTTAAGATCCTGGTACAAAATATTATGACTAACCGGTGAGCCATGGAGCGGTTGTTCAATAGCTTTCTTGGTCGGAGTCCTATCTATCGTTATGCTTAGATGTAGTAGTATTTTCAGTTTGATTGTTTTATGTAGATCTAGCATATTTCACTCAAAATATATAGGGAGGATTATAATCTCTCAATTATAATAGCTATTCCACTTCCCAATAGGAATTAAAGTCTCTTTGTAGAGACCCTATGCAACCATTGCACTTCCCAATAGAAATATCCGCTCCTCCATGCAGACATTACACATCCAAGCAGACCCTTCCACTCCTCCATGCATCCATTGCACTTCTCCATGACTACAATTAATTATAGAAGCTTGTCTTTAATTTTATCCATCCGCCTATACAGATTTTGAATTTTTTTTTTTTGGAAAAAAAAACTTCTGCCATATAGTGGCAGTGCACTTCATAGGTTTTATGTAGGGGTGTTCATAAAAATCCGAAAACCGAACCAAACCGAAAACCAAACCAAACCGACAAAAAAAATCGATACTTTTTGGTTTGGTTTGGTTTTGGTTTTGAATTTTAAAAACCGATCAAATTTGGTTTGGTTTTGGTTTTAATCAGAAAAAAACCGAATCAAACCGACTATAGAGTAGCTATTTCAAATTTATTATTACACCTATATATATGTATATTGTTATACAAAGTTTCAAAAAATTTATGGTAAATGTTAATAGTTTGCACTTTTAATATAGTTCTTTACCTTTACATTCTAGTTTGATTGGTAGTTTTCTTTTGTTTAGTGTAAGAATCCATTTCATGTTAAAAATATATATTTCTAATTGAGTCTTTAAATTATCCATCACTATTTGATTCAATTATCATCAATATATCTTGGTAAATAATAGATTTTTCAAAGGGCAATTGATTTGATAGTGTTACATTGGAAATGTGGTCGCCGGAATATGTATTTGATAGTGTATGTCTTATATTTAAGAAAAAACCGACAAATAACTGAAAAAATCGAAAAACCGACATAAACCGAATCGAAAAAACCGACTTAATTGGTTTGGTTTGGTTCTAATATTTGAAAAACCGACTTACTTGGTTTGGTTTCTCTTTAGGGAAAAACCGATCCAAACCGAACCATGAACACCCCTAGTTTTATGTCATAGTCTTATCTTAGAAGACTTGAGTAATCCATGTAACGATTATTTGATCCTTGGACAGGTTTAGGTTTAGGTTTAGGTTCTCTTTTGGTTTAGGGTTAGGTTTAGGTTTAGGTTTTGATTTTCCGTGTTGATTTTTCCACTTCTATATGAGCGAATTAATGTCGAGTTTTAAACTTTTTTGGCAAAAAGAAAAAAAAATCTTCCTAGTCTTGTTCTTGGTTGTAAAATGGTAGAAAAGAATTGGGGGACTTCTGCACTAAATATGTTGTTAAATGACTTTTCAATTTTAATTGGCTATTTTTAAACCAGTAGTCTCCTTAAGATAAATAAATATAAAAATAATAAATGGAAAAAAGATAAGCAATATTATAAAGAACAATCATATTAATCCATTACTATGATCTATTTGAAGTCATTACATATAACTAAAGAGAAGAAATTATCAAGCTAAGCATTAGTTAGTCCTAGCTCTTCAACAGAGAAGATCACAGACCCTGAAGTAGCCTCAACTAGTTCAAAGAGAAGGACATTCCCTTTCTTCAGATTATTGTCGACAACAAATTGTTTCCACCCATTGATGAGTCTTCTCCGACCACCACTTGTGAGAGTCAGAGCCCACTCCTTCCCATTACATCGAAGCATTGTTTTAACCGAAATAGGAGGAAGATAGCCACATATACTCTTTGGAATAAACTGCAAGAACACAATGTAAAGATAGGGTTCAGGGTTCATTGCTAGTTGGGATAATCAACAGTTATCAAATCATGAAAATTTAAGAAAATAAAATTACCAGAAAATCACGATTAATGTACGATTTGGGCACCTTCATCCGAAACCATGGATAGAATTCTTCTTCAATCCATTTGTTAGCATTCATGTTTAGAGTATCTATTTNTGCTTTACACTCTTTCCTTACCATAAACAACAGTGCACGGCATCACCCTTCATGCTTTTATCACTCTTCCTCACCCAATCAACAATCACAAACAAGGGCAAGGGAATAAGTAAACGATAACGAAAATCCCGGCAAGGGAATACAAACAACAATTAAAAACCCGGCAAGGGTACAATATCATAACCAACAACGTCCCGCCAAGGGAATAAATCATTAACTCTTTTCTTTCTTTCACTTTCATCTCATACGTCACATTATCACTTGAGCCAATGCTCCAAAGAATTACTTATCTCGTGTACCTTCACAAATCTGTATTTCAACCCGAGCCAGTGCTCCACGAAGTTTCAAGATCACAATTTCTTTCACAAGGTCTTTACAACATAAAGAAGTCATCATTTAAGCATGGAAGGCATAACAACAACCAAACTATTCGCAAACAAGGACTCACGGTCATGCTAGACACCAATGTATAGATACTCGTCACCATGCCTATACATCGTACTCAACAATTAGCAAGTTACAAATAAGACTCAACTCCTATTCCCTCGAGCTAGGGTTAAACCAAACACTTACCTCAAAGCCTTCAATTCAATTCAAGCCTCAACTATGGCTCTACCTCGAAATTCCACCTCCAACCCGCTCGAATCTAGCCATAAATTACTTAATTACATTAATAAACACTAAATGAATCAATTTAAATGCATAACAATGAATTTCCCAATGTTTTTCCCAAAAATTCCAAAATCGCCCCGGGCCCACGTGGTCAAAACCCGAGGTTTGAACCAAAACCCGGCTACCCATTCCCCCACGAAGTCAAATATGCAATTTGTTTCAAGACCGGACCTCAAATTGAGGTCCAAATCCCCAATTTATAGAAAACCTAGGTTCTACCCAAAACCCTCAATTTCACCCATGAAAATCATTGATTTTAAGTTGAAAACATGTTAAATGATGTTAATGATTAAAAGAAATGAGTAAAAACCAACTTACAAATGATTTAGGATGAAGCTTGTTCTTGAAAAATCGCCCAAGGAGTTGTGTTTTGAAAGTGGGGTGAAAAGTGGTCTAAAATTCGACTAAGTATAAAATATGCAGGTTGCAGATGTGGGAAATGCGAACTGGGGTTCGCAATTGTGAACCCCGACCTGCTACTTTGGGAATTGCGAACAAAAGTTCGCATTTGCGAACCATGGCATATTTGGGGACTTCGCATTTGCGGACAAAAGTGTCGCATTTGCGAAAGTCCCAGCTTTCGCATTTGCGATCCCTGTGCAATGTGGGCACCTTCGCATTTGCGAAGGGTTTTTCGCATTTGCGAGCTCGCATTTGCGAGCCAGGCTTCGCAAATGCGAAGCCTGCAGGTCATATCACACCAACAATTTTCCAAGACCAAAAATGCACTCCGTGGCCTATCCAAAACTCACCCGAGCCCTCGGGGCTCCAAACCAAATATACACACAACCTCAAAAACATCCTACGGACTTACTCGTGCGATCAATCGCCAAAATAACATCAAAAACAATGAATCAAGCCTCAAAACCCATGATTTCTTCCAAATTTTCATAAAACATCAATTTTCCATTTTAAGTCCGAAACACGTCAAACAACGTCCAATTTCAACCAAACTTCACAGAAAGCGCTTAAACCATATATAAGACTTGTATCGGGCGCCAGAACTAAAATACGGGCCCGATACCACAGTCTTTTAATCAAAAATTTATTTCCAATTTCCTTAGTAATTTCAGAAAAACACTTTTACTCAGAAATTCATTTCTCGGGCTTGGAACCTCGGAATTTGATTCCGGGCATACGCCCGAGTCCCATATTTTTCTACGGACCTTCCGGGACCGTCAAATCACGGGTCCGGGTCCGTTTACCCAAAATGTTGACCGAAGTAAAATATATTCATATTAATATCAAAATTTAGCATTTTTCACCCAAAATTCATATTTAAGCTTTCTGGCTACGCGCCCGGACTGTGCACGGAATGAATAAGAAAACAGGTGATGACCCTTTCGCTCGTCACATTCTCCACCTCTAAAACAACCGTTCGTCCTCGAACGGACAAAAGAAAGAAGTACCTGAGTCGGGAAAAAGATGAGGATAATGGCTCTGCATATCAGACTCGGACTCCCAGGTCGATGCCTCAGGAGGCTGACCTCTCCACTGAACACGAACAAAAGGAAAACTCTTGGATCTCAACTGACGAACCTGCCGGTCTAGAATAGCTACCGGCTCCTCCTCATAGGACAAATCCTTGTCCAACTAGACAGTGCTGAAGTCTAACACGTGGGCTGGATCGCTGTGATACCTCCGAAGCATGGATACATAAAAAACTGGATGCACGACTGATAAGCTAGGCGGCAATGCAAGTCTATAAGCCACCTCTCCCACTCGATCAAGAATCTCAAACGGACCAATGTACCTAGGGCTAAGCTTGCCCTTCTTACCAAACCTCATCACGCCCTTCATAGGCGACACTCGGAGTAATACCCGCTCACCAACCATGAAAGTTACATCTCAAACCTTACGATCTGCATAGCTCTTTTGCCTGGACTGAGCTGAACGAAGCCTATCCTGAATGATCCTGACCTTATCCAAGGCCTCCTGAACCAAATCCGTACCTATCAACCGAGCCTCTCCCGGCTCAAACCATCCAATCGGAGACCGACACCGCCTACCATACAAGGCTTCATAAGGGGCCGTCTGGATACTCGACTGGTAGCTGTTGTTGTAGGCAAATTCTGCTAAAGGCAAGAACTGATCCCATGAACCTCCAAAGTCAATAACACAAACCTGGAGCATATCCTCCAAAATCTGAATAGTCCGCTCGGACTGACCGTCCGTCTGGGGATGGAATGCTGTGCTCAACTCGACACGTGTACCCAACTCTCGCTGAACTGCTCTCCAGAAGCGCGAGGTAAACTGCGCACCCCGATCCGAAATGATAGATCCCGGCACACCATGAAGGCGAACAATCTCCTGGATATAAATCTCAGCTAATCTCTCGGATGAATAGGAGACTACCACAGGAATGAAATGTGCTGACTTGGTCAGCCTATCCATAATGACCCAAACTGCATCGAACTTCTTCCGAGTCAACGGAAGTCCGGTAACAAAGTCCATAGTGATCCTCTCCCACTTCCACTCGGGAAGCTCAATCCTCTGAAATAAACCACCAGGCCTCTGATGCTCATACTTAACCTGCTGGCAATTCAAACATTGAGCCACATATGCAACAATATCCGTCTTCATTCTACGCCACCAATAATGCTGCCGCAAATCCTTGTACATCTTCGCGGCGCCCGGATGAATAGAGTACCGGGAACTATGGGCCTCCTCTAAGATCAACTCTCGAAGCCCATCCACATTGGGCACACAAACTCGCCCCTGCAATCTCAAAACTCCATCCGCATCCAAGGTAACCTGCTTGGCACCTGCTCGGTGCACCGTGTCTCTAAGGACACACAAATGGGGGTCATCAAACTGCCGATCACGGATACGCTCCAATAATGAAGAGCGAGCGACCGTGCAAGCTAATACTCGGCTAGGCTCAGAAATATCCAGCCTCACAAATCGATTGGCCAAAGCCTGAACATCCAAAGCAAGTGAACTCTGACTGACCGGAATATAAGCAAGACTGCCCATACTGGCTGACTTCCTACTCAAAGCATCGGCCACCACATTAGCCTTCCCCGGATGATATAAAATGGTGACATCATAGTCTTTCAACAACTCCAACCACCTCTTCTGCCTCAAATTCAAATCCTTTTGCTTGAACAAGTACTGAAGACTATTGTGGTCAGTGAACACCTCACATGCCATGCCATACAAATAGTGCCTCCAAATCTTCAAGGCGTGAACTATGGCTGCCAACTCTAGATCATGCACTGGATAGTTCTTCTCATGAATCTTCAAATGTCTCGAAGCATAGGCAATGACCTGCCGTCCTGCATCAACACTGCTCCAAGCCCAACGCGGGAAGCATCACAATAAACGGTATAGGGCCCTGAACCTGTGGGCAAAACCAACACCGGTGCCGTAGTCAAAGCTGTCTTGAGCTTCTGAAAGCTTGCCTCACACTCGTCCGACCATCTGAACTGGGCACCCTTCTGGGTCAGCCTGGTCATCGGGGCTGCAATAGATGAAAACCCCTCTACGAACCGACGATAGTAGCCCGCCAACCCCAAGAAACTCCGAATCTCTGTAGCTGATGTGGGTCTAGGCCAGTTCTTGACTGCCTCAATCTTCTTCGGGTCCACCTGAGTACCCTCTGCTGATACAACGTGACCCAGAAATGCAACTGAACTTAGCCAGAACTCACACTTGGAGAACTTGGCATATAACTGACTATCCCTTAGAGTCTGAAGAACCACTCTAAGGTGTTGCTCGTGCTCCTCCTGGCTGCGGGAGTACACCAAAATATTAGCAATAAAGACTATCACGAACATGTCCAAATATGGCCTGAACGCTCGGTTCATCAACTCCATAAACGCCGCTGGGGTATTAGTCAACCCAAATGACATGACCAAGAACTCATAATGCCCATACCGAGTACGGAAAGCTGTCTTAGGGACATCGGATGCCCTAATCCTCAACTGATGGTAGCCAGACCGCAAGTCGATCTTGGAGAATACCTTGGCACCCTGAAGCTGGTCAAACAAATCATCAATCCTCGGCAGTGGATACTTATTCTTAATCGTTACCTTGTTCAATTGCCGGTAATCAATACACATTCTCATTGACCCATCCTTCTTCTTGACAAATAACACCGGCGCACCCCAAGGAGACACACTGGGTCTAATGAAACCCTTCTCCAGCAAATCCTGCAACTGGTCCTTTAACTTTTTCAACTCCGGCGGGGCCATACGATATGGCGGGATAGAAATGGGCTGGGTGCCCGGAGCCAAATCAATACAGAAATCAATGTCCCTGTCAGGTGGCATACCCGGCAGGTCTGAAAGGAAAACATTTGGAAACTCCTGGAAAATAGGCATAGAATCTATATGAGGAACCTTAGCACTGGAATCACGAACATAGGACAAATAGGCTAGACACCCCTTCTCGACCATACATCGAGCCTTCACGTACGAAATGACGCTGCGGGTAGAATAACCTGGAGTGCCTCTCTACTCTAAACGAGGCATGTCCGGCAAGGCTAAGGTCACAGTCTTGGCATGGCAGTCCAAGATAGTGTGATTGGGTGATAACCAGTCCATACCTAGAATGATATCAAAGTCAACCATATGTAAGAGCAACAAGTCTACACGGGTCTCAAGACCCCCAATCACTACAACACACGAACGATGGACTCGGTCGACTATGATAGAGTCCCCCACTGGCATAGACACATATACAGGAACACCCAATGCATCACTAGGCATGACCAAGCATGGTGCGAAATAAGATGAACATAAGAATACGTAGACCCTGGATCAAATAGTACCGAAGCATCTCGATCACAAACCAGAACCGTACCTGTGATGAGTGCATCTGAAGCCTTAGCCTCGGGCCTGGCCTGAAGAGCATAACAATGGGGCTAGGACCCATCACCCTAAACCGTATCCCTAGGTCGATCTGCTGCTAGCTGACCTCCACCCCTGGCGGTCTGAGCTCTACTTTTATGACCTCTACCTCCACCTCTAGTACCTCTACCCTTGCCTCTAGCTGGCTGGGATGGCTGTGGAGCACCTAGTGCCTGAACCATAGCACGAGAACCCTGGTGCGAAGAACTGCTCGGTGCTCGAGGACAAAATCTGGCAATATGACCCGTGTCACCACAAGCGTAAGAAGCCGTCGGCTGCTGAGTCTACTGTTCCTGTCGACCTGAATGGCCTCCACGGAAACTCTGAAGTGGCGGTGCGCTGATTGGAGCTGGCGATGCACTGAATGACTGCTGATCCGAATAATGCCCACAGAAACCACGATCACCTGGGGCACCCTAAGAAACCTGGAGGGCTAACTAGAAAGGCCTGGAAGGCTGACCCCTCTCATAAGAATCCCTGCCTCCAGATGAGGCACCACTGAATCGGCTTGAGTGATGGGGTCTCTTGTCTGCTCTATGACCACCCCCTATAGCAAAACCATATCGATCCTCTGGGCCACATTGGTCGCCTCCTAAAAAGTAATATCACTCCCCGCCTCTCTGGCCATCTGAAGACGAATAGGCTGGATCAAACCATCAATAAATCTCCTCACCCTCTCCCTCTCAGTGGGGAGTATGAAAAGAGCATGGCGAGCTAGATCGATAAACCTGGTCTCATACTGAGTAACCATCTTGGACCCCTGCTGGAGGCACTCAAACTACCTCCGATAAGAATCCCTCTGAGTAACGGGGAGAAACTTCTCCAGAAATAACTCTGAAAATTGATCCCAAGTCAAAGACGGCGACCCTGCTGGTCTGGCTAAACAGAAATCCCTCCACCAAGTCTTGGCGGATCCCGATAGACGAAAGGCAGCAAAATTAACTCCATTGGACTCTACAATGCCCATGTTCCGAGGAACCTCGTGACAGCTATATAAGAAATCCGGGGGGTCCTCAGAAGAAGCGCCGCTGAATGTAGCAGTGAAGAGCTTGGTGAACCTGTCCAGCCTCCACAAAGCATCTGTGGACATAGCCGCTCCATCGCCTGCCTGTGCAACTACCCTCGATGGAACTGCCGTAGCTGGCTGAGCAGCTGGAATCTAACCCTGAGGAGCTACCTGCTCCGGAGTACGTGTAGCAGGAGTTTGGGCTCCTCCTCCAGCCTGAGAAGTGGCTGGTGCTACAGGAAGCAATCCTGCTCGGGTGATACTCTCCATGAGGCCCACCAACCGGACCAAAGCGTCCTGAAGAACTGGGGTTGCAATAAACCCCTCTGGGACCTGATCTGGGCCCATCAGAACTGCTGCGGCTGGGGCCGGAACCTCCTCTTCAAAGTCAACCTGAGGCTCCGCCGCCGGTGCTGCTGCTTGGGGCTGAGCTCTGCCCCTACCTCGGCCTCTAGCACGGCCTCGTCCTCTGCCCCTAGCGGGAGCTGCCTGGGGCTCGGACTGCTGATCGGTAGATGAAGAAGCGCGTGTTCTCGCCATCTGCGAAAGAATAGAGTCGAAATCCTATTAGCATTGAGAAACAGAACCGCACGACTAGAAAGAACAAATGTGAAACTTTTCCTAACTCTGTAGCCTCTGGGGGATAAATACATACGTCTCCGTACCGATCCCTCAGACTCTACCAAGTTTGTCCATGAGTTGTGAGACCTATGTAACCTAGTGCTCTGATACCAACTTGTCACGACCTGGATTTCCCACCCTCGGTAGTCGTGATGACGCCTACTCGTAGTAGCTAGGCAAGCCAATTTAATTACCTTTCCATTAATGAACAAACCTTTTTATCAATTTATAGCAACAATATAAAATAACGAAATTAAATAATAGCGGAAGTCTTAATTATAGAAACTGAATAAAACACGGAGTAGTCAATGTAAGCCTCTACCCAAGACTGGTGTCACAATACTCACGAACTGCTAAGAATATCTAAATACAAGGGTCTGAAAGAACACATAAGCTGTTTGTCTCGAATACAAAGAGGCAACAGTTTAAAAGAGAGAATAAGAGAGAGACGTCGGGCCTGCAGACGCCTGCAAGGCTACCTCGGGTCTCACGATACCGAAAGCCTGCTCCCGTGCTAATGCTGCTGCTGCTGCTCGAAACCTGGACCTGTGCAAAAAAATGCACAGAGTGTAGCATCAGCACAACCGACCCCATGTGCTGGTAAGTGTCTAGCCTAACCCCGGCGAAGTAGTGACGAGGCTAGACCAGACTACCACATAAACCTGTGCAATTTCATATATATATATATATATATATATATATATATATATATATATACGGCAAAATCGAAATACAAAACAGTTAAACAATATGGGAGGGGAAGCATGCTGTGGGGAGTATTACAATTTCCAAATAAGAGTCGTCCTGTAATAAGGAATATATCACAACTCAATAATAGGTAATGAAATAGAATTCAACCAGTGCACGGCATCACCCTTCGTGCTTTTACTCTCATTCCTCACATATATCAATAGAATCGGCACGGAATGGTACATCGTGCGGCGCGACATCACCCTTCGTGCTTTAACACTCTTTCTCATAATAAGCAACAATGCACGGCATCACCCTTCGTGCTTTACACTCTTTCCTTACCATGAATAAACAGTGCATGGCATCACCCTTCGTGCTTTAACACTCTTCCTCACCCAATCAACAATCACAAACAAGGGCAAGGGAATTAATAAACAATAACGAAAATCCCAGCAAGGGAACACAAACAACAATTAAAAACCCGGCAAGGGTACAATATCAATAACCAACAACGTCCCGTCAAGGAAATAAATCATTAACTCTTTTCATTCTTTCACTTTCATCTCATAGTTCACATTATCACTTGAGCAAATGCTCCAAAGAATTACTTATCTCATATACCTTCACAATCTGTATTTCAACCCGAGCCAATGCTCCACGAAGTTTCAAGATCACAATTTCTTTTCACAAGGTCTTTACAACATATACAAGTCATCATTTAAGCATGGAAGGCATAACAACAACCAAACTATTCGCAAATAAGGACTCACGGTCATGCTAGACACCAATGTATAGATACTCGTCACCATGCCTATACACCGTACTCGACAATTAGCAAGTTACAAATAAGACTCAACTCCTATTCCCTCAAGCTAGGGTTAAACCAAACACTTACCTCGATGCCTTGAACTCAACTCAAGCCTCAACTATGGCTTTACCTCGAAATTCCACCTCCAACCCGCTCGAATCTAGCCACAAATTATTTAATTACATTAATAAACACTAAATGAATCAATTTGAATGTATAAAAATGAATTTCCCAAAGTTTTTCCCAAAAATTCCAAAATTGCCCCGGGCCCACTTGGTCAAAACCCGAGGTTTGAACCAAAACCCGGTTACCCATTCCCCCACGAAGTCAAATATTCAATTTGTTTCAAGATCGGACCTCAAATTGAGGTCCAAATCCCCAATTTATAGAAAACCTAGGTTCTACCCAAAACCCTCAATTTCACCCATGAAAATCATTGATTTTAAGTTGAAAACATGTTAAATGATGTTAATGATTGAAAGAAATGAGTAAAAACCAACTTACAAATGATTTAGGATGAAGCTTGTTCTTGAAAAATCGCCCAAGGAGTTGTGTTTTGAAAGTGGGGTGAAAAATGGTCTAAAATTCGACTAAGTATAAAATATGCAGGTTGCAGATGTGGGAAATACGAATAAAAGTTCGCATTTGCGAACCATGGCATATTTGGGGACTTCGCATTTGCGGAGAAAAGTGTCGCATTTGCGAAAGTCCCAGCTTTCGCATTTGCGATGCTATGATCGCATTTGCGATCCCTGTGCAATATGGGCACCTTCGCATTTGCGAAGGGTTTTTCGCATTTGCGAGCTCGCATTTGAGAGCCAGGCTGTGAAGCCTGCAGGTCAGATCACACCAGCAATTTTCCAAGACCAAAAATGCACTCCGTAGCCTATCCAATACTCACCCGAGCCCTCGGGGCTCCAAACCAAATATATACACAACCTCAAAAACATCCTACGGACTTACTCGTACGATCAAATTGCCAAAATAACATCAAAAACAACGGATCAAGCCTCAAAACCCATGATTTCTTCCAAATTTTCATAAAACATCAATTTTTCATTTTAAGTCCAAAACACGTCAAACGACGTCCAATTTCAACCAAACTTCACAGAAAGCGCTTAAACCATATATTAGACTTGTACGGGGCACCGAAACCATAATACAGGCCCGATACCACAGTCTTTTAAACAAAAATTCATTTCCAATTTCCTTAGTAATTCCAAAAAATAATTTTACTCAGAAATTCATTTCTCGGGCTTGGAACCTCGGAATTCGATTCCAGGCATACGCCCGAGTCCCATATTTTTCTACGGACCTTCCGGGATCGTCAAATCACGGGTCCGGGTCCGTTTACCCAAAATTTTGACCGAAGTAAAATATATTCATATTAATATCAAAATTTAGCATTTTTCACACAGAATGAGGTTTTCAAGGCCTCGGAAGTACAGAATGAATAAGAAAACAGGTGATGACCCTTTGGGTCATCATAGTTTACTACGAATCACAACGATATAATTAGCTTAGGTAATCATATTAGTGAATGGACTTATATGGTTGCTATCGGCCGATACGTATGACCTTAATATAAACGGCTATTATATAAACGGTTGAGTTTACTACGAATCACAACGATATAATTAGCTTAGGTAATCATATTAGTGAATGGACTTATATGGTTGCTATCGGCCGATACGTATGACCTTAATATAAACGGCTATTATATAAACGGTCGAGTTTACTATGAATCATAATGATATAATTACCTTAGGTAATCATATTAGTGAATGTACTTATATGGTTGCTATCGGCCGATACGTATGACCTTAATATAAACGGCTATTATATAAGCGGTCGAGTTTACTACGAATCACAACGATATAATTAGCTTAGGTAATCATATTAGTGAATGGACTTATATGGTTGCTATCGGCCGATACGTATGACCTTAATATAAACGGTCGAGTTTACAACGAATCATAACGATATAATTAGCTTGGCATCAATGCATTGATGGCAGCCTTAATACTATCACATTGGTCAGTCATGATAGCTAATGGATGAACATTGTTTAGAGCCCCAAGCCATGTAGATAGCACCATTTTGTAACTTGTTATATCCTCACTCGACATAAGAGCACATCCCAAAAGTATGGACTGCCTATGCTGATTGACACCAACAAATGAAGCAAATGGCATATTGTATCGATTCACAAGGTACGTGGTATCAAGGCATATTACATCATGGAATTCCTCATATGCAACCTTAGAGTGTGAATGAACCCATACGACATTACAAAGTCGACCAAAACTATCCACATCTACGGAGTAGTAAAATTCCCTATCTTTTTGCTGCATGTCATTGAAGAACTTGAGTAATGATTGTGCATCCCTTTCTTGCAACTGAAGCTTTCTACTCTTCAAAATATAATTTCTACAGTCCTTTGGTGTACATCCAATATTTTCGGGGCCACCAGCAAGTACTTCAGCGACTCTTATATTTTTTGAGGGTCTTAAGCCAGCAATATCTTTGGCTGCAAGAGTTCTCTTAAGGGACTTACTAAGCGATCTGTGTCCCGCGATCATTCGCGATAGTGCTGGTTCCAATTGATGATTATGTTTTTTAACCACCTTTGAAACACGCCATGAACCATCCTCCTCCAAAATTCCATTTATTCTAGCATGACAATTCCTCCTCTTGGTAACATGCTTATTCCTTTCCTAGACCTATCACAACCATATTGCACATACCTAACAATATCATCACCTTTTTGTTTGATGTTCTTTTGACAATGCAAAACCCCGATAATCTTGCATGTTCTTTGTAAAAATCAAACATAACATCCTTACTACTGAACCGCATCCCAGTAATTGGACCAATTACGAGATCTTCTTCATTGAAATCATTAGGCATTTCCCTGTCCTCTCCAACTTCTTCCTCTTCCTCTAAATAATGGCCGTCATCGTCATCATCATCATCATCATCATCATCTTCATCAGCAGCACCATCATCAACATGATTTTCTCCATCATTGAAGTTGCCGTCTGAATCAATGTCGATCGACTCATCTTCATTCATCAAAATGTCGTCTGAATTCAACCCCAATGATGTGTGTAATGCATTCCTTAGTTGCTCCGACCTAGTTTCTAGGCTGTTATTCGGGTTTAATGGCTCCAAACTAGTTTCTCGGTTAGAATTCATGTTTAGGCTAAGAGAAGGGTGGTGAATTATGTGTTTAGTGAAAGATCTCTTTTGATCAAAACTAGAATCTAGGAAGTTTTTCGGGTTACAATATAAATGGAAAATAATTATGTTTACATAATAGACTTTTGATCTTCCCATCCGTATAAATTGCATTTAAAAAAATACGTAATTGTATTTAAAAAAAAAGTAATTGTATTTAAAAAAAACGTAATGAGCATATATACGATTACTTCCATCCGTATATACGAAGGCTTTTTATCTTCCCATGGTGAGAGAATGATGATTTATGGGATCAATGTTTTGGGAAGATCAAAATTTATTAACTAATTTTGGAGGAAAATATTTTGGAGGGAAAATATGGCCATTAAGCCAAACTCCTAAATAAGGGCTTTACTGGTATTTCACGGGTGTGGTCATAGTTGGACCACGCTGAGTTTGGCCTAATAGCAGCTTAGTTTTTTAATTTGACAAAAACATAGTCTTTTGGTTTTTTGTTCTTTCTTTTTCATTTTGTTTCTTTTAAGTAATGTGCAACTCAATTCTTGAACTTTGGACTATATGTACTGAAATTAATCCTACAATATTAACATTGGAAACTTTTGTGCCAGGAATTTGATGAAGAGGAAAGAATAAACCTAACGTTGATATTGGCGAAACAGTCTTGTGGCTTGTAGCAATCTGGATTAAGTGTAAAAGCTCTTCAGTGAAATAAACCTATCAAAAGTGATCTTATTACCAAAGAGTAGTTTAAAGACACTGATCAGGCTGAGTAATCATTCTTGGTTTATGATTAATTCGGATTGTTAAAACTTTATATACCCGGCCCCTTTAAAATAGTAATTAAGTTGCATTAATGCAATCTTGAGTTGATATATAATGGGGTTCCAAAATGGATGTAACCTGAGTATTTCATTCTGAATGGATGTAGCTTTCAGGCAACAGCTATGTCCGTATCCACTGATTTTCATCTCCAACTATATGTATATATAATGTATCTAGTAGTCTTGTAAAATTTTCATTACGGTTTAAAAAATATATCATAAAGAAAAGAATACACGGTCTTGTAAATCTTGGACCAAATATGCACCACTGTTAAATTCCCTCTGTTTCAATTTAAATGACATATTTTTCTTATTATAAGTTTGTTCAAAAAAGAATGACACATTTCTATATTTGAAAACAATTTAACTTTAAACTTTTCATTTTACCCACTTTACTTTAATAAGAAGCTTTTATAACCACAAAAATGTTATGGTCTCGCAAAGTTTATGCCCTTTAAGCTTTTAGGACTACATGTTTCAAAAGTCTTTTTTTTCTTTCTTAAACTTTGTGCCAAGTATTGAAACGGAGGGAGTACTAGCTATAGGGATTATTGTTCATTTCGTTAAAATAGGGGCTATTTTAGTTAAGATCCAAACTCAAAGGACGTATTTAAATTTATTTACTGTGAAAATGGTAATAACAATTAAATTTGATTTTGAAAGGTTCTAAAAATACGTGATCTATTTTTATGCTAGTTGTTAAACAGTTGATGCTATGTGAGAGACTTAGAAGCGAGATAAGAGCCTGAAAAAATGAGATGTTGATCAAACCGAATAACTGCCAATCGGGGCCTCGAGCTCGCCTATTCGGTGGCCTCGGGGTCGAGTCAAGTGCTTGGCTGGGAGCTATCGAGGGTAGTCGACGGACGACTAACAGTTATAACAAAATCAACGATGGCTTTTTATGGCCAATAATAAGCAATTAATAAATAAGAATAAATAGAACACAATGAATGCAAGCAATAAATGAAGTAATGAACTCAAAATAATGTGTTAGAGAGCAGAGAGAATATTCTTGTATATTGTAGTATGGAGCAATAAATGCCTACAAAATGGCAGAGATCCCCTTTATATAGGAGGAGAAATCCCAACATAGCACAAATGTATTAATTATAAAAGATATGGAGATGGGACAGCTAGTTGAGGTCATGATTCGGATCTGAGCATAGCTCACTAGACTTTGTCAGCTCTAGATGTGCGCCTAGGGAACTCCCCACTTTTTCATTATAACCGTTGGTCTGCGCCGCCCCGCGGTCGAGCGTCGGTAGGCCTCGAGGGTGAACTTCGACCATAGCCTCGAACCTATGAAATATGCTTACGAGCCATTACAACAATGGAAAATTTGACCCTCCGATTTTACCGTATACAGATAGTCCCCGCGTTTCTTAGAGTGAAAGTGACAAGAAACGACCTTGAATTCCTACCCCTCTGGTACTTCCGTAATGACGTCAGTTACAAGGTACCAAAAGATGGCGCGCACACAGCTCCCGAAAGCCTTCGCATTGATCACAGCAGTTGGCTATCCCTTGGCCCCCCTTCAATGTACGTGGGGGGCTTCTATAAATACTTCCCTTTTCGTTCTTTACAACTCACTGCACCACCAAGCTCCCAAAAAGGGGTCCTTCTACCTTTACCTTCGCAACTTCCCTTTCCCTTTTGAAATCCTTCAGGAATGACGAAATCTTCCGCCTCTGCTTCTCAGGAGAACGTGACCTCCTCCTCTTCGCTTCTACCCAAAGGCAAAGCGGCAGTGCCTCCTTGTGCCGAGGAATGCATTCCGAGATTTTTCTCGACGGCTTCCGATTTCAAGGTCGAGAGGCCTTCTTCGAAGCCGGGACGTCGAGAGCCTGTGTCTCAGTATATCAGCTCAATAACAGACGTCGAAAGGGTGAGGACTGACTGCCGCTGGGGGGATGCGGTGCTTGTGGAGATCCCTTCTCTAGAGGAGGATATAACGACATATAACGCCGATTTTCTCAGTGTGTATACTTACCCATTTACCCTTGGGCCGGTGGGGCCGTCCTTGCCTCCGATAGACCCCGTGATTCTCGACTTCTGCCAACGGTACCAAATGACCCTTGGCCAAATTCACCATTCGTTCTGGCGCATTGTCTACATGTTCCGGTACTATGTGATTATGGTTGAAGAGATGCCCTTTTCTCTTGATCACGTGATCAGGATGTACAACCCCCGTCTCTTCCGCGGGGGCCTGATTAAGCTTCACTGCTGAGCTCCGAGGGCCCTTTTTGCCTGCATCGAAAAGGTCGGGAACGGAGGGTGGATGAGCTGCTTTGTCCGAGTAAGGACTTTGGACCTGATCCCGGTGGAAAGGATGCCGTTCCCCGAGAGGTGGAACATGGAACGTAAGTAGATATGTTATCTAGCGTTCCCTTTCTTCCTTTTAAGTACGTTCCTCCATGCACTTAATTTCCCCTGCTAATGCAGCCGCAACAATTTACCCTGGCGTGGTTGCGGACCTCTCAGGCTGGGTCGGATCTGCCCATACGCTGAGCGAGTGTGGCGTGGTCTGTCTCAAGATCGATGGGAAGCGAAGGACCATGGTGAACCTTCACCCCTGTTGCAGTCGTATCTTTCAATCTAAATCGCTACCGATAGCGCTCTCACTCCCTATGCTTACTTCTTGCATTTGTGTAGGTCTGGGGGAGGTCCCCCTGATGAAGGGAGCATTGCATGGTGAGGAGGGTGCTTCGGTACCCGATAAAGGGAAGAAAAGACAAAGGGATCCGTCGAATGAACTTTCGGTATCCAAGAAAATCAAGGCGGGAGAAACTAAGGCCGACCCGTGAGCCCTAATTCCAGAGACAACAGGAAGTCCCCGAGTCGAAAGCAAGGGGAAAATGGTTTCTCGATGACGTCCGAGAGAGGGGAAAACCTGATCGACCCCCATGCTGCAGAGATGGTGGCTCCCGAGCCGGATCTTGATGTCGTCGCGGTCCAACTTCAAGCTGGAGAGGCTATAGAGGGGGTGTCGAGTGACGCTCTTGAGTCGGTCGATGGCCAAAATATGCCTCGATCCGAGATGTATTCAGTAGGCGGTTCAGAGGAAAATGGTTCTGGAGCTCTGCAGGGACGAGAGACGACTCAGAGTGGCCCTGTTGGTGTTATCGTGGTGAGTGACTCTACTTAGGGAAAAATCTCACCTCCTAGGGGAAAACAAGATGTCCGGAATAAAGAACCTTCCGATGCGGGGGTGCCTGTCGGAAGTGGAGATGCGCTTGAGAGGCCTTTAGCCGCTTTCGGGGGGATTCCCGAGTTCGAGGCTTCGCTCGTCTTAAGTGAGATGAACAGGCTCTGCGAGCAGGTGGTTCTCGTAAATCTTCCTATCACCCTGATCTTTATCATTCTAACTTGTGTTTTTCATGCTTCAGGCCAGGGCGCTTTATAATCAGAATTTCGCCCGGCTTCAGGCTGAGGCGGCCCGTCATGATCATGAGAAGACTTGCCTTGTTGAGCAGGTTACCTAGTTTTCGTTCGCTACGGCCCGACTGTTTGCTAGATCCCAGCATTTTGACATTTTTTAATCTGGTTTATGCTGTTTGGGGAGGAAAGCACCCTATTGAGGGAGGAGCTCCGAGCCAAAGACTCCGAAGTTCTCGAACGCAAATGGCGCATGAGAGAGATATCTTCTGAGAGGGATACCCTCCAGGAAAAGATAGCCTTAGTCGGGCATCAGCTTCACGACGTGAGGGCGGACAGTGAAAAGTATACAGGTCTCCATTCTAAGTTAGTAGCTGCACTATCCGAGATCAAAACTGAAGCGTAGGCGCTTATATTTTCGCATAAAGAGGATGTCGTTGCGATAAATGCTCAAGCCGGGAGAGCGCCTAAGGAGGCCGAGTTGAAATTAACTCGAGCTGTGGAGAATGCTTGGTTATAATCTCGGAGGCGGGCTCTCAAAGATATACAAGTGGGAGGTATCAATTTGTCTACCGAGCTCGAGATGGTGAAGACCCTGGAAAAGGAGGGTGCTGCCCTGTTTGCTTCTGAAGGTGCGTCGGGTATTGGCTTAGGAAATGATGAGAACAAAGGCGGAGCCCCGGGAGGGGAAGAGGCCGTTGAAGGACCCGAAGTTCGAGCTGGAACCCTTGGGGCGCAACCTCCAGCGGAGCCATCGAAGATGTAGGCTTGATGATAGATTAGGGTTTTGTTTTGTTCCTTCTTTGTAAAGGTTTTTACAGGCCTTGTAAGCATGCCTCTATGTATAAAAGGCTTTTCGTTCTTTATCACTTCTCCTCCCCTTTGTTTTTAGTGCTGGCGACAGTGGCTCTTATGCATCGGGTCGGTACGCCCTTTTGTATGTGCTGGCAACAGTGGCCCTTACGCTTTTTCTTTTAGGCATATTTAGTTAACTGTTTTGGGTTCAGTCTCCGAATCGGGTTTTGACTCGAGCTCATTCGACCCTCAAGTTTTGAATTTAGAGCTGGCCCTTAGGCTCTTACGCGTTGGGTCGGTACGACCTTTTATGCGGGCTGGCGACAATGGCTCTTACGCCTTGGGTCGATGCGACCTTTTATGTGGGCTGGCGACAATAGCTCTTACACCTTGGGTCGATGCGACCTTTTATGTAGGCTTTATTTTTCCCTCAATAAGATTTTTTGAAAGTGTTGCCTGACTCTTCGACGGTTTAATAAAAAACCTCGATTGCGAGTCGTTATATGGCGATGATCGAGCACCTCGGGAGGTTTGGCTCGGAGGCTGAGTATCTCGAAGCCGATGTTTAGGAGCTGACATGGTTGAAGCTCTTTTGCCTACGTCGAGGGTAGCCTATTTAACCGGTTCTTTTCGAAGTAGATTCGAAGTAATCAAAGGCCTATGATTTTGTAGCAACAGTCGGGCGTCCCCGAGTCGCGTTAGTTTGGCTGGTGCAGCCTTGTGACCGTAGTCATTTGTGTTTGGCCGGAGCCTTTTTAGTCCCGAGTGAAGTAGTTTCGGCGTCTATATCGAGGGTATGCCTTTTAGGGGTCTAACAAGTTCGATATATAGCCTTAACTTTGAGATCGGGTTTATGCCTTTAGTAAGGTCTTACAAGTTTTACATGCCTTTGAGGTCTTACAGTTTTGGATACTTAGTACCAGTATGGTTTATGCCTTGCTCTAGGTCTTACAGATATTGTCACTTGGTACAAGTGTGGTTCATGCCTTGCTTGAGGTCTTACAGATATTGTTGTTGCCTTATACAGGTCTTACGAGACCGAGTCTGTCCATTTGGGGTCTTATGGCCTCGGATTTTTGATAAGTCGATGGAGATGGCGATTGACGGCAGTCCCCGAGTTATCGAGGATTTCTCGGCTCGGGGGCCATTGTGATGGAGATGGCGATTGACGGCAGTCCCCGAGTTATCGAGGATTTATCGGCTCGGGAGCCATTTTGTGATCTCGATGTTGCCTCTTTGAGGGTTTATGAGTTAGGATGGCATTGGCTTCCTGGAGCCTAACTTCTTTCGACGGAGGTCCTCGAGATCGGGTACCATCTCGGGACTTGTAGTGATATTAATGGCAAGGTTGCCTCTTTGAGGGATCATGAGTTAGGAGCTCCGGCCCGGGGGTTGTATCCCTTCGAGTTGTCGACGCCAGTCCCCGAGTGTTCGGGACGTTTTTGACAGAGGAGCCATTTTTGCAAAAAATACCGAGTTTCTTTGAAGCGTGAAATGCTCTGATGAAAAGTATTCTTTGATTACTTGGTACAAGTATACATACCTTTGATGTTAAGGGCTCAGTTGCTCTATACGGACACGGTTCGTTCGACCGTTTGGCCCAGTACATTATTTTCCCATTGAGGCCCCATTTGATGTATCTTGGCTTCTCCGAGTAGGTGACCTTCCGGGAGGATGCCCCCCAATATTCTAGGTTGATTGCAAAAGAAACCTTGAATATTTGTTGAGTCTTCCTTAGGCAGCGTGTGGATGTTGCCTCGTTAAAAACCTTGCCGGTAAAACCCTTCCAGGGACAAAATCCGGTCGAAGGAAAAGAGTGCACCATATGCTTTCAAGAGCTCGGGGTCCTCGAGCTTCAGGGTGTTTCATAATCTTTTGCCGGACAACTCAGCAGTAGTATCGTTTTATTAGCATTGATACGTTCCAGTTGCTTGGAAGCTGGTCGCCTTCCATGGTACCGAGCTTGTAGGACCCTTTGCCGATTACTCCGAGGACACGGTACGGTCCTTCCCAATTTTGGCCTAGCTTTCCTTCATTAGGGTTTCGGGTGTTGAGGGTGACTTTCCTTAGGACCAAGTCCCCGACTCCGAAATGTCGGAGGTTTGTTCTCCTATTATAATACCTTTCGATCCTTTGCTTTTGGGCCGCCATTCGGACCAGCGAGGCTTCTCGCTTTTCATCTAATAGTTCGAGGGCCATAGTCATGACCTCGTTGTTCGAGCTTCAGTGGTGTGTTGGAATCTGGCGCTTGGTTCCCCGACCTCTACTGGTATCAAAGCTTCGGCGCCATAAACTAGAGAGAAAGGTGTCTCCCCTGTGCTTGATTTTTAAGTTGTTCGGTATGCCCATAGCACTTCGGCAATATTTCTCTCCATTTTCCCTTAGCGCTTTCCAACTTCTTTTTGAAGTTTTGGATGATGGTTTTGTTTGTGGATTCAGCCTGGCCGTTTGCACACGGATGGTAAGGCGCCGACAGGATTCTCTTGATTTTGTGATCCTCAAGGAACTGTGTTACTTTGCTCCCGATGAACTACCTCCCATTATTGCATGTTATCTCGGAAGGTATCCCGAATCGGCACATAATGTGGTCCCAGATGAAGTCGATGACTTCTTTCTCTCTTATCTTCTCGAAGGCCTGCGCTTCCACCAATTTTGAGAAATAGTCAGTCATAAATAAAATGAATTTAGCTTGGCATCGTTGGTAAAGGTCCGACGATGTCCATTCCCCATTTCATGAACGGCCATGGCGATAAGACTGAATGTAGCTGTTCGCCGGGTTGGTGAATCATAGGGGCAATTTTTTGGCATTTGTCGCATTTTTGGACAAATTCCTTAGTGTCTTTTTCCATGTTGTCCCAGTAGTAGCCTGCCCTGATCACCTTTCGTACTAAAGAATCGGCACCGGATTGATTTCCGCAGGTCCCCTCGTGAATTTCCCGGAGCACCTTGGCCCCAGGCATACGGCTAGAGGGCCATCAAAGGTTCTCCTGTAAAGAGTTCTACTTTCATCGAGCGAGAATCGGGCTGCTTTGGTACGTAGGGCCCTCGATTCTTTCGGATTCGTGGGTAGTTTCCCATCTTTCACATAGTCAATATATTTATTTCTCCAGTCCCACGTCAGGCTAGTAGAGTTAATCTCGCCATGACCTTCCTCGACACTGATTTGGATAGCTGAAAAACGGCCCCGGGGAGTAGGTCGTCCTCTTCGACGGATGATCCTAGGTTAGCGAGGGCATCGGCCTCGCTGTTCTGCTCTCGGGGTATATGGACCAGGGTCCATTCTTTGAAACGACGTAGTGTGGTTTGGAGTTTGTCCAAGTATCTTTGCATCCTGTCTTCTCGAACCTCAAAGCTCCCATTTACCTGATTTACTACCAGGAGTGAGTCGCACTTTGCCTCGACGATCCCAGCTCCCAGGCTTTTGGCCAATTCTAGACCTTGTTCTTATCGAACCAACACACCGCTATCTCGGATACGGCCATGTATAGGTACAACGTTTCATCCTCTTTTGGCGTGTGGAGTAAAGGCGGACTAGTCAGATATCGCTTCAATTCCTCTAAGGTGTGTTGGAATTCTGGGGTCCACTCGAAGTTGTTTTTCTTTTTTAGTAAAGAGAAGAAATGATGACTCCTGTCCGACGACCTTGATATGAATCTGCCTAGAGCTACTATCCGCCCTGTCAGCCGTTGCACGGCCTTTACATTATTTACCACTGTGATTTCTTCGATGGCCTTGATTTTGTCGGGGTTGATCTCGATTCCCCTGTTCGATACCATGAAGCCTAAGAATTTTCCTGAACCTACTCCGAAGGCACATTTCTCGGGGTTATGCTTCATGTTGTAACTTCTGAGGATGTCAAATGTTTGCTGCAAATGAGTCAAATGGTCCTCTGCGCACAGGGACTTAACTAGCATGTCATCAATATAAACTTCCATGGATTTGCCTATTTGATGCTTGAACATTTTATTAACTAGGCGTTGGTACGTAGCCCTTGCATTTTTTAGCCCGAAGGGCATTACATTGTAACAGTAGGTACCATACTTCGTGATGGACGAAGTCTTTTCCCTATCCTCGGGGTTCAACTGAATTTTGTTATACCCCAAGTAGGCATCGAGAAAGGTGAGGGTCTCGTGGCCGGCCGTAGCATCGATCAGAAGGTCGATTTTAGTCAATGGGAATGAATCCTTGGGGCACGCCTTATTAAAGTATTTATAATCTACGCACATTCTTAACTTATTTCCTTTTTTGGGTACTACCACTACGTTGGCCAGCCATTCGGGGTACTTTACCTCTCTAATGGACCCTATTCTAAGGAGTTTCGTTACCTCGTCCTTGATGAATGTGTGAGGTCTTCTTTTTTGCTTCACTGGTTTAAACCTGGGGTCGACACTCAATCGGTGGGTGGCTATTTCTGGCGGGATTCCTGTCATATCTAAGTGGGACCAAGCGAAATAGTCGATGTTATTAATAAGAAGTTGAATGAGTTCTTTCCTGAGTTCGGGGGTTAATCCCGTTCCCAGGTATACCTTCCGTTCTGGGAGGTGCTCGATCAAAACAGCTTGCTCCAGTTCTTCAATTGTCGATTTCGTTGCATCCGACTCTTTGGGGGCAATGAAAGTTCGAGGAGCGAGGAAATCGTCTTCATCATCCTCGGTGGTCTGTACGCTCCCAGACTCATTCGAGGTGGAGTGTATGGGAGTCGGCACCTCCTGGTAAACCGCAAACATTTCTTTCGCCGCATGCTGTTCTCCATATATGGTTGTTATACCATCCTTTGTTGGAAATTTTATCATCTGGTATAGAGTTGACGGCACTGCCCTCATGCTGTGTATCTACGGCCTACCGTGCAATGCGTTGTACCTCATGTCACCGCCGATGACGTGGAACTTGGTGTTCTGAACCGTACCGGACACGTCAACCGGGAGGGCGATCTCTCCTTTTGTTACTTTGCCAGCCATGTTGAAGTCGTGGAGGACCCGGGAAGCGGGTACGATCTGATCGAGCAACCCAAGTTGTTCTACGACCTTTGCCTTGATTATGTTGGCCGAGCTGCCTGGATCCACGAGCACACGCTTAATTCGAATGTTGCTTAAAAGAAATGAAATTACTAGCGCGTCGTTGTGTGGTTCTTCCATGGTCTCGAGATCCTCCTCGCCGAATGTAAGGATGTCTTCGGTCATGCGGTCTCGAATCGATCCTCCTATTGCAGCGGATATTTTTATCTGTTTGATCAGGGGTCTCTGGGGAATGTCGGTCCCCCCGATAATCATATGAACGACATGCCGAGGAATCTCTCCTTTTGCCCAAGTTGGATTTTTCCAAGCTTCCTGCTGAATTTCTCGGCGTGCTCCCTGGTTAATGTGAGGACCAGCGCTGACGCCTTGGGCGCTGCATGAGATCGTACCCTCAGGAATCGGCTCCGGTGTGCTCTTAGGGTTTCGTGGTGGTATACCAACACCTGGAACATCCCCACCATTCTCTCCATAGTTCTCAAGATTGTCGTTCACTGAGCCAGACATTTTGACCTGAAATCAAAGATCTTGGGTAGGAAAACGTGTAAAAGATAACTTGCGTTATGTAGTTAAACCAGCAAGAAAATAATCACTATTATTTTTAGCCCCACGGTGGGCGCCAAACTGTTTACCGTGAAAATGGTAATAACAATTAAATTTGATTTTGTGAGGTTCTAAAAATATGTGATCTATTTTTATGCTAGTTGTTAAGTAGTTGATGCTATGTGAGAGACTTAGAAGCGAGATAAGGGCCTGAAAAAACGAGATGTTGATCAAACCGAATAACTGCCAATCGGGGCCTCGAGCTCGCCTATTCGGGGTCCTCGGGGTCGAGTCAAGTGCTCGGCTGGGAGCTATCGAGGGTAGTCGATGGACGACTAACAGTTATAACAAAATCAACGACGGCTCTTTATGGCCAATAATAAGAAATAAATGAATAACAATAAATAGAACACAATGAATGCAAGCAATAAATGAAGTAATGAACTCAAAAGAATGTGTTAGAGAGCAGAGAGAATATTCTTGTATATTGTAGTATGGAGCAACATATCCCTACAAAATGGTAGGGATCCCCTTTATATAGGAGGGGAAATACTAACATAGCACAAATGTATTAATTATAAAAGATATGGAGATGGGACAGCTAGTTGAGGTCATAATTCGGGTCTGAGCATAGCTCACTAGACTTTGTCAGCTCTAGATATGCGCCTACGGAACTTCCCACTTTTTTATTATAACCGTTGGTCTGCACCGCCCCGCGGTCGAGCGTCGGTAGGCCTCAAGGGTGAACTTCGACCATAGCCTCGAACCTGTGAAATATGCTTATGAGCCATTACAATGACGGGAAATTTGACCCTCCGATTTTACCGTAAGCAAAATTTTTCTCTCGGGTTAAATTTGAATAGTCGAGGTTAGCTTTGTGATAGCACAATTCATATAGTGAGTGTGCACGTTTTATTTCTCACTCTTTTCCTAAGTTAGATCTAGAATAAATTATTTTAAGTTGACTCCAACTCTCAATTATTGCTTAAAACCAAGTCTTACCATATTCCTAGTTCAAGCACCACCAACAATTTATTAGCTCTAAACTGACATTTGGCAACCCATTTAAAAATCTGCAAGTGGAGAATTATTTTTCGGTGGCTATTCCAAGTTTAGTGTACATCAGGATTAGTTGACCAACAGGAGAGATGTGAGTAGTTCTTTGTGTAGTTTGCCTCTTCAGTGACAAATTATATTGTATTGTTGGTATATGGGGGAAATTTATATTTGTGGTAAAATGTCATTACACGTGGAATATTGGGATACTGACATAACATGACACGTGGAACAGTGATATAGCGACAAGTGGCATTCTTAATTGATAGAATTAATTGAGAAAAGAAGGCACATGGAGAAACACCGACGAGACGGTACAAAGAAGAGAAACGGGCCTAACAGTTGACAAAGAATAGACGAGGACGGAATGAATAAAGAACAAAAAGAAGGAAAGGTACATGAACCGGAAGTAAATAAGGAAGGAGAATCGGAATAGTTGTAGGGTAAGCAATAAATATGCCAGTTATAGATATCCTAGATAATGGACAATCAATATCATTAATGCCCATAATAAACCCAAATTATGTGAGAAAAACCGTTACAATTGTACATTCCTATATAAGGGAAAAAAATATCTCAAGCACTATTGAAATATACTCTTTACTCTCTTGCCTTCTCGAAATTCTCTGACTTGATTGTACAATTTGACTATCAATTAGTTCTTTTGACATTCTTATTATTTTCCTTCAATATCATCGTGAAAGTGAAGTAAAACTTGGTTATCAGTAACCCATTTTCTTCTAAATTCAGATTTTGATCAAGAAACATATTTTTTGGTTAAACAAATTAGTTCTGTTGCCGGGAATCTAATAATCTTTTCACTTTCCAAATTCTCTTACTGACAACCAATCATGCCAACTGTCAACGAAAATAACTAGCTAAATCCACACGAGGGAGGAACTCCACCCATCCCTTCACCACAAGAATCTCCTCGACAGTCCCGAGAAGGGACACCTGAAAGATTAACATCACACACGAATGATCATCAAGGGGATGAGCAGACTGTCGAACAAGACGCTTTAAAACAATTAATCGCAGAATAGTGAACAACGCTCTTCAAGCGTTTGTTAGGGAATTGCCAACTGCGCCACCAACTCCTCCTCCAAACAATACTGCAACCATAGAACACCCACACTCGGGGCTTGCCAATTCGGGAAGCGGAGGAACTCCCAGTGAATCTCGTGATGGAAGGTCAGGTACACCAAATAATGCTGATTTAAAAATTTTGGTTCCAACTTTGCAGAAACAGCTGAAAGAGCAAAATGATCGCATAGAACAAATACCTTGCATACCTCCCATGATTAAAGGAGTAGATATTGATAAATATTCACAACAAACCTGGAAGCCAAGTGCAGCACCTTTGCAGATTCCTAAGAAGTTTAAAATGCTTGATATTCCAAAATATGATGGAAAAACTAACCCACGAGATCACATAACCGCGTTTACAACTGGCGTGAAAGGCAACTATTTAACCAAGCAAGAAATCGAATCAGTTTTGGTCAAAATAATTGGTGAAACACTCACGAAAGGAGCATTAACGTGGTATTCTCTCTTAAATAAAAATTCTATTGATTCTTTTGCTGAGCTTGTAGATTCATTTATAAAAGCACATTCTGGGGCTCAAAAAGTTGAAAAAAGGATGGAAGACACCTTTGAAGTAAAACAAGGAAATACAGAGCTACTTAGAGAGTTTGTGGATAAATTCCAACCGGAGAGGATGATGTTACCACGAGTACCTGATAATTGGGCAGCCATGGCGTTTGTGAGCAACCTAAATGAGATAAGTTCGAAAGCCACGAGGAGATTGAAGGAAAGTTTGTGAGAATTTCCAGCAACAACTTGGAACGACGTGTATAACACATACAGCACGGAGCTGCGGATAGAGGAAGACACGGTTGCACAGCCAAGGGTTGATGAAAGATCAGGGTCAAGACGCTCAGAATCAGAAAAATGGATCGGGAAAAAATAGGTATGAGCCTTATATGGGTCCTGCAAGTCGAGATTCTCGGTCCAAACAAGAAAACCTACGATATGAATCGAGGTCAAGACAAAAAGATGCAGGTTGTTCATCAAGATTCAGAAAGGAACAGGATGCGCGAGGAGACAATTCCAACACACATACGAGAATCGGAGACTACAGTTTTAAAGTCAGTACCTCTGAGTTGGTGGTTGTTTTAAGAGGTATGGGAGATAAGGTACGATGGCCTAAAGAAATGAGGTCAAACCCGAGCAAAATAAATCCAGATCACTGGTGTGAATTTCACAACGATCACGGTCGTAGAACAGCAGATTGCAGGTTACTACAAGGAGAGGTTGAGCATTTGTTGAAGCAAGGTTATCTAACCGACCTGTTTAGTGAAAAAGGTAGGCAATCATATATGAAGAATAGGCAATAACCCCCAAAACCCCCATCTCCGAAAAGAACAATCAACGTAATAACCGGGGAGATTGTTATTGTTCCAATTGTTACCACCTTGTTGTTGATTATTGTTATTCCAATTTCCGCCACCTTGTTGATTGCCCCAGTTGCCTTGGGGGCGCCATTGTTGATTCCCCTGATTTCCTCTATTTCCTTGGTAGTTATTGACATATTGGCATTCCTCACTTTGATCATCATAACACTCGTTCGAATAACCACCACTATCATTGTTGTTGTCAAATTGCTCACCATTACCTTGAGATTGTTGTGGCCCTCTTTGCCTCTTTTTTAGCATAGAAACATTCTCCATTGCATTGACTTGGCGCGGATTTTGTACTTGTTGCAATTGCGCCTTCGCCAACTGATTCATTGTTGTTGTAAGTTCGGCAATAGCTTGGCCATGGTCATTCAATTCCTTGTGCAAATGGATGATCGTGGGGTCACCTTGGGGAACATTTGCTCGGATTTTCCATGCCGAAGAAGTGTCGGCCATTTCATCAAGTACATCACAAGCTTCTTGGTAAGAAAGTTTCATAAAGTTCCCACCGGCCAATTGGTTCACAATGCACTGATTCATGGTGTTGATGCCCCTATAAAAAGTCTGCTGGATCATCGCCTCAGTCATGTCGTTGTTAGGGCACTCCTTCACCATTGTTCTATATCGTTCCCATATCTCGTGTAAAGGTTCTATTGGCATTTGCTTGAAAGCTAGAATTTCGTCCCGAAGAGCTGCCATATGACTTTGAGAAAAGAACTTGGCAATAAATTTGTCCGCCAATTCATCCCATGTGGTGATAGAATGATTGGGGAGCCTTTCTAACCAATCCAATGCTTTACCCCGAAGAGAGAACGGGAAAAGCCTCAATCTCAAAGCATCCTCGGATACGTTTGTCTGTTTACTCCCCCAGCAAGTATCTACGAACCCCTTCAAGTTCTTGTATGCGTTTTGGTCGGAGGCGCCCGTAAAATACCCTCTTTGCTCGAGCAAAGTCAACATGACATTTGTGATTTGATAGTTCCCCGCCCGGATTAGGGGAGGAACAATGGCACTAGCATACCCTTGATTTGGCGGCACCCTTAGAGCCACTCTTGGCGGTGGCGGAGGAGGGTCTGGGATTTGCTCATTCGGATTTGCATTGGCATTTCTACCTCTACGTGGTACTTGAGGTGCCGGAAGCTCATCTTGATCAATATCTTCAACCTCCTCCCCCGCCAAAACATTGCCAAGAGGGACATTTCCGTTGAGAGCCATTTGTACCTGATAGATCGACACAAACAAAATTAGTAAACAAGAATGAAAGAGAAGCAAAACACAAAACTAGCTACACAGATAGTCAACACCGTAAGCTCCCCGGCAACGACGCCAAAAAGTGATAGGTGCCAACTCAACACTACACAATGGTAGGAAGAGCGGGTAGCAATAACTTTTACCCGAATAGTGGTTCGGGGTCGAATTTACACAGGGAGCTAGTAATGGAATTAGAATGTCTGTCTAGCCTAGAATTGCGGTTGTGCTTCTAATATTACTTCAAAAACTTTTGGGTTTTCTTTTTAAACTAATCTTGTAAAACTAATGATTAAAACTAAAATTATGCTAGGAGAATATTGCTAAGTAGTATTTAATATGGAGAAAGGCACTAGGGTCGTGACGCTACCTAGGTGGCTAGCTAACGGGCAGAAGTTACTAAGGGGAGATTGATATATTTGGGGCTTATGCTATAACCGTTGCACAATTTACTCATTCTCACACCTCTCGGTAGAGAGAACAATTTTGCCCAATTGACTCTCTCGATACCAATTGGGTAGGCCAATTTGACCAAGCAACTAGGGTTCAAGTAGGGTAATTACTCTCTCGAGGTTTAACCCGTTAATTGGGACTACCATTCTCATGGGTCCATCCTAACTCCTTGTTGGGTCAACTTTAGGGTCATAGACTCTCTTTCTCAAGAAGAGTTAGACCCACTAAGCTTTGAATTCATGTTTTCAACCACAAATTCTAGATTAAAACACAAAATAAACCCAAATAACAAACACCCAATCTCAATCTCACCCTAGAATGCAACACCCATCAACTACCCACATTAGGGTTGAGCCACAAACCTAGCTAATGGGTTTAGCTAGACATAATTAAAGAAGAAACAGAAGAAATAGATGATGAAATAAACATATTAATTGATTACTAAGTAGAATCTACAATAATGAAGAGTAAAAGTGTCGAAAATGGCAACAATGTTTAGTCTCACGAGCGCAGCTCTGTTAAAAACATAAAAACTTTACCTAAAAATGGTAAAATGTTCTATTTATACCGGGCTAGAAAAACTGGACAAAAATACCCCTGCGGGGTCAGCGCGGACCGCGCAAAAAGGTAGCGCGGTCGCGTTGGCTCTTGGACTCTTAAATTCTCATCTCTGAAGTTGGGGACCGCGGACCGCGCAGAAATATAGCGCAGCCGCAGCGGAGGATGGCGCGGACCGCGCAAATAGGCAGCGTGGCCGCGTTGCTTGACTTGGCTAAATTCTCCAGTTCTCTGAACCCCAGTGGCGCGGACCGCGCAAAAAGGTAGCGCGGCCGCGTGGCCTTAATTCCCAAAATTCCAAGTCTCTGATTCTCATCCACGTGGACCGCACTGAAATGCAGCACGGCCGCGTGGGCCTTTAGCCTTCACTGGTGGGTCTCTGAATCACCTTGGCGCGGACCGCGCAGAATTGTAGCGCGGCCGCGCGGCTTGCAACAACAGTTGTTCATTCTCTGAATCTCCTAGCGCGGCTGTGTGGCATATCAGTGCGGTCCGCGCTAGGCCTTCCTGTTCCTCAACTTCATTTGGTCATTGACACTTGGCAGGCTTCACTCCGTTTTGAGCCGATCTTTGACATTTGTCACCTTATCGCTCAAACCTGCAATCAAGCATAACTTGTAAGCATTTTTGGGTCTATTCTGTAGCAATTTGTAATCAAGCGATAGCAAGTAGGGGCATAATTATGGTAAAATCCCAACTTATCAATATGGTAGTCAAATCGTTACAGGCGGGAGATCATTTCCAGCATTTGTCGAACACTTTTCAGATTCTTCGCAAGTACAATATGAAGTTAAATCCTGAAAAATGCGCTTTTGGCGTATCTTCAGGTAAGTTTTTAGGGTTTCTTGTTTCTAACAGGGGAATTGAAGTAAATCCTGCACAAATCAAAGCTATCTCGGAAATACTTGATGTACTCACAAGTAAAAAGGAATTGCAGATATTAACATGAAGAATAGCAGCAATTGGGGAGATTTATTTCATAATCATCAGAAAAGAGTTTTAAATTCTTTTCAATATTGAAAAAGCAAAATCAATTTAAATGGACTGATGAATGCCAACAAGCCTTCAAGGACTTAAAATCGTATATGTCAAATCCGCCGTTGCTAGCCAAACCGAAAGACAGGGAAAGGTTGCTTATCTACCTTGCTGTGTCAGAAATGGCGGTAAGTGCGGTTCTTATACGAGAGGATAAAGGTAAATAATCTCCAATATATTATGTTAGTAAATCTTTGTTAGATGCTGAGACACGATACACTCATCTAGAAAAACTTGCTTTAGCATTAATTATGGCATCTAGAAAATTGAGACCTTATTTTCAGTGTCATCCTATCTCTGTAATAACTGCTTTCCCCCTGAGGAATATATTGCATAAGCAAGAATTATCCGGTAGATTAGCTAAGTGGGAAATAGAACTCAGTGAGTATGATATCATATACCAGCCCAGAACTGCAATAAAATCGCAGATTTTAGCACAAATTTAGTTTCTTAAGTAGAAAAGGAATTACTGGTATTTACCGGATCTCATTCGGGGACTTGCAATTTATTTACTAACGGTTCCTCGAATGTAAAAGGAGCGTGCTTAGGTATTGTCCTAATTCCACCATCAGGGCAAATCATAAGACAAGCAATAAAATGTTATCCTATAACTAATAATGAAGCAGAGTACGAAGCTGTGATTGCAGGTCTGAAATTAGCACGGGAACTTGGCATAGAACATATTGTAATCAAAAGTGATTCACAGCTAATAGTTAACCAAATGCAGGGGACTTATATAGCTAGAGAGGCACAAATGCAATAATATCTGGAAAAGGTACGGGAATTAGTCAGACAATTTCAATCGTGGAAAGTAGTTCAAATACCCAGGGAGGAGAACGCAGAGGCAGATGCATTGGCCAATCTCCCATCTGTTACGAAATTAACAAATGCAGAAAATGCTATTGTAATACATTTGTTTCTTTCAGCACTCGATCAAGACAAGAACGAGGCAAGTTTTAATAATTTAACTTAGGATTGGAGGAACGAGTTTGTCAATTTTTTGCAGTACGGAATCTTGCCCGAAGACAAGAAGAAGTCACAAGTACTCCGCCAAAAAGCGACCTGGTATTTCTTAATTCGTGGAAACCTATACCGAAAGATGTTCGGCGGACCTTTAGCATGGCGCCTTGGTCCTTCACAAACAAAATTTGTAATGAGGGAAGTACACGAAGGTCATTTTGTCAATCATGCTGGCGGAAGATCGTTGGCGAAGACTTTAATAAGAGCAGGATACTATTGGCCAAAAATGGAAGAAGAAGCAGAAAACTTTATAGCCAAGTGCGATAAATGTCAACAATATGCCAACAACATGCATCGACCAACAGAATTGTTACATTCAGTTATCTCTCCATGGCCTTTCATGAAGTGGGGAATGGATATCGTAGGTCTGTCACCTCAAGCCAAAGGAAAGGTACAATTTTTATTGGTTTTAACATATTATTTTTTAAAATGGGTAGAAGCAGGAGCTTTCAAACAGGTGCGAGAAAAAGAAGTCAGAGACTTTATTTGGCAAAACATTATTTGTTGTTTTGGAGTTCCAAAGGAAATTGTGTGTGACAACGGCCCGCAATTCATAGGCACGAAAATCACAGAGTTCTTTCAGAGTTGGCAGATTAAACGGATTACATCCGCGCCTTACCATCCCGTAGTTAATGGGCAAGCTGAGGCAACAAACAAAGTTATTATTAATAGCTTGAAGAAAAGATTAGAGGAGTCAAAGGGCAATTGGCCAGAAGTGTTACCAGGAGTATTATGGGCTTATCGAACAACAACAAAAACAAGTACGGGCAAGACTCCATTTTCGCTCGTCTATGGCACTGAAGTCCTAATTCCAGTTGAAATAGGTGAACCAAGTATGAGATACACACATGCTACTGAGGAAGCAAATGAAGAAGAAATACAGGCAAGTCTGGATTTATTAGAGGAAAGGAGGGAAGTTGCACTAATAAGGATGGCAGCTCAAAAGTAGATGATTGAACGACATTACAACAAGAAAGCAAACCTGAGGTACTTCAAGATTGGGGACTTCGTCCTCGAAAGGTATTTCGATCAGCGAAAATGGCTAATGTCGGTAAGTTAAGTCAAAATTGGAAAGGTCCTTAAAGGGTTCGAGGCATCGCTGGAAAATGGGCGTATGTATTGGAAACCATGAATGGCAGCATACTACCATCACATTGGAACGTTGTTCATTTGAAGAAGTATTATTTCTAGGCAAAGGTAGTACCCACGGTCAGGTATCACTCAGATATAATTTTATTTCGTTCTTTTGAATTTTACTAACAATTTTAGATGATAGGCAAAAAGCTAACTCATACCAAATGATAATATTAGACCCGAAAGACACGCGAAATAATGAATTATTCCCGGTCTAGGTTACAATCTTTCTGATGAAAAAAAGGGGTTAGGTAGTCATCATCTAAATATATACCTCTGAGTCCCGTGTGTATTTTCCTTTTCAGGGAATGGACCAAAAGGAAGGAACAATCCAGTGTTCGAGATTTCATACTTCAAAGTTATAACACTGGGGGGCTATACATATAGGCAAATAAGATAAGAGTCAAAGCTCAAGCCCAGGAGTCAAAAAATCAAGCCTGAATCAAAAACCTTGAAGCAACCTTGAGAAGGTGTGAACTCGCAAGAAGGACTCAAGATACGCTCCAAGATCCTACGAGTTTTTAGGTTGACGCCAAAAATTAGTCACGGGATAATATATCCAATTTTCTATTAGTAACGGGATAACAAACCCGATTTTGTATCTAAAAATCTGCTACATAGAAAGCAGTTGTGAAAGTAATGTGTGAAAATCATATATGAAATTTATTTGAAAGTTCAAAGCATGAATGTTCTTCAAATTATTTCCTATTTTCTATTTCATCTTTCATATATTTACACCAAAATGAAGATGAGATGTCATCTTCATCAGTGTCGCTTTTATAAAAGGGCCCTCTTTATAAAAGTTTGTGTTTATCAAAATCACAGATTATTAAATCATTTCTAAATGCAAGTTAAAATATCAAAGAGCAAAACAAAAGCTCAAATATCAAAATAAGCGGTGAAAGTAACCAAAACACATATTTAGGAAAACCAGAAGTACTTGTTTGTCATTGAACCCCAAAACAAGATAGGAATAATCAAAAAACAACCTTCCAAAAAACAATATAAACTTCCCAAAAGTTGAATAAACATGAAAACAAGAAAAAAAACTAAGGGGCATCATCTGCGGGAGCATCATTAATGAGAGTAGAAGGTTCATCTTGAGAAGAAGAGGCTTGGACATTAGCTTCACCAGGAACAAGTCCATTTCCATCACCTGCGGGACCTTCGTCTTCAGGGGAAGAAAAGCTTTGACGTTGCTGAGTTTTATCAATTGCTTCTTTAGCTTTAACAATCTCAGCATTAAGGTCAAAACCCTCCTAGTTGTCTTCCATTAGAGTCTCGAGGCGAGTGTTAAAAAAGGCCCAGCTCACATGTAATGACAATTTATCCTCGAGAATATCATAGTCCTTCTCCCATTGATCAATTTCAGTTCTCAGCTCTTCTTTTTATGCTTCAGAGGCATCATAAGCTATCTTTAAAGGAGTAAGAGAACTTTCCAAGAACTTAATCTTATTAGTAGAGGCACGGAGATCTTCTTGTGCTTGAGTAAGTGTTTTAACTAGTTCTCCCGCATACACCTTTTTTTTTATTAAGGAGTTCCCTTAAACTCCTTATCTCTTCAGTCGCTTTGGAAAGCTGTTCAGCAAAGGAGGACTCAATTATGTCCTTGTCTTTTCCAACTTGGCTATAAGAAGCCTTTTAAACTGCTAATTCAGCAGCAACCATCTTCATTTGTTGTTCTAAGGCGTTCTTTTCTTCCGCCAGAACCTCTTTCTCCAATTGAAGACCTTCGAATTGACCTTTCCAGTTATCAGCTTCGGTGCAAAAGTCTACCGCTTGCTGCTCCACTTGAGAAATCCTTTTCATAAGTTCACTGCTAATCAAGTTGATCCGCGAAAAAAACAGAAAGGTTTGTGAATAAGAAAAAGAAAAGGAAAGGGAGTATAATTAAGACTTTACCTTCAAAGAATAATGAACGATATCATTCATTCAAGTCAGGGAGCTATGGCTTTCTAACTTCTTCTTCTCTACGGGTCCAATCAAGGGCTTTAACCACACATCAGCTTGAGCCGATTTCTTTAGTAAACTCCCACCTTCAGGGACTTCCACAACAATTCTCTTCATTGTCAACCCGCTATTGGAGGGCCCAGTCTCTACATGAGAAGCAGCCACGGGAACAACAGATGAGGTGGACGCAGCTACGGGAGGAGCAACAGGTAAAGACATGGGAGGAGTAATGGAAACCGAAGTTGGAAGAGTAGCAAGGGGCAGTTCTTCAGAAACAGGCCCAAGAGCTTCAAAGCCATGAGCAAACAAACTATCAACAGAACTTGGGGGAGGGTCAACAACATCATCATCAGAAATCGCTAAAGGGGTATTCTCTAGCTCATCCAAAAGTCTAAAGGGGACTGAGCTCGATGGAGGGTCATGAGAAGGAGTTGTTTAACCAAAAAATAGGAATTTTTGTCAAAGCATATTTTTAGAAGATCTCGGGTTACTGATAATCAAATAAAGAAATAATTGTATAATGAGAAAGGAAAATTAGATTGAGAAGTAGCCGAGTAAGCAATATAAAGCAGTGTAAATAAGTATATTCCAATAATAATCACTGTGTCCATACAAATGTTATTTCTCTCCCTTTTATAGATATTTCTAAGTACAACGTTTCTTTCCTCTCATAATAGAGCCATTATGAGCATTTAATAACATTAATAAGACGTTATAAATGGCAATCGTAACTGTTTCGTGAAGATTCTATAACGTTTCCTATCATTTACGCTTATTAATTGAAGATATTACGAATCTGTACTTTCTGTTGTCTTGATTCATTCCACCAGTGTCTCTTCAAATTATCAAGAGGCCCGCGTGACCGTTCCTTCTTGTCTTCATGACACTTCGCTCGTACCTGTTAATACTCGCATCTCTTTAAGTACTCTTTGCCAGCTGCCACTCATATAATAATCGATGTGTCTTGACATTTCAGCCACATAATTAATTCCAAATGTAATATCGATTTTCCCCCAATACAGATAGTCCCCCCCTCCCTTGCCATTTATTCAGCAATTGAATATTTAGGAAGTGGATTTCATTAAAGCGGGAATTTTTGTCGCCGATTCCCACATACCATTATAGCTTTTTCTGAACTGACGCTTTGTATGTCACTTCCATTTAATGCGTGTGACACGTGGTTCCCTACGATTGGTTCTGTTACTCCTCAGCGCCTTTTAGGGCTTTTTTACGACTGCATTAATCACGAAGTGACAATTTTCATAATGACGTTTCCATCATTACCTTTTTATTTGACGGTTGCTTCCAAGTATAAATATATCCTTTGTCTTTTCTTTTACAAAAAAGTTTCCCATACTTTGCCATTCAATCTTTTCTTCATCTTCGCATAGCTATGTCCTCTTCAAACCCTGATCCTCAAAAGGTTCTTATTGTTGATGAACTTCTCCTCGCTCCTACTAGAAGCATGAGAGATGGTAGGCTGCGTAGTTTAGGATCAGTTTCCGTTCGAGGTTCTCTTTCTCAACCTAGTCCTACTCCTCCATCATCTTCTAGAACTAGGCCTTCTCTTTCTCATTGGTCTTCTACTAGAGGTAGGGATTCCGGCGAGCCAATCCGTGAGCCTACAGTAGACGAGATTATCCCTGCTGAGCTTTCTTTTTATACTGACAGAGAGTCGATTAGAAACCAGGTCTCCTCTATGTCCTCTCATGATCGTGCCGATGTTTACCCTTCACAGATTACTGAAGGTTTGATCTCTGTTGTTCATAAATATTGTCATTGGAAGTTCGATTTCCCAATTCTGATCCCTAATACAAATCAAAGGATCACTTCTGTAACGACCCGATCGTTCGTTATGAGAGTTATAGCCACATTCCCCCATCTATGCTTATTTATATGTTGCTCAGCTGTATTGAGTTGTATCGAGTTGGTAGGTTTGGGTTCAGAATAGTTTTGGAGTGAAATGAACACTTAGTCTCTAAATTAGAAAGCTAAGTTAGAAAAGTCAACCGGAAGTTGACTTATGAGTAAATGAATTCGGATTTGGATTTTTATGATTCGATTAGCTTCGTTGGGTGATTTTAGACTTAGGAGTGTGTCCGGAATATAATTTGGAGGTCCGTGGTAGAATTAGGCTTGAATTGGCAAAAGTTGGAAGTTTAGATGTTCTTAGGCTTGAATTCGAGGTTGATTTGGTATTTTGGGGTGTTCCAGATGTTAGACTAAGTTCGGGTAGTGATATCTGACTTGTTGGAATTTTTGGTTGAGGTCCCGAGGGCCTCGGGTGAGTTTCGGATAGGTTTGGATTGTGTTGCGCTCGTTTTCTTATATTTCGACGTTGTTTCTTCAAGCATAAATGATACCATATTGAACAAATGAACTCCGATTTCATTTTTGATTGAAGCATTAGATCCGTATCGTAAATACGGACCCGTAGCAAAAAGAATCATCGAATTTGGACATCGTATGAGGATTTTATGATCATTTTACTAAAAATTAGGTTGCTAGATTTTTTTCAGAGTAATTACAAAATTACCACTAGCAACTTATTTAAAAATCTGCACTATTTGCAAATATTAAAACCTACATATCTCCTTCGTTATAAGATCAAATCGAGTGATTCAAAAGCCTAACATGACTAGAATTTCATAAGGAATCCATTGGAGGCATAAAATACGAGTTTCGGGATCGTTTGGCTCAAAAAATGAGGCAGAATAGCTGGTAGAAAAATATACAAAACTAGGTTTTGTTCATTCGGTCATATTTTGAGTTGGGGAGCTCGGATTTGGGCGATTTTGGAGGCGATTTTCACCATATGGATTTGGGTAAGTGTTCTCTACTCGATTTTGATTATAATTTATGAATCCATCTTCGTTTTTAGGATTTGATTGATGATTTTAAAGTGAAATTGAGGGAGTTAGGGTTTGAGTTTTGGAGAGTTTTATGTGAGGATTTGAGGGATCAAACGGAGTCCGATTTTGACAAATTTTATATGGTTAGACTCGGGATAGGACGAGGATTATTATTATTCTTCCATTTTTGACTGATTCCGAGACGTGGGCCCGAGGGCCGAGTTTTGGCCGATTTCGGATTTTTGGCATGTTTATGTAGTTTTTATTGTGTAATTCCATTCTTTAGACTATGTCGATAGTAGTATTATGATTATGGTTAGATTCGAAGATTTTGGAGACCGAGTCGAGGGACGAGGACATCCCGGAGTAGGATTTTATGATGTTAAGGTAAGTAACAGCTTTAACCCTGGCTTTGAGGGTATAAACCCGGAGAAATTGATATCATATGATTGTTTGGTAGTGATACCCACGCTAGGTGACGGGCGTGTGGGTGTGCATCGCGAGGGATTGAGACTTGGTCTGCCCGTGAGGCCAGGCCTAAAAGCTATTATCTGTGGTTATGTGTTTACTTGTTGTTGAACTCGTTTGCCTTCATGTTAGAGATCCTGTTTAGGTTTTATTCATGCTCACATTATTTGTACTCAATCATAGAAATTATTGTACATATTTACCTCAGTCTCTATTATTTGCTAATATGTTGTGATGCTTGATGTGGGCTGTGTTCCCTTATTTATTGATGATGGTGAGGTTAGTTAGGTACATGATTGAGTGAGGCCGAGGGACTGGTTGTGAGGATATTGATACCATAGCGCGTGAGTTGTCCGCGTAGCACGTGAGTTGACCGTGCGGATCCAGGTATTAATATGGTAGCACGTGAGTTGTTCGTGCTTAGCGCTTGGGCTTTGGGAGCCCCTCCGGAGTCTGTACACACCCCTAGTGAGTGCAGAGTGTTGAGTGTATCGAGTGTTGAGTGTTGAGTGNTCTCAGTTCATAGTTTTAGACGCTCGTGACTTAGTGACACCCCGATGTTTGGGACTCGTTTTCGTATTTTATATTATTTATATTTAGAGTTGGTTTAGTTTATCAGGAATTAAATTATTGGAAATGTTTTATTAAATTCTTATAATCAAATTAGTAGTAATATTTTGGGAAAAGGCTTGCCTTGTAACACGATAGGCGCCGTCACGATCATGGTTAGATTTTGGATCGTGATAAGTTGGTATCAGAGCCTAGGTTACATAGGTCTCACAAGTCATGAGCGTGTTTAGTAGAGTCTTGCGGATCGGTACGGAGACGTCTGTACTTATCTTCGAGAGGCTACAGAACCTTTAGGAAAACTTCACCTTCTTGAATTCTTATCGTGCGGTATCGATTCAGCTTGAAGTGTAACTCTTTGAATTCCTTCCATACATTCGTATTCGCACATGAGCGCTCAGTATCAGTTGTGCATCGACGAATTGTGATTCCCTGGATGAGGTGCGAAATGTGATTTTTGTGTGTTGATGTTGGGCCAGTCTAGAGGACTTGATGCTGGGTTTTGACTGTAGATTGAGCACTGAGGTGTTGATTGTGTGAGCACGTGTTTATATGTCCGTTGGTGTCCCTATTAGTGGGATTTGTGATTTGATGGCTATGTGGAGAGTATGATTTGAGGGCGAGATTATGTTCGGATTGATCGAATGTGACGAGAAGGGTTTACTTGAGATGTAGCAAGGACTAGTGGGTGTTTGATTTGTGACTTGATATAGCTTGTTCAGACTCTGTCTGATAAGAGGTTTATTACCAGCCTTTGGTTCATTTGGGCAGCTGTTATGATTAGAAATCATCATTGTGAGTGTTTGAATTATGTGGTATATCATGTGATTTCAGGTATGTTTTAGACTCGTTCAAGGACGAACGTTTTAAGAGGGGGAGAATGTAACGACCCGATCGTTCGTTATGAGAGTTACAGCCACATTTCCCCCATCCATGCTTATTTATATGTTGTTCAGCTGTGTTGAGTTGTATCGAGTTGGTAGGTTTGGGTTCGGAGTAGTTTTGGAGTGAAATGAACACTTAGTCTCTTAATTAGAAAGCTAAGTTAGAAAAGTCAACCGGAAGTTGACTTATGAGTAAATGAATTCGGATTTGGATTTTTATGATTCGATTAGCTTCGTTGGGTGATTTTAGACTTAGGAGTGTGTCCGGAATATAATTTGGAGGTCCGTGGTAGAATTAGGCTTGAATTGGCAAAAGTTGGAAGTTTAGAAGTTCTTAGGCTTGGATTCGAGGTTGATTTGGTGTTTTGGTGTTGTTTTGGGGTGTTCCGGAGGTTAAACTAAGTTCGGGTAGTGATATGTGACTTGTTGGAATTTTTGGTTGAGGTCCCGAGGGCCTCGGGTGAGTTTCGGATAGGTTTGGGTTGTGTTGCGCTCGTTTTCTTATGTTTCGACGCCGTTTCTTCAAGCATAAATGATATCATATTGAACAAATGAGCTCCGATTTCTTTTTTGATTGAAGCATTTGATCTGTATCGTAAATACGGACCCGTAGCAAAAAGAATCATCAAATTTGGACATCGTATGAGGATTTTATGATCATTTTACTAAAAATTAGGTTGCCAGATTTTTTTCAGAGTAATTACGAAATTGCCACTAGCAGCGTATTTAAAAATCTACACTATTTGCAAATATTAAAACCTACATATCTCTTCCGTTATAAGGTCAAATTGAGTGATTCAAAAGCCTAACATTACTAGAATTTCACAAGGAATCCATTGGAGGCATAAAATACGAGTTTTGGGATCGTTTGGCTCAAAAAACGAGGCGAAATAGCTGGTAGAAAATATACAAAATTAGGGTTTGTGCATTCGGTCATATTTTGAGTTGGGGAGCTCGGATTTGGGCGATTTTAGAGGCGATTTTCACCATATGAATTGGGGTAAGTGTTCTCTACTCGATTTTGATTATAATTTATGAATCCATCTTCGTTTTTAGGATTTGATTGATGATTTCAATGTGAAATTGAGGGAGTTAGGGTTTGAGTTTTGGAGAGTTTTATGTGAGGATTTGAGGGATCAAACGGAGTCCGATTTTGACAAATTTTATATGGTTAGACTCGGGATAGGACGAGGATTATTATTATTCTTCCATTTTTGACTGATTCCGAGACGTGGGCCCGAGGGCCGAGTTTTGGCCGATTTCGGATTTTTGGCATGTTTATGTAGTTTTTATTGTGTAATTCCATTCTTTAGACTATGTCGATAGTAGTATTATGATTATGGTTAGATTCGAAGATTTTGGAGACCGAGTCGAGGGACGAGGACATCCCGGAGTAGGATTTTATGATGTTAAGGTAAGTAACAGCTTTAACTCTGGCTTTGAGGGTATAAACCCGGAGAAATTGATATCATATGATTGTTTGGTAGTGATACCCACGCTAGGTGACGGGCGTGTGGGTGTGCATCGCGAGGGATTGAGACTTGGTCTGCCCGTGAGGCCAGGCCTAAAAGCTATTATCTGTGGTTATGTGTTTACTTGTTGTTGAACTCGTTTGCCTTCATGTTAGAGATCCTGTTTAGGTTTTATTCATGCTCACATTATTTGTACTTAATCATAGAAATTATTGTACATATTTACCTCAGTCTCTATTATTTGCTAATATGTTGTGATGCTTGATGTGGGCTGTGTTCCCTTATTTATTGATGATGGTGAGGTTAGTTAGGTACATGATTGAGTGAGGCCGAGGGACTGGTTGTGAGGATATTGATACCATAGCGCGTGAGTTGTCCGCGTAGCACGTGAGTTGACCGTGCGGATCCAGGTATTAATATGGTAGCACGTGAGTTGTTCGTGCTTAGCGCTTGGGCTTTGGGAGCCCCTCCGGAGTCTGTACACACCCCTAGTGAGTGCAGAGTGTTGAGTGTATCGAGTGTTGAGTGTTGAGTGCGAGTGCTGAGTGATGGAGTGACATTGCTGAGAGGTTGCATTTACTTTTGTTGTTGCTGCATTTATCTGTTAAATTTCTTTGTGGCATTTAGTGAGTTATGGAATTTACCTGTTTATTCCTGTTATTTTTAAAATTGTGAAAAATAAATAATTGGACTATTTCGCTCAGCTCGTCACTACTGCTCAGTTCCTTAGTTATTTCTGTTACTACTGAGGTGGTTGTACTTATACTATACCCTGCACTTTATGTGCAGATCCAGGTGAGTTAGAGCGCGGCGATCGTTGAGTTCAGACCGGCTTTAATTGGAGACTGCAAGGTAGCTGCCAGCGTCCGCAGGACCTTGTTACTCCTTTTATCATTTCTTCTTTGGATAGTTAGATCGTTTATTTATCTCAGTTCATAGTTTTAGACGCTCGTGACTTAGTGACACCCCGATGTTTGGGACTCGTTTTCGTATTTTATATTATTTATATTTAGAGTTGGTTTAGTTTATCAGGAATTAAATTATTGGAAATGTTTTATTAAATTCTTATAATCAAATTAGTAGTAATATTTTGGGAAAAGGCTTGCCTTGTAACACGATAGGCGCCGTCACGATCATGGTTAGATTTTGGATCGTGATAAGTTGGTATCAGAGCCTAGGTTACATAGGTCTCACAAGTCATGAGCGTGTTTAGTAGAGTCTTGCGGATCGGTACGGAGACGTCTGTACTTATCTTCGAGAGGCTACAGAACCTTTAGGAAAACTTCACCTTCTTGAATTCTTATCGTGCGGTATCGATTCAGCTTGAAGTGTAACTCTTTGAATTCCTTCCATACATTCGTATTCGCACATGAGCGCTCAGTATCAGTTGTGCATCGACGAATTGTGATTCCCTGGACGAGGTGCGAGATGTGATTTCTGTGTGTTGATGTTGGGCCAGTCTAGAGGACTTGAGGTCAGGTTTTGACTGTAGATTGAGCACTGAGGTGTTGATTGTGTGAGCACGTGTTTATATGTCCGTTGGTGTCCCTATTAGTGGGATTTGTGATTTGATGGCTATGTGGAGAGTATGATTTGAGGGCGAGATTATGTTCAGATTGATCGAATGTGACGAGACGGGTTTACTTGAGATGTAGCAAGGACTAATGGGTGTTTGATTTGTGACTTGATATAGCTTGTTCAGACTCTGTCTGATGAGAGGTTTATTACCAGCCTTTGGTTCTTTTGGGCAGCTGTTATGATTAGAAATCATCATTGTGAGTGTTTGAATTATGTGGTATATCATGTGATTTCAGGTATGTTTTAGACTCGTTCGAGGACCAATGTTTGTTTAAGAGGGGGAGAATGTAACGACCCGATCGTTCGTTATGAGAGTTATAGCCACATTTCCCCCATCTATGCTTATTTATATGTTGTTCATCTGTATTGAGTTGTATCGAGTTGGTAGGTTTGGGTTCGGAATAGTTTTGGAGTGAAATGAACACATAGTCTCTTAATTAGAAAGCTAAGTTAGAAAAGTCAACCGGAAGTTGACTTATGAGTAAATGAATTCGGATTTGGATTTTTATGATTCGATTAGCTTCGTTGGGTGATTTTAGACTTAGGAGTGTGTCCGGAATATAATTTGGAGGTCCGTGGTAGAATTAGGCTTGAATTGGCAAATGTTGGAACTTTAGAAGTTCTTAGGCTTGAATTCGAGGTTGATTTGGTGTTTTGGTGTTGTTTTGGGGTGTTCCGAAGGTTAGACTAAGTTCCGGTAGTGATATGTGACTTGTTGGAATTTTTGGTTGAGGTCCCGAGGCCTCGGGTGAGTTTCGGATAGGTTTGGGTTGTGTTGCGCTCGTTTTCTTATGTTTCGACGCCGTTTCTTCAAGCATAAATGATATCATGTTGAACAAATGAGCTCCGATTTCTTTTTTGATTGAAGCATTAGATCCGTATCGTAAATACGGACCCGTAGCAAAAAGAATCATCGAATTTGGACATCATATGAGGATTTTATGGTCATTTTACTAAAAATTAGGTTGTTAGATTTTTTTCAGAGTAATTACGAAATTGCCACTAGTAGCGCAGTTAAAAATCTACACTATTTGCAAATATTAAAGCCTACATATCTCCTTCGTTATAAGGTCAAATTGAGTGATTCAAAAGCCTAACATGACTACAATGTCACAAGGAATCAATTGGAGGCATAAAATACGAGTTTCGGGATCGTTTGGCTCGAAAAACGAGGCAGGATAGCTGGTAGAAAAATATACAAAACTAGGATTTGTGCATTCGGTCATATTTTGAGTTGGGGACCTCAGATTTGGGTGATTTTGGAGGCGATTTTCACCATATGAATTGGGGTAAGTGTTCTCTACTCGATTTTGACTATAATTTATGAATCCATCTTCGTTTTTAGGATTTGATTGATGATTTCAAAGTGAAATTGAGGTAGTTAGGGTTTGAGTTTTGGAGAGTTTTATGTGAAGATTTGAGGGATCAAACGGAGTCCGATTTTGACAAATTTTATATGGTTAGACTCGGGAGAGGACGAGGATTATTATTATTCTTCCATTTTTGACTGATTCCAAGACGTGGGCCCGAGGGCCGAGTTTTAGCTGATTTTGGATTTTTGGCATGTTTATGTAGTTTTTATTGTGTAATTCGACTCTTTAGACTATGTTTATAGTAGTATTATGATTATGGTTAGATTCGAAAATTTTGGAGACCGAGTCGAGGGACGAGGACATCTCGGAGTAGGATTTTATGATGTTAAGGTAAGTAATAGCTTTAACTCTGGCTTTGAGGGTATAAACCTGGAGAAATTGATATCCTATGATTGTTTGGTAGTGATACCCACGCTAGGTGACGGGCGTGTGGGTGTGCACCGCGAGGGATTGAGACTTGGTCCGTCCCGTGAGGCCAGGCCTAAAAGCTATTATCTATGGTTATGTGTTTACTTGTTGTTGAACTCGTTTGCCTTCATGTTAGAGATCCTGTTTAGGTTTTATTCATGCTCACATTATTTGTACTTAGTCATAGAAATTATTGTACATATTTGCCTCAGTCTCTATTATTTGCTAATATGCTGTGATGCTTGATGTGGGTTGTGTTCCCTTATTTGTTGATGATGGTGAGGTTAGTGAGGTACATGATTGAGTGAGGCCGAGGGACTGGTTGTGAGGATATTGATACCATAGCGCGTGAGTTGTCCGCGTAGCACATGAGTTGACCGTGCGGGTCCAGGTATTTATACCATAGCGCATGAGTTGTCCGTGTAGCACGTGAGTTGACCGTGCGGATCCAGGTATTGATATGGTAGCACGTGAGTTGTCCGTGCTTAGCGCTTGGGCTTTGGGAGCCCCTCCAGAGTCTGTACACACCCCTAGTGAGTGCAGAGTGTTGAGTGTATTGAGTATTGAGTGTTGAGTGTTGAGTGTTAAGTGCGAGTGCTGAGTGTTGGAGTGACATTGCTGTGAGGTTGCATTTACTTTTGTTGTTGCTGCATTTACCTGTTAAATTTCTTTGTGGCGTTTACTGAGTTATGGAATTTATCTGTTTATTCCTGTTATTTTTAAAACTGTGAAAAATAAATAATTGGATTATTTCGCTCAGCTCGTCACTACTGCTCAGTTCCTTTGTTATTTTTGTTACTACTGAGGTGGTTGTACTCATACTACACCCTGCACTTTATGTGCAGATCCAAGTGAGTTAGAGCGCGGCGATCGTTGAGTTCAGGCCGGCTTTAATTGGAGACTGCAAGGTAGCTACCAGCGTCCGCAGGACCTTGTTACTCCTTTTATCATTTCTTCTTTGGACAGTTAGACCGTTTATATATCTCAGTTCATAGTTTTAGACGCTCGTGACTTAGTGACACCCCGATGTTTGGGACTCGTTTTCGTATTTTATATTATTTATATTTAGAGTTGGTTTAGTTTATCAGGAATTAAATTATTGGAAATATTTTATTAAATTCTTATAATCAAATTAGTAGCAATATTTTGGGAATAGGCTTGCTTTGTAACACGATAGGCGCCATCACGACCATGGTTAGATTTTGGGTCGTGACAACTTCTTTCAAAGCTGGCTTTTCTTTTGTGTATACGTACTCCTTTACATTAGACTTTAGACCCCCTATTGATCCAGTCATTATTGAATTCTGCCACTTCTTCAATGTGTATTTAGGGCAAATTGGCCCTATTGTATGGAGGGTTGGTCCATGTTTAAGGTATTTGGCTAATTTGGCTCAATTGCTTTTCACCTTTTTTCATCTAATCCATCTCTACTCTCCTAAATTATTCCTTCATGGGATTTTTACTCTGGTGGCGAGGAGTAAGAGAGTTTTAGTCAGCCCTGAGGATGATAAAGATCGTGGCTGGTACGCCCGATTTGTTGTTGCTCCTACAAAAGGGTTAGTAGGTAAAGAAAATATGCCCTTCTCTGAGAAGTGGAACTTTGCACGTAAGTTTTCCTTACAACTTTCTCTCCATTTTTTTAAGAGTTTGTACTTCCCGTAACTGTTTTAGCTTTCTTTTTCAGCAACCACGAGAACTGTATAAAGAGATTCCCAAATTCCGTGGTTGGGTAAAAAAATTGTTAACAATTGTTCCGATGGAAGTAAGGTCTTGGAAGTACCTTTCAAACAAGTTTGGTTGGAAGGTTAAGACTCACCGTAAAATTTTTATTTTCTCCTTTTTCCTTCATTCATTCTCTCTTTTGAATTTATTAACCCTTCTTTTTATCAGGGTTTCCTATTCGAGGTGTGAGTGCTGAGTCAATTGCAGCTTCTAGACTTTCTTTGGCAAGAGCTCAAGAGATAATCTTGAGTTCTTCATCAAAAAGAAAAGCTGATCGACCACAGGATTCTGAAGATGAAGAGGAGCGGGATGGAAGCTCTTTAGTGCGTAAGCCGTGGGCTAGAAGACGTGTCATTTCGGATGACGAAGCTACTCCTCCTCGTTTTATTTTTTGTGACGGAGCCTACTGAAGCCACTTTATTGAGTTCTGATGAAGAGATGCTCGTGGCACCTCGAGACTCTGCTGATCACCTCTTTTCACGTAGGTTTGACAATGAAAGTTTTGACTTGGTTGCTGAGGAAATGTCTCTTGCCTCTTTTCCTGTGTCAGTTCCAATGGAATCCCATGTGCCCGTTCCTACTGTCGTTGTTTCTGCTCCGCCCGAAGCTATTATAACTTCTTCGACCGTTCCTGCCGCCAGTACTTCTCGTAATGAAATTGATTCTTCAAGTGGTAGTAGGGAAATGAAGCAAATTACCATTGAGGTTCCTGCTGATGGTAATCTTCTGAAGAAGCCAGGCTAGGCTGATGTATGGCTAAAACCCTTGATTGGTTCGGTGTAAAAGTCAAAACTAGAAAGTCATAGGTCTTTGACTTGGATGAACGATATTGTGCAATCATCATTGAAGGTATAGACTTTTCTTTTTAACTTATGTAATTTTCCTTTTACTAGGATTTTCACCCTTTTCTTTACGTAGATCAATCTCATCGGTACGGAGATGATGAAAAAGGTTTCCCATACGGAGCAGTTGATGCATGACTGTCAGATTAAGGCCGATAAATGGAAAGAGCAATATGAAAGTCTCCAGCTTGAGATGGAAGTTTTAGAGGAGAACAAGTGTGCCTTGGAGCAGCAGATAAAAGTCATGGCAGGGGAGCTTGCAGTTGAGAAAGCCTCTTCCAACCAGGCGGGCAAGGACAAGCACCTTCTTGAGTCATCTTTTGCTGAACAACTCTCTAAGGCTACAGAAGAGATCAGAGGTCTGAAAACCTTGTTTGATGAGAAAGAAGTTTATGCAGGTGAGCTTGTTCAAACGCTCACCCAAGCCCAAGAAGATCTCCGAGTGTCTACCGATAAAGTTAAGTTTTTGGAGAGTTCACTTGCCCCTTTACAGGCTTCTTATGATGCTGCTTTAGCCGAGAAGGAAAAGCTTAAGAATGAAATTGATCATTGGCAGATAGACTATGAAGCTCTTAAAGACAAAGCTGCTGTTGAAGTAAGTTGGGCCATTTTGAACACGCGCCATGACAGTCTTATGGAAGTAAGCCAGGAAGGTTTTAACTTGGATGCTGAGATAGCAAAGATTAAAGAAATAATCGAATAGACTCAACAAAGCCAAAGTTTTTCTTCGCCCATGGTTGATACTCCCGAAGGTGTTGAAGCTAATCCT
>NC_031994.1:82481440-82510119 GCF_001879085.1 Nicotiana attenuata
TGGGATGGGGAACTAGTGTTTACAAGAAAGTAAAGCAAACAGTAGCACATAAGCATTTCAATGTCAAATTCTGCAGAAGGTAGACATAGGCGAAAAGACTGTAAATAAACACATTGGGATGATGCTGGGAATTGAATCAAGACATACCAGTTTTAAAAAAGATAAGCAAAGAAAGCGGCGATCTTGTGAAAGCCAAAGTGCAGACAAGAAAATTCAGAAAAGGTTGTGAGAATTATAAGCGTGAAGTCTGAAGTGTATTCCGTGTGTTGTGAAAAGAAAAGGCCGGGTATTTATAGTGTGAAAGTCATGAGAAATAAGGTAAGAAAATAATTGAAGTTTGATTTTCAATCAGTCACATAAGACTCCCTTCAGTTAAGGGATTCAAATTCAAACGGGTATAAAACCAACTAAGGAAAGAAATTAATCAAACTCTTTGTGCAAAGCATGCAATTGAGGGTAAATACATAAAAGGTTATTTTAAGGACAAGGTTTTCTGAAAGTACACAGTTGTATAATTAAGGAAAGAGAATCAATTGACAGCCACGAAATCACAAGTCCAAATATTTGGTGTGAAGAAAAAGGTTTTACTCAAGGAAAATTAGTACAATCAATTAAAGCACTCAAAAAGATTCAGATTCAATTACTAGTTGAAATCCTTTTAAAGAAAGATTCAACACACATATAAAAGCACACAGACATGCCTAAACACGAAGAATTTTGCCATGACCTTGTAAAATCAATAGAAAGAATCGAATACGGAGATGGAGAGGCAAGTAGTCAAAAACAGGCTTAGTGGCTTCTTTTAGAAGCTCATAAGAAAGCACGCAAACAAGTAGAAATTTCAAAGCAAATAGAGTGAGGAAACTAGTTTCGAAGCGTAGTGAGGGAACAACTGACAGTAGAAGAAACAGTAGAAGAACCAGTAGAAGAAACAGTAGAAGAAATACATGCTTATAGAGGATGAAGATAGCAGAGCATGGTAAAAAAAACGGGAATCATAGCGTAGAAAACACAGTAGGAGAATATGCCAGGACGGAGTATAGAAAACACAGCAAAAGAACATTCAATCACGGAGTATGAAACTCAGTAGAAGAACACCTAAGAACATAATAGAGCAAGTATAAGAACATAGTGGAAAGCGAGTGAGAACATGATACAGGAACACAATAAGAGAAACAATACAAATAATAAAGAAAGCAAAAATCATAAAAACACTTGAATGCTTTCCAGAAACCCTAAATCGGAAAAGAAGGGTTTTCAAAGGAAAACTTAGGGAAATCGTTAAATAATTCACGCATAGCAAAGATACATAACAGATCTAAAAGGAATCGGAGAAAAACCTCGAATAGTTAGGGTTTCGAAAGAAACCTAGAGTGAGAAAGGCTTTAAAAGGATCCGATCTAAGTCGGATAGAGTCAGAACCAGACTCAGGAGACTAGATTATGCCGGAACAAGGCCGGAAATGGCCAGAAATGGCCTGAAACCTCGAGTCGGCGAAGATCTGAGTGAAGACCCTCGAAGTCTGTCCTCGATCCTTCGAGCATCTGGCTCACAGGAGTAGTAGGAGGTGAGTATGAGGTTTCCATGGCCTGAGAAGCCATGGATTCCGGTGGGAATCGAAAGGGATTAGGGTTAGTTTGGGCGGCAGCGGCTAGGGTTTGAACGGGGTTGCAGAGAGGATTGGAGAGGAAAGGGATTCAAGGGAGGTGGGTAAAGGGGAAATGATTTAGGGTTGAGGGTGTTGGTGGATTAAAAAAGGAAAGGATGCGTGTGAGCCGTTGATCTGTTAGATCAACAGCTGGGATTAAAAGAAAAGGCCTGGGCGGGTTATTTGAGTGGGTCAGGGGCGGGTAATTTAGGAATTGGGTCAGGTTTGGATATAAAATAGGTCTGGGAAATTGGGGGTTTGATTTTGGCTAAAATTGAAATGGTAATGGGCTATATATTAAATAGCCAATTTCTCCCTTTTTAATTTAATTAAAATAGTTAATATGATTTTAAAAGCAAATTGAAAGCACTGAATTAATTAATAATATATAAATGTTAATCTAAAAATACTGGGAATAATTTTATAATTGTAAAACGCTATTAATCGTAATATAGGCTATAATTGCAATTTTATGCAATTTAGCTTAAAAAATATCAAATAAATTTATAAAAATATGCAAAAATCACCTTAATTATATTGTGGTGTAAATATGAGGATGGAAATAAATTACTCACCAAAATGATTATTTGGGAATAATTATTGGATTTTGTAATGCTAAAATAAATAATAAAATGATTTTAAAAAGCTTTAAATATTGAAAAAAAAATATCAAAATTCTTGGGCATGCTTATATATGCATGTACATGCTATTTTGAGAATATCCTGAGTATAAAAATATGTAGGGAAAAATTGGGTATCAACTATTATTACCAAGATTATCAACGCTCACCTGTCTGGAGGCGACCAATTGTTGAAACAATCTGTGTGGCTGGCTGGGATCCAATATGGATAAAGCCGAGAATTACCCTAAACTCCCAATCTCTCACTTGGGAAGCTACGTGTTGTCTAACAATCATCAACAATCGTTTGCTGCCATCCAGAAACACTGCAGATGTTAATGGGCCAAGAGCAGCCGCGATTTGTAACCCACCACGATATTGATGTGGCCCGGCTCATTCAGAATGAAATGTTCATTCGCTCCCCGGAAATATTCAAAGGGTTCTACTTCCCTTCCCTGGTCACCAAGCTGTGTCGTGCTTCACGAGTTCCTGAAAGTCCCATAGTAGATGGGAGGTTGCCATTAAAAGCCCCATTCAAGGCTAGCAAAATCATAGTTGGGAAAGAGCAGGCTGTGGAGGATGATGATGATGATGAGGGAGCTATGCATGCTGCCACCCCACCGGTGCAGATTGTTGATGAGGCGGGCCCATCACAGGCCCGCTGGAGTACCCGGATGACAGCCTTGGAACAGGAGATGGCTGGCCTACGCACTTCGGTCAATGACCTGAATGCTAGAGTTGACACTTTGGCCACTCAATGTGCTAGGTCAGAGAAAACGATCATGGGCTAGCTCCGAGCGCTAGCAAGAGCGTGTCACCTCGATCCTGGCACCGTCTTCGATCAGGACTGAGCACCGGGGAAGTCCCCTTACCTTGCTCTACTTTAATTTCTTTGACATGGGGACATGCCAAATCATTAAGTGTGGGGTGGGGGAAGGTTGTTGTTGTTGTACAATTGTATTGTTTGGTGTTGTTGGTTATTGTTAATTAACTTCGACTTGGCCCGAAGACGGACACCTCTCGGCGGGTCTTTAAACCACAATTCTTTTCCAAGGGTTTCCATTTGAACCGGGTGTAGTTAGTTTTTTTCTTTTTGTTAGTTTAGGAATATTTGGGCGAGGAAAGATTAGAAATAGGATGCCTTGACTCCATGGTACCTTGAATAGAGATTGCTTTAGTGTGACACTTAGGCTCATTAGTTGACACTAGCAATAAAGCCTTAAATTGTGTGTTCTTGAGTTGGCTTAAGGACTTTGAGCAGAGTGTCGGATGGTCCTAACTAAATTGAGTCATGTGCCATGTTTGAGTGAGGCTTTGTGTATTCTATGCTAACACTTAATTCCTCGAACTTGCCCTGTGTGTATGAAGCGGAATGGTAGTCTTAATTGGTCTGGAAAGTGATATAGGCATTTCCTTGTTGAACCTATCTATATATGTTTTGATCCACCTGAGTGTATATATCCTAGCTAACCCCTTTGAGCCTGTAATCCTGTTTCCTTGGCAACCACATTACAAGCCTTACCCAAGTTTTGAAGTACCTATCTTTTTGAACCCTATCACCTCTTAGAACCACTTGATTGTAATGAATATGGAAAAACTAAAGTGTGGGGTGGCTGGTTGGGCTTTCGAGTGGAACCAAGAAGACATAAAAACAAAAGGGGTGCACTGTGTGATAAAAAATATTAGAAGCCCCCAGAATCTAAAAAAAAGGAGAAGAGACTGAGCTGAATAATTTTTAAAAGAATAAGTCTCAAAATATTGGCGGTCTTTAAAAGAGAAAGTGTGTTTAAAGAAGTAGGGGGGTTTAATTCAATGATGTAAAGGTGGAATGAAGGTTTGATAAAGGTATGGGCTTAAAAGTGGAAAGTGTATTGAAGTGCTTAGGGAGGTGTAGTCACTATACCCATATGTATCCTACCTGTCCCGCAGCCAACATTACAACCAAATAAAGTCCTACTTGATTCTAGACCAAATGGGCTCGATTAGTCGAGTATTACACTACGGGCAAGCCTATGGTGCGTTGTTTGTGGAATAAGAATTTATTTCTGAGGGTGAGTGAAATCTTACGTATTTGAATTCCTTAGTGTGTGAATTGTAATGACCATGACACAAGTCTCTTTTGTGGTGAGTAGGCACGTGATTCATGAAGGGAAGGTAAGTCTGGACCTCTGACTAAGAGTATGAAAGCCGGTTAGGGATATTACGTGGCTAGAGAGAGAGTTCACTCTTGAGGTTAGGATGTTAAGCTAAGGTAATCTACCCATGTGAATTATTCTTGGTATAAGGAGTAAGGAAGTGATCAGAGATTATTAGGCCTATAGAGTGTGCTTTTGTTGCTAGAGGACTAGCAACAGTTTAAGTGTGGGGTGTTGATAGTAGCCTATATTATTTGATGTAGATGCTATTTATGCTCTAAATTAACCATACTTTATTGATGTTTTAAGTGCTAAATTATAACAAAATGCTCTAATTGAGGTTTTTATGCTTTGCAGGAGCTACTCCGAGTTAGGAGAAGGATAATGAGTGTTTTGGGGTCAAAAAATAAAGATACAAGGCCAATCGAGAAGAGCCCGGATGAAAACGAGCAAGAAAAGGCGAAGAAAAACTGGGCAACAGTCCACAGCGACCGCGGTCGGGCCGCGGGTGGAATGCGGTGAAAGAAAGGCGAAAAATAGAAAGTTTAAAATGACCACGGTCAGACCGCGGTTGGCCCGCGACCGCGGTCGATCTGGAGAAGGCCAAGAAAGTTTAAGGGCTAAAGTATAAAGCGTAGGAAACTTATCCTAACCCTATATAAACTCAACAAACTCGCCCAAGTTAAGGTTAAGCTTGTTTTTAGACTCAATTGGAGGCAAGAACAAGTGTGAGAAGATCAAGACATCATTAGAGTTTTTCATTCTTCTTTTTGTTATCATTACTTTGTGAATTATGAATGATTTTATAGTTTTATCTTGTTTTACCATGAGTAGCTAAACATTTAATCTAGGGTTGATGGAACCAATTGTTAGATGAAGTTTTGACTCAGTTTTGTTATAATCGAGCCGGGTTTATTATATGATTGTTCAACTATGTTTTATATGGTTATTAATTGAATGGGCCCTTCATTAATCATGTCTAATCGCCTTGTATTGCTTGAGAAAGAATACCAGGTTAGATTGTTGTTGAACAACACCACTTTTTGGTAATTGAAGAGATTCATTACTTGAATTTAAAAGTGGGGTTAGAGATAACGAAACTTTGGTGGGATAATTCAGAGCTGCATAAATTATCAGCTAGAGTAGTTCGAGAGAATGCTCTAGTAAATTATCGTAGTTGATCGAGAGATAATTACGGTAACCCATAGCTCATAATCCTCATAGAGTATTACGGCGAGATTACAGCCAAAGAGTTAAGAATTAATCTAGAAATCGGGGAAGTCATTACCCTAGATCTTTTTACCATTGAATTATCTTTAATTTGGTATATTGTTAGTTTTAATATTATTTTAATTTATGTCACGACCCAAACCAATGGGCCGCGATGGGCACCCGGTACCTTACTCAACCGAGTACCTACGTAACGTATCTTTCGCATCATGCTATCATAGGTAAATGAGCCAAAGAGGCTATCGTGTGATAAATAGAATAAAACATGGGGAAATACTCGACATTGGACGATCCAACATGTAATCCAAACTTATACATATGACGTACATGCCTATAAGGCCGGCATGATCCTTTATATACTTAAAGCATAGGCCGACAAGGCCATACAAGAATCCGTATACATGACATCTGTCTACAAGCCTCTAAGAATACATAATATCGTAAAGGTCGGGACAGAGCCCCGCCATACCAATCAATGGATGTACTAATCATACTGACCAAATAAGCAACTCCGGAGCAAATGAAATGTACCAATATCTTCCGTTGAGCTGATAGCCTACTTGGTGGACTCTTGACCTGTCTATCGGGACCTGCGGACATGAAACACAACGTCCCTAGGAAAAAGGGACGTCAGTACAAATAATTTACCGAGTATGTAAGGAATGAAAATCAGTAAACAATAGACATGAGAGAAACATGGAATAAAAGACTCGACATGTAAATCTGAATAGCTCCGTGAAATCCTTTAATATTTAAAATGTCATGCATATACGTATAAATGCCATACCATGCATGGGTATATGTGTTCATAACTTTATCAAGCCTCTAAGGGCATCCCATCAGATCATCTCGGCCACCGTGGGCAAATCATCAACGTATACCAGCTGATCAGGTGGTGGTGCGTTAATAACGTCATAACCTTTTCCCATATCCCATATATATATAGATACATATATACGCGTATATAACGCCATCTGGTCATGGGTCAATGTACATGAATGCAATGCATGAAAAGTACATCAATAAAATCTTTCAGAGTGTCATAAGACCATTATACCTTTGTGTAATATCATGAAGTAAAATTTTTTTTTCAACTAACATAGTTTTCTGAGACCCATGAACAGATGATAGAAAAATATGACACATGGGGAATCAAGAACAAAAGCATTTCTAGTATTTCTATGAATAGAGTAATTGATGAAAATTGTGCATTTGCTCATTTCGCTTGTGTCGTATAGATCATGCCAAAAGAAAGAAGGGATAGCCTTAACATACCTGAGTCGATTCTCTTGAATATCTCTCTAACACACGTTAATTGTGACGAAACACGTAACAGCGGATCGAAGTAGGAGAAAATCTGTATGATTATTTTGAGAAAGAGTACACCGTACTCCCTTATAATTGCCCAATTCTCACGTTCCGATATATGAGACTTTTATGCCCAATTCTCTTATTCTTAAGAATGAATAGAAGACGTTTATGCCCAATTCTCATATTCTTAAGAATGAATATAAGACTTTTATGCTCTTAAGAGTTGATATGGCCTTTCTTTAATAAATGGATATGCTCCTACTTTCTTAAGAATTGCCAACTTCACATTTCAACTTTTGCCATGTTCTGTAATGACTTGAAGAGTCATTTATTGATTTAAGGGGGCTGCCACGTGAGTTCCCCTCACTTATCCAATTGTACACCCCTTTTTCTTAATCAATCCATTGATTCCTCCACTAGTCCATTAATACCAATTACCCACATAATTAAGAATTATCTCAAAATACATAAAATACTATTTACTTTTAATACACTTTATATACTTTACTATCATAGCCATATGGTACCTTGTATGGTACTAGTCCATAAATATCGGGTATTTTAGCTTGGGCCGTATTTGATCCCAAAATGCCAAATTTCGACGAAATTTATTTTTTTCGATTTGCTAACCCTCTCACCTTCATGAATTTACTCATTACTTGTTTGAAATAGCATAATATTTGTGACCTCAAAATAATCTCATTCTCGAGCTTGCGTCGATAAACTTACGACGAAACTTTAACGTCCAAAAATGCGAGATATAACATCTCATTTTCGAGCCTTCATTAATTTATTTCTGGCGTACTTCCACGTACGAAAATATAGGGTGTAACATCATCCCCTCCTTTGGAATATTTGTCCTCGAATGTTGACTGGTGCACTTATCATTTTCATGACGTATGCCTTTTGAATACTTTAGTACTCTCCTTGCCATCTAGACAACCGTTCTGTGAATAATTCCAAAGGCCACGACATTCCCCCTTTAGGGCTTTTTCTCACACTATGACTTATGGTCGGAATCCTTCCGATCTCATAACTGTTGTTACCTTGTATCATGCAGCCTGTACGACTTTGATCTTGTAAGTGCGCCTATGCGACTCTTCTCCCCTTTTTCCTTCAGCTTTTAGCCAATCTTTAGGCCTCATTTTGTAAACATATACAGAGCTTGACAAGGTGCCCCCCTGGGCATCTATAGCTATACTTGAAGTTCTTTGCTCGGTTGTACTTACGAATATTGCTATATCTTATTCATAGACCCGTCTATCCATCCGTATGACTTTACTGCATCGAAGTAGTTTTTACTGTGAGCACGTGATTTTTGCCCCACAAGAATTACTCCTACAGGATTCCAAGGAATTAGATTTTTCTTTTAATTGTTTGTTATTTTAGGGATTATTGTAGAATTCTTCTAATTATTTGCATTTTTATGTGCATGTTTAATTTTATTTAATTCATGAAAAATACAAAAATATATTGCATTTGCATTTAGGATTTAACTTTATATTTTTAGATTAATTAGTAAATTAGTTGTTTTATAAAATACGAAAAATCGCAAAAAATAGTTCATTTTGCATTTTAACTCTTTAATTTTGAATTTTATAGTTCTTCTTTAAATTTAGGACTTAACTAAGTATTGTAAATATTATGTTGAGTATTTAATATAATTTGGTAGGTTTATTTAGTTTTTAAGAGTTAATTTAGGTTTTTATTTTAATTTGAAAAGAAAAAGAATTTTGAAAATTGAAAGAAAAGAAAAAGGAAATGAGAAGGCTGATTTTTGGGCCATTTTGATTAAATTCCGCCAGGCCCAAACGATTTTGCCCATTACCCGTCCAAATCCAGGCCTAAATCGCCCCATCCCCGGTCCGCCCCTTCAATTGACCAAACGACCCTGTTTTTCAATTTCCAATCGGAGCCGTTGATCTCACTTGATCAAACGGTCGAGAACTAACTTGTTTGAAAATATATAACTGTCTGAATGGTTTGACCCCCCCCCCCCGTCCCATCTCTCTCACTCATCTCCTCTTCAGAGACCCTCAAGAAACCCTAGCGCCGCCCCAAATCCCCCACCTTCTCCGGTGGCGGCGCCGCCTCCAATCAACCCCAAATTAACACCACAAAACCCCCATGGCCGCCTCTTCCCCATTCCTTGACAAACTTCCCCCGAATCCATCTACAATGGTTCGAATCTTGAATCTAAGGTTGAAGCCCTAAGCCCCAAAATCAACTTCTTTTGAATATGTGGCATGCATGACCATAGGCTTCCGGTTTTTTTCGAGTTTTGAAGTCTAATTCAACGCGAAATTGATGTTGTTCGTTTGTTCTTGACAAAGAACAAGTGATTAGCATCAGTTTCGTTTAAATTAGGGTATCCAGCATTATTTCGAGTTAAGTTAATAAGTTTTCTTCATTTTTTCTATCAGTTTTTTGTTGTTTCACCATCTATTCCCCTTCTCTTTCTTCTACTTTTCTTTAGTTAGTTTCTTCTGATGAATTTAGTGAAATTTTTTACTTCTGAATCTAGGTCTTTTCTTTGGTTGTTTGGTGTTCATATCTATTCCGTTGCTTTCCAGTTTTTCCTTATTTTTTTAAACTTTTAAAAGCTGTTCGTTAATTTTGTTTGGTTTGTTCGTTTGCATGTTTAACTTTTATTTAGGTCGTGTTAAGCTTCTGATTTTTGTTTTAGTCTTATAAATTAGCTTAATTAGATGTTTTTTGATTTGGTCATCTTGCTTAATTCTAATTTTATTTATATTACTTAAAAATCAGTCAAGCCTTTAGTTTGAAAATATTCAAATATTTCTTTTCCTGTTTCTCATTGAATCACTAAAATTGATTTCTGATTTGGTTTGGGCTTTGGGTTCATTTCTGACCCATTTTCAAAGGAAGCCCATTCATTGTGGTTTATGTCTTGGGTCAGAATTGACCCATGTGGTTTGATGGTAATTGACAAGGGTTCTAAGGGTAGTCTAGGGATTTTAGCCTAGGGAATCTTGTGTAACTGATTTAGGAAGCTGCTAGGAAGGTGGGTTTGGGACTTGTTTAAAAAATAGATTTTGAAATTAAGGACTGAATAGCAAAAACGAAAATTAAAAAAAAAGGAGTAAAGGGCAAAAACTGAAATCATTTCTACTGCCCTAAAACTTCTCTATAAAAGGCTGATTACTTCACTCTCAAGTCAGATTTTTGAGAGAATGATAAAACACTGAAATTTAGAAAAAACAGCTGAGTTTTCAAATACTGAAATTCTTTGCAGTTTCTGGTAAAAAAATTGGTTCAGCTTCCTGTTTGTTCTAGTATCTGAAAGTTACAAGGAATTTCTGGGTCATTTTCGAGTCTAAAATTGGTTTTCAAGTCTGGTTGTTGCTGATTTACTGAATCGAATCTGCTGCTGCTGTTTCTTCTTAAACTCCTAGCTCATTTTTCTTGTTGTTTGTTGCTGTAACCAGGTACTCACTGAATCCTATTGACATGTTGAAATGGAAGAGTTTTGAAGCTGGTTAATTAAGTCAAAAATCAGTGATATCTCTGTTGTTTTTTGCAACCATTTGGTTCTGCAATTAATTTAACCTTCTTCATGTCATGTTTGTTCTTTTCTATTTTTGGTTTTAAGCTTTGTTTGTAATACTGGATAAACTATTCCCTCCAGTCATTTAGTCTAAACGAGTTGATTTTGTGTTTGTACGAATGGACTGTTAATATTACTGCAGTAGAGACTTCAGCTGAATTAAACATATTTTAGATCCACTCTAGTCTGCTGAAATCAGTGTTTGTTTGTGGTGATTTTTGTTTGAGTCTGCTAAAGTGATGTGTATAGGTTTGGGACTAAAGATTTTCAGTTTGAACCTATACTAGTAAATGTATTCATTTTCTTGGAGAATCATATTAGTTGTTTTGGTCATAGGTCATGGATTATATTTCAAGAGATGAAATAATTGCATATGGATTACTGTAGCAATAAGATTACATATTCATTATAGTGCGTGACTCGGCTTCAAGGGTGCATTCTGTATTGGCTTTCAGTTGTTAAGAAATGTTAGCATTTGTTTTAATCTCCAGGTTTTGGTTTTCATAAAATTGCAATTTACTTCAATAAATGATAATGAATCACAAATCTGGGCTGTTGTCATTAGCCCAGTTGTGCCCGATTTTTTCCCTCTGACAACCTGGTTCTTGGTTTGGGCTTCACGTCGAGCCCAAACCAACATTTCTAGTATCTGAAAGTTACAAGGAATTTCTGGGTCATTTTCGAGTCTAAAATTGGTTTTCAAGTCTAGTTGTTGCTGATTTACCGAATTGAATCTGCTGCTGTTGTTTCTTCTTAAACTCCTAGCTCATTTTTCTTGTTGTTTGTTGTTGTAACCAGGTACTCACTGAATCCTATTGACATGTTGAAATGGAAGAGTTTTGAAGCTGGTTAATTAAGTCAAAAATCAATGATATCTCTGTTGTTTTCTGCAACCATTTGGTTCTGCAATTAATTTAACCTTCTTCATGTCATGTTTGTTCTTTTCTATTTTTGGTTTTAAGCTTTGTTTGTAATACTGGATAAACTATTCCCTCCAGTCATTTAGTCTAAACGAGTTGATTTTGTATTTGTATGAATGGACTGTTAATATTACTGCAGTAGAGACTTCAGCTGAATTAAACATGTTTTAGATCCACTCTAGTCTGCTGAAATCAGTGTTTGTTTGTGGTGATTTTTGTTTGAGTCTGCTAAAGTGATGTGTATAGGTTTGGGACTAAAGATTTTCAGTTTGAACCTATACTAGTACATGTATTCATTTTCTTGGAGAATCATATTAGTTGTTTTGGTCATAGGTCATGGATTATATTTCAAGAGATGAAATAATTGCATATGGATTACTGTAGCAATAAGATTACATATTCATTATAGTGCGTGACTCGGCTTCAGGGGTGCATTCTGTATTGGCTTTAAGTTGTTAAGAAATGTTAGCATTTGTTTTAATCTACAGGTTTTGATTTTCATAAAATTGCAATTTACTTCAATAAATGGTAATGAATCACAAATCTGGGCTGTTGTCATTAGCCCAGTTGTGCCCGATTTTTTCCCTCTGACAACCTGGTTCTTGGTTTGGGCTTCACGTCGAGCCAGCTACTTCATGTAACTGTCATAAGTAGTTTTGCCATGGCAATTGGGCCTGTAGCCAATTTAGGCCCATTTAACAACCAAACGCTGGTTTCGTTCTTGCTAGTTTATCAGTTATTATGTTTAGCTTAAACAGTTGCTTAAAAATAAAATTAGAAATTCCCCTTAGTCTTTTAATCAACTAATTAGATCCTTTAATTAGTTTGAGGTGCACCATATTAGCCAAACATATAAATCATGGCCCTCACCTAATTATTTTAACTCTTTAGAAATCGAGGTGTGCCATTAGCTGAATTTGCCATGGCCCTCGCAAACCTTGTTATTAACTTGAAAGTGCGTAGTTGCTTTAGGCGCGTTTATCTTAAATTAATTTCCTAAATTTGGGTGTGCATTTCATGTGACCCAACTCCAATTCTCAACAACGTTAAATAAATTATGTCGTAGACCGCGGGTGCATTTCATGTGGCGTTGTCCAAGATGTGTTTTAAATAACGTTGAAGCTTCCTAAAAATAATTAAAAGCGGCTAATAAGTTAAAAATATACCATAGGTTAAAACATGTATTAAAATCAGATAATAGGCCAATTATAATAGTTTAAGCAACCATGCTAGAACCACGAAACCTGGAAATGCCTAACACCTTCTCCCGAGTTAATAGAATTCCTTACTTAGAATTTCTGGTTCGCAGACTTCAAAAGGAAAGTCGAATTTCCTCGATTTGTGATTTAAAAATAAATCGGTGACTTGGGACACCAAAATAAACTATCCCAAGTGGCGACTCTGAAGAAAATCAAATAAATAATCCCATTTCGAATAATGTCACTTAAATTGGAAAAACTCCCTTATACCCCCTCATCGGGTGGTAAAAAAGGAGGTGTGACAGCTCTGGCGACTCTGCTGGGGATCAAAACCCAGAACTTCGGTTCAGGGTTTAAGAATTCGATCTTAGAATAACTGTTATAGTTGGCTTGTTTTATCTGATTTTTACATGTTAAGCCTCGTGTGCTAAATGTCGCTTTTACCGCTTTGATATTGTTTGGACTGTATATAAATTGCTACGAAACCCTCCTCTCTCTGAGTCTTCTAAATAATCTGGGAAGTGTGCACTTCGTGTGACTTCTTTTCTGTTAGAGTCATATTCCAATTTTAGAACGAGGTTTAGACAAATTGCAAAGCCGGTGAAGCTTCTGTATTCTTGGTACGCTGCCCCCCTCGGCTCGAGTTGTCCGCTCGGGTAAGCCAGGTCTAGAAAAATACACCTAGGTTTTTAAACCTAGTATAACAAAGCCTCATGCCGGATCCCTAGTAGGAGCGCTGGTTTGCATCACGTGCATCTGGGGGACTCAACACAGGGGTTGGGTCCGTCTAGGACAGGTGTACCCGAAATGAAAAGACCATCCTGATGCATTCTACTTGCTACTTGTGCATTTATTTTCTTCGGATTGCATGTTCACCGGCTTATGATAATAGAGAAAAGTTGGGAAAGAGAAAAATCAATGTGAGGGCTGAGAGAGATAATTACCTATTTTTGAAAAACCCGATGTCCAAAAGGTACCGAAACTCTGCCGAAATTTTGAAAAAAAAAGAGAAGAATGAGATTTTGTTTTTTTAAAAAAAAAAACTATTTAGTATTGTTTTTATTATGTGAAATCTGACCGAACTACGCCAGTTTGATTCTCACCGGATGTGGGATACGTAGGCAACCCCCATCGGGTCCAACTTCATTTTTTACAAAAAAAAAAAGATAACCCAAAAAGAACAATTTTTTTGATTTTTTTGTCATAAATAAGTAAGGTGATGCCATTCCTGCCTAAAATAGCCAAATGTCCCCAAAAGGGAGCCGGAAGGCAGGTTTTTGCAAGAACAGCCACCTATGGTCTCTTTTTTAAATTTTTGGTCGGTTAGAAAATACAGCCCTAAAATCTTCTTTCCCGAAGTGCTGATGGGCCGTATTTGCAAGGCCGGGTTTTTGTTTTGAAATGAAAAATTTTGAAAAAAAAAGTTTGATTGATAACTTTTATTGAGTCAAAACAAATCATGGTTTCTTAACCAATCACCCTAATAAATGTGCAGGATGAGCACAAATGAAAATAAACCCTTCACAGCTCTTGAAGAAACCCCCTTACAGCTCCATATGTGGTGGAACGACTTACGAAAGGTTAGCAGACAGACTGTGGTCAATGTTTTGGGTGGTCTCGTGGGACTTCTGAAAATCAAGCCGAGGTTGGATGTGATTGAGGCCTTGATACCTTTCTGGGACCCGACTCATAATGTGTTTCATTTTTCTGATTTTGAGTTCACCCCCACGCTGGAGGAAATTGCGGGCTATGCCGGTCTTAGTGGGAACCTCAGAAGTCGATACCCGGTGTCACCAAGAACTGTGTCTCCTCACAAGTTCCTAGATCTGTTGAGCATCAGTCGGGAGGTTCACGATGGGAATTTATCTGAAGGGTTTTGCACTTTCCACTTCTTGTACCAGCGCTATGGCAATCCCCACAATTTTGAAGCACCGAACACTGGTCTGACCCACGCGGGAAACAAAGATAAATGGGAGGCACGATGGGGTTTGGCCTTTATAGTGGCATTCTTGGGTGTCTTAATCTGCCCGAGAAAAGACGGAAACATAGAACTGGGTCTTCTGGGAATGGTTGACGTTATGATTAAGAAAGCTAGTTCCAATGATCTTATCTGAGATTTACCGAGCTCTGACCATTTGCCGAGAAGGGGGAAAATTTTTCCAGGGCTGTAACCTAATCCTACAACTTTGGATGCAAGAACATCTTTGTCACCGTGTAGGGTATATGAGCTACGGAATGACTGGTTTGAATTGCATTGAAGAGTATGAAAACCGAGTGACGGGTGTTGAATTTCCAGAAGGTATAGAGGCTTGGTTTGCGCACTTGGGATCTTTAACTTCGGACAGAATTGAGTGGACTTTCGGATGGCTCACTGTCACTAAAGTCATCTACATGTCAGCCGAGGTGTGCTATCTTCTCCTAATGGGTCTCCGGAGCATTCAGCCATATGCTCCGCACCGGGTGCTGCGCCAATTAGGCAGGTTTCAAACTATCCCACATGACGAAGATCTCAGCCGACAAGTCGTCGAATTGGGCCCAAAAGCTGTATTCCCCGAAGGAAAAGTTCGTCAAATTTGGAATGAGTGCAGATTTGTAGAGCCTAAGACTCTGGTAGGGGATCTATCTCAAGGTGAGGTAGACCCTAATTACATGACTTGGTTCGACAAAAGGTTTCAAATCCCTCAAGAGCCCGAAAGGCCTGCTAAAAGACCCCACGTCCAGCAATTCACTGACCACTCGCGGGAGTAATGGGACTGGTTGACGAAAGAGGCAAGCTATAGGGCCAAGATAAGTAAATTGGAGGGACAAATCACGGACCTCAAATTTGACAATAGTTTCCAAGATGCTGCCGACGAAGGGGAAAAGAAGAAGCTGGCTTAGGAAAACGAAGCCCTTAAAGCTCAGATCCAAAAGATGAAAATAGCTGCTAAAAATCAGGAGAGAAGCCGAGCAGATGAAAGGCTTATAAGTGGTCTTAGAAAGAAACTAATTGAGTGTCAAGATAACTTAGAAAAATCTAAGGCTAGTCTAGCAAGAGTTCGAGCACAACTGGCAAAGGATGCAGAACGACGGGTGGAATTTGTGCGGCAGTTGAAAAGAAAATATGAGGGGACAGTCACCGATTTAAAGAGAAAGTCAACTACCCTTGAAAATGAGGCGGCCAAACAAGCTCGGAACTTTAAAGCCGAAAGGGAACATTTCTACACCTTGATGTCCCAGATGGAGGAAGATATGCAACAGCTGCAGAGTCAAAACCATCATGACACCCAGGTGTTAGAATCTAGAACTCAGCAAATCGAGCGTTTACTCCAAGAAAGAGGTATCATCCGGGAGAGGGTTAGAGCAATTGCCGACTACATCGTCATGAAGTGTCAAAAATGCGAAGACATGACTAAGACCACCTTCTTTGCTGCGGTTATGACATTTGTTCGCCAAATAATGAGTGATCTGGAGCGTCTTCAAGGGGATCTTGCACATCAGCCCGTGGCAAGACCGAATGATGTCCCATGGGCCCCATCAGTAGAAGCACTTATGTACTCTTGATTTTCATTTATCGAGTATGTATTTCAGTTTTAATTTTAAAAAATTGTTTTGAGTCTGTTTGTAGTTTTTAAAATTGAGTACGTTAGAGTCTTTTGTAATAAAAAAGATTAGGAGTTTTATTAACGAAAATTGAAAATTCCCAAAAATTGTTTCCTTATTTTTCGTACTTATTTCTTGAACTACGTAATAATCCGATTCATGCAGTGTCGTGATACGTAGGCAATCCTCATCGGATCCGGTCATGATTTTTGTAAATAACTCAAATAAAAGAGGGATGTGGAAGGAAAGAACCAAAAGAAACCCAAAAAGAAAGAAAAAGACAGCCTGTGACGACCCAAAGGGTCATCACCCGTTTTTAATTGAATTTTATGACTCCGAGGCCTTCAAAACCTCATTTAGAGTCACCTCGATTTGCGTATGCAGTCCGGGCGCGTAGCTGGAAAGCCTAAATGTGAAAATTTGTGAAAAATGATAAGGTTTACTATAAAATGAATTAATTTGACTTCGGTCAACGTTTTGGATAAACGGACCCGGACCCGTGATTTGATAGTACCGGAGGGTCCGTAGGAAAATATGGGACTTGGGCGTATGCCCGGAATCGAATTCCGAGGTCCCAAGCCTGAGAAACGAATTTTTTTGTAAAATTATTTTCTGAAATTGTTTAAGGAAGTTTGAAATGAAAGATGATTAGAACGTGTTGGTGTCGGGCCCGTATTTTGGTTCCGGCGCCCGGTACAGGTCTTATATATGGTTTAAGTCATTACTGTGAAATTTGGTTGAAAACGGACGACGTTTGACGTGATTCGGACCTAAATTGGAAAATTTGATATTTTATGAAGTTTGAAAGAATTCTTGGATTTTGAAGTTTAATTCGATGTTTATGATGTTATTTTGGCGATTTGATCGCACGAACAAGTCCGTAGGATATTTTTGAGGTTGTGTGTATATTTGGTTTGGAGCCCCGAGGGCTCGGGTGAGTTTTGGATAGGCCACGGGGTGAAATTTTGGACTTAAGGAATTGCAGGCCTGCAGGCTTCGCATTTCCCAAACTTTCTTCGCAATTCCCAGGTCCGCATTTCCCAAACATTTTTCGCAATTACCAGGCTTGTTCGCATTTTCCAAACTTTCTTCGCATTTCCCAAACATTTTTTAAAATTACCAGGCTTGTTCGCATTTCCCAAACTTTCTTCGCAATTCCAAGTTCGCATTTCCCAAAAATTTTTCGCAATTCCCAGGCTTGTTCGCATTTTCCAAACTTTTTTCGCAATTCCCAGGTTCGCATTTCCCAAACTTTTTTTGCAATTCCCAAGCCAGCAGAGGTTTGTTAGCAATTGTGAACCCCTGTTCACAATTCCCACATCTGAGACCTGCAATTTTATACTTAGCCGATTTTAAACCCCATTTTTCATATTTTCTCAAACCCAAACACACTTAGGCGATTTTTCAAGAATCCTTTCTTCTCCAAATCAATTGTAAGTCATTTTTAACCAACTTTCTTCAATTCTTATCATCTTTTAACATGATTTCAACTTAAAATCAATGATTTTCATGGGGGAAATTGGGTGTTTTGGGTAGAACCTAGGTTTTTCAAAAATTGGGGATTCGGACCTCAATTTGAGGTCCGATTTCAAAACAAATTATATATTTGAGTTCGTGGGGGAATGGGTAATCGGGTTTTGGTTCGAACTTCGGGTTTTGACCATGTGGGCCCGGGGGCAATTTTTGACCTTTTTGGCAAAACATTGGGAAATTTATTTTCATGCATTCAAATTGATTCAATTAGCGTTTATTGATGTAATTAAGTAATTTGTGACTAGATACGAGCGAATTGGTGGTGGAATCAAGGGGTAAAGCTATAATTGAATCGTGAATTGTGTTCATGGCATCGAGGTAAGTGTTTGGTCTAACCTTAGCTTGAGGGATTAGGAGTGTGTCCTATTTGCTATTTGTTTTCTTGTTGAGTATGATGTATAGGCATGGTGACGAGTATCTATACGTTGGTGTCGAGGATGACCGCGGGTCTTATATTGTGATTTTTATGACCTCGTTGTATTATTCATGCCTTGGTGAAAATTTCTAATTGTTGTGCAAAGTTGTGAAAAGAAATGTGGCCTATGAACGTTTTGGAGCGTTGGCTCCAGTTGTATAAAGAATTGTGAAAGTATAAGTGATAATTGAAACTCTAGAGCAGTGGCTCGAGTTGTGAAGTGAATTGTGAAGTAAAAGTGCGAAAGAGAAGAGATCATTATGTTGCCCCCTTGCCGGGATATTGTTGAGTTGTGGTTCCCTTGCATTGTGTTCTAAATTGATATTACGGATACTTAGGTTGATGATTCTTTGTGATAGGTAAGGATTATGGTTATAGCTGAGGTAGTTAGATGTTGGAACAAGTTTGGTTATGGTCGAGGTAGTTAGGTGTTGTAACAAGTTTAGTTATAGCTGAAGTAGTTAGGTGTTGGAACAAGTTTGGGTATAGCTGAGTAGGAGTTGAGTTAGGATTGGTTATAGCTGATTCTCCCTTGCCGGGATGTTTGTCTTGATATTGTTGTTCCCTTATCGGGAGTTATTATGTTGCTTTTGTTCCCTTTCCGAGATTTCTCGTGAATTTTGAGTTGGCTTGTAAATGGGAGCAGGTGGTACGCCTACCACGAGATATAATGAAATGGGAGCGGGTGGTACGCCTACCACGAGATATAATGAAAAGAGAGCGGGTGGTATGCCTACCACGAGATATAATGAAATAGGATCGGGTGGTATGCCTACCACGAGATATAATGAAATGGGATCGGGTGGTACGCCTACCACAAGATATGAGAAATGGGATCGGGTTGCACGCCTGCAACGAGTTGTGAACCGAGAGTGAAATCTGCCTTTGTTTTCCTTATCCTTGTTAGAAGTTGAATTTTGGTTTCCTGATAATACTCTTGAGATTCTGTTTTATCTGTTATTCCCCGAAGCATGTTTCCCTCTCCCATCTTTATTTGTTTATGTCTGCTTTACTTTCCGCTGTATATTATACAACTGCACAGGTTTATTTGATAGTCTGGTCCTAGCCTCGTCACTACTTCGCCGAGGTTAGGCTAGACACTTACCAGCACATGGGGTCGGTTGTGTTGATACTACACTTTGCACTCTTTTGTGCAGACCCCGGTGTTGTGGACTTTGGACCACAGTGAGATTGCTGATTCTTGATCATCAGGCGACCCGAGGTAGTCCTGCAGGCGTCCGTAGGCCTTAGCGTCTCCTTCTATCTACTATTCCTGTTTCTTTCATACATTTCTAGAGACAGTGTTGTATTTATTTTTATCAGACCCTTTATTTGTAGTATTCTTAGACCGTCTGTGAAACTGTGACACCAGTTCTGGGTAGTCGAGACTCAAACAGTTGTATTGGATTCATGTTCAGCTAGCTTATTGCTTTTCATCCGCTTATGTTAAATTCCTCTGTTTAAATGATATTACATCGAAATTGTTAATGAATATAAAATGGGTAAAATGGTAAGTTGTTCACATAATTGGCTTGCCTCGCTCACATTAGTAGGCGCCATCACGACTCACGAGGGTGGGAAATTCGGGTCGTGACAGAGCCAAAGAAAAACAAAAAAACGAAAAAAAAAGCAAGAAAGTATAGGAAAGAAAAGAGAGGAAAATGGGAATGAGAGGAGAAGCATCAAAGATCCAAAGAGGAAAGAAAAGAAAATTGGGGAAATAAGCGAAAGCCGGGATGAAACACGCAACTGTTGCAAAACATGTAGAAACACATTTAACTGTATAGGTGCATCACACCCCAATGTGCGATTCCCTATGTGTTAATTGTCTCGCACTAACCGGTTTGTTGTGTTTGTGTTTAGTCAGGCTCTATAGTAAGGTGGTTGGTTTTGTGGTACTCTGGCTTCACATCCTTACTTCACAAGGTCAAAGGGAAGCGTTGAAATGTCATCTGAGGGTCATCTACCAACGGTTCCTATCCCCGAGGATAGCCCGATCTCGGCCATCCCAACTTCAGAATCGGCCGCTGCTGAGGAAAACAGAATTCTACATCTCTGCATGATGGAAATGTGGGACGCCTGGTCCAATGGTATGGAACCACCGAGTGCGATACCCGGATTCCCTGAGTTAGTTCCCAAGGCAAGTGGGACTTCCAACGTCCACATAAGTTATCCAAATACCCCATTAGGATATCCTACCATCTCAGCCCACTTTTCTGGAACACCTTCTGAGGCTCGCCCCCAGGTGTTAATATCAGGTACGGCCTCAAATATACTCACTGCACCACCTTGTTCAGCTACGGCACAAGCCACTCTACCCAGCCCTAACTTTGATCCGTCATCCTTCTCCTTTCAAGTGCCATCTTTCCCACTGGAACTTACCCAGTTTACTACCAATGCTTACCCTCAGCCGCCCCGATACGAGTTTATCGTGGGGCAGGAAAAACGCACAAAAAACCCCGAACAAGAGGAGATTACCAGAAAGATGAGGAGCATGAAGCAGAGTCTAAAAAATATACAGGGTTTGAGCGGGCAAAAGAGCATATCCTACGCTGACTTGTGTATGTTCCCACACGTGCATCTACCCTTGGGTTTCAAAACCCCGAAGTTTGAAAAGTATGACGGGCATGGGGATGCCATAGCCCACCTCAGGAGATACTGCAACCAGTTGCGGGGAGCAGGTGGAAAAGAGGAGCTCCTCATGGCTTATGTTGGAGAGAGTCTGGTTGGCATTGCTTCTGAATGGTACATAGATTAGGATATATCTCGTTGGCATATCTGGGATGACCTGGCTCGGGATTTTGTCAGGCAATTTCAGTATAACATTGACATATCCCCTGACAGGAATTCATTGTCAAATCAAAAGAAAAAGTCTTCGAAAAGCTTCCGAGAGTATGCTGTCAAATGGCGCGAACAAGCGGCCAGAGTCAAGCCTCCAATGGACGAAACGGAGATGGTTAGTGTTTTTCTTCAAGACCAAGAGGCTGATTATTATCAGAATATGATGTCTACAATGGGGAAACCGCTTGCCGAGGCCATCAAAATTGGTGAAATGGTCGAGAATGGTTTAAAAACAGGGCGAATATTGAGTCAATCCGCTATAAGGGCTATCTCCCAAGCAATTCAAGGCGGGTCTGGAGGTGTAGCAAACCGATAAAAGAAGGAAGAAGCGGCAATGGCAACTTCAAGTGTAAGAAAACCCCGTCCACCCAGACCTTACTTCCCTTCAAGAACCCCACAACACTACTATCCCCATCAGGATGTGGCCTATGATATGGTTCCTCAACCATACGCAGTGCTGAATGCCCAGCCATACGTTAGGCCACAACAACAGTTCAACCAAACCGAGCTCCATTTTCCAGAAATCAACGTCCTCGCCAAGCTCAATAGAATCCTCGACCACCACAAAATAACTTTCCCTACAATGCCTGTGCCTGGGAACCACCCGGGACGGCAAACTTCACGCCCATTGGTGAGTCATATTCTAGTCTTTTCCCGAAACTTGTCCAGATGGGTCTGTTGCAACTCGTACCCCAAACCAGGCAGAACCCAACATCGCCCGCCTACAGAGCCGGTACTAGATGCGCCTACCATTCGGGAGCGGAAGGGCATGACACAGATGACTGTTGGACCCTGAAAAGGGCCGTAGAAAACCTTATAGAACAAAAGCGGATAGTGCTAAAGGACGAAGACATTCCTAATGTGACCAACAATCCATTACCGGCTCACAACAACGGGCCTGTTATTGGAATGATTTGTAAAGATAAAGAATTAGACCCAGCTCTAAAAGCCATCATTGCCATAGCCGATGTGGAAAGGAAGCCAAAGGCTGCCGTAAAACAAGACAAGGGGGAGAAGAAGAATAAACCCACACCTCAAAAAACAGAAAAGAAAGCAGAAACCGAAACTGGGGCAACGCCCTCAAAAGATGTCGTTCTCTATGTTCCCCGAGGCCACAAGAAGGAACAAAAGACATTGAGCCCGCCAAGAAGGTTTGAGCTGAACAAGGGACCCAAAAAGTATGTGCCTAAGGGGACCTATGGGGTGCGGGGGCCAGTAATTTCACCAAGGCTGAATGAGCCCGTGGTTATTGGCCACACACCGCAAAGGCCCATGATAGACCCTACTGCCGTCCCATGGAATTGCAACAAGGCGGTAGTAACTTATAAGGGAAAAGAGGTCTCAGGAGAAACAAATGAAGTTAAACCAGCTGAGAAATACTTTAATGTGGAGGAAGTGAATAGTGCCACGAAGAAGCGTTTTCCACTCAAGAAGCCAGTTAGTGCTGAAGAAGTAGAAGAGTTCTTCCGAAAAATGAAAACGGCGGACTACGAGATAATTGACCAACTCCGCAAGTCCCCTGCTCAGGTCTCTTTGTTGTCTCTGTTAATGAATTCAACTGAGCATTAGAAGGTGTTGATCAAAACCCTCAACGAAGCGTATGTTCCCATTGAAACCACTGTGGAGCAGCTGGAAAGGATGGCGGAAAGATTTTTTGCTGTAGATCAAATTTCTTTCAGCAAGAATGATCTGCCCCCGGAGGGGGCCGCCCACAACAAAGTCCTTTACCTGACAGTTATATGCGAGGGATATTATGTGAAAACGGTCATGCTGGATGGTGGTTCCGGAGTAGATATTTGCCCTCTCTCAACTCTGCAAAGAATGGAGATCGGTACTGAGAGAATCAAGCCCAACAACGTCTGTGTGCATGCCTTTGATGGCATCAAGAGAGATACCATTGGTGAAATTGATTTGATTCTGACAATTGGTCCGGTGGATTTCGAGGTGACCTTTCAGGTCCTGGATATGGATACTTCCTATAATTTCCTCTTGGGAAGACCTTGGATTCACGCAGCAGGGACTGTACCTTCCACTCTCAACCAGATGGTGAAATTAGAACATGAAGATCAGGAGATTGTAGTTCACGGAGAAGATGAGCAGTCGATTTACCGGGACCCGTCAGTCCCATGTCTCGAAGCTAGGGAAGGAAGTGAACATATAGTCTATCAAGTTTTCGAGGTTGTGGTCGCAGACCAATGTGAAGAAGGAAACCCTTGTCCTCAACCCTTTCTCTCAAATGTGTCAATTATGGTTGCAAAGGAAATGATCAGGCATGGTTATAAACCCGGGAAGGGGCTTGGGACATCATTGCAAGGAATCACCGAACCTGTCACTCTTGCTGCTAGCGAGAAGTTGTTTGGGGTAGTTTTCCAACCCACGCCAGCTGATGAAAAATGGGCAGATAAACGAAAGAACAATGGTTGGGTCTTGCCTCAGCCGATTCCGCATCTTTATAGAACATTTGTAAGGCCCAAGTACAATGAGGAAGAGGAAGATGAGGCCTTCACGGCCGAGGAAATTGAAGAAATCTGTGGGGCTATGAGGCAGATGTTGTATGAAACCCACATGGTTCAGCCGGGAGAAGGCTCAAGCACCGCTGAGGTGCTATACATGGGACCCAATGCCAAGCTGTAAAATTGGAAGGCTACTCCGTTCCCAATCAGGCGGGAATCCTGGTAGTCCAGTCCTGCCACTTTTTCTGCGTCACGAGTTATTTCAGGGTGTAACTCGGATGTTTTCTTTCGTTTCCTGTCTTTAAATTCCAATGTAAATGCTGTTATCTTCAAAATTCGATGAAATGAAATCAATATTTCATTGTTCATCTCTCTTTATTCGTTCTGATTTTTGTTACTTTTTCTTATTGCTTCTTTCAGTTCTAATAATGCGGCTTTAAATAACATGACATGCTTGCGGACTTCATGCCCAGATCCAAACACGCTGTCTAATTGTGAAATAATGAACCAAGAACCGGAATATGATGAAAAAGAGGCTTTTAGGGAAATAAATCGAGAATTGGAACAATTTGAGAATAAACCTAAGTCGAACTTAAATGCTACCGAGCCGGTTAATTTGGGTAGTTCTGAAGAAGTTAAAGAAACCAAGATAAGCATTCACACAAATGAAAAAACCCGAGATGCATTGATCCAACTTTTGTTTGAATTCAAAGATGTTTTTGCGTGGTCATACGATGACATGCCAGGACTAAGTGTCGATTTGGTGGTTCACAAGTTGGCAACCTACCCCGATTATCCCCCTGTCCAGCAAAAGCAAAGAAAGTTCAACACTGATATCAGTGACAAGATTAAAGAAGAGGTCACAAAACAGTTTAAAGCGGGGGTGATCCGAGTGGTTCAATATACCACATGGTTAGCCAATGTAGTTCCAGTGCCAAAGAAAGACGGGAAAACTCGAGTGTGTGTGGACTACAGAGATCTGAACAAAGCAAGTCCCAAGGATAATTTCCCTTTGCCAAACATCCACATCCTTGTTGATAACATCCACATCCTTGTTGATAACTGTGCCAAACATTAGATACAATCTTTCGTGGATTGTTATGCAGGATATCACCAGGTATTGATGGATGAAGAGGATGCGGAAAAGACAGCTTTCACCACACCCTGGGCACCTACTGTTGCAGGGTCATTCCTTTTGGTCTGAAGAACACCGGGGCAACTTATATGAGGGCCATGACAGCCATTTTTCACGACATGATGCACCAAGAAATTGAGGTGTATGTGGACGATGTGATCATCAAATCCAGAACACAGGACGACCATGTTCAGGACCTGAGAAAGTTCTTTGAGCGGCTGCGCAAGTATAATTTGAAGCTAAATCCGGCGAAATGTGCATTTGGGGTTCCGTCTGGCAAACTTTTGGGACTTATATTCAGTCGGAGGGGCATCGAGTTAGACCCAACAAAGATAAAGTCTATTCGAGATTTGCCTCCTCCACGAACCAAGAAAGAGGTTATGAGCCTGCTGGGAAGGTTGAACTACATTAGCCGATTCATTGCTCAATTGACTTCCACGTGTGAGCCCATTTTCAAGTTGTTAAAGAAAGATGCAGTGATTAAATGGACAGATGAGTGTCAAGAAGCCTTTGACAAAATCAAAGAATATCTGTCAAACCCGCCAGTCTTGGTCCCACCTGAACCTGGGAGGCCTTTGTTCTTGTATCTGACAGTCTTGGAAAACTCTTTCGGCGGTGTCCTCGGGCAACATGATGTGACCGGAAAGAGAGAGCAGGCAATCTACTATCTGAGCAAGAAGTTTACCGGTTATTAAGCCAAATACACTTTGTTGGAAAAAACTTGTTGCGCTCTAACTTGGGTCGCTCAGAAGCTTAGGCATTACCTTTTGGCCTATACCACTTACCTCATTACCAAGCTTGACCCTCTGAAGTACATAATCCAGAAGCCGATGCCCACAGGGAGGCTAGCAAAATGGCAGATCCTGCTCACTGAATTTGACATAGTCTATGTCACCCGCACGGCAATGAAAGCCCAGGCTTTAGCAGATCACCTGGCTGAAAACCCTGTTGATGATGAGTACCAGCCCTTAAGCACCTACTTCCCGAACGAAGAGGAAAATTCAGTTGAGATAACACCAGAAGACACCAATGCTTGGAAAATGTTCTTTGATGGAGTTGTGAACGCAAAAGGCGTTGGAATTGGGGCAATCTTGATCTCACCCACTGGTCAGCATTATCCAGCCACAGCCCGGCTTCGATTTTTCTGCACAAACAACACCGCTGAGTATGAAGCCTGCATATGGGTATGAACATGGCAATCGACCAAGATGTCGAAGAATTGTTGATCATGGGAGATTCGGATCTGATTATCAGACAAGCTTAGGGAGAATGGGAAACTCGAGATGTCAAGCTTATTCCATACAGGCAACATGTGGAAGATCTTAGCGGGCGGTTCAAGTCCGTAGAGTTCAGGTACATTCCTCGTTTTCATAATGAGTTAGCCGATGCGCTCGCTACTTTGGCCTCGATGCTGCCATACCCAGGCAATGCCCACATTGACCCGTTAGAAATCCAAATCCGAGAAAGGCACGGTTACTGCAATACGGTTGAGGCAGAACCAAATATTCAGCCATGGTATCATGATATGAAGAGATTCCTGAAAACTAAAGAATATCCCGAGCAAGCCAATGGAGATCAAAAGAGGACCATTAGACGGCTCGCAAGTGGTTTCTTCTTGAGCGGTGATGTCTTGTACAAAAGGAATTCGGATCTCAACTTGTTAAGATGTGTTGACGCAGGAGTGCGCGGAACCCACATGAACGGGTACGTTTTGGCAAAGAAAATCCTCCGAGCAGGCTATTACTGGATGACTATGGAAAAAGACTGCTTCAGTTTCGTCCGGAAATATCATCAGTGTCAGGTGCATGGTGATTTGATTCATGCACCACCTACAGAACTGCATCCCATGTTAGCACCTTGGCTATTTGTTGCCTGGGGCATGGACGTCATTGGGCCGATCGAGCCAAAAGCTTCAAATGGGCATAGATTCATATTGGTCGCTATTGACTACTTCACGAAGTACGTTGAAGCAATTACTCTCAAATCTGTCACCAAGAAAGTTGTGGTAGACTTTGTGCATTCTAATCTCATTTGCCATTTTGGTATTCCTACAACTATCATTACAGATAATGCTGCAAACTTGAATAGCCACTTGATGAGGGAGGTATGTGAGCAGTTCAAGATCATGCATCGAAATTCTACTCCTTATCGGCCCAAAGCCAATGGCGCTGTCGAAGCAGCAAACAAAAACATCAAGAAGATTCTGAGAAAGATGATCCAAAGTTCCAGGCAATGGCATGAAAAGTTGCCATTCACATCGTTGGGACATCGCACTACTGTGCGCACATCAGTCGGAGCAACCCCGTATCTTTTGGTTTATGGCACTGAAGCCGTAATACCCGCAGAAGTTGAAATACCTTCTCTTCGTATCATTGTTGAAGCTGAAATTGAAAATAGTGAGTGGGTCAAAACCCGTCTGGAACAGTTAACCCTGATCGATGAAATGCGAATGGCCGCAGTCTGCCACGGGCAGTTGTATCAACAAAGAATGGCTCGTGCCTACAACAAGAAAGTGCGGCCTAGAAACTTTGAAGTGGGGAAACTCGTTTTAAGGCGTATTCTCCCCCATCACCAGGAAGCAAAAGGAAAGATTGCTCCTAACTGGAAAGGACCATACATTATCAGAAAATTGTTGCCAAAAGGAGTGTTATACCTGGGAGACATCGAAGGGAATGACCCCGAAACAGCTGTAAATGCAGACGCAGTCAAAAGGTACTATGTCTAATCCTTCTGCAGCAACAACATTATCCAATTGGGATGACGAAGGCTTTCATTCTCGCTACCCCAAACACTCCAATCCTTTGCTAACCCTTTGAGTCGATTACCTTTCTTTCATTACCCTCTTTGGAACTTGAAGACGTTTGTAAAAAAAAAAAGCATCAAAACAAAAGAAAAAGAAAAAGAAAAAGAAAAACAACAAAACAACGAAAACAAAATGTTTCCCTGAACTACGTTCGACTTAATTCCAAAAGGATACGTAGGCAGCCTCTCTCTGGGGTTCAGTCACACCAAAACAAAAATCAAATTTCCCCCCAAAAGTGAAACTGGGGCAGATATTATAATGGCTCGGCGATGATCCCGCCTGAACGGTTCGAAAGTTGTAATACGGTCCAAATTCTTTTTACCCAATCCTTGTTCAAGTCCTTTCGATCAATCGGTGAAAGGTGTTCGAAATCGGAGAACGCAGTTGTTTGGATCCGATGCAATCAAGATTAGAGAAATAAAATGAGAGAGTCTTATCGGTGAAAACCCACTGGCACCATAAGTCGATGTTGAGCAGAGAAACTGAAAATGAGAGAGTCTTGTTAGTGAAAACTCGTAAAGATCACTATAAGCCGACGGTGAGAAGAGAAACGAGAGAGGTCGATTGGCGAAAACCCGCAAAGGGCGCCGTTGATCGAAAAGAGGAAACCCCTCACCACCGTTGGCACTGAAAGAGTCCTGGCAAGGTTTCTCGGTTTTTAAAACACGGATCGTAATGGGTTTATGAGAAGTTGGATAGTTGTGCAGATCAGGTGTCCAATCCAAGAAGCATGTCATGTCTATTGAAGTCTGCATGCACTTCAGATAAGTCCTTATTTCCTCCCCGAAAGGGACACTTCTCCTTAAATTCGCTTTCTTATCTTTTGTTTACTTTTCTTTGAATCCCTTTCGGTCTAACTCTGTTCCGGAGCTAATACAAAGATAAGGTGGCAAGATTGGTTTTACAAGGTTCTGCTTAATAAAAGCCAAGTCCAAAAAAAAAGGTACCCAGCCTCAGCGGGTGCATCAAGTCGATCCCGACTGGCCATGATAGCCGATGCTCTGAAATCAAAGTTATTGAAAATAAAAAGAAATCCAAAGTCAAAAGCCCCTAGAGGCAGAATAAGGTGAAAAGACCAAAGCCCCACACGGGTGAACCGTCATCTGGAAAGTTTGAAAAGTTGAGTTCCTCGATTTTAGGAAAGAGACCAATCTTCAGAAAAGCCAGCAAGCAGCAGAGGTTCTCACCAAAAGAGTTGGGCCGAGATCAAGTGATCAAAAACAATCAAGGCCACAAAACCAACCACCTTTTAAAACTAACAATTGTTACTTTGTTTGAAAATTTGA
>NC_031994.1:82510144-82532562 GCF_001879085.1 Nicotiana attenuata
GAAAAAGAATTTTTAAAATTGAAAGAAAAGAAAAAGGAAATGAGAAGGCTGATTTTTGGGCCATTTTGATTAAATTCCCCCAGGCCCAAACGATTTTGCCCATTACCCGTCCAAATCCAGGCCCAAATCGCCCCATACCCGGTCCGCCCCTTCAGTTGACGAAACGACCCCGTTTTTCAATCCCCAATCGGAGCCGTTGATCTCACTTGATCAAATGGTCGAGAACTGACTTGTTTGAAAATATATAACTGTCTGAATGGTTTGACCCCCCCGTTCCATCTCTCTCACTCATCTCCTCTTTAGGGACCCTCAAAAAATCCTAGCGCCGCCCCAAATCCCCCACCTTCTCTGGTGGCGGCGCCACCTCTAATCAACCCCAAATTAACACTACAAAACACCCATGGCCTCCTCTTCCCCAATCCTTGACTAACTTCCCTCGAATCCCTCTACACTGGTTCGAATCTTGAATCTAAGGTTGAAGCCCTAAGCCCCAAAATCAATTTCCTTTGAATCTGTGGCATGCATGAACATATGCTTCTGGTTTTTTCGAGTTTTGAAGTCTGATTCAACGCAAAATTGATGTTGTTCGTTTGTTCTTGACAAAGAACAAGTGATTAGCATCAGCTTCGTTTAAATCAGGATATCCAGCGTTATTTCGAGTTAAGTTGGTAAGTTTTCTTCATTTTTTATGTCCGTTTTTTGTTGTTTCACCATCTATTCCCCTTCTCTTTCTTCTACTTTTCTTTAGTTAGTTTCTTCTGATGAATTTAGTGAAAATTTTAACTTCTGAATCTACGTCTTTTCTTTGGTTGTTTGGTGTTCATATCTATTCCGTTGCTTTCCAGTTTTTCCTTTTTTTTAAAATTTGTAAAAGCTGTTCGTTAATTTTGTTTGGTTTGTTCGTTTGCATGTTTAACTTTTATTTAGGTCATGTTATGCTTCTGATTTTTGTTTTTATCTTATAAATTAGCTTAATTAGATGTTGTTTGATTTGGCCATCTAGCTTAATTCTAGTTGTATTTATATTAGTTAAAAATCAGTCAAGCCTTTAGTTTGAAAACATTCAAATGTTTCTTTTCTTGTTTCTCATTGAATCACTAAAATTGATTTCTAATTTGGTTTCTGCTTTGGATTCATTTTTGACAAATTTTCAAAGGAAGCCCATTCATTGTGGTTTATGTCTTGAGTCAGAATTGACCCATGTGGTTTGATGGTAATTGACAAGGGTTCTAAGGGTAGTCTAGGGACTTTAGCCTAGGGAATCTTGTGTAACTGATTTAGGAAGCTGATAGGAAGGTGGGTTTGGTACTTGTTTAAAAAACAGATTTTGAAATTAAGGACTGAATAGCAAAAACGAAAATTAAAAAAAGGAGTAAAGGGCAAAAACTGAAATCATTTCTGTTGCCCTAAAACTTCTCTATAAAAGGATGATTACTTCACTCTCAAGTCAGATTTTTGAGAGAATGATAAAACACTGAAATTTAGAAAAAACAGCTGAGTTTTCAAATAATGAAATCCTTTGCAATTTCTGGTAAAAAATTGGTTCAGCTTCCTGTTTGTTCTAGTATCTGAAAGTTACAAGGAATTTCTGGGTCATTTTCGAGTCTAAAATTGGTTTTCAAGTCTGGTTGTTGCTGATTTACAGAATCGAATCTGCTGCTGCTGATTCTTCTTAAACTCCCAGCTCATTTTTCTTGTTGTTTGTTGCTGTAACCAGGTACTCACTGAATCAATGATATGGAAGAGTTTTGAAGCTGGTTAATTAAGTCAAAAATCAGTGATATCTCTGTTGTTTTCTGCAACCATTTGGTTCTGCAATTAATTTAACCTTCTTCATGTCATGTTTGTTCTTTTCTATTTTCGGTTTTAAGTTTTGTTTGTAATACTCGATAAACTATTCCCTCCAGTCATTTAGTTTAAATGAGTTGATTTTGTGTTTGTATGAATGGACTGTTAATATTACTGCAGTAGAGACTTCAGCCGAATTAAACATGTTTTAGATCCACTCTAGTCTGCTGAAATCAGTGTTTGTTTGTGGTGATTTTTGTTTGAGTCTGCTAAAGTAATGTGTATAGGTTTGGGACTAAAGATTTTCAGTTTGAACCTATACTAGTAAATGTATACATTTTCTTGGAGAATCATGTTATTGTTTTGTTCATAGGTCATGGATTATATTTAAAGAGATGAAATAATTGCATATGGATTACTGTAGCAATAAGATTCACATTCATTATACTGTGTGACTCGGCTTCAGGGGTGCATTCTGTATAGGCTTTAAGTTGTTAAGAAATGTTAGCATTTGTTTTAATCTTCAGGTTTTGGTTTTCATAAAATTGCAATTTACTTCAATCAATGGTAATGAATCACAAATATGGGTTGTTGTCATTAGCCCAGTTGTGCCCGACTTTTTCTCTTTGACAATCTGGTTCTTGGTTTGGGCTTAACGTCGAGCCAGCTACTTCATGTGATTGTCATAAGCAGTTTTGGCATGGCAATTGGACCTGTAGCCAATTTAGGCCCATTTAACAACCAAACACTGGTTTCGTTCTTGTTAGTTTATTGGTTATTAAGTTTAGCTTCAACATTTGCTTAAAAATAAAATTAGAAATTCCCCTTAGTCTTTTAATCAATTAATTAGGTCCTTTAATTAGTTTGAGGTGCACCATATTAGCCAAACGTATAAATGATGGCCCTCACTTAATTATTTTAACTCTTTAGAAATTGAGGTGTGCCATTAGCTGAATTTTCCATGGCCCCCGCAAACCTTCTTATTAACTTGAATGCGCGTAGTTGCTTTAGGCGCGTTTATTTTAAATTAATTTCCTAAATTCGGTGTGCATTTCATGTGACCCAACTCCAATTTTCAACAACGTTAAATAAAATGTATCGTAGACCGCGGGTGCATTTCATGTGGCGTGGTCCAAGATGTGTTTTAAATAACGTTGAAGCTTCCTAAAAATAATTAAAAGCGGCTAATAAGTTAAAAATATACCATAGGTTAAAACATGTATTAAAATCAGATAATAGGCCAATTATAATAGTTTAAGCGACCGTGCAAGAACCACGGAACCCGGGAATGCCTAATACCTTCTCCCGGGTTAACAGAATTCCTTACTTAGAATTTCTGGTTCGCAGACTTCAAACGGAAAGTCGAATTTCCTCGATTTGGGATTTAAAAATAAATCGGTGACTTGGGACACCAAAATAAACTATCCCAAGTGGCGACTCTGAAGAAAATCAAATAAATAATCTCATTTCGAATAATGTCACTTAAATTGGAAAAACTCCCTTATATCATCCTCGAGTGTGTAAAAAGGAGGTGTAACACTTACCATACCATAACTCTTACCTCGATTTATCGTTGCTGATGTCTGCTACCAAATTCCAGCTTACTCTCGTTGCTTATCCTATATGCATAAATCTAAGTCCTTTAGTGTTTCTTCATCATTGTTCATCTTAAGAATGATGGTCTAATCTCATCTCATACTTGTAACTTTTATCCATCCATTATTGATTCACCTTAATATCGATAACTTGACCCCTTATGTAACACTGTCGCTAGGGCTCACGTCTCATCGGGAAACATCTGAAATGATTAAACTGATACGCCTGGGGCGATAACAAGCTTTCATAATCAGCATCCCAATGGGATTCACCTTTCGTAGGTATTTTAGTCCTGTACAATTCATGAAATCCTTCCTTTTCTTCTTCAAATCCAGTTTTGTCACAATTACACCCTCATTCTATTACCAGGGCAGCATTCCATCTCTTCCAAATGCTACCAGTCTTAGAATCCTCTGAGTTCATTCGGCTATACTCAGCTTTCTACAACTTAGAGAAACCATCAGCTCTCTTGTTTTCATGGGCTTAATCTTGAGTACTTATCCCTTCTCATCACCCACTCGCCCTTTCTTATACTTACTTCTGTATTCCTAAAACCTTGTCTCTTTACCATATTTTAGCTTGCGACCTATACATATCTATTTATACTATTTGTAAACCTTTCATCAATCTTGCTTGCACAATATATTTCCTTATGTTATTCTGGGATGTCAAGAGAGACATTGCATCGTCTCTAACTCTGCTTTTGTCTCTGAATTAGACCTCTCAGTGCCTAGAAACTATAGGCTGGAAGATATGTCACTTATAATGCGGCTATCAATACTGAATCCCAGCATTTCTAGACTTCTGTCTGAAGTATGGACTATTCGCAACCTTCTGCATTTGAGTATCTTGTTCGTTGTTCACCTTTTCCTTACTTACCTTAAAATATTACCTCACATTCATCTATCTCTTTCATAACCTCCCTTCCACATAGGTATAATTTATCTCCACAACCTAAAGCTCTATTATAATACTTGCACCTCTGGTGCATACATAATCCGGTGAGAGCTTCATACTGATTTCTTATGAGGCTGGTACTTTTCTAACGGGCTTTAACGTAGAGCCCTTATACAATATGGCTACTGTACTATCTCTCTTGTATTTCTGATATTAAGAGTAATTCTGCAATGTTCTCAATCCCGATTTCTATAATTTCTTGGGTCCAATAATAAAATTCCTGATTTACTTCGTTGACGTAACTCCTTAGTTTCCCCCTTCTTCTGATCAACCTTTATGTAGGCTTAAGCTATCTCCTGATCTGTGGCTCATGATACTAGTTATTACTTTTAGCCTTTCATGGGCTCTGTGGAAGATTTATAATGCAATCCTTTTACAGTTCAATCCTTTGTCTATGCCCTGGGCTCAATTCACTCTTTTAACATATCCACAGTCTTCTACGGTTGTATGAATGTCAGTATATATGCTGCATGGATAATATTTCGAAATCGTAAGTGCGTTCATGACGTAGCTAATTCTGGATTACTGATCGAATAATTCCTTTCGTTCCTTCTCAGCTTTCTTTAACGTAGGCAATTACTTTTCCTGGTCTTTCTGCCCCCTTTTTACGTGCATACTTAACTTATCTTAGTGCCCATATGTATTGGAATTCCATACTGCTCATATGATCTTGATATCAATTCTGATTTTTACTTCCCGTCCATTAGCCATGGTAGGTACCACTTCTTTAGGGAGTGCATACAAAGTTGTAGTGAGACTAATTTTATATGACCATTTCATTCTTCAAGTTACCATGCCTAGGTTGGAGTCTTCTTCTTTATTTCCTCAACTAGTGTTCCATCGTAGTACTTAGGGAGGACCACCTGATTCTTGGAAGGCCGCGAGCTTATTACCTTGTTTACCCGAGGGAATATTTTGATGTCCTTCCTCGCCTATAATTATCCGTAGTTACTTACCTCCACACCCTTGTGCTTTTAGAGTTGCTTCTGAACTTGATATTTTGACTGCCTTCTAGGCGGCATTCTCCTTTATTTCTGTAATAATCATACGGTACCTTTAACTACCCCCACTCCTATCTGAGTATTTCTCAAGGTTACGATGCCATATCTATGAGACTAAATACCTCATGTTGGGGTTCACTATGTTTATCTTGCACGATCTGTTGAATTGTATGTATCTTCTTGCCTAGCCATAACTAGTCTTTCCCTGAATCAACTACTGACTACTCGCTGGCCCATTCTCGTATCAGTATTCCGCGTAATCCTTCATGGGTCATTTCTTTTATCTTAACTTACCTCTCACACTGGCTCCTTATTTATCAAAAACATCCCGGGCCGGAACCCTTACTTTCTCTCCTTGACTTCGCGTCCTGCATAATTTTCTAGAACCGTAGCATATCTGTAGGCTTTAAATAAGTGCAATCTCATCCCTCTCTTATTTTTATCGCATTCTTCCTTTACCATTCCATAATTACTAGAACCACTTAATACTGACTTAATGTCACATCACTCCATATTCTCCCCTTTAGGGAAGTACTAAGATTTAGTGCTACGATGATATACGTGTAGATGTTTTTTCTCTTCATCTCTGGCATCTTTTCACATCATCGATGACCCTTACTCACCTTGTAGTAATCCTTCTGGACCAAGGATAACAAATTTCCTTACTCGTGAGGGTGTAACTGGCACATAAAGTCCCTTAAACTTAACTTTGCTTACCTTTCTTCCTTTTGGAAAGCTTCTTCCTAAATGACTTTTAAAGGTTATTCTTATGTCGTCCATTCTACTATCACCGGAATGCAATCTCTAAAATTCTCATGATGCCAACTATTATCAAATCACTCAGTCCCTAATTCATGTTTAGTTTATCTTGTTTACCAGCCCATACTAGTTCCTATTACCCTGGGGTTTTACTTTTCCTTCTGGTAGTTGTGTTGGTGTCACGAACTTATTTCTTGAAATGAGGATATGACTTTATGGCCTATACTTTTTTTGTTATCTCAAGGCCTATCACCTCTTGTCTTTTCCTTCACTTGACTATAGACTCTATAATATTGTCATCTTTTGACCTAGCGTTGTCATCGATGTGTCAGATCTTACTCATAATGCTTCATTAACTTTCTTCTTATTTCGCGCTAACATTTATGTCTATCACTTTATTCTAAAAACTCGAACAAGACGTCCTTTTAACGCCCCTTGCTCCATCCATTGGCTCTTCGGGTTGCCTAACATTCTTTCTCTACTAGGGAAGGGAGCCACACTAAGGTAATTTTTATCCCTTCCAAGGCTTCCAATGACTAACTTTGTAGTACTCATATCTAGCTGTACTATTTTAGAGTGCACCATCTGGGTGTCTCACAAGGAGGTCCATTAGCACATATGCAATATCCTTCGTAAATGTCGACTAACGCAAACAATTCATCCACCATTTTTAGGTCACTCTAACCCCAGCCATATCTTGATATCCCGTCCTTTTCTCAAACCATATTTGTTAGCTCCCATAGGGCATAACTGGGATGGGTGTGGTCAATTGTACATACCTCTGTCACCGCTGAAGATAACTCAAAATGCTTATATTTCTCTACTTGAATTGTAAATAATGATCATCATCACTAACTGGGTACCTCGTACCCTTCTTTATCTTGCTTCTTTTACTTGTTGAACTTGTACATTCTGAATCTCTCATTGCTTTTCACTATATGGGTGGGCAGATATTTCTGCCTTAAGGCCCCTTACCAAGAGGCTTACACATCTTAGTACACACATGATCTGCTGGAGACCTTACATTTACTCATCATAAGCATGATGTAAAATCGAGTTGCTCCGACTCAGCTCTTCCACAGCTACATTCAATCCCTTACCAACCGTCTCTCTTGATATAGGCGTCATCGTATTATGAATAAGATAGACCTTAAGAAATTAAGTTCTTACAACTGAGCTCTAGCACACGATCTAGAGTAAAAAGAAAGAGTGACAGTTCTAAATGCCCTGTAGCCTCCTACTTATAAGTGTGGTGCACGACACACCCATAAACAAGACTCTACTAGACATGGCTTATAGACTCCCTAGGATAGAACTGCTCTGATACCACTTTTGTCACGACCCAAACCAATGGGCCGCGACGGGCAACCGGTACCTTACTCAACCGAGTACCTATGTAACATATCTTTCGTATCATGCTATCATAGGTAAATGAGCCAAAGAGTCTATCGTGTGATAAATAGAATAAAACATTGGGAAATACCCGACATTGGACGATCCAACATGTAAACCAAACTTATACATATGACGTACGAGCCTATAAGGTCGGCATGATCCTTTATATACTCAAAGCATAGGCCGACAAGGCCATACAAGAATCCGTATACATGGCATCAGTCTACAAGCCTCTAAGAATACATAATATCGTAAAGGTCGGGACAGAGCCCCGCCATACCAATCAATGGATGTACTAATCATACTGACCAAATAAGCAACTCCGGAGCAAATGGAGCGCACCAATATCTTCCGCTGAGCTGATAGCCTACTTGGAGGACTCTCGACCTATCTATCGGGACCTGCGGGCATGAAACACAGCGTCCCCAGGCAAAACGGACGTTAGTACAAATAATGTACCGAGTATGTAAGGAATGAAAATCAGTAAACAATAGACATGAGAGAAACATGGAGTAAAAGACTCGACATGTGAATCTGAATAGCTCCGTGAAATCCTTTAATATTTAAAATGTCATGCATATATGTATAAATACCATACCATGCATGGGTATATGTGTTCAGAACTTTATCAAGCCTCTGAGGGCATCCCATCATATCATCTCGGCCACTGTGGGCAAATCATCAACGTATACCAGCTGATTAGGTGGTGGTGCGTATATAACGCCATAACTTTTTCCCATATTCCATATACATATAGATACACATATAGACGTATATAACGCCATCTGGTCATGGGTCAATGTACATGAATGCAATGCATGAAAAGTACGTCAATAAAATCTTTCAGAGTGTCATAAGACCATTATACCTTTGAGTAATATCATGAAGTAAACTTTTTAGCTTACATATTTTTCTGAGACCCATGAACAGATGATAGAATAATATGACACATGGGGAATCAAGAACATAAGCATTTCTAGTATTTCTATGAATAGAGTAATTGATGGAAATTGTGCATTTGCTCGTTTCGCTTGTGTCATATAGATCATGCCAAGAAAAAGAAGGGATAGCCTTAACATACCTGAGTTAATTCTCTTGAAAATCTCTATAACACACGTTAATTGTGACGAAACACGTAACGGCGGATCGAAGTAGGAGAAAATCTGTATGACTGTCTTGAGAAAAATTGCACCGTACTCCCTTATAATTTCCCAATTCTCACGTTCCGATATATGAGACTTTTATGCCCAATTCTCATATTCTTAAGAATGAATATAAGACTTTTATGCTCTTAAGAGTTGATATGGCCTTTCTCTAGTAACTGGATATGCTCCTACTTCCTTAAGAATTGCCAACTTCACATTTCAACTTTTGCCACGTTCTGTAATGACTTGAAGATTCATTATGGATTTAAGGGGGGCTGCCACATGAGTTCCCCCTCACTTATCCAATTATCCACCTCTTTTTCTTAATCAATCCATTGATTCCCCCACTAGTTCAATAATTAACTAATTACCCACATAATTAAGAATTATCTCAAATTACATAAAATACTACTTACTTTTAATACACCTTGCTATCATAGCCATATGGTACCTTGTATGGTACTAGTCCATAAATATCAAGTATTTTCGTTTGGGCCGTATTTGATCCCAAAATGCCAAATTTTGACGAAATTCATTTTTTTTCGATTTGCTTACCCTCTCACCTTCATGAATTTACTCATTACATGTTTGAGGTAGAATAATATTGTAACCTCAAAATAATCTCATTCCCGAGCTTGCGTCGATAAACTTACGATGAAACATTAACGTCCGAAAATGTGAGATATAACATCTCATTTCCGAGCTTTCATTAATTTATTTCTGGCGTACTTCCACGTACGAAAATATGGGGGTGTAACACTTTAGTTGAACAAATTCCAATATTTATTGATAAAAAAATCTTACATCCGGGAATTGTTTGAGCTTGTACTAGCATGACTAAGAGTTGTAATAGATAGGTTAGTTCCCTGAGGATTCGACTCCGGACTTGTAAATCGGATTACATTTGCAACAACCGATTTATCATTTATAAGGCATAGTTGGACGCGATCAATAATCCGACACTGCTTGGTTGAAATTTTTTACTACATAGACATATGTGCAAAAAACAGAACAATAATATAAAATATAAATGACTTTTATGGCATGAAGCAACGTCTGGCGTAGCGGTCGGTCTTTATTTTTCTTGCCTGATGTCTGGGGATCGACCTCTACAGTAGATAATTGAACCCTCAATTTCATCATAAAAATCAATCAATTAAACCTGACATCCATATTCTATAAGTGATTAAAAAAAATATTTCAATGCATAGAGGAAGGCTTTTTTTTTTCTTCATAGAGGAAGTTATTTAAGCATATATAACGTAATCTGAAATCATCATAGCTTTTAAAAAGATTATTCTATTTTTGCGATTTTACAAATTTTAAACAAGCTTCTTTGCTATCGGCATTCTAAAGTTCTCATCTCTTTTGCTATTTGTCCCACAATTTACTCATTTCCTTAAATATCGACACCGCTTACTAAAAGTTTTATATACGCATCCGCCTGCGATGACGACATTGTATAGTTATAAGTCTTCTAAACTTGCGGTTTTATACAACTATACCATTTGTGTGGCTACGAAAACTTCTATAAAGGTAATATTTTTTTTGGTCAATAAAAGAATTTTATTAACCAATGAAAGAGCTACAAGCAGAGAGAAAAGAATTGCTGGAACCCTGTATCACAGGTCTAACAACAAACAACACCATTACTACTCTAACTACTATTCCTGATTCCTAGTTCTAGGAAGGGTTGAAATTCAGATTTTCCAACTTAATCTTGGACTTCAAGCGTCCCAAGTAGAAGATCTCTTGTATGACATTTATAATCATGCCTTCTACACTAGTACTTTTGCCTTGAAAAGGTCTCTGGTTCCTCTCTTTCCAGACATGGTATATACAACCTACAATAGAATTCTATAGATGTGAGTACTAGAAGACTTCCCTTTGCAATTGTTTACCATCCATTCCAACTCCTCCTGTCACCTAAAATCTTGTCGACTTATTACTTTCCATCGGAGCATTTTGTCCCAAACATTAGAAGCAAATTGGCACTCAAAGAAAAGGTGAGACAGTCTCATTTTCAGCAAAACACAAATGGCACTTTATATCGACATTCATTCCCCACTTTGCAAGTCTATCTCTAGTAGTCAATTACCCCAAGGCAGCCAGTCTGGCAATAAAGATCAATTTAGGACTTGCATAGATCTTACACACTAATCTCCTCCAAGGCACCTTAGGAAATACACCAAATAACTTTTGGTAGAATGCTTTGATAGAGAAGTTCTTCATTGCTTGGAATCTTGTGCAGTTCTACCCAACCTCCTCAGCGTATCTCTTTGCTTTGAATATCTTCAGAATAACCCATAAGGCTCGCTTGGGATATGTATCCCATACTAGCCCTTGCTTCACATAGTAAATGTGTACCCATTGTATCCAAAATGTGTCTTTCTTTTTGCTTAGATTCCACAATAATTTTGAAATGGCTGCTTTGTTCCATATTTGGACATCTATAAGATTAATCCCGCCTGCTGACTTAGGATAACATAGTTGCCTTCTTGGATGTATAAGCACCACGTGTCAACAGAAAGCTTCTACACAATGCTTCAATCTTCTTGAGAATCTTCTTTAGCAGAACAAATACTTGGGACCAGAATGTCTGAATTGAAAACAGTACACTTTTGATAAGTTGTACTCTGCCCGCATGAAATAGAAATTTGGTTGTCCATATAGTTATTCTACCAGTCATGTTTTCCAGAAGAGGTTGACATTGCATAATCAATAACCTTTTTATGCTAAGGGGCACTCCAAGGTACCTAAATGGTAGTTCACCCTTAACAAACCCGAGGAGATGGATAATCCGTTGTTGTACCACTTCCTTAACCCCACCAAAATAAATTGAGCTTTTGGAGACATTTGCAATCAGCCCTGATGCAGCCAAAAATTTCTGAAAACAGTCATAAAGATGAGTGATGGAAGTTATGCCACCTCTACAGAACAAAGTAGGTCGTCAGCAAAACCAAGTGGAATAAGTCTTAGTTTGGCACACTTTGGATGGTACTTGAAACCATTTGCAATTTCCAATGTCTTCAACATCCTACCAAAATACTCCATGACAAGCACAAAAAGAAAGAGGGAGATGGGGTCGCCTTGTCTCAATCATTTCTCAGCCTCAAACAGTACGGTAGGATTACCATTGATGACAATAGAATAAAATACTATCTTAACACATGCGAGGATCCACTTCATAAATTTCTCAGGGAAGCATAGATGAATCAGAACTTGCTCAAGGAAAGGACATTCTACTAAGTATTATGCCTTCTGCATATCAATTTTCAACATACACCTCAGGATATGTCCTTCCTGCTGTACACTTTGACTAGTTCATGTCCCAAAATAGTATTATCTATTACTATCCTCCCTGGGACAAACAGTGCCTGACTAGAGTCAATTAAGCTATCCATTACCTTTTGCATCCTTCCGGTAATAATTTTTGAAATGATCTTCTACACAATAGTACAACAGGATATGGGTCTAAACTCTTTTATAGTTGAAGGGTTCTTTACTTTTGGTATTAGTGTCACAGCTGTACAATTCAGAGGCTTGCACATATCAGTAGAAGCAAAAAACCACAAGATTGCCTGAGTAATATCTTTACCCACAACTAACCAAGCCTTTTTGAAGAAAACTGCATTAAAACCATCAACTCCTGGAACCTTGTTATCATCTATGTCTTTAAGAGCATCATACACTTCATGTTCAGTGATGGGTTTTATAAGATCTTATTGTTGTTGTCTTTTTAGTCTATGTCCCATCTTCAGTATTCTAGGATCAATTGCTGGGAGGTGAGTCGCAGCAGTTCCAAGCAATTTCCTATAAAACCAAGTAATTTCAGCTTCAACATCAGTCATAGAGTTCAATAGCTTGCCATCTGCATTCACTAATTGTCGCACCCCCTTTTTTCCCTGCTCGCGGAGAGAGAGGTCCGGGTTTCGACAATTTAATGGGGTTAAATTATTTCCTTTTGGGAATTTGGTATTTGGAGAGTCGCCATCTAACGGATTATGGTGCGTTAGGGCACCTAGAGCGATTAACTCTTGGATTGGTTTGCATTACCAGATATTAGGGTAAGGGATCAAAATAACCTCGAGGGGAAGGTGTTAGGCACCCCTCTTGGTCCACAACTGTGGGTCCCGGCCGAACTTATATTCATAAATTAGTCCATATAAATAAACAGTTGAATCAAATAGGTTGCAAGTAAAGCACGTTGGGTATCTCAAGTAATAAAGATTTTTTGAACAAGCTGTAAACAAAGGTTTAAAATAGAAAAAGGAATTTGGTAAAGGAGGGGTCCTAGGTTGGTTAGCCTATAGGATCACCCCACACAATGTCCGGTAAACACTCCTCGATGAGGGGCTACACGTGACATTAGCGCGTAGTCATCATATCCCATATCTACCCTTCCTATCCCCTTAGTGGTCATGCAAAGCGAGTGTTTGGTCAGCGATCTCTATTATGTGCTGCTACTCGTCCCCTCTTAATGGTCCTGGAGGGATTTAGGACCTCTACCTATAGGTGGTTCTAGACAGACCCCTAGGGTTTTAAAGGTGAAAATTCTAAGGCGACAGGCAAAACAATTAGGACCTTTAGCACATAAGATAAAAGAGAGCAATTAGAGGCTCAAAGTTCCTCCTCAAATAAGGCACATAAACAGCATGACTCAAGCACAATTAAGGGCTTTTTATTAAACAGTATCCTGAGGCAGGATGTCTAGGTGAATATGCAGAAGACAAGCAATTTATTTTATAAACTCAGGAGTAATGACCCTAGCAGTTGCCTATTGGTTTTTAAAAGCCTGTTAGGATCAGAAAAACATTAAGCCATAGAAACAATTTCAGGATTGCAAGTTTTGAAAAAGCCCTACAGGCTTGCCTATATGCGGAATACCGATGACTACATTTTATGGTAAAACAGGGCAGATTTTAAACAAACTTTTAAATCCCTATGGACATGCTGTCTAATAACAGATTAAGGTAGTTTTTAAAAGAACTCGTTTCAGGAAATATAAACCATTAATTAAACCAGTTTCGAAGTGAATTAAACGTTAGCCGGATTGAGTTATTTAAACTAAAACTAGGCGAGATCCATAGGGAGGATTTGATATTGTTCGCTATAGGCATGATATCTAAGCTTAATACAGATTTAATTACTTGCAGGCATGGAAACATACGTAAGCACTGGTTATAACCGAATCTAGATTAAATCCTATAGGCATGGCATCTATTTGCGAAGCTGATTTTAAGACTTGCAGACATGATTTCTATTACGGAATTATTTGAAACCTATAGGCATGATTCCTAGCATGGTGAGATAAACATGACAAGATGTAAAGACCTATAAGTATGATTTCTACTTGGTAAGGCAATCAGATTAAAATGTAAAGTCCAATAGGTATGATTTCTACCCGTATTACCCCATAAACATGTAACTACCCACCCCTTTTCACTAATTACCCCAATATTTGTTTACAAGTTATTACAGACCATATGAATGAATTACATAAGCAAATAAGAAAATAAGAAGCTATTCTATAGGGAGCCTTCAATTAGGCCAAGGTTTCCAAAGCCTCCAATAGCCTCAAATGCCCAAATTCCATAGACAATGTCATATCCAGGTGCATCAAAGTTCCCTAAGGATCTCAAGGATCCCGAGCAATGCTTACACCTAGACTTGGTAACCAAATTGAATAAGTGCAGTATGGAAGGGCCAGCCTCAGTATGCCAGAGTTCAGAGGGCTCTCAAGAGGATCCCAAGGCAGTACACATACTGGAGGGGGCAGAAATTATTGACTTAGTGGGAGTGATTGACACAAGTTGAAAAGGTTTTTAGTAAAAAAACAGTGTTAAAAGAGACTTGTTTGAAACAGTTTTGTAGAATAAAAGAGAGGGTCATGCAGTAAAACAGCTTTGAAAAGAGAGGGTTACATGATCAAGCAACAGTAAATCAAACGTGGAATCTAAAATCACATCAGCAATGTTCACAGGACCAAAACCAAGAGGAAAGAAACTACACACAAGGGTGATGGGGATTGGGCACACATAGAACACATGATTGTAACACAGATTCAGCCAAGGTCTTAGGAAGTGGTACAGACATGCTCGAACACAACTGATTAAGCACAGTCACAGAACCAGCAATACTTAAGGGGGTTTAGTATAGGATCCAAATGATTTAAGACCAATTCTAGAACCATACAAGTTAAGAGTGTAGACTACATAGAAGGAATTCATACCATAAACCAGATAGTGCAAAAACAGACTACACAAAGGGGGAACATGCTCATACTGATCCTAAAGAAGGGGGTTCATAATATGCTAATTATGTAATCACATTAACTGCAAGTTTCACAGCAAAACCATAAGTAAAAGCAAACTAGAAACAAGATGAACTGAAGCAATAAAAGAAACATGTTGTTGTTGAAACTTGAATTGAAACTAAAACATACCAGTAAAGAGGACAGTAAGCAAAAGTGAAGGAGGAGGAGAGCACAATAGTTAGCCTTGGCTTGCAACTGGCTAACTCAGAATAAGAGCAAGTAGCACAAAGAGCAGAAAGTTTTAAGTGTGAGAGAGAGAGCTTTCGAACCAAAGTATTCGTGTGTTGTGACTGTGGAAGAGAGACATTTATATAATTTGAAAGCAGGTATCAAATAAGGTAAGAATCAAAGTTCATTAGTAATTATGGGGACTCGGAATCAATCAATTGCGAAATCATGGTAAGTACTCCTTTAATTGAGGAGTCAACTTCAAACGGTAATAAACGTATAGCAAATAGGGGAAAAAATCGAATAAGGCTAAGCATAACAAATAAGGAAATATTTTCTGCCTAGTACAAGTACACACATGTAATATAGGCTAGGTTCAACATATTTCAATCAAGAAAAACTTACAAAATCAATTAATAGCATAATTGACCGTAGAATAAGGTCAAAAAATATTTTACAAGGTTGAAAATCAGTAAAGATATCATGCGAAATCAGTGAAAGATCAATCATAAAGATTCAAGGATTCAAAAGTAGAAAATAGCATTGATTTAGCACAGTTTTATAAGAACAAGCACATAGTAAGCAAAATCCAGAACTCTAAGAGGTCGAGTAGGACAAAAATCATATATAAATTAGGGATTCATGTAGAGCATAGTCTGAATTAGTAGAATAAGCATGATACAGGCAGGAGAAGTGGAGAATCAGAAACATTGGTGAACAAAATAGGGTAAAATCACACAATAGGTAGGGATAGCCATAATTAGGAACCTTAACAAGCAATCATGGGGTAAAATCACAGAATCACATAAACATATAGATTAACTGAACACGTTATCAAAACAAAACTTAGAAACCCAAGATTAGAACTAAAAAATTAGGGTTTTCAACATAGGCCAGTTGAAGAGGTAGTAAATCATAGAATCAGTCGAAATATGCAAGCGATAGAAGTTTAAACATAAAGAATTGGTTTAAACAAAGTTTTAGAAGAAGTTCCGAAAACCCTAATTTGAGAAGAAGGTGAAAACACTTTGAAATCGATGATTCTTGTAAAGAGTTACAAGGATAGTGTAAAATACCAAAGAAACAGACTCAATTCGTTTAAAAATCGTACAGATCTAGGAGATGCGGGAAGAAATTAGGGTTTCAGAAGAAATCCGTATAGAAATGCAAGAACCTGTCTAGAAACCCAAAGATCACGACAAATACAGCATGCTTTTTCTTGAAATCACACCGGAGTGGCCAAGAACAACCAAATAGCAATCCCTAGATGCAAGTCAGCGTGGCTTAGGGACCTTGAAGACCTTAGAGAAGGCGAGCGTGGCATGAGAGAAGCCATTGGAGGCTTAAGAGACGATGAGAGGTGACCAGAGATGGCCGGAGATGGGAGGTCGGCGGTTGAAGATTAGGGTTCGGTTGAGAGTGTTTGAGAATAGAGAGGATTTTAGGGCGATGGATGTGAAGAAATGATTAGGGCTAGGGGGTCGTTTGGAATTAAAAAGGTAAGAATTGATACGGGCCGTTGATCTCTTAGATCAACGGCCATGATTTAATTGGTTCTGGGTCGGGTCGGTGGGTTTAGGGTTTGGGTCGGGTAATTTAATCAAGAATTGGGCTGGGCGTAGGGCTGAAATTAGGCTAAAATTGCAAGGCAAATCTAGCTATATTTTAAATAGCCAATTTTTCCCATATAATTTATAATAAATAATAAATAATTTCTGGAAAATAATTTTGTGTACTAAAATGATTGAAAATAGATATTTAACATTTTAAAAATATAGGAGACCAATTTTATGCATATAAATGTAATTATACATTAATAAGGCTAATATTGCAATTATATGCAATTTTGCTTGAAAATACAAAATGCAACTATAAAAATGCACAAAAAATATTCTAACCATATTTTGGCATAAATATAGAAATTAAATGACTAGATCATCATAATAATAATTTGAGGGATAATTATTGAGGATTTTATGAATAAAAGGGAAGGAGATAAATCAATTTAAGCCCTTAAAATTATGGAAAAAATTATAAAAACCTTGTGCATACTTATATATGCATATATATGCTATTTTGAAGGTATTTATGCATATATAAAAATTATAGGGAAAAATTGGTTATCAGCAGCTGCCCCTCTTTACCCGGGAAGGATGAAAGTGTTTTCGGGTAAAGAAATGATGGCCAATTTTGATCGAACGGGATGTTTTGAAAGACGGAGGCCGGACTCCGATTTTCGTGTTGCCTACATATCCCTGGTTTTACAGGAATCAGGCCATGTGTAGTTCTGGATTCATCTGCGGAATATGCCGATGAAATTACTGCAAGAACGGACACGCGATGCCGAAGCGGCTATGGTGAGCGGCTAAACCTCGGGGCGGTTGGAGGGAACTGGAGCGAGATTGCTCCTACTAGGATAGCGGTTGCTAACTTGTTGCCTGCAGATAAAAAAATGCTACAAACGTATTTGCGGAAATTTAAGCATGATGCAAATTCCCTATGGACCATGAGGGTTGTCTTTGGACGATTAAGGATGACGTCCTCGGACTATGATGTCCTGGGCAATGACTTGTTTAGTGAGGGATTCGCAGGCCATGAAATGATGTTCTCGGGCCATGAAGATGATGACTCTGAACCATGACGCCTTTGAATAATGATATGCAAGTTTTGAGAAATCCTTAGGCCATGGCATGGTGTCTTCCGGCTATGAGGATGATGCCTTTAGACTATGTCGCCTTCGGACAGATTGGCGATATTTCAGCCCATGATATGCAGTAATATGATGTTAACAAGACAAGGCTAGTCTTGTGAAATGGAGGGCAGAGCTTAGCCCGATCGAAAAGCAAATAAATAGCACTAAAAATAGAGCAATATTTATGCAAAGAGGGACATCACTTGGTTCCATGCAGACGGCAAGGCAAAGATTAGCCTCATGCAAATACAGAGGCCGGGATTAGCCTCATGGAGTCAAGGATTAGACTCATGCAAATAGGGAGCCAAGGATTAGCCTTATGCGGGATGGAGTCAAGGATCGGACTCATGCAAATAGGAGGCAAGGATTAGCCTCATGCAAATATAGAGGCAAGGATTAGCCTCGTGCAAATAGGGAGGCAACGATTAGCCTCATGCAGGATGGAGTCAAGGATTAGACTCATGCAAATAGGGAGGCAAGGATTAGCCTCATGCAGGATGGAGTCAAGGATTAGACTCATGCAAATAGGGAGGCAAGGATTAGCCTCATGCAGGATGGAGTCAAGGATTAGACTCATGCAAATAGGAGGCAAGGATTAGCTTCGTGCAGGATGGAGTCAAGGATTAGACTCATGCAAATAGGGAGGCAAGGATTAGCCTCATGAAGGATGTGCGGGACAGGGATTAGTCCCATGCAAAGAGCAAGAAGCAAATAAAGATAGCGTATGTCTTAGCTGGAGATGTATTCGGTGATTGATAGCGATCTTGCTACGTGGATGTTACCATTACGTCAGATGTGCCTGCGTTCACAGGAAAATTGTAAGTCTTGTAGGGGGAAGGTTGGTTCGTGCTTCTGTTGGCTGGTTTTGCTTCGCTTCGTTCTGAAAACCTTTCGAGTTCCCCTGGGTGATACCTAACTGTAATGAAAATTGAGTTTTTAAAAATATGCAATTATTGATGAAAAAATAGAGTTATTATTAAAAACACAGTGAAATATCACGTTATTTTGGACGAACTAGCGATTGTAACACATTTTAGAGGCATTGCGACTCTCTCATATCGGAATTTTGACGGTCCTCCTCAAAATTCTGCCCTAGTTTCTTAAATGATTTCTGACCGTTTGATATATGTTGGCGTTGGCCGGACTTGCTCCGGAATTTTGAGGGTCCTCCTCAAAATTCTGCCCCAGTTTTCGATCCTGGGGGAAATGAAAATTTCATTATGATATGACCAAACCCATAAGGCTGCCTACGTATCCCCTCTTAAACGGGAATCAGGTCAAGCATAGTTCAATTACATCAGATGAAAAAATGTAAAACAATCTAAGCATAGTATCTTTTGACCGTGTCCGAATTGATTGGTTTTGGCCAGATTTCTCCATCCATTTCTGCAAGTATGAGTGCTCCTCCTGTTAGCACCCTATGAACCATGTACGGACCTTGCCAGTTAGGAGAGAACTTCCCTTTGGCTTCATCTTGATGTGGGAAGATTTTCTTCAGTACCAACTGTCCTGGTGCAAACAATCTTGGTTTGACCCTTTTATTGAAAGCTCTGGACATTCTGTTCTGATAAAGCTGACCGTGGCATACTGCATTCATCCTTTTCCCGTCTATAAGGGCCAATTGTTCATAGCGACTTCTTATCCACTCTGCGTCGCTGAGTTCAGCTTCCTGTATTATCCTTAGAGAAGGAATCTCCACCTCGGCTGGGATGACAGCTTCAGTACCATAAACCAACATGTAGGGAGTTGCCCCGATTGATGTGCGAATCGTGGTGCAGTCCCTAACAGGGCAAAGGGTAACTTCTCATGCCATTGTTTGTGGTTCTCTACCATTTTCCTTAGTATCTTCTTGATGTTTTTGTTGGCGGCTTCTACGGCTCCATTCATCTGAGGTCTATAGGCTGTGGAATTCTTGTGCTTGATTTTGAAAGCTTCACATATAGCTTTCATCAGATCACTGTTGAGGTTGGCGGCATTGTCAGTAATAATGGACTCGGGAACTCCGAATCGGCAGACGATACGATCTTTGACAAAGTCTGCGACGACCTTCTTGGTTACAGCTTTGTAAGATGCAGCCTCGACCCATTTTGTGAAGTAATCGATGGCGAACATAATAAACCTGTGTCCGTTTGAAGCAGTGGGCTCAATCGGACCAATAACATCCATCCCTCAGGCGGCGAATGGCCAAGGTGAGCTTTTTGTATTGAGCTCGTTTGGGGGCACTTTTATCATGTCGGCATGCACTTGACATTGAAAGCATTTGCGGACATACTGAATGCAATCCGTCTCCATGGTCATCCAAAAGTAACTTGCCCTGAGTATCTTCTTGGCCAAGACGAAACCATTCATGTGTGGACCACAGGTCCCAGCATGCACATCCTCAAGTAGCTTAGAAGCTTCCTTTGCGTCAACACTTCGTAGTAGACCCAAGTCAGGAGTTCTTCTGTACAAGTTCCCTCCATTGTGGAAGAAGTGATTTGACAGTCTCCGGAGTGTGCGTTTCTAAGTGTGATTTGCATGCTTCGGGTATTCTCCTTTTGATAAGTATTCTTTGATGTCGTGGAACCAAGGCTTTTCATCTGCTTCTTCCTCGACATGAGCACAATATGCCGGTTGATTGAGGATCCTCACCGGAATGGGATCAATGTAGTTCTTATCTGGATGTTGTATCATGGAGGACAAAGTGGCCAGTGCGTCGGCAAACTCATTTTGAATTCTGGGCACATGTCGGAACTCTATCTTTGTAAACCTCTTTCTCAATTCCCGCACATGGTGCAGATATGGCAATATCTTGGAATTCTTGGCGGCCCACTCTCCTTGTACCTGGTGCACAAGCAAATCTGAATCACCGATTACCAGCAACTCCTGAATGTTCATGTCGACTGCCATGTTGAGCCCTAGTATGTAGGCTTCATATTCCGCCATGTTGTTGGTGCAGAGAAATCTGAGTTTAGCCGATATCGGATAATGCTGACCCATTTCTGATACCAAAATTGCTCCGATTCCCACTCCTTTGAAATTTGTGACTTCGTCAAAGAACATCCTCCAACCGTCATATGCTTCGGTGATGTCCTCTCCTATGAATGATACTTCTTCGTCAGGAAAATATGTTTTCAAAGGTTCGTATTCTCCTCCCACCGGATTCTCAGCAAGATGATCTGCCAATGCTTGTCCTTTGACCGCCTTTTGATTCACGTGGACGATATCAAAATCACTTAATAGTATCTTCCATTTGGTCAACTTTCCAGTCGACATGAGTTTCTGGAATATGTACTTCAGACGATCCATCTTGGGTATGAGGTATCTAGTGTAGGCACAGAAGTAATGCCTCAATTTCTGAGCTGTCCAGGTCAAAGCACAACAAGTGCATTCAAGCAGAGAGTACCGCGCATCTTAAGGTGTGAACTTCTTGCTCAAGTAGTATATGGTATGCTCCTTCCTTCATGTTCCATCATGTTGTCCTAAAACACATCCGACGGCTCCATCTAGTACAGATAGATATAGTAGCAAAGGTTGTTCTGGTTCTGGCGGGACCAGAACTGGTGGTGTGGACAGGTATTCCTTGATTCTGTCAAAGGCTTTCTGACAATCCTCTGTCTAGCTTGTCTCAGTATCTTTCCTCAGCATCTTGAAGATGGGTTCACATATGACTGTGGATTGTGCTATGAAGCGGCTGATGCAGTTGAGACGCCCTAGGAAGCTCATTACATCCTTTTTGCTCTTAGGTGGCGGTAACTCCTGAATCGCCTTGACTTTAGATGGATCCAGCTCGATCCCTTGACGACTGACAATGAATCCCAATAATTTTCCCGCGGGAACCCCGGATGCTCACTTTGCGGGGTTCAGTTTCAAGTTGTACCTCCTTAGCCTGTCGAAGAACTTCCTCAAGTCCGCTATGTGATCTGCGACCTTCTTGGATTTGATAATGACATCGTCCACATACACCTCTATTTCTTTGTGTATCATATCATGGAAGATGGTTGCCATGGCTCTCATGTAAGTGGCCCCAGCGTTTTTCAAACCAAATGGCATCATACTGTAACAATATACACCCCATGGTGTAATAAAAGCTGTCTTCTCTGCATCCTCTTCATCCATCCAAATCTGGTGATAACCCGCGAAGCAATCTACAAAGGATTGGAGTTCATGCTTGGTGCAGTTATCGTTCAGGATGTGTATATTTGGCAATGGGAAGTCGTCGTTGGGACTTGCTCTATTTAGATCCCGGTAGTCGATACATACTCTGACCTTCCCATCCTTCTTCGGAACTAGCATAATGTTGGCTAACCAGGTTGGGTACTCAACCACCCTAAGAACTTTGGCTTTGATATGTTTGGTAACTTCTTCCTTGATTTTTAGGCTTATGTCTGGTTTGTACTTTCGGAGCTTTTGCTTGACTGGCGGACACATGGGATTAGTAGGCAACTTGTGAGCTACTATGGAAGTGCTCAAACCGGTCATGTCATCATATGACCATGCGAAAATGTCCTCATACTCTCTTAGGAACCGGACGTACTCTTCTTTCTCTGTTGGTGACAAGTGAATGTTGATACGCGTCTCCTTGACGGTCTCGGCGTCTCCCAAATTTACTGCTTCGATCT
>NC_031994.1:82532593-82539770 GCF_001879085.1 Nicotiana attenuata
GGCTCGATGAATCGAGCATTTATTTTGAAACAAGTAAATCTTAAAACAAAATTACTGGAAATCTTAAATGCCTAGAATGGCTACAGAAGTAAAATCTGCCAAGCTACCCAGGGACTCGGCGGGCCCGGGATGGTGTGGCGATCCAGTTCTTGAGAACAGCTCCTTTCTCCACAGCCTGAATAGTGAGGCCTTCTTCCTCTTCCTCCTCCTCAATTATTGCACTGCATTGTATCATCTATTCTGACTTTTTCTTTGCTTTTAGGATCACTTGGGAGAGGAGGATGTGGAAGACCTTTAGGTATGGTGATGATGCCAGTATGAGTAAACCAACCTTAGGGAATGGGAATAATCAAAATAAAGGAAAAACAAAAAGGTAACAAGTTAGTAAGGATTTTGAGATGTTGCGGTATTTAAACACATATTGCGGGAATATAAATTCGCATCCTAATTTGGGAGCCTCCTTGTTCCCGAGGTAGGCCTAGCGACAAATAGATTTGGAGAACTTTAGATGCCAACAAATGCCTCATTTCATAATATAAAAATAGACGAATCCCAAAACGACACTAAGATGATAAAAAAAAAAAAAATAAGTCACTTCTGGCACTTGGCCTTATTACATTTTAGGAAAGCAAGTAAATCTAGCCTATTTAGTCCCAGAAGGACTTTCCTCAGGCTGAATTCTTTTGTCTATCAAATCCCCCAGTTCGTGTAGGTTCATCAGTAAGAATGCCTTTGCCAAATGTCCTCCTTCGTTTCCCTCAGCGTTCTGGCAGTCGGTGACTCTCTTCCTCACTTTTCCTTCCAATTCCATCAGACTGTATTCCAGATATTCCAGCTTTTCGCTAGTCTTGATGGCCATCTCTTTCCATTCATTGATTTGGTCACTTGATGGAAGATTCCCCCACCAGTCTAGCAAGAGTGAGGGTATGCTAACCATACCGAATCTGGGGACCTCGTTCCTCATTTTCTGCAAAACAAAAAGCGTTAGTCCCTTATCCCCCACCAGACTCGACTATTTATACAATCATGATTAGCATATTGGCATTTAGTTCTCCAAATTAATGCACAGAACGTGGTTGTGTCCGTTGGGATTATGGAAACCCCGGTGGACTTTTGGATAAGGCTTATCTTAAAAGATCATTATGCGGACAACATAACTGATCCGACTAGGTTTGACCATGATGCATGCACAATTTTAACCAGAGTAAGGTTTCTATGAGGTTTTAGACGGGTACCCTCGAGCGGACAACTCGAGGGGGAAGGCACGGAACCATCGACTGCACCGCTGATCGACTAGTTTTACCGCAAATAAGCCTTTTCGAATTTAAGGGTAGTAAATAGGAAGAGCGCAACCACTCATTAAAGCGTTGCTATAGGATTTGATACGCACGAGTGGAGCATGATTTATGCAGCAATTAATAACATGTAGTCAAGTATTTGCACGTAGAAAAAAATAAATACAGCATTTAAATAATTGAAAGACGGTTATAGGGAAAAAGGAAACAAAGAGATACGTCAGTTTCGGGGATAAGGAATCATAAATACTTAAAAGAAAACAGACAGTTAAATTCAAATAAGGGGAAAGGGGTACGGGATAAAGCATGCTTAGACTAATTCGTAAAAGATAAGTTCGTTATGGTAAGAGCCTAAAGGGTATCCCCAGCGGAGTCGCCATGCTGTCGCGCCCCCTTTTTTTCCCTCCTCGCGGAGAGAGGTCCGGGTTTCGACATTCTATGGGGTGTGATAACTCATTTTCTTTTGGGAATTGGGTATTTGAAAAGTTGTCACCTAACGGATTATGGTGCGTTAGGGCACCTAGAGCGATTAACTCTTAGATTGGTTTGCATTACCAGATATTAGGGTAAGGGCTCGAAATAACCTCGAGGGGAAGGTGTTAGGCACCCCTCTTGATCCACAACTGTGGGTCCCGGCCGAACATATATTCACAAATTATTCCATTAACAAAATAAACAGTTGAAGCAAGTAATTGTAAGTAGAGCATGTTGGGCATTGTATAACTCAAATAATAAAACAAGAATTTAAACAAGTTGTGTGCGTAAAAAAGGGGGAAGTAAAAGTCTTCAGGTAAAGATGATTTGGGAGAGAGGGGTCCTAGGTTGGTTAGCCTATAGGATCACATCAGTACAATGCCCGGTAATCACTCCTTAGAAAGGGGCTACGCGTGGCATTAGCGCACCGGTCATCATATCCCATATCTACCCTTCCCATCCCCTTAGTGGTCATGCAAAGCGAGTGTTTGGTCAGCGATCTCTATTGCGTGCTGTTACCCGTCCCTTCTTAATGGTCCTGGAGGGATTTAGGATCTCTACCTATAGGTGGTTTTAGACAGACCCCTAAGGTTTTAAAGGGTGAAAATTCTAAGGCGACAGGCAAAACAACTAGGACTTTTAGCACATAAGATAAAAGAGGGCAATTAGAGGCTCAAAGTTTCCTCCTCAAATAAGGCACATAAACAGCACGACTCAAGCACAATTAAGGGCTTTTTATTAAACAGTATCCTAAGGCAGGATGTCTAGATGAATATGCAGAAGACAAGCAATTTACTTTATAAACTCAGGAGTAATGACCTTGGCAGTTGCCTATGGGTTTTTAAAAGCCTGTTAGGATCAGAAAAACATTAAGTCATAGAAACAGTTTCAGGATTGCAAGTTTTGAAAACGCCCTACAGGCTTGCCTATATGCGAAATACTGATGACTACATTTTATAGTAAAACATGGCAGATTTTAAAACAAACTTTTAAATCCCTATAGGCATGCTGTCTAATTATAGATTAAGGTAGTTTTGAAAGAACTCGTTTCAGGGAAATTAAACCGTTAGTTAAACCAGTTTTGAAGTGAATTAAACGTTAACCGGATTGAGTTATTTAAACTAAACCTAGGCGAGATCCATAGGCAGGATTTGATATTGTTCCCTATAGGCATGATATCTAAGTTTAATACTGATTTTGAAGACTTGCAGGCATGGAAACATACATAAGCACTTGTTATAACAGAATCTGGATTAAATCCTATAGGCATGGCATCTATTTGTGAAGCTGATTTTAAGACTTGCAGACATGAAACCTATAAGCATGATTTCTAGCATGGTGACATAAACATGACAAGATGTAAAGCCCTATAAGCATGATTTCTACTTGGTAAGGCAATCAGATTAAAATGTAAAGTCCTATAAGCATGATTTCTACCCGTATTATCCCATAAGCATGTAGCTACCCACCCCTTTCACTAAGTACCCCAATATTTGTTTACAAATTATTACAGACCATATCAATGAATTACATAAGTAAATAAGAAAATAAGAAGCTATTCTATAGGGAGCCTTCAATTAGGCCCAGATTTCCAAAGCCTCCAATAGCCTCAAATGCCTCACTTCTATAGACAATATCATTGTCTAGGTGCATCAAAGTTCCCTAAGGATCTCAAGGATCCCGGGCAGTGCTTACACCTAGACTTGGTAACCAAAATTGAATAAGTGCAGTGTGGAAGGGCCAGCCTCAGTATGCCAGAGTTCAGAGGGCTCTCAAGAGGATCCCAAGGCAGTACACATACTGGAGGGGGCAGAACTTATTGACTTAGGAGTAGAGTGAGAGTTGAAATAGTTTGAAAGGGTTTTAGTAAGAAAACAGTGTTAAAAGAGACTTGTTTGAAACAGTTTTGTAGAATAAAAGAGAGGGTCATGCAGTAAAACAACTTTGAAAAGAGAGAGTTACATGATCAAGCAACAGTAAATCAAACATGGAATCTAAAATCACATCAGCAATGTTCACAGGACCAAAGCCAATAGGAAAGAAACTACACACAAGGGTGATGGGGATTGGGCACACGTAGAACACATAATAGTAAACACAGAACCAATCAAGGTCTTAGGAAGTGGTACTGACATGCTCAAACACAACTGATCAAGCACACAGAACCAGCAATACTTAAGGGGGTTTAGTAGGATCCAAATGATTTAAGACTAATTCCAGAACCATACAAGTCAAGAGTGTAGACTATATAGAGGGGGATTCATACCATAAACCGGATAGTGCAGAAAAAAACAGACTACATAAAAGGGGAACATGCTCATACTGATCCTAAGGAAGGGGGTTCATAATATGCTAATTATGTAATCACATTAACTGCAAGTTTCACAGCAAAACCATAAGTAGATGCAAACTAGAAACAAGATGAACTGAAGCAATAAAAGAACCATGTTGTTGTTGAAACTTGAATTGAAACTGGAACATACCAGTAAAGAGGACAGTAAGCAAAAGTGAAGGAGCAAGAGAGCACAATAGTTAGCCTTGGCTTTCAGCCGGCTAACTCAGAATAAGAGCAAGTAGCACAAAGAAAGAGCAGAAAGTTTTAAGTGTGAGAGAGAGAGCTTTTGAACCATAATGTTCGTGTCTTGTGTTAATGAAAGAGTGTGTATATATAGTTTGAAAGCAGGTATCAAATAAGGTAAAAATCAAAGTTCATCAGTAATTATGGGGACTCAGAATCAATCAGTCACGAAATCATGGTAAGTACTCCTTTAATTGAGGAGTCAACTTCAAACGGTAATAAACATGTGGCAAATAAGGAAGGAAATCGTATAAGGCTGAGCATAACAAATAAGGAAATATTTTCTACATAGTACAAGTAAACACATGTAATAGAGGCTAGGTTCAGCATATTTCAATCAAGGAAAGACTTACGAAATAAATTAATAGCATAATTGGCCGTAGAATAAGGTCAAAAAATATTTTACAAGGTTAAAAATCAGTAGAGATATCATGCGAAATCAGTGAAAGATCAATCATAAAGATTCAAGGATTCAAAAGTAGAAAAATAGCACTGATTTAGCATATCTTTATAAGAACAAGCACATAGTAAGTAAAAACCAGAACTCTACGAGGTCGAGTAGGAAGAAAATCATATATAAATTAGGGATTCATGTAGAGCATAGTCTGAATTAGTAGAATAAGCATGATACAGGCAGGAGAAGTGGAGAATCAGAAACATTGGTGAACAAATAGGGTAAAATCACACAATAGGCAGGGATAGCCATAATTAGGAACCTTAACAAGCAATCATAGGGTAAAATCACAGAACCACAAAAACATTTAGATTAACTGAACACGTTATCAAAACAAAACTCAGAAACCCAAGATTAGAACTAAGAAATTAGGGTTTTCAACATAGGCAAGTTGAAGAGGTAGTAAAATCATAGAATCGGTCGAAATATGCAAGCGATAGAAGTTTAAACATAAAGAATTGGTTTAAACAAAGTTTTAGAAGAAGTTCCGAAAACCCCCAATTTGAGAAGAAGGTGAAAACACTTTGAAATCGATTATTCTTGTAAAGAGTTACAAGGATAGTGTAAAACATCAAAGAAACAGACTCAAATTGTTTAAAAATTGTACAGATCTAGGAGATGTAAGCAAAAATTAGGGTTTTCAGAAGAAACCCAAGTAGAGATGAAAGAACATGTCTAAAATCTCAAGGATCGTGCCAAATACAGCGTGATTTCGCTTGAAATCACACTGAAGTAACCAAGAACAGCCAAATAGCAAACCCTAGATGCAAGTCGGCGTGGCCCAGGGCCCTTGAAGACCTTGGAGAAGGTGAGTGTAGCAATAGAGGAACCATTGGAGGCTTAGGAGTTGAAGGGAGATCACCGGAGAAGACCGGAGAAGAAGGTCGGCGGTTGAGAAGAGCTAGGGTTAGGTTGAGTGGTTGAGAGATGAGAGAATACAGAGGCGGCGGAATTTGGAAATGAGATAGGGTTAGGGGTCGTTGGAATTAAAAAAGGAAAGGATTAATACGGGCCGTTGATCTCTTAGATCAACGGCCATGATTTAATTGATTCTGGGTCGGGTCGGTGGGTTTATGGTTTGGGTCGGGTAATTCGATTAGGAATTGGGCTGGGTATTGGGTTGAAATTAGGTTGAAATTGAAAGGCATTTATCTGGCTATATTTTAAATAGCCAACTTTTCCCATATAATATATAATAAATAATTTCTGGAAAATAATTTTGTGTACTAAAATGATTTAAAATAGATATTTAATATTTTAAAATATAGGAGACCAATTTTATGCATATAAATGTAATTATACATTAATGGGGCCAATATTGCAATTATATGCAATTTAGCTTTTAAAAAATACAAAATGCAATTATAAAGAATGCGCAAAAAATAATTACCCTATTTTTGCATACATATAGAAATTAAATGACTAAAACATTACAACAATAATTTGAGGGATAATTATTGAGGACTTTATGAATAAAAGGGAAGGAGATAAATCAATTTAAATCCTTAAAAATTATGGGAAAAATTATAAAAACCTTGTGCATGCTTATATATGCATATATATGCTATTTTGAGGGTATTTATGCATATATAAAATATAGGGAAAAATTGGGTATCAACAACTGGTACAGGCTCCAGCACGGCCACTGCAACTGGCTGGGCCCCGCTTACAGGTAGTGCACCTGGGGTTTGATAAACGGAAACAGCGTGCCTTGAAGCCTGAGCGATAGGGGTTTGTGCTCCCCATCTCGCTTGAGATGTGGTTGGGTCTGCTGGAAATAAACCAACCTGCATCATAGCGTACATGAACCGCAACATACGGCCTATGACCTCCTGAAATCCTGGGGCAGTCATGAAATATGTCAGGGTTGGCTTGCCTGCAAGTGCCTCATCCTGCTCCTCAATAAAAGGATCCTCCAATGGAACTACTGGTGGTACAACAAGAGCAACCCTAGGACTCCCTCATCCTTTGAAGGGAGCTGGAGCCCTCCCCCGACCTCTACCTCGTCCTCTAGTAACGGGGGGAGCATCTCCTCTACCGCCTGGTACATCTGCCGCGCGCGTTCTCACCATCTGTGAGAGATCAATCGAAAGATACTTATCACAATATCAATTGCATGATAGGAGATAAAGAAAGAGAGGTTTCCTAACACCTTGTAGCCTCTCGAAGATAGGTACGACGTCTCTGCACCGATCCGTAAGAGCTATGTGAACCTAAAGCTCTTATACCAAGTTGTCACGACCTAGAACCCTTGATAGGTCGCGATGGAACCTAACACCGCCTTTAGGCAAGCCAACAAGTGAACCTACATTTACGTATCCTTTTTAACTTTAAAACAAAGTTTCCTTTTAAAAGAACGAATAAGTAACGATCTCA
>NC_031994.1:82539963-82559599 GCF_001879085.1 Nicotiana attenuata
AAAATACTGAAAATATCTTAAATGCCTAAAATGGCTATTAAAACAGGTCAGGCTAATTGCCAAGCTACCCAGGAACTCGACGGGCCCGGGATGGTACGACAGTCCAATTCCTGAGAACAGCTCCTTTTTCCATGGTCTGAATAGTGAGGTCTTCTTCCTCCTCCTCCTGAACTATTGCACTGCATTGTATCATTTATTCTGACTTTTCCTTTGCTTTTAGGATCACTTGGAAGAGGAGGATGTGGAGGACCTATAGGTATGCTGATGATGCCAGTATATGTGAACCAACCTCACGGGATGGGAATAATCAAAATAAAGGAAAAAACAAAAGGTAAACAAGTCAGTAAGGATTCTGAAATGTTTGCGGTATTTAAACACATATTGCGGGAATGTAAATTCGTGTCCTAATTTGGGAGCCTCGTTGTGCCCGAGGTAGGCCTAGCGACAAATAGATTTGGGAACTTAGATGTCAACAAATGCCTCATTTCATAATATAAAAATAGACGAATCCCAAAACAATACCAAGATAATAGAAAAAGATAAATTACTACTGGCACTTGGCCTTATTACATTTGAAAAGCAAGTAAACCTAATCTATTTGGTCTCGGAAGGACTTTCTTCAGGCTGAATGCTCTTGTCGATCAAATCCCCCAGTTCGCGTAGGCTCATTAGTAAGAATGCCTTTGCCAAATGTCCTCCTTCGTTTCCCTCAGCGTTCTGGCAGTCGGTGGCTCTCTTCCTTACTTTCCCTTCCAATTCTATCGGACTGTACTCCAGATATTCCATCTTTTCGCTAGTCTTGAAGGCCCTCTCCTTCCATTCCTTGATTTGGTCGCTTGATGGAAGATTCCTCCACCAGTCTAGCAAGGGTGAGGGTATGCTAACCATACCGAAGCTGGGGACCTCGTGCCTCATTTTCTGCAAAACAAAAGGGTTAGGCCATATTCCCACCAGACTCGACTATTTATACATTCATGATCAGCATATCGGCATTTAGTTCTCCAAATTAATGCACAGAACGTGGTTGCTTCCGTTGGGATTATGGAAACCCCGGTGGACTTTGGATAAGGCTCATCTTAAAGGATCATTATGTGGACAACATAATTGATCGACTAGGTTTGACCATGATGCATGCACAATTTTGACTAGAGTAAGGTTTCTATGGGATTTTAGACTGGTACCCTCAAACGGACAACTCGAGGGGGAATGCACGGAACCGTCGACTGCACCGCTGATCGACTGGTTTTACCGCAAATAAACCTTTCCGAATTTAAGGGTAGTAAATAGGAAGAGCGCAACCGCTCATTAAAGCGTTGTTATAGGATTTGATATGCACGAGTGGAATGTGATGCGGAGCATGATTTATGCAGCAGTTAATAACATGTAGTCAAGTATTTTCACGTAGGAAAAATAAATACAACATTTAAATAATTGAAAGACAGTTACAGGAAAAAGAAAACAAGGAGACAAGTCAGTTTCAGGGATAAAGAACCATAAATGCTTAAACATGGACAGTTAAATTCAAATAAGGGAGAAGGGTACGGGATAAAGCATGCTTGGACTAATTTGTAAAAAGATAAGTTCGTTATGGTAAGAGCCTAAAGGATTCCCCAGCAGAGTCGCCATGCTGCCGGGCCCTCTTTTTCCCTCCCTTTTTACGAGGAAGAAGGTCCGGGTTTCGACATTCATGGGATGTGACAACTCTTTTCCTTTTGGGAATTGGGTTTTTGAAGAGGTCGCCACCTAACGGATTATGGTGTGTTAGGGCACCTAGAGCGATTAACTCTTAGAATAGTTTGCATTACCAGAGATTAGAGTAAGAGCTCGAAATAACCTCGAGGGGAAGGTGTTAGGCACCCCTCTTGGTCCACAACTGTGGGTCCCGGCCGAACTTATACTTACGAATTAGTCCAAATAAATACTTGAAACAAATAAATACGAATAAGGCATGTTTGTATAACTCAAATAATAAGACATAGGTTTTGGACAAGTTGTATTATAAAACAAAAAGGGATTTTGAAAAGGAGGAGTCCTAGGTTGATTAGCCTATAGGATCATCCCACACAATGTCCGGTAAACACTCCTCAATGAGGGGCTACACGTACATTAGCGCGTAGTCATCATATCCCATATCTACCCTTCCCATCCCCTTAGTGGTCATTCAAAGCGAGTGTTGGTCAAAGATTTCTATTGCATGCTGTTACCCGTCCCTTCTTAATGGTCCTGGAGGGATTTAGGACCTTTACCTATAGGTGGTTCTAGACAGACCGCTAAGGTTTTAAAGGAGAAAATACTAAGGCGACAAGCAAGAACAATTAGGACTTTAGCACATAAGATAAAAGGGAGCAATTAGAGGCTCAGGTTTACCTCCTCAAACAATACACATAGGCAGCACGACTCAAGCACAAATAAGGGCCTTTCGTTAAGCAGTATCCTAAGGCATGATGTCTAAGTGAAATATACAAAAGACAGGCAATTTATTTTGTAAACTCAGAAGTAATGACCCTAGCATGTTGCCTACTGATTTTTTTTTAAAACCTGTTAAACCAGAACAACATTAAGTCATAGAAACAGTTTTAGAGTTGCAAGATTTGAAAACGTCCTATAGGCTTGCCTATACGCGGAATACTGATGACTTTTTTTATAGTGAAACAAGGCAGGTCTTTAAAACAGACTCTTTTGATCCCTATAGGCATGCTGTCTAATGATAGATTGAGGCAGTTTTTGAAAGAACTTGTTTTAGGGAAAATAGACCATTAATTAACTAGTTTCGAAGTGAGCTAATCGTTAATTGAATTGATTTATTTAAACTAAACTAGTTGAGATCTTTAGGCAGAATTTTTGGTGGCGTTCCTTATAGGCATGGTATCTAGTTTTAACACTGATTTCAGAAACTTTGCAGGCATGATGACAAATAAAAAATATGTAAACACTTGTTATAACGGAAGTTGGATTGGGATTTTATTCTATAGGCATGGCATCTACTTGTTAAACTGATTTTAAGACCTACAAACATGATTTCCACTATGGAATCACTTGAGACCTATAGGCATGATTTTTAACATGGTAAAACAAGCATAGCAAAAAATGTAAAGTCTTATAGGCATGGTTTCTGGAATGGTAAGGTAATCATATCAAAATGTAATGTCCTATAGGCATGATCTCTACCCGTACTACCCCATAGACATGTAACTATCCCCCCCCCCCCTTTTCACTAGTTGCCCCAATATTCATTTACAAATTATTACAGACCATATGAATGAATTACATAAGTAGATAAGAAAATAAGAAGTTATTCTATAGGGAGCCTACAGGTAGGCCCAGATTTCCAAAGCCTCCAATAGCCTCAAATGGCCAAATTTCATAGACAATGTCATAGTCTAGGTGCATCAAAGTTCCCTAAGGATCTCAAAGATCCCGGGCAGTGCTTACACCCAGACTTGGTAACCAAATTGAATAAGTGCAGTATGTGAAAGGGCCAGCCTCAGTATGCCAGAGTTCAGAGGGTTCTCAAGAGGATCCCAAGGCACTACACATACTGGAAGGGGCAGAACCTATTGACTTAGGAGTAGTGTGAGAGTGCTTGACACAATTTGAAAGGTCTTAGTAGGAAAATAGTATTAAAAGGAGGTTTGTTTGAAATAATTTGTGGAGTAAAAGAGGGAGTCATGTAGTAAAACAACTTTGAAAAGAGAGAGTTACATGATTAGACAACAGCAAATCAAACATGGAGCCCAAAAACACATCAGTAATACTCACAGGACCAAAACAGGAAGAAAGAACCTACATACAGGGGTGATGGGGATTGGGGATACATAGAGCACATGATTGTAAACACATAACAGGCAAAGGTCTTAGGAATTGGTACAGACATGCTCAGACACAACTGATCAGCCATAGTCACAGAACCAGCAATGCTTAAGGGGGTTCAGTATAGGATCCACATGATTTAAGATCAATCTCAGAACCATACAAGTTCAGGAGTGCAGACTACTTCACAAGAAGACTCATACCAGGAACTAGATAGAGCAAAATCACATGGAGACAGACTACATAGATGGGAGGGGTAACATGTTCATACTGATCCTGAGGAAGGGGAGTACATAACATGCAAATCATGTAATCATATTTACTGCAAGTTTCACAGCATAACCATAAGTAAAGCAAACTAGAAACAGGATGAACTGAAGCAATAAAAGAACCATATTGTTGTTGGAAATTGAACTGAAACTAGAACATTCCAGTAAAGAAGACAGTAAACAAAAGTGAAAGAGCAGGAGAGCACAATAGTTAGCCTTGGCTTGCAGCCGGCTAACTCAGAATAATAGCAAGTAGCATAAAAGAGAGAGCAGAAAGTTTAAGTATGAGAGAAAGCTTTCTGAACCAAAATGTTCGTGTGTTTGTGTTGATGAGAGAGTGTGTATATATAGTAGTTCGAAATTAGATAAAAATAAGGTAAGAATCATAGTAGCATAGTAATTATGGAACTCAGAATCAGTTAGAGCAAAATCAGGACAAGTACTCCCTTAAGTTGAGGGAATTAATTCAAATGGTAATAACAAGTAACAGATAAGGAAAGAAATCAGTGTATGACTAATAAGGAAAGATTCAAATTCAGTAAGTATAGGGTAAACAATTAGGGCTAAGTTCAGAACACTCGAATTAAGGAAAAAGTCAGTAAGAATAAAGTACCACAGCAGACAAGGTAGGTGAATCAGTTACTTCGAATAGAAGAGGTAGAAATTGAGGATTTAAAGGAAGGTATTTCAATCAAACCACATAAATAGGGAATCTAGAATCAATCAAAGATGAAGTCACGTTTCAGCATTCAGCATATAAATAGAGAAGATAAGAATAACCAGACATAGCAAATATGCGGGTTAAACAATATCAATAGAAAGAGGCAAGTCTGAATAGTCAAGATGATCATAAGCACAGAGGTGATATAAGTTAGGCATAAGAAACTCAGTATAAACACATTCGAAGCGAGATAGTCATAGAAACTCAAACAAGAACAGGCTAGTCACAAAATCAAACGAAGAAACCTAGAAAAATTAGGGTTTTCAACATAGGCAAGTTGAAGAGGTAGTAAAATCATAGAATTAGTCGAAATATGCAAGCGATAGAAGTTTAAACATAAAGAATTGGTTTAAACAAAGTTTTAGAAGAAGTTCCGAAAACCCTAATTTTAGAAGAAGGTGAAAACACTTTGGAATCGATGATTCTTGTAAAGAGTTCCAAGGATAGTGTAAAAAGAAGCAGACTCAAATCGTTTTAAAATCGTAAAGATCTAGGAGATGTAGGCAGAAATTAGGGTTTCAGAAGAAACCCAAGTAGAGATGAAAGAACCTGTCTAGAATCCCAAGGATCGTAACAAGTACAGCGTGATTTTGCTCGAAATCACACTGAAGTAGCCAAGAACAGCCAAATGACAAACCCTAGATGCAAGTCGGCGTGGCCCAGGGCCCTTGAAGGCCTTAGAGAAGGCAAGCACAGCATTAGAGGAGCCATTGGAGGCTTAGGAGTTGATGGGAGATCATCGGAGAAGATCGGAGAAAAGGAGGTCGGCGGTTGAAGGAGCTAGGGTTAGGTTGAGTGGTTGAGAGAGGAGAGGAGATGAGAGAATACAGAGGCGGCGGTCTCTGAATAATGGGCTAGGGTTAGGGGTCGTTTGGAATTAAAAATTGTAAGGACTAATAGGGGCTGTTGATCTCTTAGATCAACGGCCAGGATTTAATTGTTGCTAGGTCGGGTAGGCGGGTTCAGGGTTTGGGTCGGGTGTTTTTAATACGAAATTGGGCTGGGGTTGGGTTTAAATAGGATTATTTACCTCCTATAGCAAAGGTTGATACCTTATTTATTTTAAATAAATACCATTTTAAAAAATTATATTCTATAACTACCTTTTGATTTTTATAGCCAAATACCTATTTATGGTAACCTCCTACCCTTAAGCCATAAAATACGTTGCCCTCTCTCTCATAAAATACGCTGCCTCTCTGGCTTGACCCTAATGAAGGCAACGAAATCTCCATGACCAACTCCAGTATGTTTCTTCTTCTTCTTCCTTTTCGATTTTGATTGTTTTCTTCTGCCAGTATGTTTCTTCTTCTTCTTCCTTTCCATGGCAAGGAATTTTTTGGGACTTTAACTTTCTTGGAAATTTCTTCTTCAGTGGATGCTAGCAATTTCTTCTGATTCGTTACCAACGGGTGCTAGCCAAATTCAGTTCTGGGACTTTAACTTCTTCAGATGCGTTACGGATGCTAGCAATTTCTTCTTCAGCGATCTTTCTCATTTTCTTCTTCTTTCTCTCATCGCTGCTTATGGAATTATGGTCGGAATCCGATGGGTCGTCGGAAAATCGTCGACTAAAATAGGTCGTCTGAAGTTTGGGGTTGTGCAATTTGAAGATTCTATTAACTTTTTTTTAAGAGCATTTCAATGGATCTCGCTGTATTTCTATGTATTTTATTGTATTCACTATCTTTTTTTCATTGTAATTCAATGTATTTCGTTGTATTCCATGTATTTCATTGTATTCAATGTCTTTTTTTCTCATTGTATTTTAATGTATCCCGCTGTATTCTATGTATTTCATTGTATTCACTGTCTCACTATATGCCATGAATGTATTCATATGTTTTTTTTAATTAATATAATGTATGTATTCAGATGTATTATATAATTTTTCTGAAGATTGCTATGTTTTGGGGGTATTTTTCGGTTGAGAATCTTTTTTATAACTGAAAAATACAAAATTTGTGTGTGATAATTGAGTTTGTTGAGTTATATTAGGAGTCTATTATGTTAATTGATTCACTTTCCGTTTTAAAAACAGTTTAATCCCCTATTTCACACCGTGAATACAGTCGAATACAATAATCTGTCCAGCTGTAATCCCATGTTTCACTCCATGAATACAGTCGAATACATTCGAATACAACAACTGATTAGCTGGACTTCCCTGATTCACGCCTATTTTTGCTACTGTATTCATGAATACAATAGCTTAAATACATCAAATACATCTTATAACCACAGAAAAGGTATCTATAATCCGTAATATAGCAAATGGTATCTATAGATGGCTAATTACTACTAAAAGATAGTGCTTTATGAAAATCTCTCTTTAAATTAAGGCTGAAATTGAAATGCAAATCTGGCTACATTTTAAATAGCCAATTTTCCCTCATATAATTTATAATAAATAATAAATAATTTCTGGAAAATAATTTTGTGTACTAAAATAATTTAAAATAGATATTTAACATTTTAAAAATATAGGAGATCAATTTTACGTATATAAACGTAATTATACATTAAGAAGGCTAATATTGCAATTATATGCAATTTAGCTTTAAAAATACAAAATGCAATTATAAAAAATGCATAAAAAATATCTTAACTATATTTTGGCATAAATATGGAATTTAAATGACTAAATCACCCCAACAATAATTTGAGGGTAATTATTGGGGGATTTTATGAGTAAAAGGGAAGGAAATAAATCAATTTAAAATCTTTAAAATTATGGAAAAAATTATAAAAACCTTATGCATGCTTATATATGCATATATATGCTATTTTGAAGGTATTTATGCATATATAAAAAATATATAGGAAAAAATTGGGTATCAACAGGACCTACTCGGGGCCTCAAATCACGTATAACAACATCGAAATGACGAATAGCGCCTCAAATCAAACCTAAATGAACTTTCAACTTTCAACTTCCAAATCCGCACCGCATCACATCAAGTCAACCCGGAATGAACCCAAATTTTGCATAGAAATCCCAAATGACATAATAAAGCTATTCACATTCCCGGAACCACAATCCAAACCCGATACCATCAAACTCAACTCTCGGTCAAATATGAACTTTCCAAACCTTCAAATTTCAAACTTTTTCCAATTTGTGCTGAAACCTTCTAGAAACATCCAAATGCAAATACAGGCATACGCCCAAGTCCAAAATCACCATTTGGACCTAATGGAACCATCAAAACTCCAAGGCCGAGGTCAAATACTAAAAAGTCAAACTTGGTCAACTCTTCCAACTTAAAACTTAAATCATAAAATTCATTCTTCCAAATCGATTCCGAATAACCTGAAAACTAAAACCGGCGATTCACATAAGTCATAATACACCATACGGAGGTACTCATGCCCTCAAACTATCGAGCGAAGTGCAAATTCTCTAAATGACTGGTCAGGTCGTTACAAGGAGTCTTCTTCATTAAAGGACCTCCAACTGCAGTGTTTAGAGTTCATCGTCAGGAAGGTGTCAGTCCATCCCAAAAGTCCTGGAGTTCATCCATAATCCAATCCCATTATGCTAACACTTCCTCACTATCTCCTTGAATCTTTCCCAAGCCTCGAAAACTGTTCCAGTGTCCGTGTGGCAGAAGTTGTGAATTTTCCTTCTGAATTTCATTGTTTTAGCAACTGAGAAGTATTTGTCTAGAAATATTTTAGTCATATCTTCCCATGTACTAATCGACCCCGTTGGTAAGCTACAAAGCCAGTGTTTCGCGTCATCCTTCAGTCAAAAGGGGAATGCCCTTAAGTATACTGCATCTTTTGACACTCTATTGTACTGGAAAGTGTTCATGATTTCCTCAAAATCCATCAAGTGAGTGTTAGGATCTTCATTCATCTTACCTCTAAAGACACAGTTGTTCTGGAAAGTTTGAAGCAAGCCTTGCTTCAACTCGAAATTATTTGCTGCTACTGGTGGAGGTCTGACACTTGAATGTCCCTGATTGTTAGACTGGTTTGGCGTAATCACCCAATGCTCTACCAGGCCTGGGTACCGCATTCTCGAACTGGTCTTCAACAAAGGGTCAATTTAGATTGAATCTTCGACTGCCATCATCTTCTACGGTCTCATCAACAGCTCTACGGGCTACCTTAGCTACTATCCGTAGAGCTTCCTCTCTATGTTGTGTTGCCTCTTTTGCAGCTAAATCTACTCCGTCGTCACCATCATGTGTTCTGGGGTTGAAGGTTGCCCCAAGAACTTTTCAGTGAGTTCTTTCTTTTTCCTCAACTATCGCAGACTCTTTTCCACCTCTGGATTGTATGGAATCAATTCCTTTGAAGAAGATCGAGTCATACACCAGAGAAGTCAACCCGTTGCCTACACACGGAAGAGGAAACTCGTGAAGAATAAAATAAAATTATTTCCTGAATTAGCACCAAAAACTAATTTGAACATTATTGATTATCAATCCACGGCAACAGCGCCAAAATTTAACGAGCGCAAAATACAACACGAAATTAATGCTCGCTAGCCAAAGATAGTATAGTTATAATTATCGTCTCCACAGATATTGGATTTAAATAATGTTCAAGTAATTCCTAGATTAACGCTATTCAGGATAATTAACACGCTGGCTGGGATAATTAATAACTAAAATTAACTATGAAACTAAAATAATTATTAATTGATCACTGAAAGACAAGAGTTGTGCAATACTGAAATACCAATTGGAGAAATAAGGGTCATGACAGGATAGGTGCAAGATAGCTACTTGGGATCTAACTCTAGTTCAATTCACTCTAAAGTTCTAATGATTCTCACGAATTCACTCGATGATTAGTTCAAACGTGTAGTCAAGACTCCTCTATCGGTAAAATCTTAACTCTACGAGGTGAACTAATATAGGCAGTACGAACATATGCAAGCATGCGTTAATGGATTAGTCTTCAGGAAAACATCTCTCGAATATTCTCCTAACTTGATTTAATCAACAATTCAACAAGATCTTTCGATTACATAAGAGAATCACTGAATTAAACCAAATAAAATAATGCAAAGATAATCACCAAAATATTCCTCTTTCGATTAAATAAATCAGTGAATAAAGTTGCAACAATTCGAAGCTCCATAAATGAATTCAAGCAAAGAACTAGAGTTAAAATCCATAAATATTAATCAAAATACTATATCCGTCAAACTCTAAGGGAAACTACTCCATAATCATGGAGGAAGTCATCACAGATATAATTAAAGAGTAAGAAAGCATCAATCTAACGTTACAATCCAAACTCCCGTATTGAATTGATGGAAAGATGATGCAATCTTGTGTCTTCTAGCCTCCATTGCTCTCCCAAATCTTCCAAGGTCAAAAGTCCCTTCAAAAATGTCTTTTTGGTGTATTTATACCATGTAGAAGTGGGGTCGGTGATGTGCCGTAGAATTTTGGTACTTTTGATACTAATTACATAGACTTTAGCTCGTCTTTTAAAGAATTTTTAGTTATTTCTTATGAAGTTTAGGTGTTTTGAAGTGTACGAGACTTGAAGAACCAAGAACACGGAAAAGAAGACAAAAACCCATAGAAGGGGAGAAATGCGGTAGGTCTGCGACCGCAGAAGTGATATGCGGGCCGCAAACCAACCGCAAACTGAAACAGGCGTTCCAGCTCTTGAAAAGAGAAATATGCGGTCTATTATGCGGTCGCATAACGCTTCTGCGGACCGCATAATGACTGCATAAGTGCAAAAGGAGATTTTGCGAGAGTACTTTTGCGATGCAGTCTGCGGTCGCATAGTCAATATGTGGTCCGCGTAATGGATCTGCGATAGGGAACTGGGTAACTGGGCATGCAATTATGCGATGACTTTGTATTTCCGCGGACAGCATACATGATCTGCGACCCATTCTGCGATCGCAGATCTAATCTTCAGGGGCATTTTTGTCTAAATTTGACCCCGACTTTTAGCCCATTATAAATAAATTTACTAGGGTTTTTGTGGGGCATCTTGTCTGAAAAAGAGTCTACATTGAGAGCATTTTGGATTCTAATATGAGTAGCTAGTTTTAAATACTAAGATTGTGGACCTTAAATGAGTGTAATGTTAATGGGTTGTTATTTATTCATTTCTCATGCTTCATTTAATGTTGATGGTTGCAAACATTGACTAATGCCATTTCACTCTATCTTTACTTGGAAAAGTGGGTTAGGGTTTGGTAGAAGTGAATAACAAAAACTCAAGGTTTTAACCCTTGTTTAATAGAATCACTTGGGAATAAGTGAGTTTTATTTGGCATAAATTGGTTGTCCTTAATTGTAACTCTGTTATATTTGGAAAAATTATAAAGAGGAAATTCTACCTATCTATTGGGAAATATTGGGTAGTCATTTAGGAACCATTTGCATATCAAAGGACCTTCCATTAGAAATATATCATATTAACATCGATAGCATTACATTCCATTAATGGGGACACAACCTTGGTTTTCTAAACCAGATTAATTACACTCTCATAACAAAATAGTTATCTTGTTAACTCACAGTTACAACATTCTCTTTTTAAGCTAAAAGGGTATAATTACGACTTAAGTCAAGTTTCACACTATTCAAGTAACCTTTTCACACCTATTCCCCGTGGGATTCGACCTCAACCTTGTTGGGTTATTATATTTGACACAGACTACCTTACACTATTTATTTAAGTGTAATCTGAGCGTATCACTCGGGCACAAATACTTTTTCCAAGAAGAAACAGGAAAGTACTTTGATCACAAACGTGCGCCACCCCATGCGGGGCGCTAGTAGGAAAGTTCAGAGAGCAACTTCTGACGGACAGCAACACAAAAGCATTGCCACGCCGCCCCATGCGGCGCGACGGTACAAGTTTTACAGGGTATTTTTTTTTGTTCACGTTCTGACATCCAGACTTGGCTCCCAACCACCAAACGCGATCCCGGTTTAATTTCTTGGGCTTTTACTCGGACTTCAAAGCTCCACATTGTTCAATATATTTCCAAACTATCTTTTTAACTTGAAATCACTTCCTGCAAGGCATAAACACATAATAAGTGCAATACACTGACATTTAAGCTCAAACACAAGTAAAATGCAGTAATTGGAGTGCAAACTATGACTTAAATATGGGATTCTAGCCTACCATCAGGTTATCGTTGAAGGTATTCCCACTTTACGTAAAAATTTATAACTCTACCCACTTTAATATCAATTTCACACTTATCAGGTATGAAGTTGAAGGGAAAAACAAATTTTAATTTCAAGTGCAATATACTTAAGGTCAATTAAGTCTAAAGTAAAAGTACTGCACTTAATGCCAAAGAAGTCTGAAGTGCAACAAATGTTTTCATGTACTTAAGTCCAAATGGATCTGAAGTGAAAAAATTACACCTAAGATGCACTTAAAGCCAAATAGGTTTGAAGTGCAATCAATATTTTCATGCAGTTAATGCCAAATAGGTCTGAAGTACAAATTACCTAGAAACAGAAACTTGTTCTTCGAATTTCCACAATTCAACACATAATTTAACACCTAAATCTACTCCAAATAAGTTCAAATTTGAAATATAGCCTCCAAATATCATAAAGAATAAATCTAACAAATTGATTTTGCAAATTAAGAAGAAGAAGAAGAAATCCTCAGCAATACCAAAGAAAAGAGTGCTACATCAGCTCACTACTGTAAATACCTTAAACCACCTTAAAGCATGCTCACAAATACCATGTAAATTCACTGTCACCTTTGTTTTCACAACGACTAAGAAGAAGAAGAAGAAGAAGAAGAAGAAGAAGAAGAAGAAGAAGAAGAAGAAGAAGAAGAAGAAGAAGAAGAAGAATGAGGAGAAAATTAAAAGCCTGAAATTGTCTATACTTTAGGTACTAGTTAAACTTTTTTTTTAAAAGTGGGTACAAGTAAATGGGGACGAGTCAATAGGGTGCAAGATAAAAAATTTACTATTAAAATTTAGGGGGTTTTGACACAGTTACCAACAAAAACAAAACTATTTACCCTTGTCTACCATTTGTTTTCCTACCCATAAACTAATTACATTTCCTACCCATAGTAGATTTTTGTGGGGAATTTTTTCTTTATTCTCCAATTCTTTTTTATTTCTATGCTTCTTTTCTTTTCTTTTTTATTTTTTTTCTTTTCTCCTTTTCTTTTTTCTCGTTTTCTTCTTATTTTTTTCTTTTTTCCTTTTCTAATTTCGTTTAACTTCTTTTTTTTATATTCTTTTTCTCTTCATAATCTAATTTCATTTACTGTTTTCACTATTTTTTATTATTCTTTTTTTTATATTATTACTAAATAAAATCAAATTGTGTACCAATTAAATGTAGCTAATACAACCAAATAAATATTAACTAACATATGATATCAGTATAGTATATAACTATACCAACAGGGTATACAATTGTACGCAAAGAGTTAAAAAATTTTAATTTAATTTTAAACTAAAATAATATCAATTGTCAATAAAAATTTAAAAAATTCTAAAAAGGATCTAATTGTAAGAGTATACCGTTACGTAATATAGCATACTATAATTTTTTTTTTTTTTTTTTTTTTGCATTTTTAATTTGCCCCTCACGCTGGGTAAAAGCTTAAAACAAATTAAAAAGGGAAAAGGCAAGTGAATTTACGGGTAATAAGTATACTATTATAGTATATTGTATACTATTACAGCATATTGTTACAGTATCTTGCATATTGTTACAGTATACCATAACAATATACAACTATAATAGTATAATGTTGCAGTATAACTATATACTCCTATAGTATATTAGTATACTGTAGCGGTATACTGTTTTGTAAACTATAATAGTGTACTGTGCAGTATAGCTATATACTCCTACAGCATATTGTATACCGTAGCGGTATACTGTAGTTGTGTTCTTCTTCGATTTTCAACTGAAAATTTCGATCTCAATCACCTCAAATCAGCTCCAAATGCTATCAAACTTCAGTATGAACTTCCAGAAGGTACTATAAGCAATATTTAACAGCACCCACTTTGAATCAAACAATAAATCTTCAAAAATAAAATTGAGCTTCAAGCCCAACAATGGTGGATAATGGAAAGATTCTCAAAGGATGATATTAGCATGGGATCAGAGACGTAAATGACCAGAGACTTTTGTAAATGCCATACCCACAAATATTATTACTGCCACACAAAACTAAGGATATTCTTTTGGAGTTTGAATCTCTATTTCACCACTTGAGGTTCTCTTTCAAGATTCCTTGTTTGCGGGAACTATTTCATTAAAGTCCGTACTCAACAACTAAAGCCCTTAAATATTTAATTGCATGCCAGAAAAAAAATTATGAGGTTTCTGGACAAGATAATAGAGAAAAGAAGAAAATTCAAAGAAAAGTTTGATAATTTTCTAGCTCAGCTTTTGTTTGCAGGTTGCGTCTGGAAAATTAGCGGGTAATTAATTTGGGCCCCATGGGTAGAAATAGTAAATAGTTTGGACATGGGCATTAAAGGATAAATAGTTTGGATTTAATGGGTATAAAGTGAGATTTTCTCTAAAATTTAACCCAAGTCATTAGAGACAAAGTCAAAATCGTCAATATTGGGTCTTAAATAAAATCTCTCTTTTGTGAGATGAGCATTAATAGTCCCTATATGCGAAAGTGGTGCATAGCCCATCCATGCCCGTGGCCCACTTAGGGCTGGGTTGAGCTGGCTATTCCAAGGCTCTTTCAAAAGTTGGATCGACTTGTCCTAGCAAAAAGTTGCAGAAATATGACAGTGTTTGGGGTAGTCTTTAACTTTTGACCTCCATGAGTAGAACTTTAAGGTCAAAAGTAAAAAAGTATTGTCCCTAGATCAAGCGAAGGACAACACTTGTTAACTTGAAGTTCCGCCCATAAGACAAGCAGGAACGAAAATTCAAGACCATCCACTTTTAGGGCTATTTGTGCACTTCACCCTAATCACATAAATTGGGATTAAAATTGAGGGAGTACTAAATAATGAAAATTATGTACTCTATAGACTAATATAATACTTAGAAATACAACTAAAGGAGTAGAAGAGTCACGCACGCAACATGTTTTGAGAAAGTTCTTTTTTTTTTTCCCATCGACTTGGTTAATTTTATACTCACTCTATTTTTGGGACCATTAAAGCTGTGAGATGCTTAACCTACCATTGACTCAGATTATGATAACAAGTGATCATCACTAAACAACGTGTCAAAAACTAGTTAACAGAGAATTTATATGATTTTAACAGAACTAACCCAAAATTTAACATTTGAAGTAGGAGAATAATGTGACATTAAGTTCCTAACATATCTTTTACACTGATTTGCATTGCAGAAACTTCAACTTGGCCTGATTTGTCATCTGCAATCAGTTTGCAACAAGATGCCTTTGAACAAATGCAGCTCATAAGTCTGCAACAATATACTATTCTTTTAAACAGATGCATTTAAACACCAGATAATGAGCCACCAAAGAGTCAAGCTTTCCACAATATCTTTCAGCTAACCAAATTGACATTTCATAACAGATTCTTGATCTTCAAGTTTTCTCTTTCCATGTTAGGAATCAAAACATATGACTCAAGATCACGATTGTTAGCCATTCATCCACACATCAGATCAACCCCTCTCATCTCTTTAACCCTGTAGCTGCTACTGACGTCTCCTCTGATCAGAGAACACATGCGTAAGTCACTGAAAAATAAACCCTCTAAAAAGATGAACGGATCACCAAAGAAAAGTAGAACAATATTAGGAAAATGAAGATAAGATATTGAAGTAGTGGCTTACTACCTTAATTTGGGAATTTAATATTTTGACTTAGCGCGTTGGACGTCGAACTTGAACTTGGAGAGTGTCACATCCAGTGGTTTCTTCTATTTCTCTTTTGATATTCATAGCTGAATCCCCAACAGAATCCCTGCACTGTTCCACATCAATAAGTTGCAGTGTTGGAATTTCCTCAAAGCATGAAGGGATTTCCTCCAGGTAGATACAATGCTTTATAAATAGCTTCTCAAGCACAGGAAAGGATTCCTCTGAAGCTTTCCGTTCTCTAATATCCATGAAGTTTAATAATTTCAAGTATTTGAGTGCTTGGAATTCGATATCGCTGACGTCCCAACAATCTTCCCCAAAAGTGTCTCGTATTTCTAATTTTAGATTCTCCAGATTCCGCAATCTTGCAATATTTTGATATAACCCTTTGATTGGCAATTCGATTTGAATATGCAAGTACCTAATATTTGAAGGGAAGACAAACTTGTTAGCTGTTTCAACTAATTTCCAGTATCCACGGTTGTAATTGATATATAGTTCAAGAGAATGAAGTCGAGTATGAACTTCCGGTACGGGAAACAATGGACGACTAGGTTCTTCTTGAATGTAGAGATTGAGTTCTTCAAGATTCGGAAATCTCCACCAGAACTTTGGATCCGTATCGTATATACTGCAAGAGCGAAATGTCCTCCAGTTCTCTAGCATTGTTGCTGAAGATTCGTCAAAAATTGCTCGGTCATCATCTTCCCATATAAAGGAAAAACAGAAAATGTACAAATGCCTTAGCTTTGTCATTTCCCAGATAATTGAGGGCGATGACCGTACATATTTTCTTGAGACAACATGTAGAGTTTGAAGATCGTGTAGGTGAGATACCCACTTGAAATCAAATTCTTCGACAGAAATTGCAAGGTACCTCAAGTGAGTTAGCGATTGCACTGCCATAACCCAAGAACTTGGCAACTTAACGTCCAACGAATGAAAGGCCTGGACAAATCTTAATTTAGCAAGTAAAGGTAAAGTAACTGATGGATCCCATGTGTTGCATTTTGGATGAGCAATGAACTCCAAAGGCTTATGCGGCCAATATTCAGAATGAATAAAGTCTTCAACCAAATCATCATGAATATAAATGCATAAGCGCGATTTCTTGGAATACAAATGGCGATATGGATTATATGGCACTGTGAGCTGCATAAAATTTTCCTTTGCAAGTTTTCTACAGCAAAACTCACGCACTACATCATGAAGTGTGCAGCATTCGACGTCACCATTAATTCTCTTTTCAGAGACCATAACTAGGCTTCTATTAAGTAGATCATTCAAGCAAACTCTAGCTGCTTCCTCCATATTCTGTCTCGACATTGAGTACAAACTCTTCCGCCATCCACAACTTCAGCAAATCATATACTGGAATCTTAAAGTCTTCTGGAAACAATCCCATGTAAAGAAGGCAAGGCTTTAAGTGGTCTTCTAAATGGTCGTAACTTGATTGTATTACCTTTATACTCTGCTCATCTAAAGCATGGGAACTTAAGTCATCTGCAACCTCAAGCCACAAAGACTCCTGCCTTTCCATTTTTCCAATAATTCCAGCAATCAGGACAATTACAAGAGGCAAACCTTTGCAGTGTTGGGCAACTTTTAACCCTGCTCCCCGTAGATTCGGGGGACAACTCTCGCCTTGAAATACTTTCTTCTGCAATTATTCCCAACTTTCTTCCAATGTTAGAAATCTAAGAGAATAAGGATCACTGCAGTGCTGGAGATGCTTAGCCACTTCTTCGATTCGAGTTGTTACCATTACTCTACTTCCATCTTCACCTTTAGGGAAACATAATCCCAAATCTTCCCATGCATCAACTTCCCATATATCATCTAATACAATGAGGTATCTCCGGCCTTTTAGAGTTTTCTGCAACTTGTCAGCTATGTCAACATCCTCATCAATTTCGCTCTTATGATCGGTTACTTGTTTGAAAATCTCACCCAACAACTTTATCCTATTATATGCTTGCGAAACAGAACACCAAGCTTTAACATCAAAGTAATTAACAATAGAAGGATTGTCGTACACTTTCCTGGCCAAAGTTGTTTTTCCGAGACCTGGCATTCCAAAGATTGAGATAACATCTAGCTCCTTTGTTCCTTGAATCAATTTCTTCATTATACTTTCTGCATCTTTCTCAAAGCCCACAACTTCCTCCTCAATTGATGGAAAACTACGTCGGGTGGAATGCTCTGCAGACGAAAGAGTTCCTTCTCCACTTGTCTCAACAACCTCCATCTCAATTGTTGAAAACTACCGCTAATTGGTGTCTTTCACGACAGTGTAAACTACAATCCAACTGCCTTAGAGTTAATAGCTCGGTCACCTTCCATAAAATAAATGAAACTACATTAACTTGATGGGCCAAAATGCAATTCAAAATCAAATATACAATCGAATTTGGAGATTGAAAACAATGTAATTTTGAAAGAACTTAAGCTAATAATCTAAGAAAAATACATTAACTTTCACCTTATTTTCTACAAGTAAAATAAAAAGAAGGGGATGTTGGATCATATTGAGCAGGTTAAATTATGACTCGTTACTTGACCCGTCTTAACTCAACTCATTTTGACCTAAACAAACTTTGGAACAACTGGTTACAACTAATTATTGAATTGATCTATTTTGACACACCCAAATTCAAATTGAACTATTACTTAGAAAGTAGTTAACTTGGAGAGGAAAGCTAAAAATATAAGGGAAATCAAATACACTTTCTTCCTAACTGGTGGGAATTGAATATATCAGAATTTGGATCATAAAGTATGAAATTTAGCTACTTTTACTATCTTCTTTATCGTGTTATTTCTTTGGAAAGATCCAAAATTCGTTTTAGTAGATGCAGTTAATAGATGCCATTGTCATTTTCAGAGGAAATGCCATTGTGGAAACTTAAAAAGAAATCTCACCTTCCATTATTGAGAGTGGCAATAAAGAGATATTAATTGCTCCGGTTTGATGCTTTTGGACTAGCTAGGGAAATCGAAATTCAGAATCAGAAAGAATAAGAAAGGATTAGGAGTTGGTGGACTTCAATGGTGAAGAATGAAGAGTACAAACCGTTGATGTAGGAATAAAGGGCAACTCACTGTGCTAAACTCGTCGTTATACGCGGCATCGGGAAGGGCCGATCACAAGGATTTTCTCGATTCGTATTCGGTCGCACGGTAACTTTATCGGTTGTGCCAAAATTTTTCATAATATGGGAATATAATTAAGTAAATAAATAAGTACATGTTAAATAATTCATCCTATACGTTAAGAAGATATAGTAACTTAAGTTTAGGTCTGACTAAATTTTAAAACTCTGAGTCACAACTGTATGTACCCCACGGTATGTGATTTAACTGGAATATGCAACTCAACAACAGCAACAAAAACGTAACAGTAACGATCCAATAAAATTTCACAAGTAGGGTCTGTGAAGAATAGTATGTACGCAGACCTTATCCTTATCTTTACCCCGATGGGACAGAGAGGCTATTTTCGATAGATCCTCGGCTCAAGGAAACAGAAAAGACGAGAAGAGATAAATATCAGTACCGTCAACAGAAATAATAAAAATAATAACAACATCATAAAAATCAAAAAAATAGATGACAAACAATAACTAGTAATTAAAATCCGATACGTGCTGGAATATGCAACTCAAAATTGTAATATATTTAGAAAAAATATATTAGGAGAGCCGAGAGCCCTCGTCAATTTAATAAATTATTGTCCAATTTTACTTCCCAACTCCCAAGAGTTAAATATAATAATTTTAATAGATTATTGACCCATTCCACCTTCCAATGTTCAAAGCTGCCGGCCTAATCGTCAAATATTCGTCACTTAATAAATAGACTTTGTAATAAATAGGGATCCTTTATTTAAGATCAATACAATGACATTACGAACTAATGTCCTCCCCCTAACTTAAACCAAAAAAAAAAAAGAGAGAGAGGGGGAGAGAGAGAAGGGAATACGTTGAGTGTATTGGACCCTGCAAACCTTCCCCCCCCCCCCCCCCCCCCCCCCCCCC
>NC_031994.1:82559619-82570476 GCF_001879085.1 Nicotiana attenuata
GGGAGGAGAGAGAGGGAAGAACGTTGAGTGATTGGACCTCGCAACTACCCCCCTACCCCCCCCCTCCCCTCACTCCCGAGGCCCTTCTCTATTATTTTATATATGTGTATTTATCAGTTTATTTTTAAATTTTAAAAAACTCTGTTTTTAAAATCTAATCTTCTACGATTTTTGGTTATTTTATAACCTCAAAGTATAGAATACATTAGGAAGCTCATGTTAGATGAATGAGGGTTTAAGAGGGAAAAACTTTAAAAGATTAAAAATAAGAAGAAATCACGTGTTTCCTTCTCGAGAGTTTTACTCTCCTATTTGCTCCCCCTCATGAGTTTATTAACCGAAAAATATGTTCTTGATCAAAATTTGAATTAGAAGAAAACGGGTTACTGATAACCAAGTTTTACCTCACTTTCACGATGATATTTAAGGAAAATGATAAGAAGGCCAAATACATCTACAGCCCATTCAACTTGGCTCCATTTTTCATTTTGGCACTCTCACTCTGCCTTGTTCCATTTTGGCCCTTCAACTCTATTTTATATGTTCCATTTTGGCCCTCCAACTCTATTTCTTATGTTCCACTTTAACACAAAAATTGAAACCAGTGCAAAAAATATAGTGCACAAATATGAGGTGTAATAAATATCCAATTAAATGTTGTCACCTTATTTTTTCATCCATGCCAAATGGGTTAGTACTAAAATACCCGAACCCGACCGTATTTTTTCATCCACTATTGCCCCATCTTCATTCTCTAAGTTCCAAACCTTTCATCTGTCGATTTCATACTGGCCCGATTAGATGAAATAAACCACAAAAATATGGTCGGGTTCAGGTATTCTAGTATTGATCCGTTTGATATGGATGAAAAAATCAGGTGACAACATTTAATTGGATATTTATTACACCTCAGATTTGTGTATACACACACGCTATATTTTTTGCACTGGTTTTAGCTTTTGTGTTAAAGTGGAACATAAGAAATAGAGTTGGAGGGCCAAAATGGAACATATAAAATAGAGTTGAAGGGCCAAAATGGAACAAGGCAGAGATAGAGTGCCAAAATGAAAAATGGTGCCAAGTTGAATGGGCTGTATATGTATTTGCCCTAATAAGAATGACAAAAGAACTAATTGATGGTCAAATTGTAAAATCAAGACAGAGAATTTCGAGAAGGCAGGAAAGTAAAAGAGTATATTTCAATAGTGCTTGAGATCTGTTCTTACATATAAAATTATGTGCCTTTATATATGAATGTACAATTGTAACGGTTTTTCCCACATAATTTGGTTTTATTATGGGCATTAATGATATTGATTGCCCATTATCTAGGATATCTATAACTGGCATATTTATTGCTATAAATACCCTATAACTATTCTGATTCTCTTTCCTTATTTACTTTTGGTTCATGTACCTTTCCTTCTTTTTGTTCTTTATTCATTCCGTCCTCGTCTATTCTTTGTCAATTGTTAGGCCTGGTTCTCTTCTTCGTACCGTCTCGTGGGTGTTTCTCCCTATGCCTTCTTTTCTCAACTAATTCTATCAATTGAGAATGCCACTTGTTGCTATATCACTGTTCCACGTGTCATACTATGTCAGCATCCCAATATTCCACATGTAACGCCATGTCACCACCAATATTGATAGTCCCCCCACTTTCTGAACATTCTCTACTGAATATTCGGAAGTGAAAAGTTTTTATGGCGGAAATTCTCTACTGCCATTTTTCGAATACAATCATGCCTTCAAAACTGATGCGATGCATATCATATCCATTTAATGATCATGCCACGCGGCTTCTTTCGATTGGTTCTGCAGTTCCACAACGCTTTTTAGGGCTTTTCTGCAACCACATCAGTCACGAAGTGTCGGTTCTATTATGACGCTTCATAATGACCTAATGGTCGTGTCTTCTTATAAATACTCCACTCTTTTTTTATTTCTTGAAGCCTTTCTTCTTTCATATTCACCTCCGTCTTCTTGTTTTACACTATTCTGCATTTTTCATGTTCTTCTTTGGACAATCATGTCTTCCCCAGATCCCTGTAAAGTTGTAATTATTGACGAGTTTGATTCTTCTAATGCTCCCACTAGAAGTAGAAGGGGTGGTAGGCTGTATAGTCTTGGTTCTATATCTAACCGTGATTCCTCTTCTCAAAGTAGTGCTACTAATCCGTTTTTCTCTAGACCTAGGGCTCCTATAACCCCTAGATCTTCTTCAAGAAATAGAGATTCAACTAAAGCGATGCGTGAATCTACAGTTGCAGAAATTGTTCCTCAACAATTCCTTTGTAACTGATCGTGAATCTATAAGGAGCCAAGTTTCTTCCATAGCTTCCCTCAATCGTGCTGACCTTTACCCAAGTTTGATTACTACTGGTCTTCTTTCTCTTGTTCGAAGAGAATGTTATTGGAAACCTAATTTCCCAATTTTAGCTCCTGGTGCCAACCAGAGAATTACTTCTTACTATGCTGGTTTCTCTTTCATCTATACTTACCCTTTCACTCTAGGGTTCAAACCCCCGATTGACCCGGTGATCCTTGAGTTTGTCGTTACTTCAACGTATTTCTTGGCCAGATTAACCCTATAGTATAGAGTGTTGTTGCATGCCTTCGTTATTTGGCAGAACTGGTTTCCGTGCCTTTTGCTTTTCGGCACTTGCTTCACTTATACTCCCCTAAGCTGTTTAATGAAGGTGTTTTTTCTGTCGTGGCTAGAAGTAAGAGAGTTTTGGTTAGCCCTGAAGATGATCGAGATCGTGGCTAGTATGCTCGGTTTGTTGCTTCTCTCACTAGAGGGTTAGTGGGCGAAGAAAACATGTCTTTCGTAGAGAAATGAAATTTTGCACGTAAGTTTTCTCTTTTGTTTTTGTAATGTCTCAAAAAACTTTATCTATCTATACTATATTAAAAGCACGAAGGCCCTTAACTAAATGTCGTTCGTCTTTTTTACCCTTTTAAAATATAGTTCACATTGGATAAAATAGTCATTAGATTATTTTACTAATATTTAGGAATAGTCATTTAATTATTTTCCTAATATGTAGGACTATTTATTTAATTATGTCTATAATATTTAGGAGTAGTCATTTAATTATTTTCTAAATATTTAGGATTTTAATTTTTTAATTGTAGAATCCTGCACTTTCAATCCAGACTAGGAAAGTTTCGTCCACTTTGTAAGGGTTTATTTCGTTAATAAAGTTTTTTACTTTCAACTCCTTTCAGATTTAGGAGTATTATATTAAAGAGAAAAAAATATAAAAAAGAAAGATTGAAAGGAAACGGGTGAAAGATCTCATTTATGTCAACGACGAGATTTTGTTCTTATTTTCAGCTTTTGTTTCATTCACTTATTTATTTTAGTGTTTGTAAAATTCATATAGCATTAGAAAATATCCAATTGTGAATTTAAATAATTTTGTAATTATTGACTTCAAAATCCTAAATATCAATAACTAGGATTGAAATAGCTCTTAAAATGTATTTGTATATATGATACAAGAATAAATGCTATTTTTTTTAACTAAAAGTAATAATAGTAATAATGTATTAATAAATGCGTATAGAATATATAGATAATGTATTTGGTATTCTGTATTGTTTTCTAGAAGAATGTATCATTACGTGAATGACATATAAAACAAACGAGGTACAAAGATTATAATTATGTGATTCCACAAAGCTGTTTGTTGAACAAGTTTTATTCCAAAAAAGACCTAATAATGTACTATAAATTAAATTTTTTTAATTTTTTAATATTTAAGACTTTTAATTACCTAAAATTTTTATTAAATTTTTCTATGTGAATTTTGTAGGAGTCCTAATATTAGAAATTTAAAATTGAATAGATTGTGCTTATGTTGTAATATCTATCTATCTATCTATCTATCTATCTATCTATCTATCTATCTATCCATCTATTTATAAAGCATTAAAAGCACAAAGGCTTTCATTTAATTTTATTTTATAATTTAGGGAATATAATATAATATTTATGTAATTTTTAAAAAATTTATATTCATTGACATGGATACACGCGCAACGGGCGTACCTTATGACTAGTTATAATAAAATACCCAACCTTTCAACATCTATGGAAGTTTTTGATGAAATTCTCAACTTCCGTGCTTGGGTAGAAAAGATGTCTCCTATGCCTATAGAGAAGAGGTTCTGGAAAAACCTTTCTCAAAAATTTGGTAGGAAAGTAAAGACGCACGGTAATTTTTATCCTTGTTTATTTAGATTTTCACATTTTTCTCCTTTTTGCTAGGGTTTTCCATTCGTGGTATTAGTCCCGCGTTTGTTCTCTCTACCAGACTTTCCATGAGTCTTGGTCAGGAAAGAATTTTAAATGTTTCTTCTTCTAAAAGGAAAACTGGTGGAGCCCGTGGCTCCGAGGGTGAAGAAGAGCCAGAGGAGGGTTCTTTAGTTCGAAGACCTTGAATCAGGAGACGTGTAATTTTCGATGATGAAGACACTCCTGTATTGGGGACAAATCGATATTACACTTGGAATTAATTATGTGGCTGACATGTCAAGACACATGGATTATTATATGAGTGACAGCTGGCAAAGAGTACTTAAAGAGACGCGAGTCTCAACAGGTACGAGCGAAGTGTCATGAAGACAAGAAAGAACGGTCACTCCGGCCTCTTGATAATTTGAAGAGACACCGGTGGAATGAATCAAGACAATAGAAAGTACAGATTGGTAATATCTTCAATTAATGAGCGTAAATGATAGGAAACGTTATAGAATCTTCACGAAACAATTACGATAGCCAATTATAACGTTTTATTAATGTCATTAAATGCTCATAATCTATTATGAGAGGAAAGAAACATTGTACTTAGAAATAGCTATAAAAGGGAGAGAAATAGCATTTGTATGGACACATTGATTATTATTGGAATATACTTATTTACACTGCTTTATATTGCTGACTCGGCTATTTCTCAGTCTAATTTTCCTTTCTCGTTATACAATTATTTCTTTATTTGATTATCAGTAACCCGAGTTCTTCTAAAAACACACTTTGACCGAAATTCCTATTTTCTGGTTAAATAAATTGGTTCCGTTACCGGGAATTCGATAATCTTTAACTTTTTAAATCAATTCTTTTGTCAAAAACAATCATGTCGAACGTCAACGACAACAACCAATAAAATTTACAACACCAAGAAAATCAGCAACATCAGTTGAATCAATAAGGTGATGGAACTCCAGCCCCCTCACAGCAAAACTCTCCTCGACAATCTCAAGAGGGGACTCCCGACGGATCTGAATCAAATATGAATCAGCAGAATGAGAATGATAAAGCTATTGATGAAGCATTGAAACAATTAATCGCTCAACAGGTCAGCAATGCTCTTCAGGCTTTTGTTAGCAGGTTGCTGAATGTACCACCAACACCACTCCCAAACAACAATACGATCGTAGAAAATCCTCATTCGGGACTCGTTAACTCAGGCAGCGGGGGAACTCTCAGCGAATCTCGTGATGGAGGGTCAGGTAACCCAGTTATTCTAATTTACAAAGTTTTTGCAGAAACAACTCAAGGAATAGAGCGATCGCATAGAGCAAATACCTGGAGTACCGCCTGTAATCAAGGGGATAGATATGGAAAAATACTGTCAACAACCTTGGAAGCCAAGTGTCGCTCCTTTACCGATTCCAAATATATTCAAGATGCCCGATATCCCGAAGTACGATGGAACAATTGATCCACGAGATCACGTGACTGCATTTACAACTGGTGTAAAGGGCAACGATTTGACCAAGCAAGAAATTTAATCAGTGTTGGTCAAAAAATTTGGAGAAACACTCACAAAGGGAGCGTTAACATGGTATTCTCTTTTACTTGAAAATTCTATTGATTCTTTTGCTGAGCTTGCAGATTCATTTATCAAAGCACACTCGGGAGCTCAAAAAGTTAAAAAAAGAATGGAGGACATTTTCAAAATAAAACAAGGAGATACGGAGTTGCTCAGGGAATTCGTAGATAGATTCCAGCGTGAAAGGATGATGTTGCTACGTGTACCTGATAACTGGCGGACTATGGCCTTTGCAAGTAATCTGAATGAAAAAAGCTCAGAAGCCATGAGAAGACTCAAAGAAAGCTTACGAGAATTCCCTGAAACAACTTGGAATGATGTTTACAATAGATACAACACAAAGCTGCGAAAAGAAGAAGATACCATCACTCAGTCTCGGAAAGATGAAAGAGTAAGTTCAAGGCGGGCAGAAACTGAAAAAAGGTTCGGTAAAAACAGGTACAAACCTTATATGGGACCAGCAGGAAGGGATTCGCGTTCAAAACAGGAAAACCCAAGGTATGATCCTAGATCAAGGGATAGAGAATCGGGTTCGTCGTCAAGGTTCGGAAAAGAGCAAAACATAAGAGACATGCGAGACGACGACAGAGGTTCAAAAGCAAAAATTGGTGGTTACAGTTTTAGCATAAGCACATCCGAGTTGGTGGCTGTTCTAAGAAGCATGGGAGATAAGGTACGATGGCCAAAATAAATGAGATCGAATCCAAACAGGAGGAATCCCAAATGGTGCGAGTTTCACAACGATCACGATCACAAAACGGTGTATTGTAGATTATTATAAGTTGAAGTTGAACATCTATTAAAGCAAAGGTACTTAACAGAATTGTTTAGTGAAAAGGGAAAGCAGTGATATATGAAGAATAGGCAAGAACCGCCGAAACCTCCATTACCAAAAAGAACGGCTAACGTCATAAGTGGAGAAGAGGAGATCAATGGCGTAACATACACAGCAGCAAAGAAGGTGTCAAAAATCACAGTCACCCACGGGAAGCGAGTCCGTCAAGTCTTGGAAGAAGACAATATAACATTTGATGATGCATATACAAATGGCGTGCTGACCCCACACAATGATGAACTGGTAATATCTTTACTTGTACATGGTACTAATGTAAAACGAGTTTTGATTGATCCAGGTAGTTCTGTGAATATCATTCTGTTGAGAGTGGTGAACGAGATGCAAGCCAATGATAAGTTGATACCCAAGGCACGAACCTTGTCTGGTTTTGACAACTCGAGCGTTGTAACCAAAGGGGAAATAATACTCACCACATTCGCAGAAGGAGTAGTCAAAGACACCAAATTTCAAGTGATAGAAATGGATATGGCTTACAATATGATTCTCGGCAGACCATGGATTCACGAAATGGACGATGTTCCATCTACCCTACATCAAGTTATCAAGTTTTCTTCACAATTGGGAATACGGAAAATCCGTGTTGACCAACAGGCTTCTAGAAGCATTAACTCCGTGGCAGACTCAAGCGGAAAGAGTGACGAAAAATAGCAATTATAGAATTTAGTTGAGGATGCAGCAACACAAGCCTCAACTCTAGACGGGCAAACAGATGTAGACTCCAGGCCAGATACTATTCATGTCACGACCCCAACCCCGGTCGTGATGGCGCCCAACACACTTCTAGGCAAGCTCGACCAAATAAATAACCTTAACCATTTTATCCAGTTCATGAATTGATTAACAAAATAATTACTAAGTCAGAATACCAAAATTCGAGAATAGAGTTAAACATGTAGAAATCCCAAAATACAAAATAACTACGCAACCCAAAGAATCCGATGTCACAAATCTGAGCCTCTAATACATAGGTATCAACCTACTACAAATCGTTCGAAGAAAATGCGGAAAATAAAGCAATAAGATAGAAGGAATATCAGGACTGCGAACGTCATGCAGCTACCTTGATACTCCCGGGTAAGCTGCTATGCAGAGAAGTCCTCACTTAGCCTCAGTAGTACCTGGATCTGCACGCAAGGTGCAGGGAGTAATGTGAGTACTCCGACCTAGTGAGTAATAAACATAAATAAAGACTGAGAATAAGAAATCTTGAATAGGCACAAAGTAATTCTATAAATACAGCAACTTGAACCCATCAGCATAAAATCAGTAAATCGGTGAAAACAATTATAGAAATATCACAGTAGATAAGTAAATAAATGACAATTAAATATATGCAATGCAACACATAGACCGGTACTCTCCAGTAGCTGCTGCGGCGTGCAGCCTGCTCCATTTATTTATCGTCGACGGCGCTCACTGGGGGTGTGCAGAATTCGGGAGGGGCCCCTTACGGCCCAAGCGCAATAATAAGGCATGTCGTGGCATCAACTAGGCTCTCGGCCTCATATCAATATCAGTATCATACCGCTGCGGCGTGCAACCCGATCCCATACTCAGTCCAAAATCACATAAGCCTCTCGGGCACAATAATATAGAAATATTCAGCCCAAACTTTATTTAAAAATATTATTTAGGTTCCATGTTTGAGAAAAGGTGGCTGAGTTTGCAAAACAGTATTAAACACTGGGACTGAGTTCAATGATATGTAAAAATGGTAAGAAACCGGTAATAATAATCCCTGAAGGATTCAATCAATTGGCACGAATCCCAAACATAGCAATTAGCTCAATTAAAATGATAATAAGTGAATTTCAGTCAAATACGCAGTATATTCATCTACCGGGACGGACCAAGTTACAATCCCCAACGGTGCTCTACCCCACGCTCGCTACCCGGCGGGCAAGTCACCTCAATATAGCACTACGATGTGCAAATACAGGGTTTCAAACCCTCAGAACAGCATTTACATCTATTACTCACCTCAAGCCGGCCAAAGTCCTAGCTCGCTATGCCCTTGCCTTTCAAATTGACCTCCTCGTGTACCGAATCTGATAAAAACCACAACGAATACGTCACAATATGTTAATGGGACAATACCCAATCGAAAACAATCGAAAAATAATGAAAATCTCGAAATTTGCAAAACCTCAGCCTCGGGCCCACTTCTCGAAAATCAGAAAATTTACCATCAATGGATTCCTTATCTAGCCACGAGTCTATACACATAAAGAACACCAAAATCGGAGTCCAAATGACCCCTCAAATCCCCATTTTAATTCTCTTAAGTTCCAAACCCCCAATCACCATTTTTGTCTATTAATTCCTTGAGTTTTCAGCTTTAATCTATGTATTTACACAATAAAATCGTGTTTTAGACTCAGAAATCCTTACCTCAAAGAAGTCTCTTGATTTCTCTCTTCCAACTCGCCCAAATTCTCTAAGTCCGAAGTGAAAATTATGAAACCCTTTGAAATTTCGCGAAGGAGAAATAAAACACCACTGATCAGTTATTTCCACATCTGCGGCTCCTTAGCCGCATCTGCGACTTCCGCTTTTGTGGTTACAAGTCGCTTCTGCGGAATAAACCGCTTCTGCGGTGCCGAGACCGCTTCTGTGGCTCCCGCATCTGCGATTCTATTCTCGCATTTGCAGTTTCCTTTTTGATTTCCATAATCCGCACCTGCCGTCACTTCGTCGCATCTGCGACTCCGCAAATGCGGTCACCCTACTCGTACCTGCGATCCCTGCCGCTTCTGTGGCTCACTCTTCGCTTCTACGGTCCCATTTCCGCAGAAGCGAAAATACCAGAAGCAGCAGTGATTTTTGATCCTTTCAAGTCCAAACCCGTTAGCCATCCGAAATCACCCCGAGGCCGCCGGGACCTCAACCAAAAGCACCAACCCATCCTATAACATCATTCAAACTTGTTCCAATCATAAAAACACCCCAAACAACACTAAAACCATCATTTCTCATCGAATTCAAGCCTAAGTTCTTCTAAAACTTCCGAAACACACATTCGATAAAAAACCCAACCAAAACACCTCCGAATGACCTGAAATTTTGCACACACATCCCAAATCACCTAACGAAGCTACTCAACTCTTGGAATTCCATTCCGACCCTCAGATCAAAATCTCACATATCAACCGGAATTCGCCAAAATACTAACTTCGCCAGTTCAAGCCTAATTCTACACCGGACCTCCAAAATTACTTCCGATCACACTCCTAAGTCACAAATCATCCCCCAAAGCGAACCGAATCATCGAAATTCATATCCGAGCCCTCTAACATATAAGTCAACGTCCGGTTGACTTTTCCAAAACAAACCTTCCTTAAAGAGACTAAGTGTCTCATTTCCTACCAAAACCAATCCAAATCAACTCGTATACACCCAACACTGATAATGAAGCATAGAGAAGCAGAAAATAGGGGGAAACGGGGCGGTAACACACGTGACGACGGGTTGGGTCGTCACATCCTCCCCAACTTAAACAAACGCTCGTCCTCGAGCGAGTCAAGAAACATACCTGAAGCCTCAAATAGGTAGGGGTATCTGCTCCGCATCTCCCGCTCGTTCTCCCATGTAGCCTCTTCTACGGGCCGACCTCTCCACTGCACTTTCACCGAAGCGACATCCTTTGACCTCAACTTCTGAACCTGACGATCCAAAATAGCTGCTGGCTCTACATCATAAGTCAAGTCACCCTCCAGCTGAACTGTACTGAAATCTAGAACATGGGACGGGTCCCCAATGTACTTTCGGAGCATAGAAACATGAAATATTGGATGCACGCCCGACAAGCTAGGTGGCAGGGCAAGCTCATAAGCCACCTCCCCAATCCTACTAAGTACCTCAAAAGGCCCAATGAACCGCGGACTCAGCTTCCCTTTCTTTCCGAATCTCATAACACTCTTTGTGGGTGAAACCTTCAGCAATACCTTCTCACCAATCATATAGGATACATCTCGGACCTTCCTGTCCGCATAACTCTTCTACCTCGATTGCGCTGTACGGAGTCTCTCTTGAATCACCTTCACCTTCTCCAATGCATCCTGAACCAAATCTGTCCCCAACAATCTAGCCTCCCCGGGCTCGAACCAACCAACTGGAGATCTACACCACCTCCCACTACAACGGCCTCACGTACGGTCGCCA
>NC_031994.1:82572855-82586769 GCF_001879085.1 Nicotiana attenuata
GGGCGGGTGAGTGAAGTAACTGGAGCAGAAGTCGAGGGCTGACCCCTCTGCTGATGCTGTCTGCCACGAAGGCGAGGGCACTGCCTCCTCAAGTGACCAAACTCTCCGCACTCATAACAGCTGCCCGGTACTGGAGATGGGGACTGACAGGAACCCCTCGCACCGGAGCGACTAGCAGATGCACTCAGCGTAGAAGAACCCTGAACTGATGGGGCATGAGATGAACTCTAAGATGGGAGGGCACTGAGTGAAGACTGACCCTGCTGGGGCCCATGGTGACCACGGCCTGAAGATTCCCCACGATACTCTGGACAAGCTGACTGAGCAGGCCTGGAAGAACGACCTCTACCCTGCTGAAACTGGCCCCTCGAAGGAGCACCACTGTAACTGCCCGATCCACGAGGCCTCTTAGCCTCCCTCTCCTCTCGCTCTCTACGGCGAACTGACTCGATCTCACGAGCGATATCTACCACCTCCTAAAATGTAGCACCCAGTACTCTCTCTAGTCATCAGAAGATGGAGATGGTAGTTAAGGCCATCCACAAATCTCCTAATCCTCTCACGATCTGACGGGACCATCCAAGTAGGATGACGAGCCAGCTGTGAAAACCTCATCTCGTACTGACTCACTATCATATCCCCCTGTATCAACCACTCAAACTGCCTACGCAGCTCCTCCCTACGGGACTGAGGTACATACTTCTCCAAAAAATGAGCGGAGAACTGCTGCCAAGTCAGAGGTGCTGCATCGGCAGGCCTACGCCTCTCAAAGTCTTCCCACCAAGTAAGAGCAGCCCCCGTGAACTGAAAAGTAGTAAATGCCACTCCACTCAACTCAAGAATCCCTGCCGTACGGAGCATACGCTGACATCTATCAAGAAAACCCCGGGAATCCTCGCCCTCAGCACCACCGAATGTCGGAGGCTGGAGCCTGCCAAACCTCTTGAGACGACGCTGCTCATCGTCTGGCATAGCTGGAACCACGAAGCCCTGAGCTGGTACAACCTGCTGAGTTGGAGGTGCCTCTGGTGTATGCAGTCCCTGCACCACCTGCTCAGGTGTGCGAGCAACGGGGGTCTGATTGCCTCCCCCGACCTGTGAAGTAGCTGCTGCTGCTGTGGTGGCTGAAATCGCCTGAGCCAGGCCAGTGCAGACTGATAATATCTGAGCCAAGGTACCGGAATCACGATAGGCACAGCTGGTGCCTGAACAGGTGCTGCTGGAGTATCCACAGCTGGAGCCTGATCTTGAGCTGGGGCAATTGGTGGATCAGCAGGTGCTGCCCCGGCTACTCTGCCCCTGCCATGACCACGACCGCGTCCACGGCCTCTGGCGGCCTCAGTAGGTGGCACTGGTGGTCGTCCGTCACGTCCGGTAGCTCGTGTCCTCACCATCTGTGAGAGAATAGAATAATAAAGATTTAGTTCTCAGTTCAACAAAGCAGCACGACAAGAGTTTCAAGAATATGAAGTTTTCCTAAAGGTTCGGCAACCTCTCGAGGATAAGTACAGACGTCTCCGTACCGATCCACGGGACTCTACCAACCGGCTCATGACTCGCGAGACCAAGTAACCTAGGCTCTGATACCAACTTGTCACGACCCCAACCCTGGTCGTGATGGCGCCCAACACACTGCTAGGCAAGCTCGACCAAATAAATAACCTTAACCATTTTATCCAGTGCATGAATTGATTAACAAAATAATTACTAAGTCAGAATACCAAAATCCGAGAATACAGTTAAACATGTAGAAATCCCAAAATACAAAATAACTACGCAGCCCAAAGAATCTGGTGTCACAAGTCTGAGCCTCTAATACATAGGTATCAACCTACTACAAATCGTTCTAAGAAAATGCGGAAAATAAAGCAATAAGATAGAAGGAATATCAGGACTGCGAGCGTTATCCACCTACCTTGATACTCCAGGGTAAGCTGCTAAGCAGAGAAGTCCTCACTCGGCCTCAGTAGTACCTGGATCTGCACGCAAGGTGCAGGGAGTAATGTGAGTACTCCGACCTAGTGAGTAATAAACATAAATAAAGACTAAGAATAAGAAATCCTGAATAGGCACAAAGTAAATATAAATACAGCAACTTGAACCCAACAGCATAAAATCAGTAAATCGGTGAAAACAATTATAGAAATATCACAGCAGACAAGTAAATAAATGACAATTAAAATATGCAATGCAACACATAGACCAGTACTCTCCAATACCCGCTGCAGTGTGCAGCCCGCTCCATTTATTTATCGTCGACGGCGCTCACTGGGGGTGTGCAGACTCCGGAAGGGGCCCCTTACGGCCCAAGCGCAATAATAAGCCATCTCGTGGAATCAACTAGGCTCTCAGACTCATATCAATATCAGTATCATACCGCTGCGGCGTGCAGCCCGATCCCATACTCAGTCCAAAATCACATAAGCCTCTCGGGCACAATAATATAGAAATATTCAGCCTAAACTTCATTTAAAAATATTATTTAGGTTCCATGTTTGAGAAAAGGTGGCTGAGTTTGCAGAACAGTATTAAACACTGGGACTGAGTTCAATGATATGTAAAAATGGTAAGAAACCGGTAATAATAATCCCTGAAGGATTCAATCAATTGGCACGAAGCCCAAACATAGCAATTAGCTCAATTAAAATGATAATAAGTGAATTTCAGTCAAATACACAGTATATTCATCTACCGGGATGGACCAAGTCACAATCCCCAACGATTCTCTACCCCACGCTCGCTACCCGGCGTGCAAGTCACCTCAATATAGCACTACGATGTGCAAATGCGGGGTTTCAAACCCTCAGAATAGCATTTACATCTATTACTCACCTCAAGCCGGCCAATGTCCTAGCTCGCTATGCCCTTGCCTTTCGAATTGACCTCCTCATGTACCGAATCTAATCAAAACCACAACGAATACGTCACACTATGTTAATGGGACAATACCCAATCGAAAACAATCGAAAAATAGTGAAAATCTCGAAATTTTCAAAACCCGAGCCCCGGGACCACTTCTCGAAAATCAGAAAATTTACCATCAATGGATTCCTTATCTCGCCACGAGTCTATACATATAAAGAACACCAAAATCGGAGTCCAAATGACCCCTCAAATCCCCATTTTAATTCTCTTAAGTTCCAAGCCCTAATCACCATTTTTGTCTATTAGTTCCTTGAGTTTTCAGCTTTAATCTATGTATTTACACAATAAAATCGTGTTTTAGACTCAGAGATCCTTACCTCAAAGAAGGCCCTTGATTTCTCTCTTCCAACTCGCCCAAATTCTCCAAGTCTGAAGTGAAAATTATGAAACCCTTTGAAATTTCGCGAAGGAGAAATAAAACACCACTGATCAGTTATTTCCGCATCTGCGGCTCCTTAGTCGCATCTGCGACTTCCGCTTTTCCGGTTACAAGTCGCTTCTGCGGAATAAACTGCTTTTGCGGTGACGAGACCGCTTCTGTGGCTCCCGCATCTGTGATTCTATTCTCGCATTTGCGGTTTCCTTTTTGATTTCCATAATCCGCATCTGCGGTCACTTCGTCGCATCTGCGACTCCGCAGATGCGGTCACCCTACTCGCACCTGCGATCCCTGCCGCTTCTGCGGCTCACTCTTCGCTTCTGCGGTCCCATTTCCGCAGAAGCGAAAATACCAGAAGCAGCAGTGATTTTTGATCCTTTCAAGTCCAAAACTTCCCGTTAGCCATCCGAAATCACCCCGAGGCCCCCGGGACCTCAACCAAAAGCACCAACCCATCCTATAACATCATTCAAACTTGTTCCAATCATAAAAACACCCCAAACAACACTAAAACCATCATTTCTCATCGAATTCAAGCCTAAGTTCTTCTAAAGCTTCCGAAACACGCATTTGATCAAAAACCCAACCAAAACATCTCCGAATGACCTGAAATTTTGCACACACATCCCAAATCACCTAACAAAGCTACTGCAACTCTCAGAATTGCATTTCGACCCTCAGATCAAAATCTCACCTATCAACCGGAATTCGCCAAAATACTAACTTCGCCAGTTCAAGCCTAATTCTACACCGGACCTCCAAAATTACTTCCGATCACACTCCTAAGTCACAAATCATCCCCCGAAGCTAAACGAATCTTCGAAATTCATATCCAAGCCCTCTAAGACATAATTTAACATCCGGTTGACTTTTCCAAAACAAACCTTCCTTAAAGAGACTAAGTGTCTCATTTCCTACCAAAACCAATCCAAATCAACTCGTTCACACCCAACACTGATAATGAAGCATACAGAAGCAGAAAATGGGGTAAACGGGGCGGTAACACACGTGACGATGGGTTGGGTCGTCACAATTCAAGAACCAGAAGAAAATGAAAACATCAAAACAACAATCTAGGAATTAGAAGCTGTGGTATTATTTGTACATCGGTCGGACAGAAAAGTCTACATTGGAACCAACCTCAGCCTGGAGATGAAACGTAAGTTAATTTAATTTTTAAAATCTAACATAGATTGTTTTACTCGGTCGCATTCAGATATGACAGGTATACCACCGGAGTTAATGACCCACAAACTGAATGAAGATCCGACATACCCACCTGTGAAACAAAAGAAAATGAAGCAAGGTTCCTTCAAAAATAGGTAATTTAGGATGAGGTACAAAAGCTTTTAAAAATCGGGTCTATCCGCAAGGTAAGTTTCCAGATTGGTTGGCTAATACTGTAGTAGTACCCAAAAGGAATGGTAAGTGGCGAGTTTGTGTAGACTATACTGATCTAAATAAGCTTGCCCTAAAGATTCTTTTCCATTACCGCACACAGGTAAGTTCTTGGGATTCCTTGTTACTAACCGTGTCATTGAAGTAAATCTTGCACAGATTAAGGCTATTGAAGAAATTCCGGATATACTTACGAGCAAAAAAGAAGTGCAGAGGTTGACAGGAAGAATAGCAGCTTTGAGGAGGTTTATTTCCAAGTCATCGGAAAAATGCTTTAAGTTCTTTTCAGCCCTAAAGAAGCAAAATCAATTTGAATAGTCTGAAGAATGTCAACAAGCGCTCAAAAATTTAAAAGCATACTTGTCAAATCCACCATTGCTAGCCAAACCAAAAGATGGGGAAAAATTACTCATCTGCCTTGCTGTTTCAGAAATAGCGGTAAGTGCCGTATTAGTTCGAGAGGACCAAGGTAAACAATCCCCGATTTATTATATTAGCAAGTCTTTATTGGAAGCTGAAACTCGATATCCTCATTTAGAAAAACTTGCACTATCATTAATAATGACATCTAGGAAATTAAGACCTTATTTTCAATGTCATCCTATCTCTGTAGTAACTACCTACCCCTTGCGTAATATATTGCATAAACAAGAGTTATCAGGTAGATTAACCAAATGGGCTATAGAGCTAAGTGAATATGACATCACATATCAACCTAGAACTGCAATAAAGTCACAGGTTTTAGCAGATTTTGTGGTAGATTTTAGCCCAGGGATACAAGCAGAGGCAGAAAAAGAATTGCAAGTAGTTAACGGGTCTAATCCAGGTACTTGGACTTTATTTACCGATGGCTCATAAAATGTAAAGGGAGCAGGTTTAGGCATTGTCTTGATACCACCTGCGGGAGAAACTATACGACAAGCCATAAAATGCCATAATATTACTAATAATGAAGCGGAATATGAAGCTGTGATTGCAGGTTTAGAATTTGCACGAGAGCTCGGAATAGAGCAGGTCATAATCAAAAGCGATTCGCAGCTCGTAGTTAACCAAATGCAGGGGACTTATATAGCTAGAGAGGCGAGGATGCATCAATACCTGGAAAAGGCATGAGACTTAGTTAGGCAATTCCAAACTTGGAAAGTTACGCAGATACCAAGAGAAGAAAATGCCGAGGCAGACGCTTTGGCTAATCTTGCATCCGCTGCAGAAGTAACAAATGAAGAAAATGCTTCTGTAATACATTTGTTTTATTCAGTGCTTGATCAAGATAAAAACGAGGTAAATTACAATAATCTGACTTGGGATTGGAGAAACGAGATTGTCAATTTTTTGCAGAACGGAATACTACCTGAAGATAAGAAAAAGGCTCAGGCACTTCGTCAAAAGGATGCTCGTTATTGTTTAGATCGGGGCAATTTATATCGAAAAATGTTTGGTGACCCTCTAGCAAGATGTCTCGGACCTTCTCAAACGGAATACATGATGAGAGAAATACACGAGGGACATTGTGGAAATCACGCTGGAGGAAGATCTTTGGTAAAAACTATAACCGGAGTAGGCTATTACTGGACAAAAATGGAAGAAGAGGCAGAAAATTTTGTGGCTAAATGTGACAAGTGCCAAAGATATGGTAACAACATGCATCGACCAGCTGAATTATTACAGCCGGGTGTTGCACCATGGCCTTTTATGAAGTGGGGAATGGATATCGTAGGTCCACTACCACAAGCCAAAGGCAAGGTACGATTTTTATTAGTACTCACTAACTATTTTACTAAGTGGGTAGAAGCAGGGGCCTTCAAACAGGTACGAGAAAAAGAGGTCAGAGACTTCATTTGACGTAACATCATATGCCGGTTTGGGGTTCCAAAAGAGATCGTGTGTGATAATGGCCCGCAATTCATAGGTGCACAAATCACAGAATTTTTCCAAAGTTGGCAAATTAAAAGGATTACCTTGACACCTTATCATCCAGTAGCCCATGGACAAGCTGAATCAACAAATAAAGTTATTATCAACAACTTGAAGAAAAGACTAGAAGAATCAAAAGGCAAGTGGCCAGAGGTGCTACCTGGAGTCTTGTGGGCTTACCGAACAACAGCAAAAACAAGTACGGGAGAGACACCATTCTCACTTGTGTACGGTGCTGAAGCCTTAATTCCAGTTGAAATAGGGGAGCCAAGTACGAGATATACTCAAGCTACTGAAGAGTTAAATGAAGAATAGATGCGGGTAAATCTGGATTCGCTTGAAGAAAGGAGAGAAACTGCTTTTATAAGAATGGCGATACAAAAATAAGTTTGAGCGATATTACAATCGGAAAGCTCATCTCAGATACTTCAAGATTGGGGACTACATACTCAAGAAAGTTTTCCAATCCACAAGAGCAGCCAATGCAGGAAAGTTGAGTCCAAATTGGGAAGGACCTTACAAGATTCGTGGTATCGCAGGAAAAGGTGCATATGAGCTTGAAACCATGGATGGCAAGATTCTACCCTCAAATTGGAATGTTGTTCATATGAAGAAATACTATTTCTAAGGGAAGGAAATACCAACGGTCAGGTATCCCCACTTACGATTATTGTTTTTTAATTATTAGAGTTATACTAATAATTTTAGATGATAGGCAAAACGCTAGCCCACACCAAATGATGAAATTAGACCTGAAAGACACGCGGAAGAAACATAATTCCCAATCTAGGGATACAACTATTCTGATGGAAATGTAATGGGTTAAGCAGTCTTCATCTAAATTATACCTCCGAGTCTCGTATGCTTTTCCTTTTCAGGAAAAGGACCGCATGGAAGGAATAATCAAGTGCTCGAGATTTCATACTTCAAAGCTCAAACACTTGGGGGACTATATAACATACATATAATATATGTATAGGGAAGGCAAAGAAGACTGGAACAATTAAATTTCAAGTCAAGCCTAAAGTCTACTCAACAAATATCAAGTTCAGAGCAAAGTCACAAGCCAAAAATACAAGCCTGATTCAAAAACCTATGAAGAATACATTTGTGGGTGTAAATCTTGAAGTTTTATGAATGTTTAGGTTAAAGGCAGTATTTAGTCAAGGGTCATAAAGAAACCCTTACAAATCTGTTGCAAAGGAAACAGTTACGGAAGAGTTATAGATGATACTTAAATACATGTAAGGTATTATTCGAATGAAAGAAAACTTTTCCCAAAGTTATTCCAAAAAACATGTGTTTTCCTATTTCTTCTTTCATATGTTTACACCATTATGAAGTTGAGACGTCTTCTTCATTAAGTGTCGTATATAAAAGGGCCCTCTTTTATAATTCATGCTTGATGTAAAAGCCACGAAATTAATAAAGCATTTTAAAGTGCATAAGTTAAAAGGGTAAAACAAAAACCCACATATTAAAATTGAAATGGAAAACAAAGCCCTCAACTTAAAAGAAAAGGCAAGGGCAAACCAGAAAAAGAGTAGAACAGAAACTCAAGTCAAAGGCATCATAAAAGTTGAGCACAAACCTTTTGATATCTTAACTAACTTAGTTAAAACTAAGTATGAACTTAGTCTTAACTTAAGTGTCATTATAAAAACCCCCGAAAAGAATTGGAGGTATGATGTTACCAAAAAACATTACCCTAAATGGGACCGGGGGTAAAACCACCAAGTGTTCACCAACAAAACAATAAAAAAAACTAGTTAACTTCACAATCAAACTTTCACTATGGAGCAGGTTCTGAACCAGTATTCAAGATGGCATCATCAGCAGCCGAAGGTTTAACTTTATCATAAGGGGCTTGAACAACCACTACATCAGGATTAGCTTCAACACCTTCGGGAGTATCAACCATGGGCGAAGAAAAACTTTGGCTTTGTTGAGTCTATTCGATTATTTCTTTAATCTTTGCTATCTCAGCATCCAAGTTAAAACCTTCCTGGCTTACTTCCATAAGAGTGTCATGGCGCGTGTTCAAAATGGCCCAACTTACTTCAACAACAACTTTGTCTTAAAGAGCTTCATAGTCACTCTCCCAATGATCAATTTAATTCTTAAGCTCTTCTTTCTCGGCTAAAGCAGCATCATAAGAAGCCTGTAAAGGGGCAAGTGAACTCTCCAAAAACTTAACTTTATCGGTAGACACTTGGAGATCTTCTTGGGCTTGGGTGAGCGTTTGAACAAGCTTACCTGCATAAACTTCTATCTCATCCAACAAGGCTTTCAGACCTCTGATCTCTTCTGTAGCCTTAGAGAGTTGTTCAGCAGCAGATGACTCGAGAAGGTGCTTGTCCTACCCGCCTGGTTGGAAGCGGCTTTCTCGACTGCAAGCTCCGCTGCCATGACTTTTATCTGCTGCTCCAAGGCACACTTGTTCTCCTCTAAAACTTCCATCTCAAGATGGAGAATTTTATATTGCTCTTTCCAATTATCGGCCTCAATCTGATAGTCATGCATCAACTGCTCCGTATGGGAAACCCTTTTCATCATCTCCGTAACGATGAGATTGCTCTATGTAAAGAAAAGAGTGAAAATCCTAGTAAAAGGAAAATTACATAAGGTAAAAAGAGAAGTCTATACCTTCAATGATGATTTCACAATGTCGTTCATCCAAGTCAAAGAACTATGACTTTCTAGTTTTGACTTTTCCACCGGACCTATCAAGGGTTTTAGCCATACATCAACCTGGCATGACTTCTTCAGAAGATTACCATCAGCAGGAACCTTAATGGTAATTTGCTTCATGGCCCTGCTACCACTTGAAAAACCAATTTCATTTCGAGAAGTATTAGCAACAGGAACGGTCAAAGAAGTTATAATAGCTTCAGGCGGAGCAGAAACAACGATGGTAGGAACAGGCACATGGGATTCCAATGGAACTGACACAGGAAAAGAGGCAAGAGGCGTCTCCTCAGCAACCAAGTCAAAACAGTCATTGTCAAACCCACGTGAAAAGAGGTGATCAGCAGAGTCTCGAGGTGCCACAGGCATCTCTTCATCAGAACTCAATAAAGTGGCTTCAGCAGGCTCGATCCCAGAAATAGAACGAGGAGGAGGCGTAGCTTCGTCATCTGAAATGACACATCTTCTAGCCCGCGGCTTACGGACTAAAGAGCTTCCATCCCGTTCCTCTTCATCTTCATAATCCTGTGGTCTATTAGCTTTTCTTTTCAATGAAGAACTCGAGATTATCTATTGAGCTCTTGACAAAGAAAGTCTAGAAGCTGCGATTGACTCAGTACTCACACCTCGAATAGGAAACCCTGATAAAAAGAAGGGTTAATAAATTCAAAAGAGAGAATGAATGAAGGAAAAAGAGAAAATATAAATTTTACCGTGAGTCTTAACCTTCCAACCAAACCTGTTCGAATGGTACTTCCAAGACCTTATTCCATCGGAGAAATTGTTAATAATTTTTCTACCCAACCACGGAAATTGGGAATCCCTTCAACGGTTCCCATGGTTGCTGAAAAAGAAAGGTAAAACAATAACGGGAAGTACAAACTCTTAAAAAAAAAGAGAAAGTTGTAAAGAAAATTTACGTGCAAAGTTCCACTTCTCAGGGAAGGGCATATTTTCTTCACCTACTAACCCTTTCGTAGGAGCAGCAACAAATCGAGCGTACCAGCCATGATCTTTATCATCCTCAAGGCTGACTAAAACTCTCTTACTCCTTGCCACCAGAGTAAAAGTCCCATGACGGAATAATTTAGGAGAGTAGAGATGGATTAGATGGAAAAAGGTGCAAGGCAATTGAGCCAAATTAGCCAAGTACCTTAAACATGCAACATCCCTCCATACAATAGGGCCAATTTTCCCTAAACACACATTGAAGAAGCGGCAGAATTCAATAATGACTGGATCAATAGGGGGTCTAAAGTCTAATGTAAGGGTGTACGTATACACAAAAGAAAATCCAGCTTTGAAAGAAGTGATCCTTTGATTTGCATTAGGGATCAGAATTGGGAAATCAAACTTCCAATGACAATCTTTACGAACAATAGAGATAAAACCTTCAGTAATCTGTGAAGGGTAAACATCGGCACGATCATGAGAGGACATAGAGGAGACCTGGTTTCTAACCGACTCTCTATCAGTATAAAAAGAAAGCTCAGCAAGGATAATCTCGTCTACTGTAGGCTCACGGATTGGCTCGCCGGAATCCCTACCTCTAGCAGAAGACCTATGAGAAAGAAAAGGCCTAGTTCTAGAAGATGATGGAGGAGTAGGACTAGGTTGAGAAGGAGAACCTCAAACGAAAACTAATCCTAAACTACGCAGTCTACCACCTCTCCTGCTTCTAGTAGGAGCGAGGGGAAGTTCATCTACAATAAGAACCTTTTGAGGATCAGGGTTTGAAGAAGACATAGCTATGCGAAGATGAAGAAAATATTGAATGGAAAAGTATGGGAAACCTTTTTGTGAAAGAAAAGACAAAGGATATATTTATACTTAGAAGCAACTGTCAAACAAAAAGGTAATGATAGAAACGTCATTATGAAAACTGTCATTTCATGATTGACGCAGTCGTAAAAAAGCCCTAGAAGGCGCTGAGGAGTTACAGAACCAATCGTAGGGCACCACGTGTCACACGCATTAAATGGAAGTGACATACGAAGCGTCAGTTCAGAAAAAGGTATAATGGTATGTGGGAATTGGCGGCAAAAATTCCCGCTTTAATGAGATCAACTTCCCAAATATTCAATTGCTGAATAAATGGCAAGTGGGGGGACTATCTGTATTGGGAAAAATCAATATTACACTTGAAATTAATTATGTGGTTGACATGTCAAGACACATGAATTATTACATGAGTGACTTCTGGCAAAGAGTACTTAAAGAGACGCGAGTCTTAACAGGTACGAGCGAAGTGTCATGAATACAAGAAAGAACGGTCACTCGGGCCTCTTGATAATATGAAGAGACACCGTGGAATGAATCAAGACAGCAGAAAGTACAGATTCGTAATATCTTCAATTAATGAGCATAAATGATAGGAAACATTATAGAATCTTCATGAAACAGTTACGATTGCCAATTATGATGTTTTATTAATGTCATTAAATGCTCATAACGGCTCTATTATGAGAGGAAAGAAATGTTGTACTTAGAAATAGCTATAAAAGGGAGAGAAATAACATTTGTATGGACACACCGAATATTATTGGAATATACTTATTTACACTGCTTTATATTGCTTACTCGGCTACTTCTCAGCCTAATTTTCCTTTCTCGTTATACAATTATTTCTTTATTTGATAATTATCAGTAACCCGAGTTGTTCTAAAAATATGCTTTGATCGAAATTTCTATTTTCTAAACAGAATAGAACTCTCGCCAACAAAGGTGGAAGTTCAAGTTGCCAACTTCCTACACTACTAAAATTCCTCTATAGAAGCTATTTTATTCCCATATCAATAATTTTTATTTTTATTTTAAATAACTTCTAGGCTCTTAAGGAAATTAGCACCTAATAATTTTTTAATTAATTGTGATACCATAATTAGATAATGGGCTGAAATTGTGGTTTCCAGGTCGTGGTCGATTTCTTCTTGAATATAAGATTACTGTTTATGTTTCTTCTTCATAACATCTTGGTAAGTTTATATTTTAGTGTTTGGTTCTGTGAATTTAGTTTGCTAAAAGTTTTATTAAGGTACGTTTAGGAAGCCACCAGGTAATTAGAACTGGTGTAATTACACAGCCTAGTAATTACACAATTGTGTAACTAATCTTCTTGAAAGTAGATAATCATATTGCCATTGCTTAGTACAACACATATTTCTCTACAACAGCAACTTTGTTACAAATGTTTAAGCAATTGAACCATATATAATAGTTTTCTGTACCTTAGTAGTGTTATGATTAACCTTAGTAGTGTTATAATTAATAACTAGCTCTAGTAAGTGGACCATTAATTTAGTGAGGGAAATAAAGTCTAATGCGCCAAATAGGCACATTTTTTAATTTCATATATGCTACTATTCCCTCCGCCTTTATTCATGTTTGACTGGTCACAAAGTTTAAGAAAAAAAGAATTTTTTTTTTAACTTATAGTCTAAAATAGGCATAAATTGTGTGGCTATAAATACGAAAGTATGACTATTTTTGAAACAAACTAAACAAAAAAGCATGACACAAATTAGGACGAAGAGAGTAGTAAACATAAATATAGAGAATTTGAACTTGGTTAGTCAAAGTTTTTGTTCACTAATATTTGATAGCTTCGGCGAAATATAGATTGCTGTTGAAAGAATTGTTAATTTCTCCTAAGTTTATCTAATGTGCACGCCAAATTAAATTGATTCAATATCTTTATCAGCTTAGACAGATAATCTTGGCGCTCAGAATTTATCATAAAAATTTCTCATAGTTCTTGACATTATCAATATTCTCATGATGCATGAAAGGAGGATATGGGATTGCTGAATTTCAAGCTTCACTAACTTTGATGCAAGATTCATTTTCACGACATTTAAGGCTCTCATTAGTACGTAGATTAATTATGATCGTTTCCATTCAGCAAGCTACAAATTTAATTTGTGCAGTGTTCGTGAAGGCGACGGCACCGGTTGTAGTGCCATAAAATACTCTTAACTTGGCTTTGGGATTTGGTTGGGATTTTAAAAGGACAGATATTATATTCATCCTTTTTTCTGTAATTCATGTTCCAAGGGCTGTGTTTGATCTCCGTGTTTGACCAGCTATCAGGCCTACGAAACAAACTATAGCCTACGTGAGGAGAAAACGGAGAGGGGAATAAGGATAGTTGTGCACATCATTATCATTAGTTCACTATTCGTTGGGTTTAAGTTATATTCCTTTCGTTCTATTTTATGTGATGGTGGTTAATTAGACATTGAATCAAATAGTGAAATAAAAAAAATCAGACCTTATATTAAATATGTTAAGATATTTATGTTAGCACAAAAGCATATTTCCTTTTGGAATAAAATAAGAAATCTAAAATTAGTTATTTTTAAATATAAAATAGCCAATCTCTTGAAAGTAATGGAGTAATAAAAAAAAGTACTGCATAAATTGAAAAGAAGAACACATTAATATAAGTACAATTAACCTATTTTAACATGTTATTTAGTTATATTTTTTAATTATCAGATCATATTTGTTACAAATATCTATTATTATTACAAATAGTTTAAGTTGATAATATATAAAAATATTATACACCGTCAATACACAAGTCTTTAACTCATGCCACGGGAGGGGGG
>NC_031994.1:82586789-82612302 GCF_001879085.1 Nicotiana attenuata
GGGGGGGGGGGGGGGGGATAGGCAAACGGGAAAGAGATAGCGTATGAATCCCTTTTTGTCTGAAATGAAATAAATTAATTGAAGAAAAGAAAACGAAGGATGACTAACATCCAGCTCCATGAGGTGATATTTTATGGACATTAAGACCTTGGGTTGTGCATCTTTTGTTGGATCCCGCGGACTTTGAGGATATTGCTTTCTTTTTCATTCAGCGCTCACGTGTATTTCTATGCCTCCAGGCTCCAATTAATCAACTATACAGCTGACTCCTGAGAGCTGAAATTAAGAGTCAAAATGGCAATTTTCTTGACGCCTTTGGAACAAAATTTTCTTATAATTCTCTGACCAATGATTTTTGTTCCTTTTCATTAAATAAATCCTCCAAGCCATGCATAATCAGTAATTTATCAATTGATTTCTTTAAATCATAATCTTATGTTGGTAAAGTAGTTTCACTTGATACTACAACAACTAAGCTTCAGTTTCAAACAAGTTGGGATTGATTATATAAATTCTTATTGACTATTTTTCTCCATTTAAATTCATCTTAGACTAACATTATACAAAATAAAAATAAAAAGTATTAGAAGTTCTTTATATTTTTCAATTGGCACAAAAATCTCAGAAATAGGCCGGCAGGATATTACTGCTTTATTTCCACATATAAATGAAAAGATGTTAAGAACTGAAAAGGGGAAAACAAGAAAGAAAAAGAAAGCTAATATAAAATAAGAGGCCAATTTTAAGTGTCTTTAATTTATTGCATCTATAATACCATACACGATGGACCTATCAAGTTTGTATTAAAATTTATGATCCTCCTGTTCTAATACGTAACCCAAATACTCAATGCACGATTAAATTAATTAATCTCCAAGTAAGTGTTTCTGTTAACGGAAAGGAAAATGATAAGTTGGAAAATTAAGTTTAAAAAAAGGAAGAAGAATGGAATTATACTGTAATATGTAAAAGGAAGAAAAAAGGAATTTATTCGTCTTTGACTTTGACTGTGCATGGCTAAAAGGATATATTGAAAGAGATAACACGAACAAAACAATATTTACAGTAGTTGAGCAGATTTTCATCACTTATATGCGGCGAATTCAAGGATGGGGTCTCCCATTCAACGACATTTTCCAAAGTCTGGTAGTAATTTCTTCCCTTTCATTTCCGCACCATAATTCACACGAGACTAGTACACATAACATCCAATTTCGTTGTTCACATAACACCACACTTCTTTCCTTATTATTCTTCCTAAGATTTTAACATTATATTCTCGCTCCAGTTTCTCTCTCCATATATCATTCACCCTAAATATCTGATCGCAGTCTTTTCATTCATTCTCAAAATATATCTTTTTCCTTCATCTCAAATTTTAGGAAACAAAACTTGCTTGCTTTTCAAGTTCGAACTAGCTAGACCATCCTGTTGCTGACCCTTTTTCCTCGTTTTCATTGAGCAAGCTAATAATTTCCCCTCGCTAGACTGTTGGAAATATAATTTTGGCGGAGAAATATCACTCTTAATCAATTATATTCTCTTGAAGACAAGTGAGAAAAGAACTTTTCTTTAGCAGTGAGTATCGGAGACTAAACTATTGATCAAGTTAGTACCGATTCGTTTTTTACTCTCTTTATTTTGATTAGTAAAGCACTTATTCGTGGCGCGCGAAACTAGTCCATAATTTTGCACTTCTCTTTTCATTCATGAAAAGAAATATATTCCCATGCAGTCTGCAGTCATATTTGACCCTGGGGGTTGCATTAGTCATATTACATATAAATTTAGTTTGCCTTTTTCACTTGATCTCCCGTTTTATTTCTAGTTGCTCTAATATGTTGCTTTGCTCGTATACTTTGTGCGTCTTGCAGGATAGAATATAAATTTAGCAATTTCGAGTGAGGATATCAGCATAATGATGTCGGGAGCAGGAAATGGACAGCTTTCAGTTCCTCCAGGGTTTCGTTTCCATCCCACAGATGAGGAGCTTCTTTATTATTACCTCAGGAAGAAAGTCTCATACGAAGCAATAGACTTAGACGTTATTAGGGAAGTCGATCTTAACAAACTTGAACCATGGGACCTCAAAGGTTAGTCCATCTTTCCTATTTTACTTCTTGCTTTTTCTGAGTAAGATATGCTACAACTACAATTATTTGTATCTGAACATTGGTGGCAGGACTTAAGTTTTTTTTTTTTTAAAAAAACAAAGAAGCTAGAAAACGCACGTCAATTCATTCATGCAGTTAATATTGTGGATATGTCAAAGGAAGAATGTGGAGGACGTACTGTATTACTGCCTCAGTCTCGATTGTATAACTTTCTTTTTTCAGGTAATTAACCTAAAATGCAAACAAGGAATAAGAATAGTCTCCTTCACCTCTACATTTAAATCTTCTCCATTTAGGGAACTTATTTAGTTAAATAGTTAATCGATAAAGCACTCCTTTGATTTATGAATAGATAGCGGACATGATATATAAAGATGAGAGTTCTCTGTCACCAAAAATGTATTGTACTTCAAAAACATAAAGAATCTCCTGTAATCACCAAAATTTCCAAGGATCTAAATCAACTTCTTCTAAAGATCAACAAAGAACAAAATCATACACAATGACTTTATAATTTTATAGGGAATATATATATAAAACCAGATGAAAAGATAATTTATTCTAGATTTGGCTTATATCCACTGACAATGCAAATAAGTTTTTACAAAATGAAATATCATATTGAAAATGGAGCTTACACCATGACCAACATATGTAACTTTTTAATATCAATATACACGTAAGGTCTACCCATCCCCACCTGTGCCAGTTGATTAAGAAAGGGGGAATAATGCAAGTGTTATCTCAATTTGGCCCACTTCTTGTCAAAATAGATGCATAAACATGTAAATATTCACTCAAATTAGGTTAATGTGGTGGATAAGTTGACTGTATTCTGCAGCCTCGTCTAAGCACATTTTATCAATATATAATATAAGAATAGCTTGGATGCACGTTTATCCTCACAAGCATATGCTAAATTCAAAATTGATGACATGCAGAAATATGTCGAATAGGATCTGGTCCACAGAATGAATGGTACTTTTTCAGCCACAAGGATAAGAAGTACCCAACAGGGACTCGAACAAATAGAGCCACGACAGCTGGATTCTGGAAGGCGACAGGACGGGATAAGGCCATCTACCTTAGCAACTCCAAGAGGATTGGGATGAGGAAAACTCTTGTATTTTACACCGGACGCGCTCCTCATGGCCAAAAGACTGACTGGATCATGCATGAGTATCGCCTCGATGACAACACTGCTGAAGTTGAGGTACTTAGTAACTTCCCAATACAACTATGTTTTTACTTTTTGATCATCACAACGGATTCAGGATTTAAACTATATGGATTTAGCTTTTATGAGTTCATACTATTTATTCAATTTTAATAAAATGTTACTTATAAATTTATGCTCTGCACCGAAAGTTATAGGTTCAATTGAAATCATACCTATAATGCTACATCCACCCCTGATCATAGTTTTTGAGTAGTGTATTGTCATGTTATGTCTTGGCCGGTCCCCTCTCTTGTCAAGTTTGATTCTTTTTTCATGGGCCAAACATGTTAAAACATGTCATGTTTTTCTTCTTTTGGATGACAGTGGAATTTGCATCCAGAATCACATGACTGCTCTAATACCATGTAAAATTATGTGTCCATGCATCTTGTCTAAATATTTAATCTGTTAAAGAGAGCAGACTTTTAATTAGTTAATTATATGTCTCAAAACAATTTGATCTCTTTCTCTTTTCTGTAGAGTAGGGTATACAAGAAAAAAGATACTCCCTCCATTTCAAATTATATGAGATAGTTTGACTCGGTACGGAATTTAAGGAAAATTTTTTTTTTTAAAATTTGTGATCTTAAAAGCTTAAGGGGTAAAGCTTTGTGGGGCCATGACTTTTGTGTGGTTATAAAGGCTTTTCATTAACGGTAAAATGGGTAAAATGAGGAGTTTAAAGTTGAATTATTTCCAAATTTAGAAATGTGTCATTTATTTTGGAACAGACTAAAAAGGAAAATACCTCATTTAATATGAAACGGAGGGAGTACTAAATTTTACATTCCAATATTGTTCAAGCCATTGCAGGAAGATGGCTGGGTTGTTTGTAGGGTGTTCAAGAAAAAGAACTACACTAGAGGTTTCCAACACGAGTTGGGTGAAGATGATCAGGAGCAGCAGTTACATTTTGCGGATCATATGAAGTCTGGCAGTTCTGATCCAAAACAGAATATGCATCAACCTCATCATCAAGCCTGCTACGACTATGCGTCCAACTTTGATGGTTCAATGCACCTCCCTCAACTGCTAAGTCCAGACTTATTATCAGTTACTCCATGTCCCCAGCTCCCTTTGAGTACTAACATGAACCTTAATGAATGTTCGCATCAGAACTTATTGAGACTAACATCAGCAGCTGGAGCAGCAGGTTGTAGCAGCAGTACTTTCAATATTATTCCTCAACACGACAAATTTAGTGGCGATTGGTCTTTCTTGGATAAGCTTCTTGCTTCAAACCAAGGCGCACTGCAGTCTCAAGCAGCTATCGGTGATAATTTGGTTAATCCCACAGGCACACAAAAATATCCAGTGTTCCATCACCATGGATTTGATCCTGACCTTTTCAAGTTCTCTAAGTAGATATACTACGGCCAGTGTTCTGTGGCTGTTCTGATTTTTTTTTGGGGGGTTTATTTCAGAGTTCTTTAAATGTTAATCAGAAAACTTAATCTCCTGTGTTGTGTTTAAAACTACTTCATTCATTTTATTTTGTGTGTCGAATTTGACTATAGAGAGTTTAACATGTTAAATTTGACTTTTCCATTATATTAAAAGCAATTGAGGAAAAATATATATTAAAGTACTCCCTCCTTTCAAAAATATGTGATATGTTACCCTCAAACGCACACGCAAGTATACGTGGCCGTACAAGAAATAAAATGATAAGTCGAGTATCGAACCCATAGAGACTTGTATTAACTACCCACTAAATTCATCAATATAATATTGTTATTCAGCCGATTGAATCGGAGTTCAAAAGTGTGATTATACTAAACAATATTCCAACTAGTAACTAAATTCTCAAGCAGCAAATGGTTGTTGTGCATTCAATAGAGACAAATATTCCAGGGTTGTGATCGATTCACCAATCCTATTGTGCTCTCGTTAGCTCTCCATTTCATACAAAATTCACTCATGGTTGCTAATTAATCGAACAATTGCTCTCGTAGCATTCTCTCGAAGTGCTACTCCCCTATTCAAAATAGATTAACGCCTATATTCCTATGGAATCAATCTATTAAGAACGCATTAAGATTACGATATTCAATTAAGCACGGTGACTAGGTATATTCCTATCCTAACCACAAATCCCCCCCCCCCCTCAGAGTTAAGATCATGCTCTCTTCAATTCTTCTCTAATCTAAACATGGCTTTCCCAAGCATAGCATAGATAGTAAATAGAACATAACTGTTGGCGAGACAATTAAGCAATTACTCACAGAATTGAAGAAACAACCATATATTGGTGAATTGTAATTAAGGTTAAGTCAACTTTAAACAACAATATTCATGGCTAAATCACAACCCCAGAACTATGGGGTTTAGCCACTCATGATAATATCAAAACAATTTCACAAGTATTGAATAATTGAAAATACTAAGAAAAGATGAAGAAAACTAAGATATCCTCGCTCCCAGATGTTCCTTTTATGTATTTTTCCTTCAAAGTGGTGTCTCCCGTCTCAAAATAGGCTTAGCCTTGCTTTTATACGCGTTGGGTAGGTCTTGGGCCGAAATAACCTTATCCCGGGCAAAGTTGGTGTAACGACCCGACCGGTCGTTTCATGAGTTACAGCCCTGCTTTCCCCATTTCTGCTTCTTTATATGTTGTTCAGCTATATTTCATCGTATTTTGTTGCTTTTTTTATGTTCGGAGTGGACTTGGAGTGGAATGAGACACTTAGTCTCTTATTCGGAAGCTTAAGTTGGAAAAGTCAAACGGATGTTGACTTATGTGTAGAAGGTCTCGGATGTAAATTCTGATGGTTCGAATGGCTTCGTTAGTTGATTTTGGACTTAGGAACGTGTTCATAATGTAATTTAGAGGTCCGTGGTAGATTTAGGCTTGAATTGGAGAAATTGCAAATTTTGGCGTTTTCTGGTTGGCAGTGGAAATCTTGATATCGGGGTCAGGATGGAGTTTCCGGAAATTTGGAGTAGGTTCGTTGTGTCATTTGTGATGTGTGTGCAAAATTTCAGGTCATTCGGGTGATGTTTGATCGGTGTTGGCATCGTTTGCGGAATTCGGAAGTTTGGAAATCCATAGGCTTGAATCCGAGGGTGAATTAGTGTTTTGACGTTGTTTTGAGTGTTTCGAAGGTTGGAATAAGTTTGAATGGTGATATGTGACTTGTTCGTATGTTTGGTTGAGATCTCGAGGGCCTCGGGTTGATTTCGGGAGGTTGACGGATCAAGGATGGGATTTGAGGAAGTGCTGAAGAATTCCTTCAGCTGTCATAACCGCACCTGCGGAGTGGGCACCGCAGGTGCGAGGTTCGCAGAAGCGGGGGAGCAGCCGCAGATGCGGCCATAGGTGAGAAGGCCAGGAGCCGCAGGTGCGGAAGGAGGAACGCACCTGCTGAAAGTACAAGAGGGGGGTGAATTGTTTATTTTTAAACTTAATAGCTATCAGTTGACTAGTTTTACAATTAGTCGACTAGATATAAGAGCTTGATACTAGTAAGGACAGAATTTAAGATGCAGAAATTAAATGCAGGAATTAAAGACACCAGAGTTTTTATACTAGTTGGGATTCAATGTGAATCCTAGTCCAGTCCCCTTGGGTTGCAGGGAGTTCTCTTTTAGTGAATGAGTTTCTTCGAGTACACAGAGAATGGTGTGATCTAAACCAATAGCTTAGTTCCTATATCACTCGTTTCTTTTGATACAATGCCTCACCAGTGTTGTTCTCTCTTTCTTCTCTAACTTGTTACACAGCAGATCTAGTAGAACTACAATGTTTGTTTGCAGTAGAATAAAGAGAGGGTATTTGGTTCGATCAAAGTATATCCCTCTAGGGTACAGATATAAGTTTAAATACTTTGAGAGAGGCTTGGTTTCTAGAGTGATGTTTTAAGCGTCAATACTACACAAAAGGGGGGGGGGGTGATTTGTGTGGTACCCAATTTTCGCTTAACTGAACTATAGAAAAATCGGGCTCTTCTACGTGCTCCAACTACTACTGTTTGCGGAATGATAAATACTGAAAATAAAGAACACAGAGATTTTTACGTGGAAAACACATGGCTCAAAAGGTAAAAAAACCACGACCTACTACTCAGTAGGATTTTCCCAAACTTCCACTAAAATCAGTGAGCCAAAACAGCATTTACAAAAACTCTTTGTAAACCTAAGGATTAACTCTAATCCCATTGTAGCAACCAACCTCCAACTGTTTCGACAACTTCAAGTTAACTCTAACTTGAATACTCAAAGTACCTATTACAATTGCTTCCAGGTAAAGCTGAAAGGTATAATATGAAAACACCTACTACAATTGAACTAGAAATAAAGAAAGACACATAAAACTCTTTATGGAGCTGGTTCTTCAATCTGGTTCATGTAGCTTCAGGTTTGCACACTTGAATCACACACGAACTGCTTGCAAAAAGCCTTGCTATTTTGCTCTCAATTCATGTTTAACTTCTGCGTTTTTGTGCAACACATGTAATGTGAAAGCATCCTGCAATTTATAGAGTTAGTAGATGAAGAAATAACTAGAGTTCTGATGCAACTCTTCCTTGGTGGAAGAGTTCTAGTTGATTTCAACTTCTAACTCCTTCCCTATCTTAGATAGTGTTCTCTTTGATTAAGGAGTCCTTCTCCTTATCAATTATGCAACCTTTTCGATCAGGAGATATTAAATACACCAAGTTAAGCTTATCTCCTTCACGTGCATCCCACATGCTTGAATCTGCTCTTTTTTGTGCACCTGAGGGATGGACCTGGTTCATGTCTGAGTTCCTTTATCAGTCTTCAAAACTAACCTTTACTTGGGCCAACAAATTCCCCTTTTTGATGATGACAAACTCTGTGCTTTTCATACACTTAGGCCCTGCCAGAACTCAGCTCAACATCAACACAATGTTAGAAACATTTTTCCTTTGTATCACTTATCATCAAGGACCAGGTACATTAGGTTATAAACATCACTGTTCAAAGAGTAAACATCACTTGTTTAAAGCACAACCTTTTTCCCCCTTTTGGCATCATCGAAAAGTTGCATAGAAATGTGAGATAACCAGATTTTAAAACTTACTCATGGCCACTGGGGCTACTTCAAATGCAATCATGAATTAATCATCATAGATCAAGCTAAGAATTTTAACCATCAAAGAAATATAAACAAACAGTTAGAGCAAAAGGCAGTGAATTTCATTGATGATTGATAAGATTCTACCACAGAGCATAAGAAGAAATAAAAATATTGAAAACATGAGCAAAAGAAACAAAAAGTCCTGAATTGGGTCACTGGTTGATCTACACTAGGCTACGATTTAAGGCTTGGAAGAGGTAGGGGCTAAATTATTTGCTTGGAGAAGTTTCAGCATGTCTTGAAGAGTTTCATCATCCTTCTCCTTTTCCCTTTCAGTTCTGAGAATATCTCTCTCAGATTCTACCTCAACCAATCGTGTCTTCAGCCTTGCTATCTCAACATCCTTTGCCTTACTCTCCTGTAATAGAGCTCTGACCTTGCTATTGATAGGTGTCCTTTTAGATGAACCAGGTTCATTAGGAATGACATTGACTTCATAATCGCAAGCAAGCAGAGTATTAACCCCAAAATGATCCTTGCTTGTACTAACCTCCCACTTCTTCATAGGTACCTTAAAATGTGCAAGCACAATTGTGAGAATGAAACCATAGGGAATGGCAAGAGTTTTGGTGCCATTGATAACCCTATCAGTAGGTCCGCGAGGGTTTCCTGTTCAGATGGAACAGGTTCATCTATATTTTTCCCAAGTTGAACCAACCCCTCAGCAGCTTCGCCAGACCCACTTCCCCCTGTTTTGCTCATACTCTCTTCTATTTCAGTAAATTCCTCTCCCCAAATAACCATTGCACCAGTTTCTTTTATTAGACCAACAGGAGTGGGTGAAGAATCAACCACTCTTGTACCCTTTCCCCTCACAGTACTCCTAGCACCCTTGCTCTCTTTTTTTGTTTCCCTTTTTATTTTTACCACCAACTTCTCCAGATTCTTTAGTCTCAACACCTGCTATAGATCCTACCAGCACAAATCTATTCTCCAAATTTGCAGCAACTTCAGAAATTGTCTCAAGAGTAACTTTAGAATCAGAAGATACCTGTTCAGTTTCGGAAGACCTACTTTCTTCCCCCTTAGTAGCAGACTTAAACGAATCTTCAGATTTCTTGGATTCTTCTTCCCTACCTGCTTTCAATTGCTTGTTTATTTTCTTGATTCGCTCTCCTTCAGCGACAATCTTACGAGCCATCATCTTTACTCTTAAAGATTGGTGTTGTAGAAGGTATGGAAGTGGTTTCCTGTGGTGGTGATGAAGGATTTTCAGAGGTGTTTGACATATCTGGGCTAGGGTATGGAAGAGAAGAGAATTAGATTGTGTTTGAAAGATGAAAGAAGAATGAGAATTTTTGACGGCTTGAGAGAGATGAAGTAAGGAATACAGTAAAGCTGATCAATATATAGGTAGGGATGGCAAATGGTGCGGGGCGGTGCAGTTGCGGGGCAAACCCGCGCACACCCGCGAAGACTCCAACCCGCCCCGCCCCGCCCCGCAAAACAAAATTTGCTGTTTTTAACCGCCCCGCCCCGCCCCGCGCAAACTCGCCCCGCATATTTTTTTTTTTTAAATTTTTTAATTTGGAAAGCATATTTGTCTGCACATATAAACCAATTTTACGGAAGAGTCGTCTCAATGCATTTCACTGACCACAGATAAAACTCAGGATTTTTATGTATAAACGGGCATTGTACAAAAATTTGACAGTATGAATGTAATTTAACATACAGCTTGCTTAATTTATTTTAAGATAATTATTTTCATTTATTATGAAAAGTTATCAACAGTTAAGTATTTTTTGGATAATCTGACAATATAATAATCCCTTTAGATTGTCACTTTATAAAAGGTTAACTCCAAAATTTACTATCAGTGAACTCTTTTGAAGCCATTTTATTCAACGCTGATCCTCTAAGAATTTATTTATTCTCCTAAGAAATTAACAATAAGATGAAATTTGAATTAGTATTGCTAAACACTCATATCATAGTACGAAAACTTTTGTCATATAACAATTTCAATTTGCTTGGGATTGTAGCGTTGCAATTATAATATAAGCCTTCCAGTTATGAGACAGTAGAATTCCAGTTACAAATAAGAGCAGAGTATTAAGATATGAGATATCTATTAGTCTATTACAAAATGTGAAAACTCCAAAATAGTTGAACCAAAGTTAGGATCATGAATCACAATCTTAGACTACTTAGTATAGACAACTGCTTTTTGAACACCAAGAGAAACCAGCTTCAATCTTCCATTTTTCCTTGTTTTTATCAGAAATAATGCTTCTCCAACAGTCCAACCTCCTTCAGTTATCAAACAACTGAAATATCTAGATCTTCTTCTTCGTCAAGCATCGTCGGACATGAAACTCTATCAATGCTTGCACTCGAACCTAAAAAAAGTATAATAGTATAAGAAAGTGAATACTATTATTAACATAGTAAGTCATTAAAAAAGTTACTTACCATTTATCTCGTTCCATAACTAAGTTCGAGCACACATCAAAGCCTCCAAAGTAGTAGGATGAAGTCTACTACGATGCGGGCTAATCAATCTCCCACTAGTGCTAAAGGCCGATTCTGAAGCAACAGTAGAGACAGGAATGGCTAAGAGGTCACGAGCTATCTTTTGCAAAGTAGGAAATTTTAATCCGTTTGTCTTCCACCAGCTTAAACTGTCAAATGATGGCGTACGAGGTAGCACACCTTCTTCTAAATATGACTCCAACTCCGATCTTGGGTCCACATTTGCGCTACTCGAAGCAACAAACCTATCAAAACTAGACAGTCGATCACCCTCAACAACACTAGCAACTTTATTAGAACTAGATGCTTGAAATGACTCATGTGAAGCAACCACTCTACTCGTATACTCTTGAAAGAGATCAAAACAATGGTTTCGAACTTCTTGAATTTTTTGTAAAGCTTCTTCACCATAAATTTGTGCAAGATAGAACTCAACCAACTTCATCTTATATCTCGGATCGAAGATAGTAGCTACCCCCATCAAAATATGCGTATCATCCCAATATTTCTTAAATTTCAACAACATTGATGATGCCATAGAGCAAATCAAAGAATTTAAACTTTTCACCGAAGCTTCCAGTTCTAGCTTAATATCACAAACTTTTGAAAAGTATTGAGTTGAAGTTGGATATTGACTCCCTGAGAATTGTTCAGTGATACGGTGAAACAACTTCAACGTTTCACAAACTTCATGTGCTGCACTCCATTGCCCTTCGGTTGGAAAACAACGATAATTGATGTCAGTTAAACTCAACTTCGTAAACACCTCTTTGTAATCTAGGGTTGTTCTCAACATAAGATATGTTGAGTTCCAACGAGTAGGGCAATCATACTCCAACTTTTTAGTACAGGAAATATGTAGCAACTCTGCAGCTTCTTCGAACCTTTCAATTCTGCCTGAAGATGATATCCAATATAAGACACTGCTATGCACATTACTAATACCATCTTCTATCACCTTTAGTCCTTCTTGCACAATCAAATTTAAGATGTGTGCGGCACAACGCACATGCAACATTCGACCCATCAACAATAAATCCCTCTTACAAAGTGTAACACCCCGTACATTCGGACTAGGTATGGATATGTTAAATGGGTATTAATTTGATATTTTAGACATATGAAGTCCTAGCGGGGTGATTGTGGGTGAAAATAGTTGTTTCACAATCAAGATGGAAAGTGAGGTGCATAAGATTTGACAAAATCGACTAAGTTTGCAGAAGGTCTGTATTTCATCAGTGTTTAGTGAAATTGTGTAAGGAATTTGAGAAAACTTAAAGGATTAAAGCTGTAGGCCATTGAAATATCATTCCAACGATATATTATGGAGCCTGAACGGATCTTTGTGCAAAAAGTTATATGCGTTTTTCGGAACAGTACGCGTATGCGCGAACACTCGCGCGAACAAGCCTTCAGGTGCGCAAACTCGCGCGTGGGAGGCAGTGTTACTGCCGTTGAGCGCAAACTCTCGCGCGAACAGGCCTCCAGGTGCGCGAACTCGCGCGTGGGGGGTCGTTTTAAAGCTATATTTCGTCCCCCACAGACCCAAAACATAAAAACTTGCTCTAGAAAGGGGAACTCTCAAAAACCTAACTCCTTAAGGGTCCTTCCACCATCCAAGGTAAGTTCTAATGGTGATTTTAAGTTAATTTTAATTTCACAACATCTTATTATCATGGGTAAACCCTCCAAATTATTAGATATTCGATTGGGACACCATTGTTGAGAGAAGAAACCCTAGAACTCGAATTCAAGAAGATTGAACGTCAAAAAGGTAATATCTTCACCCTCTAATTAATTCTAATATTGGTTTAATGATTATAAACCCTAGTTCATGAGATATGAGTTGATGGGTTTGATAGAAAAGCATGAAAAATTATAGGATTGGGTTGTTGATTGTTGATTAAAGATATCGTTTATCTTATGGGTGATAAAGAAGGGTATTGAACATAGCAATTTGATGCTTTAGAATTTATCTAGGAACAAGAGAATGGGTCATTGGGTGTAGAGACACCATTAATAAGGACTATGAAGCTTTATTTTCACCAAGTGTTTGATAAGATGCTTAAGTGACCAAAACATGAGAATCATTGCTAATATGGAATCCCTTTGACTTGTATTGATTTAGATTAAAGTTGAAAGGGGTTGACAAACGTTGTATTATGCTCAAGAGCAGGAAGTTAAGGTATGTGAGGCTAACTTTCTATGTTTGGGAATGTTAATGATTCTCCCTACACTACGTTTCTTATACAACGTATCAATTGCCTCAGAAATACAGTTAAGCCTAGTTCCTTGAATAGTTTTTGAACTTCTATTCCCTAGCTTCATAACTCGTTCATGACTTTCATTCTGAATGTTGTGAGCTCAGTGCTTATTCAATATAGACTTGGGTTTGATGCCCCCGAGTCTTAGTATAGATTGCTCAGTATGCCATAAACAGTTGAAGTTTCAATGTTCATAATCAGTTCAAGAATACATGTCTCATTCTAGTCCCATTCAGTATTCCAGTATTATGTAACTCAATGTGATGTGATCCAGTATTCCAATATTATGTAACTCAGTGTGATCCAATATTCCAGTATTATGTAACTCAGTGTGATCCAGTATTCCAGTATCATGTAACTCAGTGTGATTCAGTATTTCATTATCATGTACGGCAGTTTGATTCTCAATTCCTGAATGTTGAACACCTGTACTTGGGCCTAAGGCCGTAGTTTATGCTTTATGCATGTTTGGGCCTGAGGCCGTAGTTTATGCTTTATGCATGTTTGGGCCTGAGGCCGTAGTTTATACTNTGAACATAGCAATTTGATGCTTTAGAATTTATCTAGGAACAAGAGAATGGGTCATTGGGTGTAGAGACACCATTAATAAGGACTATGAAGCTTTATTTTCACCAAGTGTTTGATAAGATGCTTAAGTGACCAAAACATGAGAATCATTGCTAATATGGAATCCCTTTGACTTGTATTGATTTAGATTAAAGTTGAAAGGGGTTGACAAACGTTGTATTATGCTCAAGAGCAGGAAGTTAAGGTATGTGAGGCTAACTTTCTATGTTTGGGAATTTTAATGATTCTCCCTACACTACGTTTCTTATACAACGTATCAATTGCCTCAGAAATACAGTTAAGCCTAGTTCCTTGAATAGTTTTTGAACTTCTATTCCCTAGCTTTATAACTCGTTCATGAATTTCATTCTGAATGTTGTGAGCTCAGTTTGTATTCAATATAGACTTGGGTTTGATTCCCCGAAGTCTCAGTATAGCTTACTCAGCATGTCATAAACAGTTGTAATTTCAGTATTCATAACCAGTTCAAGAATACATGTCTCATTCCAGTCCAATTCAGTATTCCAGTATTATGTAACTCAATATGATTCAGTATTCCAGTATAATGTAACTCAGTGTGATCCAGTATTCCAGTATCATATAACTCAGCGTGATTCAGTATTTCACTATTATGTATTGCAGTATGATTCTCAGTTCCTGATTTTAATTCCCTGAATGTTGAACACCTATCTTTGGGCCTGAGGCCGCAGCTAATGCTTTATGCATCTTTGGGCCTGAGGCCGCAGCTAATGCTTTATGCATCTTTGGGCCTGAGGCCGCAGCTAATGCTTTATGCATCTTTGGGCCTGAGGTTTATGCTTTATGCATTTTGGACCTGAGGTCGCAGTTATGTATACGTATTCTTGGGCCCGAGGCCGCAGCTTGTGCACATATATATATATATATATTGGGCTTGAGGCCGCAGTTTAATATTCAGATAAGCAGGTTGTTCATCATTCAGAAGAGGGAGTATTCATATCCTTACTTCCTTTATTCAGTTCAGTTATCAGTTATCCTTTCAGTTATCATTTCAGTTATCAGTTATGAGTTATTAGTTTAGTTATCAGTTATCAGTTATCTTTTCAGTTATCTGTTCAGTTACCAGTTCTCACTTCAGTTTCAGTTTCAATAGTTATCTTTTCAGTTATCAGCTTAGTTTCAGTTTCAGCATTTATAATTCTTTCTTTCAGTTGCTTTACATACCAGTACAATTCAAATGTACTGACGTCCCTTTTTGCCCGGGGCCTGCATCTCACAATCCAGGTAATGATTAACAGGTTGATGATTCAGAGTGCTAGGATTCTCGTACCAGCTAATTTGGTGATCCCAGTTCTTTCGGGGCATTATCATTACATTACAATTTTCAGTACTTAAAGGCAGTCAGTATTTTCAGTATATTATTAGAGGCTTCATAGACTAGAGTAACAGTTAGAAAGAGTCACAGACTTTTCATATTAAGCCATGTTGGCTACAAATATGTTTCAGAATTGTATTAGTATTTCTGCACTTTGATTTATATCATCCACAATTTTCAGTATATCAGCATGTGTTAGTTTATCTTCTGCATTCAGTATGTTATGATACCACATGTTGATTCAGCCAGCTAGTTGGCTCGCTCGGTCACATGTAGTCGGGCGCCGAGTGCCGTGTTACGTCCAGGCCCAGGTTCGGGGCGTGACAAAGCTTGGTATCAGAGCACCAGGTTCAAGAGTCCTAGGGAGTCTATGAAGCCGTGTCTAGTGGAGTTTCCTTTATATGTGTGTGCCGGCCACTCATATAAATGGTTAACTACCAAGACATTCAGGATTGTCTCACCTCTTTCTACTCTAGATCGTGCCATGAAACTTAGAGCAATAGGTAATCTTCTTTTCCTATTGAATTCCAAACGCATTGGATGCCCAAGCGACGCGCATGAGAAACCTAAGGTCCTAGAGAGGATAATTGCCCGTCGGGGTATAATTTTGGAGTACAACTTGGTAAATATGAGACTTGAGAGGATGTCAAAAGTGGGATGCAACGGATACTAGCACACATTAGAGAATAACCTTATCAGAAAGTACAAAAGTAGTTATGATGTTTTATGGTTATTAGTATACCTCAGTTACCAGTTATACAATCTTTCAGTTAGCAAGTTTATGGTTACGCCAGTATTCGGTTATATGTTTACCAGATCTCCAATTTTCAGTGTATCAAAATTTCTATAGACTTGTGAGTATACAGTGAGACATATGGATGCTCAGAGAGTATGTAAGTAACGGTGATTATAGCAAACTCTTCGCATGTTTTAGGGATTAAGACCCAAGACTCATTGGATGGTGCATAAAGTGATTTATCAGATATGTATGGCAGTGTATCTGTATGTCAGACCCCACGGTGTATCGTGTTAAGAATTCAACCGCAGCGGGCATAGGATTGATCACTATAGTTTTGGACAGAAAAGAGCCTAAGGGAAATGTAGCTAAGAATAATATGATGTACGAAATGAGAACCAAGAGCAGGCAACATTGAATTTTAGGGAATGATTTTATGTCGTTTAGATTTATTCAAATCAGAACTAGAAAGTACCATGTTAGTGAATTTATATACGAAGTGGCTATTATTGTGAGATAAAAGATATGACAGTTCCCCTTGATATGACTATGTGTTTAGGTAGGAGGTTTATAGTCTGAAGTGATTTTGAAGTGTATAGAAAGCTTGGGGTTAGATATTCCAATTTTGTTAAGACAAATGAACTTTCCCTAAGTGCGATTCATGTGCATGGTTCAAAAAGAATGATAGCGTGCGGCAAAAGAATATGATCGGATGGTGAGGGAAGTTAGGAGTAACCTTATGCACCACTATAGTTATTCAAAGCAGAGCAAGAAAATATGATGCTAGCAGGGGGTTAGTAAAAGAACAGTAAACAAGTTTGAGTAAATACAGTGAATTACCAATTTCAGCAGAGCTAGTAGAGGTAAAATTTGATTCACTTAGCCGGCTTAACTCTAGTGAGTGGATGATAGTTTGAAATACCGAACATGTGTTAGAACCCAAAGAGTTTAAGTTAAACCCGAAGTACAGTAACAATGGAAAAAAAATATAGCTAGTAGTAAAAGAGCAAGCAGTAGAAGAATAGCTTTTAGGAATTATTGAAATGTGGTTTCTCCAAGATTGACAGTGTGAGCACAGTTAGATTATTAAGATTGTGTATGATAGTTGTGAATCATTAGCTTTCCGTCATGTGAATAATTTAGTTTTTTCTAGCTCAGAAGTAAGTTGGAAGATGATTCGTTATTGGGGTAGAATGGAAGGAATTGCAGAAAATAAGGAATGTTATTCGAATCCCAACAAAAAGAGAAGGATCCGCAAGTATAAGACCTTTGGTCTAAGAGGGTGATGTGAAAACCATCAGTAAGTGCAGTTAGAGATCTGAAATTCGAATAGTAGCATGGGATACGAAAAAGAAAATTAGTTCGGTAATGAGGGAAAATTGTATAATTACCACAAGGATTATGTTTAGCATGTGTAAGAAAAACAAGTGAGTAGAATGATCACCGAGTTTAGTCATTGATGATAAAGTGATCGCAGAAAGCTATAAAATTATGCCCAGTTATGTATCACGAGGGTAGTGCCATTGCACGAGACTCTAGTCTTCGGAGTACTGGTTAAAGACTTAGCTCACAACAATTCTATAAGTGTTTTCAGGAAATTCTTAAAAAGATAAAGTGTGGGAAGTATAACTCATGATTGAGGTAGATAAGAGAACTCTGGTAAAAGAAGTTCGCCAACCATGATAGGAGTTCGACTTCGGGCTCTAAAGATGACGGAGTTGTTGTCTAGAACAGGACTTGTTCCCCTCTTTTTGGCCATTGAGAAGGAGAAACAACTTGATGATCCCTACGTGTTGCAGTTGAAGAGGAGATGCACAAGTATAAGATGATGGCTTTTGAATAAGGGGGAGATGATAGGACTTTAAGGTACTAGGACAGATTGTGTGTCCCAGTAGATGGACTTAAAGAGGGAAGATCATGTTAGAAGCCCATAATTCTAGGTATTCTTTCCATCCAGGTTCCCAAATATGCATCATGACAAGGAGATTTATCGGTTGAACGACACGAAAAAGAACGTCGTAAACTTTATGGCCAGGCAGAGCATTTTATTTAAGTGGTTGAGGATATGTCCTTGATGTTAAGAGTAATTGGGATGATCACGTACCTCTCATTGACCTTGCTAATAATAACCTACCATTCTAGTATCAAGATGGCACCGTACGAAGCTATGTATGGGTGAAGGTGTAGATCACCAATTGGTTGGTTCGATGTTGGAGAAGTGGAGTTGTTAGGACCCAATTTGGTCTATCAGACTATAGAGAAAGTTAAGTTGATTCAAGAGCGTTTGAAGAAAACTCAGAGCTGCCAAAATGTCCTATTCGAGCGTGCGGTATAGAGACCTAGAGTTTCAAGTTGATGATTAGGTGTTTCTGAAAGTTTCGCTTATGAAAAGCGTTATGAGATTTGGGAAGAAGGGAAAGCATAGTCCCTACTATATTGGGCCATATAGAATCTTGCGAAGGATCGGTCAATTAGCTTATAAGTTGGAGTTGCCACCAGAATGAGTGGTGGTACAACCAGTATTTCACGTATCATGTTATAACATTCAAGTTTCCAGTACTCAGATACTCATGTCAGTTCAGTACTCAGATACTCATGTCAGTTCAGTACTCAGATACTCATGTCAGTTCAGTACTCAGATATTCATGNACAAATCCCAACCAGTCCTGATTAATACACAACAATGTTCATATGAATATAAGTCCAAACGACAAGCCTAACTTACACTAGATGAAACATATATCACTAATACCTATTCAGCTATAAACATACAACAATCAAATGAAAAATGTATCAGGAGGCAAAGCTTTATTTTATTCCAAAGGCTACATCAAGAGGACTTTGAGACATGTACCTGGATTTGAATGAACAGAGAAAAAAGGAGTAAGTCACACAATATTAGACAACAATCAGCAGCTTAAATCAGCAGCAAACCAAACCAATTTCAGGGCCAAATCAACATCACAACATCCAGGAGGGAGTAACAGGAATCAACGGCAACAAAACAACTCAAAATACACTTGTTTGACCTCAAATTTACTCAAAATTGAACTAGGAATTCTTTGAAACCTTCAGCAACTAGAAGAGATGAGAGACAATGCATAGAACTCAAAGTTAATTTCAAACAGTGTAATGGAACAATGTTTTGGATTTTTACTGTATTTTTTTCATTTGTTTTTGGATTTTTTGGGCAGAAATTCAGATCTAGAAGAAGGTTTCCAGAACTAGACTTCAGATTTGAACTTCTTTGATTTTTGAAATTCAAATTTGAGACTCAGATTTGTAGAGATGGATTTTTTGGGGAAAAATTAGAAGCTGGAAGTTTTTGGGAAATTTTCAGAGGTGTAAACTTTTTTTTTTTGGGGATTTTTCAGATTGTTCAAAACTTGTTAATGAAGGCAAGGGGTTTCCTTTTATAGGCAAATTTCAGGGGGAAGCTTCTAGATCCCCCTCACACTTTTTTCCTCTCTTTTATTTTCAGATTTTATCCCTTAGTCCCTAATTTACTGACTTGTGTTTCAAGTTATCTTACTAAGTTTCCTAGAATTCTAAATTGAACCCCATTCTAGAGTGTTCTAGGGGTTTCCAAATCAGTGGTTTGCAGTATTTTCTTCTATTGAATTAGCTATGCTACCCTTTAACTAAGTCTAAAATTACTAACCCACCCAGGCATATTAACTAACCAAACAACCATAATTAGTTAATATTAAACTAGATACTAATCAGCTATAACCAAATCAATTTAAACTAAATCTATCAAACTAATTAAAACTAAGCATTGAACTAAGGAAGTACTAATTACTGATTAACCTAAACTAAACAACAATAAGGGAATACTAAAGAACAAATTAAGATTAAACAAAGCCCAAACAATATCGATTAGACTTATCAAAACAGAAGATTGAACTGATGTCTAAAATTTAAATGAAGTAGAATTAAACTAGAAATAGAACAATTTCAAGGACAGAACAAGTATCGAATCAAAACAAAGCAAATCCTAATCTGCTAAAATCAAACTAGAATCAGAAATCAAAACGAACTAGAATCAAACAGACAATCAGAAAGAACATCAAGCACGAAATCAGAACAAAATTGACCAAAATTAGAAACGAAAAATTAAAGCAGAAATTAACAATTATGAGAACATAAGCAAAAGAAGAAAATTAAACAAAGAAAAAGGAAAAGAAACAGAACTCACTGATATGGTCTTCTACTGGACTGACTTTGATCTTGATGGTTTTTTTTGGTATTTTGGATCACAACCGCCCTTAATCATGTGTTTTTTGAAAACACATGATTGAGGGCTATTATAGCCCAAAATCAACAAAATCCCCAATATTAGGGTTTTAGGGTTTCTGACCATTTTTCGATCTAAAATTCGAGGAGATGTAGTGATGTTCGAAGAAATCTGGTTGGGGATTGGAGATGAGGGAAGTTAGGGGAGTGTAGGGTGTGAATTTGGGATTGTTTGGACAAACTTGCGTTTTGGCCGAGATTTTAATTTGAAATTTGAAGCTTTTGGTGAGGATTTGAGGGAAGTTAAGGCTAGACATGGAAAGACGAGGAGGAGAGGATTCCATGGTGTAATTTTGGGGTGATTTGGAGCTTCGCCGCCGGCGAAGGCGATTTCCGGCCTGCGACGTACGACGGAAGACGGCGGAGACACGGTGGGGCGGAGGTACGAGGAAGGGGAGTATTGTCTCTAGGGTTTTTTGATTTTTAAGACAATTTTATGTAAAATCAAGATCCATCAGGGGCCGTTGGATTGAAGACGATAGACGGCTTGGATTGAAGTAAACCAAACAGCGTCGTTTTGATTTTTTAAAATGGCTGGACCGGATCAGGGATTATTGGGCTGGGTAAATGAGATGGGTTCGGGGTTTTGGACCACTTTAAGCGGATTTGGGTACGGGCTGGCCCAAAATTGGGTATTTATTAGTACTAGGCTTTTTCCTTTAATTCTCTATTTGTTTTCTTTCCTTTTACCCCCTTTTTTAATTATTTTCTGACTTTATTAATTGTAAAAATAAAAATAAAAGACCCAAATGGACTCTAAAATTATACTAATTAAAATTCCAAAATTAACTAATTTCTAATTTAAAGGAAAACTTAAGGCAAATTCTAAAAATGAAATAAAAAATGCAAAGAACCATTTTTTGTTATTTTCCTTATTTTAGTAATATTAAAATGTATACTATTTTGTATTTTTGGAATTATATCAAGTAAAATGCACACAAAAATGCAAACAAGACACAGAATCATGCAATTTAATTCCTAAAAATTCAAATAATAAAGAAAAATCTTAATTCTAAGGAATTTTGTAGGAGTAGTTTAAGCGTGGCAAAAATCACGTGCTCACAGCTGCCCCTCTTTGCTCGAAGACACGAAGGGTTTTCGGGCAAAGATAAATGAGCAGCATGAAGGATTTTTGCCTGCTCGGCACTCCATGAGAAGCACCTTGAAAATCGTCTGACCGAACCCTGCTTCAAAGGTTGCCTACATATCCTTGGCTATAAAGGAATCAGGTCAGTGTAGTTCTGGAAGGTTTGGTAGCTGGGACTACCAGGAGCTGTGAATTTCACTGCTGTTGCTGTTGCTGCTGCTACTGCTTGCTAACCTCCTTATTGCACCAAAAGGAAAATCAAAGCTAAGCTAGCTATGCCTATCAACTATGAGTTACAAGATTCCTATCTATAATTCTCTTGAAACTTGATCTTGAGTCTTAGCTGATTTGGCTATGGACTTCGATCTGAATCTTGATGCTCGCAAGTTGTGAGTGTTTACTTCTTCATGCAGCATTGGGTCAAAACAAGATCAGCGGAGCTTGTGACTTTAATCAGATTTTGAGCAATCCGCACCCTTGCTTGCTTCGCATTTGAGTTCATTTCTTTTTTGTTCTTTTCTTCTTTTCTTGATTCTGGATTGAGACTCATTCCATTGGTCATCTCGCACCCTATGTTTTGAGGTCAACCTGCTTAAGATATCAAAAACAAACAAACGAACGAAATTTTCTGCCCCAGTTTTCACTAGGAAAATTTCGTGAGTTAGTTGTGACATATATCTAAGCAGTCAAATTAGGATTGTGTATTCTTGTGAATGAATCCAGGTTATGCTGGAAAATGACCGGGTTATGCCGGAAAAGAAAGAAGGGTCCTCGGGTTTTGCCGGGACGGAAAGAAAGAAAAGATCCTCGGTTTTTTGGCCGGGATTTGGAAAGAAAAGCTCCTTGGGTTTTGCCAGGGAGATCCTCAATTTTTTGGCCGGGATTTGGAAAGAAAAGGCTCCTTGGCTTTTGCCAGGGAGATCCTCAGTTTTTTGGCCGGGATTTGGAAAGAAAAAGCTCCTTGGGTTATGCCAGGGAGATCCTCGGGTTTTTGGCCGGGATATGGAAAGAAAAGCTCCTTGGGTTTTGCCAGGGAGATCCTCGGTTTTTTGGCCGGGATTTGGAAAGAAAAAGCTTCTCGGTTTTTTGGCCGGGATTTGGAAAGAAAAAGCTCCTCGGTTTTTTGGCCGGGAGATCCTCGGTTTTTGGCTGGGATTTGGAAAAAAAAGGCTCCTCGGTTTTTTGGCCGGGATATCCTTGTTTTTTTGGCCAGGACATTTAAGGAATGGGATCCTAGGCTATCATGATTTGTTTTTCTTTTGGGATTTTCATTTTTATTTTCTTTCTTCTTTCTTTTTTCTTTTGTTTTCCTCTTTATATGTTTTCCTTTTTATTTAGCAAAACGCATGAAAGAATTTGGGGGGAAACTTCCTTTTTGGTCGTTTTCCTGCTGCAAAACTGTTTCAGCGCTTGCACATTTCATTTCCTTTTGGATTGCACTTGCTTCTTGCATGGTTGCTTTGAATTAGACCAGTTTTCAACAAAGAACAGTTTGTTAGTTTGAAACGGTGGTTGGTTTTGTGGCCTTGATCATCTTAATTGCTTGATCCCGACCCGATTTTCGTTGAGAACTTTGCTACTTTGAGGATGAATCTCTTTTCAAGCCGACCGGGTTCAACTCTCAGGACTTCATTATGACTCGCCCGTGTCGGCTCTGGCCTTTTCACTTTATTCTGCCCTTGCCTTTGATTTTCTTTCTTTTCCCAATGTCTTTGCTTCAAAAGCATCAACCACTATGGTCAGTCGGGATTGGCCTGATGCACTCGCTGAGGCTGGGTATTTTCTTCGACTCTAACCAGGCGGAGCCCTGTGAAACCGGTCCTGCCACCTTTTCTTTGTAATTGTTACGGAATCAGAGTTAAACCGAAAGGGATTCAAAGAACAGTATGCAAAAGGCAAGCATATGATTTTAAAGAGAAGCATCCCTTTCGGGGGAAAAGAAGGACTTATCTGGGGTGCACGCTGGCTTCAAATGACATGACATGCTTCTTGGACTGGACGCCCGACCCACACAAACTTTCCAGTTTCTTGTGAACCCATTGATCCTTATTTCAAAACCAGGGAACCTTGCCAGGACTCTTTTAGTGGTGAGATGTCTTCTTGTCGGGCGACAGCGCCTTTTGCGGGTTTTCGCCAATCGACCTCTCTCATTTCTCTTCTCACCGTCGCCCGATAGTGCTCTGCGAGTTTTCACTAAGCGGACTCTCTCATTTTCAGTTTCTCTACTTACCATCGCCTTATGGTGCCCGAAGGTTTTCACCGATAAGACTCTCTCATTTTATTTCTCTCAATTTGAATTGTATCAGATTCCAACAATGACGTTTTCCACTTCCCTGCCTTTGCCAATTGATCGGAAGAACTTGGACAAGGTCTTTGGGGTAAAAAGAATTTTGGGCGGAATTACAACTTTGGAACCATTTCGGCGGATTCATGGCCGAACCATTATATCATCTGCCCCAGTTTCATTTTTTGGGGAAATTGGGATTTTTGTTTGGTGTGACTGAACCTCAGCGAGAGGCTGCCTACGTATCCTTTCGGAATCAAGTCAAATGTAGTTCAGGGGAACAATTTTCTTTGTTTTTGTTTTTGTTTTGTTTTCCTTTTCTTTTTTTCTCTTTTTTTTCTTTTTTCTTTCATCATATATATTTTTTTCTCTTTTTTTTTGTACTTTCGGGTTCCAAAGAGGGTAGTCAAAGAAGCGTAACCGGCTCAAAGGGTTTACGAAGGGTTGATAGTATTTGGGTAGCGAGAAAGAAAGCCTTCATCATCTCAATTGCACAAAAGCCATCGTCGCAAGAGGCCTAGACATAGTACCTTTTGACTGCATCTGCATTGACTGCTGTTTTAGGGTCATTTCCTTCGATGTCTTCCAGATACAGTGCTCCTCTTGGCAATATCTTTCGGATTATGTGTGGACCTTTCCAATTAGGGGCAAACTTCCCTTTTTCTTCCTGGTGATGAGGGAGAATGCGTCTGAGTACCAGCTGTCCCACTTCAAAATTCCTGGGACGCACTTTCTTATTATAAGCGCGGGCCATTCTTTGTTGGTATAACTGCCCGTGACAAACTGCGGCCATCTGTTTTTCATCAATTAATGCCAATTGCTCTAGTCGGGTCTTAACCCACTCACTGTCCTCAATCTCCGCTTCAACGTTTATCCGGAGTGAAGGAATTTCTACTTCCGCAGGTATGACAACTTCAGTACCGTAAACCAACAAGTACGATGTCGCTCCAATTGGTGTACGCACTGTGGTACGATACCCGAGTAATGCGAAAGGTAGCTTTTCATGCCATTGCCTGGAGCTTTGAATCATCTTTCTCAAAATCTTCTTGATGTTCTTATTTGCTGCTTCAACGGCACCGTTGGCTTTTGGCCGATAAGGAGTAGAGTTTCTATGCATTATCTTGAATTGTTGACATACCTCTCCCATCAGACGACTGTTCAAATTTGCGGCATTGTCGGTAATGATAGTTGCAGGAATGCCAAAGCGGCAAATGAGATTGGAGTGCACAAAGTCTACCACAGCTTTCTTGGTGACCGACTTGAGAATGATGGCCTCAACCCATTTTGTGAAATAGTCAATTTCCACCAATATAAATCTATGCCCATTCGAAGCTTTTGGCTCGATCGGCCCAATGACATCCATACCCCAAGCAACAAATGGCCAAGGTGCTGACATCGGGTGGAGTTCTGTTGGAGGTGCATGAATCAAATCACCGTGCACCTGACATTGATGGCATTTTCGAACAAAGCTGAAACAGTCCTTTTCCATAGTTATCCAGTAATACCCTACTCGCAGAATTTTCCTTGCCAGCACATAACCATTTATATGAGGTCCACATACTCCCGCGTGTACTTCATGCATAATTCTTCCGGCTTCCTCGGCATCAACACATCTTAACAAGTTGAGGTCCGGGGTCCTTTTATACAAAACATCACCGCTTAAGAAGAAACCGCTCGCATGTCATCTAATGGTTCTCTTCTGATCTCCAGTGGCTTGCTCGGGCTATTCTTGTGTTTTCAAAATCTCTTGATATCATGATACCAGGGCTGAATGCTGGGTTCCGCCTCGACCGCATTATAATACCCGTGCTTTTCTTTGATTTGAATCTCCAGAGGGTCAATATGGGCATTGCCTGGGTAAGGCAGCATTGAAGCTAGAGTGGCGAGTGCATCGGCTAGTTCATTGTGACACCGAGGGATATACCTGAACTTTATCGACTTGAAACGCTTGGTGAGATCTTCTACATGCTGTCGATAGGGGATGAGCTTAACATCTCGAGTCTCCCACTCTCCCTG
>NC_031994.1:82612322-82615535 GCF_001879085.1 Nicotiana attenuata
CCCCACGTTCTTTCGGGGCATTATCATTACCTTACAGTTTTCAGTACTTAAAGGCAGTCAGTATTTTCAGTATATTATTAGAGGCTTCATAGACAAGAGTAACAGTTAGACAGAGTCACAGACTTTTCATATTAAGCCATGTTGGCTACAAATATGTTTCAGAATTGTATTAGTATTTCCGCACTTTGATTTATATCATCCACAATTTTCAGTATATCAGCATGTGTTAGTTTATCTTCTGCATTCAGTATATTATGATACCACATGTTGATTCAGCCAGCCAGTTGGTTCGCTCGGTCACATTTAGTCGGGCGCCGAGTGCCGTGTTACGTCTAGGCCCAGGTTCGGGGCGTGACACAAAGTTTCTCATCTAACAAGGTTTTCATCATAGCATTATTTGTACTACAATTATCAACTGTAATTGTTGATATTCTTCTTTCAAGATTCCACTCTAACAAGCAATTAAGCAACACACTACACAATGTATCCTTATCATGTGGAGCAGGAACATAAATAAATCTAAGAATATGGCTTTGAAGCCTCCATGAATCAACAATAAAATGTGCCGTAATAGCCATGAACCCTTTTTTGTATTGTTTGAAGTCCACATATCAGTTGTTATTGCAATTTTACTTGTGAGTTTTTCCAACTGTCACACCTCCTTTTTACACACCTACCCTGAAGGATAATGTATAAGGGAGTTTTTCCATTTAAAGTGACATTATTCGAAATGGGATTATTTATTTGTTTAGAGTCGCCACTTGGGATAGGATTGGCTTTTGGTGTCCCAAGTCACCGGTTTAACTTGAATCCCAAATCGAGGAAAATTTCGACTTCCCAATTGGAGTTTGCGAACCAGAAATTCTGAATAAGGAATTCTGTTGACCCGAGGGAAGGTGTTAGGCACCCTCGGATCCCGTGGTTCTAGCACGGTCGCTTAAATTATTATAAATGACTAAAAATCTGATATACATGCTTAAACCTATAGTGCAATTTTATTATTATTTAACCGCTTTTAGTTGAATTTTTTTTAAGAAAGTGAACGTCGTTAAAAAACGTATTTTCGGATAACGTCACATGAAATGCACCCGGATCCTCGACATATTATTATTCAACGTTTTGGGATTTGGATTTGGGTTGCATGAAATGCACACCCGTATTTAAGAAGGTGAAATTATTAGAAACATGATGAAAGTGACTAACGTCTTATTATCTTCGGGGAAAGCCGTAAAATTCGCTAAACGGCCTATCCCGGATTTTAAGTATTTTAATATAGCCATTTAATGAGGGCCCCGCAATTTGTGTGTTTTGTTTGGCGAGGCTCATCTCACTTTATTATTTAAAAGCCAACCTAAAGCAAACTATGATTTTTTCTATTTAATTTGTCTCTAACAAAGCCTAATTAATATACATTACTAATTGTTATTGAAAGTAATCAAGGAAAATGGGCCTCAAGTTGAAGTCCACATTTGAGCAAAAGGTAACACCTCTTAGCTCAAGTGTGCTACTTAACTTAAGGGCCCAAAACCTATGATTCGATTTTAGAAAAAACGGAAACCTCAGCAGATTGGGCTTCGAACTCAGCCCAGAAGGAGGAAAGCCTGTGCAGTCCTATAAAAGGCTATCTAACACTGGGCCTCAAAATCAGCCCGAGTCAAAGATGCCACATAGTTGGCACTGGGCCACTACAATTTACATAAACTCATGAGTTGATTTAAATTAGCACGGCTGGCTTCTAAATTTAACACATGCATAAGAGTGTAAAATCACAGAATTAACGAGGAAGTCGATCCAGGGAACTAATATGCAATGAATATTAACTAATTTAATTTTTTGCACCTTCGTCTGATATTTTGCATTTCTATTCTAAACCTGTAAGCATGAACTATACTTCTTAAGCCCATGAATATTAATGACAGCCTCTAACTTGAGTTGATTCACTCTTAAGATACAACCACTATCCTTCAGATCACATACTACTTAATGATCAAACTACATTTAAATCTACTGGGGATCATCTAAACCTGTTATACAACTAATTAATAAACATGATACATATGCTACTTGTTACATGAATCACATCAAAACCTCACAACAGTTAAAACCAAAACAAATCGAGGCATATAGATTCGGAGAACAAAAATAACCTAATACTGATAAAAATTCGAACTAAGAAAGCGTGAGTTTCAACTTTTGTTTTCCATTTCATCCCATAACAGGCAATTGAGTTTACAGGGCTGTGTACCTAGAAATTAAAGCAATACAAAGTTGAGGATCAGCTAGTAATCAACAGACAGCAGTCACAGACCAGCAGAGAATCAACAGATCCAGAATGAAACCAAGAACAGGAACAGGATATAGCAGATTTTCTCAAAGTTAAAACTCAAACTTCAAGCAACCAAAACCGATCTGAATTCAAAACTAGGAATAAAATGCAGGAGCATGACTTTGAAATGAACTTCAATCACTGAAATGAACAGAACAATAGATCTGTAGACTCCAAAGCTATTTTTGTTGAATTTTTCTAGAATTTCATTCTAGGATCTAACCTTCATGCACCTCTCTACTTCGACAGAAACTATTTTTGAATTTTTCAGGAAATTTTCAGTAGTTTTGGATCTGATTTTTTTTTGTATTTTTAGAGTTTTGCTCTCTAGACTTCTAAGAACCAAAATTTTGGGGTCTCTAGACTTGTGTGGATTTTTCAGATTTTTCAAAACTTCTCTAACAAGGCAATGGGCATGCCTTTTTATAGGCAAAGCCTAGGGCTGCCTTCAGATTTCTATTTACACCTAAGTCCCTCTTTTAAATTCAAATTTTTGTCTATTTGGCCCTTTGTTTATTGGCTTGTTTCTCAAGTTGCACTACTAAATTCCTAAAATTCTAATTAAAACCCCATCTAGAATGTTCTAGGGGTTTCCAATTTGGTTACTTGCAGGATTTCTCTTATTGAATTACCTATATTTCCCCTAATTTGACTTAGAACTACTAACCTAGTTAAACTAAAACCAGCCCCTGGTTAATTAATCAAAGAGTTGCAGCGATCAGCTATAATCAGAATCAATTCTAATTGAACCAACATCCTAAGGCTAGATTTATTATTAAACTAATAAAACCAGTAAACTAATAGCTAAAATCGAACAAATAGAGCTGAAACTACACTGCGAAGAATATCAAAATCAGGAAAAACTGACGCAGTAGTTAAACCATGGA
>NC_031994.1:82615546-82620066 GCF_001879085.1 Nicotiana attenuata
GGCTGAACCATGTTGGTTTGATAAAGCATTTGTCTCATAGCTCCACATATATCTTTGATTTCCTCAGCTGTGAACACCTCATCGTCCTCTTCTTTGCCATACTTGGCCTTGACAAAAGTATCATAGAGATGTGGCAGTGGTTGTGGTAGAACCCATCCTTCTTTCTTTCTTTCCTCAGCCCATTTCTCATCGTCTGGAGTAGGGTGGAAGCCTATCCCGAAAAACTTTTCTGCTGTGGGTAGAGTTACCGGCTCGGATATTCCTTGTAAAGCTTTGCCCAACCCTTTTCCTGGTTTGAAACCGTGTCTAATCATTTCTTTGGCCACCATGATTGAAGCATTAGACAGGAAAGGCTGAGGACAAGGATTCCCCTCCTCGTGCTGATCTGCTACCACAATTTCAAAGGCTTGATAAACAATGTGCTCACTTCCTTCCCTCGCCTCCAAACATGGGATAGATGGGTCACGATAAATGGATTGCTCGTCTTCTCCGTGGACCACGATTTCCTGATCTTCATACTCGAATTTTACCATTTGGTGGAGGGTAGAGGGCACAACTCCTGCAGCATGGATCCAGGGCCTTCCCAGAAGAAAATTATAAGATGTATCCATGTCCAACACCTGGAAGGTTACCTCGAACTCTACCGGACCTATGGTCAATATCAAATCAATTTCACCGATGGTATCCCTCTTAACACTATCAAAAGCTCTCACACAAACATTATTCGGACGAATCCTTCCTGTCCCGATTTCCATCCTTTGCAATGTGGAGAGTGGGCAGATGTCAACCCCCGAGCCTCCATCCACCATGACTCGCTTGACATAATAACCTTCACAATTGACAGTCGGATGCAAGGCTTTGTTATGAGCTGCGCCTTCTGGAGGCAAGTCATTTTTACTAAAAGAGAGTTGATTGATGGCCAAGAACCTTTCTGCCATCCTTTCGAGTTGTTCGACTGAAGTTTCAATTGGCACGTACGCCTCATTCAAAGTTTTCATCAAGATCTTCTGATGTTCGGACGATTTCGTCACCAATGATAGCAGGGACACCTGTTCAGGATATTTCCTTAATTGATCCACTGTTTCATAATCAGGCATCTCCATTTTCTCGAAGAAGGCTTCTGCTTCCTCAGCACTCACTGGCTTCTTGGACGGAAAGCGCTTTCGAGCGGCATTGTTTACCTCCTGTACATTTGAATATTTCTCAGCAGAGGTTTTTCCTGGAAGTTCCCCCGAAATTTCTTTGCCCTTGTATGTAACCACTGTTTGCTGATAGTTCCATGGCACTGCAGAGGGATCTGTCATTGGCTTCTGTTGTACGCGTCCAATAACCACTGGCTCATTCAGCCGAGGCGGTTTAATTGTCCACCGTACCACATAAGCTCCTTTTGGTACGTATATTTGCGTTTCCTTTTTTACTTCAAACTTCCTTGGAGCACTGACAACTAATGGTTTTTGTTGGCGTCCTCGCGGAACATAGAGAATTCCATTCTTAGGAGGTTCCGTCTCTACTTTTGTCTTAGGTTTCTTCTTAGGCTCAATTTTGACACTTTTATTCTTCTTCTCCCCTTTCCCTTGCTTCGGGGGTACCTTGGGTTTCTTTTCTACGTCGGCAATGGCAATTATAGCTTTTAATGCTGGATCAAATTCTCTGTCTTCACAGATCATCCCGATTACCGGCCCGTTGTTGTGAGTGGGCAATGGATTATTGGTCACGTTCGGGGCTTCTTCATCCCTCAACACTATTTTCCCTTGTTCAATTAAATCTTCCACAGCTTTCTTCAATGTCCAGCAGTTATCAGTACTATGCCCTTCAGCTCCTGAATGGTAGGCACAATGGACCCCTCGTTGATAAGTTGGAGATTCCGGGTTCTGTCTGTTTTGGGGAATAGGCTGCAGCAGATTCATCTGGACGAGTTTCGGGAACAAACTGGAGTAAGTTTCACCAATCGGCGTAAAATTTGGTCGTCTGGGTGGTTCCCGAGGGCGGAAGTTATTTTGCGGTGGTCGGGGATTATATTGGTTCTGGTGAGGAAGTTGATTTCTTTGGAATGGAGGTGAATTTCGGTTAGCTTGTGGTTGCGGTCGGCCGAAGGGTTGAGCATTCATGACCGCATAAGGTGGGGGAGGGTAAGCCATATCAGTATGAGGATAGTAGTGCTGAGGGGTTCTTTCAGAGAACACCGGTCTAGGAGCCCGGTATCTTCTTCCTCCCGATGCTGCCATCACTGTTTCTTCTTTCTTTTTGCCTTTGGCCATTCCTCCAGACCCGCCTTGGATGGCTTGGGAGGTTGCTCTTATGGCTGACTGGCTCAAACTTCTACCCGTTTTTAGCCCATTCTCTACCATCTCTCCGATTTTTATTGCCTCTGCGAAGGGCTTGCCCATGGCGGACATCATATTCTGAAAATAGTCTGCTTCCTGGGCTTGAAGGAAAACAGTGACCATCTCTACCTCATCCATCGGAGGCTTCACTCTTGACGCCTGTTCACGCCACTTAATTGCATATTCACGGAAACTTTCTGAAGGCTTTTTCTTAAGATTCGCCAAAGAGTTCCTGTCTGGCGCGATGTCTATGTTGTACTGAAATTGTCGAACAAAGTCTCGGGCCAGATCATCCCAAATATGCCAACGCGAGAATCTTGGTCCATATACCACTCTGAAGCGATGCCAATCAAGCTTTCCCCAAAATATGCCATCAACAACTCTTCTTTGCCACCGGCTCCCCGTAACTGATTGCAATACTTCTTCAGGTGAGCAATGGGGTCACCGTGTCCGTCATACTTCTCAAATTTTGGTGTTTTGAACCCTGACGGCAAGTGTACATGAGGGAACATACATAGGTCTGTATAGGAGACACTCTTTTGCCCGCTCAAGCCTTGCATATTTATCAAACTCTGCTCGAGGCTTCTCATTCTCTTCGCCATCTCATCCTGCTCTGGGTCTTTGGGGGTTTTGTCCTGCCCTGGTGTAAGCTCGTATGGTGGCGGCTGAGAGTAATTATATGTGGGATATTGAGGAGGATCCACCGGAAAGACAGGGTTTTGGAAGGTGAAGGCTGAAGAGTCAACAGCAGGCTTGGCAGTGAAGGTTGTGTGGTAGCAGAGCAGGGTGGAGCAGTAAAGATGTTAGGAGCTGCTCCTGCTGGGAACACCTGGGGCGGACCTCAGAAGGTGTTCCGACGAAGTGAGCGGTTATGGTAGGTTGTCCCAAACGAGGTATGAGGTGGCTGATAGGGACAATAGTAGCACCTCCAGATCTAGGGAATAACTCCGGGAATCCGAGAATGGTGCTTGGAGGTTCCTTTCCATTGTTCCAAGCATCCCACATTTCCATCAATCGCAGGCGCAAGATCCGATTTTCTTCAGCTGTAAAAGACTCAGAGGCCAGGACCCCCGAGATGGGGCTGTCTTCGGGTATGGGGATTGCAGGCAGAGTCATTTCAGACGACATCTCTGTATTTCCTTTGGATCTGGTGAAATAGCGATGCGAGGCCAGCTTACCACAACCAACCACCGTTTCTAAAAGCTCAGCTGGAATTGAGCAACAACGGTTAGTTTTGAAACAAATAACAGATAGGTAACCGCACATTGGAGTGTGATGCACCTATACAGTTAAACGAATATCTACATGTTTGCACCGGTTACATGCGTCATCCCGGCTTTTCTCTTGTTTCTTTTCTTTCTCTTTTTGTTTTTCTCTCATTTTTCTTTTCCCTCTGTTTTCATTTTCTGCTTTTTGCGTTTCTTTCTCTCTTGTTTTTCTTTTATTTCCTTCCTTTGTATTTTCCTTCTTTTTTTTTCTCTTTTTTCTTAGGGTTACGGTCGAATCCTATGAAGATTGCCTACGTATCATGACCCCGCAAGAATCAGACCAAGCGTAGTTCTTGCAAATAAATGCAAACATAAATGCAAGAAATAAAGAAATAATTTTTGGGAATTTTCAAATTTTCATTAATAACAACTGCGATTACAAAGCTACTAGACTATTTGTTTTTCTTTTCTTGGAAAAGGAAAGTACAAAAACCAGACTCAAAAGCAAAAATACCGACTCGATTATCTAAGAATACATCAAAGCTTCAAATCCTGGGGCCCGCGGGGCATCACTCGGCATCGCTGCGGCCTGCGTGCAAGACCCTTTTGCAACTGATCCAAATCATTCATGACCTGGCGAACAAATATCATCACGGAGGCAAAGAACGTGGTACGACCCATCCGCTCACCAGCCTGACACTTCATGACAATATAGTTGGCAATGCTTCTGATTCTTTCCCTGATTTGGCCCTTTTCTTGGAGTAGTCGACTTATCTATTGGGTACGAGCCTCTAGAACCTGAGAATCCTGGAAGTGAAGGTCTTGTAACAATTTTATTTCCTTTTCCATCTCAGCGATTAACCCATAGCATTGTTCCCTCTCGGCCTGAAATTCTTTGTCCCGCCGAGCTGCCTTTTCTTCAAGAGTATTCATTTTTCTTTTCATGTTAGCAATGGTTCCCTCATAGTTTCTCTTCATTTGTTGTACA
>NC_031994.1:82621510-82705495 GCF_001879085.1 Nicotiana attenuata
TTTGCCTAAAACCAAACTATTTTGAACAACAATTTTCTTTCTATTTTTCCAAATTATTTTCGTTTTTTTTCGTTTTTTTTTCATTTTTTCAAAAATCCGGCAGCATTTCGGTACTATTTGGGCATTGGATTTTTTCAAAACAAATGGTCACCCTCACTTAGTCCTAACACTGCTATTTTTCACGATTTTCACTCATTATATACAAGCCGGTCAACATGCAAAGCCGAGCAAATAAATGTGCAAGTAGTACGTAAGATGCATCAGGATGGTCTTTTCATTTCAGGTCACCTGTCCTAGACGGACCCAACCCCTGTGTTGAGTCCCCTAAGTCAAATGCACATGATGAAAACAAGCGTCCTACTAGGGATCCGGCATGAGTTTTTGTTCTTCTAGGTTTAAACCCTAGGTTTATTGGTCTAGACCTGGCTTACCCGAGCGGACAACTCGAGCCGAGGGGGAGGCAGCGTACCGGGGATACAGAAGCTCCGCCGGCTTAGCAACTTATCCAAACCTCGTTCTAAATTGGGAAAGACTCTAAATAGAAGAGAAGCTACACGAAATGCACCCTTCTCCATGATGTAGAAGACTCAGAAAGAGGAAGGGATTCGCGACAGTTTATATATACAATTTTAACAAATATCAAAACGGTAAAACATTTAGCACATATAGCATGGAATATGTAGAAAATCAGATAAAGCCAAATATAATAATTATACTGAGCTCGAATTCTTTGAACCCTGAACCGGAATTCTGGGTTCGTATCCCCAGCAGAGTCGCCAGAGCTGTCACACCTCCTTTTTACACACCTACCCCGAAGGATAATGTATAAGGGAGTTTTTCCATTTAAAGTGACATTATTCGAAATGAGATTATTTATTTATTTTTAGAGTCGCCACTTGGGATAGGATTTGTTTTCGGTGTCCCAAGTCACCAGTTTAATTTAAATCCCAAATCGAGGAAAATCGTCGACTTCCCAATTGGAGTCTGCGAACCAGAAATTCTGTGTAAGGAATTCTGTTGACCCGAGGGAAGGTGTTAGGCACCCCCGGATCCCGTGGTTCTAGCACGGTCGCTTAAATTATTATAAATGGCTAAAATCTAATTTTTATACATGCTCCAACCTATAGTGCAATTTTGAGATTATCGCTTTTAGTTAATTTTTACGAAAGTGAACATCGTTTAAAAAAACGTGTTTTCGGATCACGTCACATGAAATGCACCCAGATCCTCGACACATTTTTATTCAACGTTCTCGGATTTGGATTTGGGTTGCATGAAATGCACACCCGTATTTAAGAAGGTAAGATTATTAAAAGCGCGCCTAAAGCAACTAACGGGTTGTTATCTTTGTGGGAGGCCGTGAAATTCGCTAAACGGCACGCCCCAAATTCTAAGTAATTTTATATAGACAATTAATGAGGGCCTCGCAGTTTATGGGTTTTGTTTGGCGAGGCTCATCTCATTTTTTTTATTAAAGGCCAACCTAAAGCAACTACGATTTTCTATTTATTATTTGTCTCTAAAAGGGCTAATTAATTTACATTTATAAATTCAAGCCTCAAATTCAAGTCCGAATTCAAACAAAAGGGAGGACCCTTTTAATTTGAACCCGCCACCTAATTTGAAACCCAAATTTATATTTGCGAATTAATTCCCCATATTCCTAATATAATTTAAAGAATTTTGACTTACAGCAATTTTTTGGCCTTATTTGGGTTAAAATCGTCCTTAATCATGTGTTTTCATAAGAAAACACATGATTATGGGCTATTATTACCCAAAATCACAAAAGCCCCAAACAGCAAACAATTAGGGTTCTGGGCTATTTTTAGATCTAAGATTTGAGAGGCTAGGTCNATTCCTTTACCAAGGATATGTAGGCAACCTTTGAAGCAGGGCTCGGTCAGACGGTTTTAAAAATGCTTCTCATGGAGTGCCAAGCAGGCAAAAATCCCATAGTTGCTCATTTATCTTTGCCCGAAAACCCTTCGTGTCTCCGAGCAAAGAGGGGCAGCTGTGAGCACGTGATTTTTGCCTCGCTTGAATTATTCCTATAAAATACATAAAATTAGGATTTTTCTGTTAATTATTTGATTTTAAGGATTTGATTGCATAAATTTGTGTTTGTTTGCATTTTTATGTGCATGTTTAGTTGGTATAATTCATAAAAATACAAAAATATAGTACCTTTGCATTTAAGACTCCATTTTACATTTTTAGTTTTATTAGTTAATTAGTATTACAAAATAAGAAGAAAATAACAAAAATAGTCTTTTTGCATTTTTACGTTTAATTTTTCGATTTTTTCTTAGTTTTCTTTTTAAATTAGGATTTAGTTAATTTTAGAAAATTAGAGTTAAATCGGGTCTTCTCATTTTAATTTAACAAAAATCTAAAAAAATGAAATGAAAATGAAATGAAATTTAAAAGAAGAGAAAACAGAAGAAAATTAAAAGAAAATGAAAGCTTTAATAAAGACCCAATTTTTGGGCCACTCTTTAAAATTCCAGCCCAAATAAGCTAGACCCCGAGCCAAACCCAGCCCAAATCACCCCTGCATCCAGCCCAGTACGTCAAAGATACCCGGTCCAGGACCCCTTTGACCCCAAAACGACCCCGTTTGGCTTAGAATAAATCCCAGCCGTCGAGGTTGTAAGATCCGACGGTTGGGAAGCTAGGATTTCAAAGTATATAATTGTCCAAACACGCCCCTATCCCCCCCTTCTCACCGTCTCTCAGACCCCAAATACCCAAACCCTAATTCCGCCGCCTACCACCGCAAACCGCCGCCGGAAATCGCCTCCGCCGGCGGCGATTGGCCAATAGCTCCCAAAATTACACCACTACACCGCCTCAATCTCCCCGTCACAAGTCCCTCACTATCTTCCCTCGAATCCCACTAGAATCCTTCGAATAATCAGAACAGTCGTCGTCATCTCCGCCGTCCACGGCGGCGCCACCTCCAAACACCCCCAAAATCACACCCCATGCTCCTCTCCTCCTCTTCTTTCCATGTCTAGGTTTAGATTCCCTCAAATCACCACCAGATTCCTCGAATTTCAAATCGAAACTCGGGTCCCAAAACCCTAAATCCTCTAAATTTCACCAAAATTACATCCCGTACTCTCTTAACCTCCCTTTTCCGAACCCCTGACTGATTCCTTTCGAATATCGCCGGAATTGCTCGAATTTTAAATCAAGGAAAGCGGCAGAACCCTAAAATTACATAGGTGAGTTTCCTTTGCTTGTTTATGTTATTTGAACTATTTCTTCTTCATGATTAGCCGATTTAGGTTTTGATTTTTATTTTTTTTGCTTATTAATCTGTCTATAATCAGTAATTGAACTTGTTCTTCTCTATTTTTATTTGTTCATGTTATTTTGTTTTGAGTTCTAATTCTCTGATAGTCGATAATATGAATTTGTTCTTATTTTTGGTCCCCTGTTGTTTTTTTTTTTTACCTTTTGTCTGCATGATTTAGTTGTACTTCATTCTAATTGTAGTTTCAGCTTTCATTTGTTTGTTTAATTGTTAGTTTACTATTTTATTATGTAATTTTAGGATTCATTTTGATTAGAATTAGTTTAGTTTAGAAATTTTTTCCTAGTTTAATCTCAGTTCCTTTTCGAAATTCTGCTCAATTTCGAAAATAGGGGTTTGGGTTGTTGTTTGAGACCAGTAGGTCGTTTGAATTGGGTCACTTGGCCCAGACCTAGTTGGTGGACCTGGGTAAAATTCAGGGGTATTCAGGATTAGTTTGGGTATTCCTACATAGAAAACATTGCTCTAGTTGAAACTAGAACACCCTATAATCTTCTAGAATAGGGCCTTGATGTAAATTTCAGTAGTTTTAGTGCAGTGACTTGAGAAACAAGTCAAAACTTTAGGGACTATTGAATAAAATCTGAAATAAAAGAGGGGAAAAAGGTGTGAGTGAGATCTAGAAGCTTCCTCCCCTCTTTTGCCTATAAAAAGCAGCTTATCTGCCTTCTTTTCCAAGTTTTAGACTCTGAAAATTCCCCAAAAATTACAGCTTCTAATTTTCCCTCAAAAAATCCATTTCTGCAGATCTGATCCTCAAATTTGAACTCTAAGACAGTCGAAAATCTGAATTCTATAGTTAGAACTTCTTTAGATCTTCATTCTTTCAAAAGGAAAAACTCAAAAACAAAACAAAAACAACAAAATTTCAAGTTCCAGCTCTTACATTCAGGTTTCTAGCTTAGATTAAGGATGAAAATGGCTTAAAATTCCTTGTGTTGAACTGCTGAAATTCAGAAGTTTCCTGGTTTTGTTCGAAGTCTGTCTTGGTAATTTGATGGTGTTACTTGCTTGAGTCAATCCCTAGCTTTGGTTTTTGGATTGATGTTTCCTGCTGAAGCCTTGCATCTGCTCTTATACTGCTGTAGCTGACATCTCCTTCTCCTCATTTTGATTCCATTTCCAGGTACCTTTTAGTTCCAAATGTATGTGAAGAATTAGATCAGCTTATATGCACACCTCTGAAGTTCAATAATGAACCAACTATTACACGGATGTTTTGCTATATCTCATTTCATTTTTTCATAAGTAATGTTGTCATGTTAATGAAACTTTCGGACTATATAATCTGGACTGTTTTGAAGTTGATTTGGACTGGTATGAAGCTAGGAATATGTTGTTCATTCAGTAGCCTAGTATAGTCTATTTGGTGATTTGATTAGATTGAATCTCATCTCCTGTTTGTGATTCAATAAGACTGGATAGATATAAGGTTAGAAATCGATTTATCACGCTTATTATTGTTAAATTGGATTGTATAAATGACTATTTTCAAATTGCGATGTCAATTGTACATAGCCAGTTTAAATTCCAGGAGCTTGTTCAATAATTGTGGCTTCAACATGTTAAATAAATTTTCAAATTGATTATGGTTTCAGCATTAATTTTTTAGTATGTTCAGCATGTTCAATTCTCCTGAAATTAGTGATGATCTCAGCCTCAAATTGTCGTTTCAAATCTGTTTAGTTAAAAGTTGGCAATGATAATGAGCGACCCAAATAATTAAACCAGTCTGTTAAAAGGCCCAAACACAATAATTGCTGGAACTTGGCATATTGAACTCAATTCCTTATATAATTGAACAACGGGCCAGTTCCCAAAAGCCCAATGCAGACTCCCCTTGCACAAACCGCTACTGCCATAGACCTGGGCCAAATTTCTCAAAGCCTAAAATGCTTGGAGCTAAAATCCTTTAAACTATATTAGGAATATGGGGATTAATTTGCAAATATAAATTTAGGTTCTCGAGTTAAGTAGCGGGTTCAAATTAGGAGGGTTTTCCCTTTTGTTTGAATTCGGACTTGAACTCGAGGCTCGAATTTATAAATGTAAATTAAGTAGGCCCCTTTTAGAGACAAAAATAAATAGAAAATCTTAATTTGCTGTAGGACAGCCTTTAAATAATAAAAATGAGATGAGCCTCGCCAAATAAATTGCGGGGCTCTCATTAAATACTCCTATTAATTACTTAGAATTCGGGACGTGCCATTTAGCGAATTTTCATGGCCTCCCGCAAAGTTAATAACACGTTAGTCACTTTAGGCGCGTTCTTTAATAATTTTACCTTCCTAAATTCGGGTGTGCATTTCATGCGACCCAAATCCAAATCCCAAAACGTTGAATAAAATATGTCGAGGATCCGGGTGCATTTCATGTGACGTGATCCAAAAGCATGTTTTAAACGACGTTCGATTTCCTAAAATTTTATTATTAATTAAAAGCGGTAAATAATTCTAAAATGGCACTATAGGATGGTATGTATAAAAATCAGATTTTAGCCATTTATGATGATTTAAGCGACCGTGCTAGAACCACGGGATCCGGGGGTGCCTAACACCTTCCCTCGGGTCAACAGAATTCCTTATTCAGAATTTCTGGTTCGCAGACTCCAATTGGGAAGTCGAAATTTTTCTCGATTTGGGATTCAAATCAAACCGGTGACTTGGGACACCAAAAGCCAATCCCATCCCAAGTGGCGACTCTAAATAAATAAACAATCCCATTTCGAATAATGTCACTTTAAATGGAAAAACTCCTTTATATATTATCCTTCGGGGTAGGTGTGTAAAAAGGAGGTGTGACAACCGAGGTCAGAAGAAGGCATGCTTCGAGGTGATGCCAATATGAGTCAATAACGGAAATAGCGACCCGCAACGGGACGGAGATCTCGGCATAAATTTCGGAATTGATTGATCTTCAACAGTTAAATATTTGTCAAATATGATTTTCTACTATAGTTGGAAGTGTAGTTTATTTTGGACTCCCCTATTATATAAAGGGGGATCCCATCCATTTGTGACACATTGATCATTGCCCATTAATAAGAAATTATACGCTTGCTATTCTCTTGCTATTTTACTTACTATTCATCAGAGTTGTTTTATCATTTGTTCTTCCCATTATCATACTTCGAGATTGTCACAGTTCGAGGTCGAGATTTAGCTTACATACTGGCTTGATCCATTTTATTCTTTAATTTATCTGTTTAATTCCTTGTTTATCAATTAGTATTGAATTAAATCACATATCCTTAAAATCACAATGCAAGTTTAATTGTTACTCGAATTTAAATTCGAGTAAACATTCTCATCATTTGTTTAGGTAAAAAAAAGGAAAAGTAAAGTAGAGATAATCAAAATAAAATGATTCACGTATCCCATTAGCAGGATTCGGAGGAAAATAGTGAAGGTGGAAAGAAGTTTATCCTTTTTCTCAAGTAGTCGTTAAATTATAACTTTAATTTCACCCTGCAAAAGAGAGCGACTTTTAAGATTGGCAATTGGCACTATAATTTTATATTTTATAAATATGTCGGAACATGCCTGCTAACGCTAATTATACGCAAACACAATCACACATATAATAACAGAGTAGAGTAAATTTCAAAATTCACTTGCAGAACAAAGGCAAGCAGTGATTCCTAGAGGATAGTAAATTGATATATAATTAAATACGTTGTTTAAGGTTTGAAATATTTATTAAAGAAATCATTTAGTAACATTAGTCATAAAAATTGATTGACAAACTACTCTTTATCTCTCTTCAAACTGTGTAATAACTGTCGAGAGACTATCTAAAATATTGTATAGATCCTTTATTGGAGAAAGGTAGATTTGACAAGGAAAAAAAAACAGTAATATGTTTTTATTTTCCTAAAGCAACAATTATTTTAAACTAAGTTTGTTTGGACATTTAAATTGATGACAGTTGAAATTTTGTCTTTTGTAGACTTCTTAGTACCTGTGTACTCTTTATTACCCTTTGTGCTTGAGCTCCCAAACCGTTACAAATTACATATTTATGTTTTTATTTAAGAAAAGTATGAGAAGTTTTCTTTCAGATTTGTTTTGTTATAAACTTATTTATGATTTGAGATATTATGCTCGTAATTAGATAAAAATGAAAGTTCTATAATGCTCCAAAAGTCCTGTCGTGGCCTTATTTATTGGATGGTAAAAACATAATAACAAAAATTTGCCTCAAATACCACACAATTAATGCAAGACCTTTAGCATCTCTCCAATTGATAAGATCAATTGGAAAACATCTTTCTTCATCACATTTGAATTTTATGTTCTACCTACTCTTAAATCAATATAAAACAAGGAATTTGAATTTCAAATTAAGAATTGCTAAGTTAGTGCCTTGACAAAAAAATGCTAAGTAAGTATACTTTGAATTCTGGCTATTTATGGTATATCTACTGCATAGATTTTTTAATTAATGGTTAATAATTTAAATAGAAAAAGTCTCAATTTAGAAAAAAAATAAAACCCAATTGCAAAAATCTCTCCAATTTTAATGCTTTCTTCTTTATTTTATTTTTCTTGTATTTGTGCATATATGACTTGACCTATTTAATAGCTATACATGATGTACCTTCTTTAAAATTTCTAAACTTTACAGTTAAGTTTGCAAATATGAGTAAACGAGTACAAGCCAACTTTAATAATGCTAACATGAATTAAGCCAATGCGCTTGAAAAGATAATTCCATTTTTCAAAAAACAAGCTGCAAAAAGAAAGAAAGAGAAAAAAAAAAACTCAAAATGCAAATTGCTAATCAGTCCCTGGTACTTTATATTCTTAGACTTTCTCCACTAAGTTCTATCAATTTTAAGTTTTCTTTTATGTTCTTCATTTTTATTTTTATTTTTTATAAAAATTTTGTGGATACATGGCTAAAACTTATTTGATAGCTACATTACATGTGTGGACCTTTAAGAATTCTATTTTTTTGCAAATATGCATTACGCAAGTCAATTTCATTATATATCAAGTACCATTCAAATTAATGCACTTGTTTTTAGTAAACAATCCGTAATAATTGTACGATAGGGTTACCATTATAAAAAAAATGTACAGTAGGGTTTCACTTATTTAAAAGTGACTAGTCCTATGAGTTTATAATCGTGTTGTAATAAGTTTCTATATAACGTATTACACATACTTAAGACTGGAATTACAATCACATCTCGACAGATAATTAATTATGCACGAATAACAAATATTAACTAATCAAGATAGTAAGCACACTTTTAACTAACATTAAAACCTAGACATATAAAGGGAAAAAAAGGATAGTAGTCATTTCATACACAAAAATTAGTGCATATTTGTGACATCCTAGTACTAAGTAGGAGGAGCCAAAATGAAGGGGAGCCCTACCCCTCAAAAAGCCCAAAAGTGGGCAAGAGCGCATCGATCTGACCTGTATACTATGGATCTCCTAATGCGGTCTATCCGCAGATGTAGCGAGCTCAAGGGGCTGCTTGGGGTAAAAGATGAGGAGCTCGAGTTGGGCAAAGGGGTTGCGACGGAATGCGAGGATCTTCAGGCGAAGGTATTGTCTTTACGAGCCGAGCTTGAGCAGAATGCCACTAGAGTTGCCAATCTAAGTGCAGAGTGGACGGAGAAGGTGGCTGAGCTAGAAAGGAAGGTGGCCGAGTTGGAGAGGGCCGAGGGAGCCCGAGTGACGGCTTTGGCGAGGGTAGCGACACTGGGATATACTATCCGCGTCCTCAGGTCTGAACGGGAAGCCGAGAGGGCGACGTCCACACTGAGGGAGGCAAGGCTCGAGGAGCGGATCGGTGAGCTCGAGCGGGATGCCTCGAACCTGGGAGACCAAATTGTGGCTCTTGAGGCCGAGAATGTGCAGCTGTTGGTTCATCCCCCCCCCTCCCCCCCCTCAAGAATCTGCCTCTGTTGCTGTCCCCCGCAATTTGTAAGAGATATTGGTCCATGTTGAGGCCCAACGAGATATATACAAGGGTTTGTGGGCGGCAGGGAGGGTTCTTGAGGCCGTTTTTGAAGATGCTCGGGTTAAGGAACGCGAGGCTCGTCTTGCCTACGGTTATGATCCTGCGACACTGGAGGCTAGCGGAGACGCTGAGGTCGAGGACGAGCTTGCTTCTGATGATGACAATGTTGGAGGGGGCGATGGTGGAGACGAAGCAGCCGGACCGAGCATGAAGGGAGGTGTGGCGTGGATAATGATGATGCAGAGTGAAACCTTTGTGCATTTAATTTGTCCTTTTGTACTTAGTTTAGTTTTTTTTGTACTTGGTTGGCTGGGTGGACCCCCCTTTTTTGGCCCTTTGTAAGATACTTATCTTTTCTTTGAATGAAATAGTCGGCTCGTCTTCGTTTGTATGTTTTTGGCTTTCCCTTCTCTTTTCCTTTTATAATTTCTTGGGTTTTCTCGCAATGAGTCCCTGACTTCTGGTAGTTGATTTGAGTGGGATCGAATTCGACCTGCTAATTTGAACTTGACTTTGTTAATTCGATCGGGATCAAATTTTGTCTTGCCAGTTTGAGCGAGGTCACTTTTGACTTGTTAATTCGAGCGAGGTCGAATTTTGTCTTGCCAACTTGGGCGGGGTCAGCTTTGGCTTATAGACTTGAGCAAGGTCGAATTTTGACTCGCTAACTTGGGCGGAGTCAGTTTTGACTTGTAAATTCGAGCAAGGTCGAATTCTGACTTGCCAACTTGGGTGGAGTCTGTTTTGACTTGTAAAATCGAGCGAGGTCGAATTCTGACTTGCCAACTTGGGCGGAGTAGTTTTGACTTGTAAATTCGAGTGAGGTCGAATTTTTCCTTATAGGTTTGAGCGAGGTCGAATTCTGACTTGCCAACTTGGGCGGAGTCAGTTTTGACTTATAAATTCGAGTGAGGTTGAATTTTGCCTTCGCTTAGCGATGGCCGGGGGCTGCATTGGTATGAAATCAGACAAGGTCAAATTGTGATCCGTGATGAGTTCGAGCGAGGTCGAACGTTGACTTGTTAATTCGAACGAGGTCAAATTTTACTTTCGTTTGGCAATGTCCGGGGGCCGCATGGGTATGAATCCGAACGAGGTCAAATTGTGACCCGTGATGAGTTCGAGCGAGGTCGAATGTTGACTTATTAATTCGAACAAGGTTGAATTTTACTTTTACTTGGCAATGTGCGGGCTCGGTGGAGTGGTAAGAATGTTGCATGCGGCCTTGCTTTTATTGGAGGATATTACTCGTTGCTGCATCATTTATGCGTGCGTCGGGGTGAGTCCCAGTTTATCTAATCTTGCTTTCATTGGAGAATATCATGCGTTGTTGTATAGTTTATGTATGCGTTGGGGTGAGCCCCAGTCTATTTAGTCCCTTTATTGCTCGGTCTGGAGAGACCGTTGAGGGGAAGGGCGATGAACATATTGCTTGGGCCTCTGAGCACCTTGGGGTTCGATTGGTTTGAAAGAAGTTCGGACGTAACTTGTAGTATTTAGTCGGCCGAATTGGCGTAACTTCTCCATGTCGAGCATACTGACAAGCTTTTCGTGTTCATGTTCTGCCTGTATTGGGGAGATTGTACGTTCCATGGGCTCATCGCCTAGTCCCAGGCTATGGAGATTGTTTCTTAATGATGCCGGCTTGTTCCGAGTCATTTTTCTGTTATTTGTAATATGGTACGGTGTGGAGGGTTTTCCCGATTTGCCGTTCGCCGTAGGGAGGAATTTAGGCTAGCCTTTGTTCGCGAATTTGGGAGGACGTCCCTGTTCTCTGTTCCACCACCTCTCTCTCTCTCTCTCTCTCTCTCTTTCTCTCTCTCTTTCTCTCTTTTTAAAAAAAAAGGAATAGCGGGTTAGAAGTACATGGAATAATCTGTTACCTTGGTCGGCTGTTTAGCTGATGAATGATGGGGATTGGCCACGTTTCCCTCGTCCGTTGCGCTCTTTGGACCTGGGGAGTTCCCTCGTTCGGCAATGAACTAGGGATCGAGCCGTAGGGTGGCTCGCCATGTTCTGTATTCTGATACTAGTTTCCGGCCTGATGTTGGCTTCAGCTTTACGCTCAGCCTTGTCACTGGTTGAGCTTTGGCATTTTGTGGGTGGACGATACACTCCCCCCAGTAGAGTCTCGAGTTCGAGTCCCAGTTCGTCAGTCCCCGGGCGTGCAAAGATGGCAAAAATATAAGTCATACCACAAACATACAGACGAGGACTATCTTAGTCAGTAAATTACACAATAAACATCTTCTCATATAGTAGGAGGGGAGGCGATATGCAGATGATGTAGGAGGCGTTGGGTACTAACCTGGAAATGGGATTACGGACGCATTTGGTACGTGTAGTTGTAGTCTGCCTATGATGGCTCATGTTCACAATGCCTCAGGGCTGCTGCTGTGGCGCAACGCAGTTTTCGTGTGTAAACCAGGCATAACTCCAGTTTCGTGTAAGGATTTACCCTTGGTTGGTTTGACGGTTTCGGGGTTTACCGACCTGTTTCGCAAGTCGGTATTCGTAATGAAAGGGTGAAACTTCACCGAATGGGAGATAGAGCTAAGACCATGTTTGGATCTAGAGGGAACTAAGGCTTTGGCTAGAAAATCCCCACAGAGCACCAAATTGTTTTACCAAAAAAGTGTTAAATCTTTTCTTAAAACAGATTAATAAGAAAATAGGGGATAAATCCTAGCCATGGATAATTAACTCTAGATCCAAGAATATTAATTAGGAAAAATAGGATATGGTTAAGCTCATGAGCTATTTAAGATTTTAAAAGATATCAAATATATGTGGCGGACTTACATTCTTGATGCTACTACTCCGTAATGTAAAATAAAGAAGAAAAAGAGGATGCACCATTGACTGCTACGAGATCTGTCTTTATTGATTCCATAATGATAATTATAAAGATCAGCATCCAAGTTCTAAATCTTCTTTTGATTTTCTTGAGAAAGATTCTCCCGTTCTTCCGTGTTAAGAGAGGAAGAAAAGAAGTCCCCCTCTCTATTCTCTTACCTAGTGTATACATAATAGGTATTCCCCTTTACCCAGCGGTCCTTGGCCAGGATACCCTAATCTGTCAATTGCACTTTAGGTCGACCTCCCCAAGTGCCATGGCGTGTACTTCGCCATACATGCTTTTTGATGGTACGACCTCGGCCGCGGCCGACATGCTCGTCGTTATGGTGCCTTATGGATACAACCACAACTTAATCGACCTTCCTTTTTGTGCCGATTCTCGTATAGTGAGCTTTTGTCGACCCATAGAAACAGCCGAGCGACTTTCTAAAATATAATATAGATCGTTTACTGGAGAAGGGTTGATTTGAAGAGAAAAAACATTTTTTTTAATTTCCTAAAGTTACACTTATTTTAAAATATCAGTTTGTTTGGACCAGTGTTTTAAAAGGCGTGGGCGTAAGGCGAATCGTTTTACATATGCCTTAGCAAGGCGTAAGCCCCATGGGCATTTAATTTTTAATATTTTATAAAATAATATAATTACAGTAAATATTTATAAACAGGTAAAATTGCATAAAAATTGAAGAAAACTATAAATATGTAATATATAGATGTGCTCCATCCCCACAAAAAAATAGTCAAAACAATCTATTATACGCTACTTACAAGCACAAGTAACTTGAGTCGAAAAGAATAAAGTTTTCTACATGGAGGAACAAAAAGGATGACTAACCTACAATTTGAACTTTGAACTTGCTACTATGAAGGAGAATGAAATTTATTTGTATTTGTAAAAAAAAAATTGAAGATCCGTTGCTTTTGGGAGATATTAGCAGACTAGCGGACAAGATAAAGAATTGGAAAAGACCATATATTAGGGCTTTAATCAATAAAAAAGGTCTTGACTTTTAAATTTAATACATTTCAATTCATTTTTAAAGTTTTTGAGTAATTACAAGCAAACTTTTCAGAATTTGGGCATTATATGAAGGACTTATTCAACAAATTTTATTTTAATTTAAAAAAGTCTCTGGGGCTTATACCCCACTACAAAAACGCGTCTCAAATGCCCGGGCATACGCCCCGAATTACTGGGTGTACGCCTCTTGAGACTTTCGCCCCACCATCGCCTTAGGGCATTTTTGGTGCGCCTCGCCCCAAGGGTCGCCCAGGAGCTCGCGCCGAAAATGCCTTTTAAAACACTGGTTTAGACATTTAAATTGATGACAGTTGAGGTTTTTGTCTTTTGTAGACTTCTAAGTACCTGTGTACTCTTTATTACCCTTTGTGGTTGAGCTCTCTAACCGTTACAAAGTACATATTTACGTTTCTATTTAAGAAAAGTATGAGAAGACTTTCTTTCAGATTTGTTTTGTTATAAGCTTATTTATGATTTGAGATATTATCATACTCGTAATTAGATAAAAATGGAAGTTCTATAATGTTCCAAAAGTCCTGTCGTGGCCTTATTTATTTGATGGTAAAAACATAATAACAAAAATTTGCCTCAAATACTCTTTATGCCACACAATTGTTATGTCGATGTGCCCAACACAATTAATGCAAGACCTTTAGCATCTCTCCAATTGATAAGATTAATTGGAAAACATCTTTGTTCATCACATTTGAATTTTATGTTCTACCCTCTGTTTTAAAAGGCAGAAATGGGACTCGCCCGGGGCTCGCACTGGGGCGGAGCATTCGTAAAACGCCCCTGGGCTTATGCGTGGGGCTTAGTTCCGTGAGACTTACGCCTCGATCGTCAGGGCTTACGCCCCGGACACGTCCAACGCCCAGCGTACTGGGCTCGCCTAATAGAACTTTATGCAATTGTGTGTAACTAACCTTGTAAATCTTCAAATTTTCTTAATAAATCGTTGACTATTCAAAATTACTCTTTTCTTAATCATAAATCATTAAGTTGAGAGTATTTTATGTCATAATTAAAATAAAAATTATTGCATGTTATCCACTAAGACTGTTATGATAGTAGATTTTAAATATGGAAAAGGGCCTAAATTACCCCTATTGTTTACTAAATGGTTTACAAATGCCCTCCGTCCATCTATTCGTCCGAAAAAGCACACAACGTTATTTATATACCTAAATTTCCCCTCCTTTTAACGGCAGCAGACGTGGGTCCCACTTTTAATGCGGCAATATTTTATTGGGCCACGTGGCTCCTAGTTTCACTTTATACATATGGGTATAATATACCCATCCCATTTGTTTGACCCGCCCCATCTATTTGACCCGCCCTATTATTTTCCTTTTTTCTTAACTATTTGCTCTTTCTTTCTTACCACCTTGACTGGACGGGGATTATGACCGAAAATTGCAAACTAAAAAACTCGCCAAAGACCTCGCTTGACTTGGCTCCTTGAAACCCAACTCGAAAAATCAATTACCAGTGGTGAAGAAAGTGAGTTTTCAGATCATGTTTTGAAGAAAGTCGAGGGTTTGGTTTTGGCAGTGGTGCGTCTTTGGTGGTGTTCTGGTTGTTTCGCTGGAGGAAACTGGCTGGATTTCATGATGGTTATGGTGATGCTTTAATCACTAGTTTTTGGGGGTGTGAGAAGGCTAAGATTCGGAGAAAATGGATGGTTACATAGCTAAAATGGGGTGGCGTTTTGGAGCTGTTGCATGGTGGAGCATACCAGCTGCATTTCAAGGCTCTTTGGGGTGTTTTTCGGTGGTTTTGCGGTTGTTTTTGGGTAGACAAGGGTTATTTTTTGGGCTGGTTTTTGGGTAGGATGGGGGCTGTAGGATAAGAGGGATTGTGCGGCGGTGATGGTGGAGATGATTTGTAAAGTAAAAAATGAGATTAATAAACTGAATAGTAAGGAAGGAGAGTGGATTGAAGGAAGCTGCCATTGTTGTTGATTTTCTTTTCAAGGCAGGTAGAAGAAGAAGGGGGGAGGGGGGTTGGTGGGTGGGACTAGGTGTGTTGGGTGAAAAGGAAAAAAGAGTAAAGAAAAAAGAAAACAATAATAATGGGGTGGGTCAAACAAATGGGGCGTGTATATTATACTCATATGTATGAAGTGAAACTGGGAGCCACATGAGCCAATAAAATGTTGCCAACGCTTTATAAGTGGGGCCCATATCTTCTGCCATTAAAAGGAGGGGTAGTTTTAGGTATATAAATAAAGTTGTGTGCTTTTTCAGACGAATAGATAGATTGAGGGTATTTGTAAATCATTTCGTAAATAATAGGGGTAGTTTAAGCCTTTTTCCGTTTTAAATAAATCTTTCATTTAGAAGTATTTATTTATTAACTTTTGTTATGTCTTTATTATATTAGTCCATAATTTTTTTTATAATTATTTTCCAAATTTTTTTTCTTCATGTTTACGAGATACAATACTTATTAATTTAATAACTTAGTATTAGCTAGTAACTATTTATAAATAATTAGTTATTGTGATATAGTATGGTGAATTATGTGTCATTTTATTAACTTGTTGTAACTTAAAAATAAATAATACTAGAGAATCATATTTAAATTGTGAATTATATTTTTATATAACTTCTCTTTCAAATAGAAAGCATATTAAATAAAAGGAGTGTTTTAAAAAAAATCAAATTATAATATCAAAATTCTTTCAAGATTCATTACTCCTTAAGAGATACATATAAGATTTCGCATCGAATACATTACTTTGATGTTTGAGTAGTACGACGTTACAGCTAATTTGCATATTATAATATATGTCATACTTTTTGTATTATTCATAGTTGAGTTTACTTTATAAATATTTTAAATAGGTTGTTTATTATAGTTTTGTGGTTTTAATGTAATTTTTATAAATATTTTTTATTTTATACTATCTTAAAATTCTTGAAATTAGTAAAATTTAAAGATCCGTGGGACTTATGCCCCTTGTCTCAGGACTTACGCCTCGCCTCGTCAGAGGTAAAACGTCTCGCCTCACGTCCCCGCCTTTTAAAACATTGGTTCTAGCTACTCTTAAATCAATATAAAACAAGGAATTTGAATTTCAAATTAAGAATTGCGAAGTTAGTGCCTTGACAAAAAAATGCTAAGTAAGTATACTTTGAATTCTGGCTATTTATGGTATATCTACTGCATAGATTTTTTAATTAATGGTTAATAATTTAAATAGAAAAAGTCCCAATTTAGAAAAAAAAATATAACCCAATTGCAAAAATCTCTCCAATTTTAATACTTTCTTCTTTATTTTATTTTTCTTGTATTTGTGCATTTACTTGACCTATTTAATAGCTATACATGATGTAACTTTTTTAAAATTTCTAAACTTTACAGTTAAGTTTGCAAATATGAGTAAACGAGTACAAGCCAACTTTAATAATGCAAACAATTAAGCCAATGCGCTCGAAAAGATAATTCCATTTTTCAAAAAACAAGCTGCAAAAATAAAGAAAGAGAAAAAAAACTCAAATGCAAAATGCTAATCAGTCCCTGGTACTTTATATTCTTAGACTTTCTCCACTAAGTTCTATCAATTTTAAGTTTTCTTTTATGTTCTTCATTCTTTTTTTCTTTTTAAAATTTTTGTGGATAATGGCTAGAACTTATTTGATAGCTACATTACATGTGTGAACCTTTAAGAATTCTATTATTTTACAATTAAGATTACAAATGTGAATATGCATTACGCAAGTCAATTTCATTATATTTCAAGTACCATTCAAATTAATGCGCTTGTTTTTAGTAAGCAGTCCGTAATAATTGTACGATAGGGTTACCATTCTAAAAAAAAAATGCATAATAGGGTTTCGCTCATTTAAAAGTGACTACTCCTATGAGTTAATCGTGTTGTAATAAATTTCTATATAACGTATTACACGTAATTAAGACTGAAATTACAATCACATGTCGACAAATAATTAATTACGCACGAATAACAAATATTGACTAATCAAGATAGTAAGCACACTTTTAACTAACATTCAAACCTAGACACATAAAGGAAAAAAAGGATAGTAGTCATTACATACACAAAATTTAGTGCATATTTGTCACATCCTAGTACTAAGTAGGAGGAGCCAAAATGAAGTGGAGCCCTACCCCTCAAAAAGCCCAAAAGTGGGCAAGAGCGCATCTAATCTGACCTGTATACTATGGGTCTCCTAAAAGTGCAAACCCCAATAAGTTAGATTATTAAATGAATCTCTACTATTGTATTAAACTAAGTTGGAAAAATAATAAAACTACTACTACTATAGTAATTTGAAAGCAACGTATCCTTGTTACGCCACATGCCACATGACAATTTTAAGTGACCGTTGTATAGCTGGACTGTAAAAGTCATTTACATGCTTAATTGGATCCAACGGCCATTTTTTCACTAGCCGTTTCATTTGAATAAAAAGAGAGAGACTGTCTCAAACTCTCAGTGTGTGTGTGTGTGTTTTATCAGACAGATACCCATTATTTTCTCACACCCTCATCTCTCCCCTTCCCCCTCTCCCTTTTCCTTTGGTTTTTTTTCTTCTTCTTATACACTCTCTTCTTTATATTCAAGATTGATCTGGGTTTTTCTGTAGATGCTCTCAGGTTTTAATCTGGGAGCTTTTACATTCTAGTGTAATTAACTGAAGAAGAAAATTTTCTCTTCTTTTTTTCTTTTTTAAAAAGGCCCTTTATTTTTCATTATATTATCAAGAAAAAGAAATGGCCATATCTGATGAGAACAAACCTACAATGGTTAAACCCACAAATGTGCAAGGTGACTATTTTGTGATAATCTAGCTCAGATCTTTTTTGGGGGTGTAAAAATACTACGTAGCTTTGATATATAAGTGAGTTTCTAAAAAAGTTTTTATTTTTAAAATGATTATAGGTGGGGCTGGAATGGGTACCAGAAAGTTTGGTGGAGTGGAAACAAGAAACAACAGAAGAGTATTGGGAGTGATTAATCAGAATTTAGGGCGTGGTGCTCATCCATTTCCTTGTGTTGTTAACAAGAGAGGATTATCTGAGTAATTTCCCAGCTCCAATCTTTAGATTTTCAGAATTTTTGACCATTTTTTTGATTAGTTAATCGTTAATGTTTTTCTTAGCTCATTTGGTTATTTTATTGTTCTTAGAGCAAATGGAATCTGTGACAAGAATCTTCAAATTCCAGCTCATAGACCTATCACGAGGTCAGACAATTAAAAAATTTAAATTTTGTTCCTTTTTTTGAATTTGAATTTGGTTTTCAGATCAAAAACTGATACGTGAATATAATCTTGAAAATGTAGGAAATTTGCAGCACAAATTGCTAGCTCCCAGCAACATCGCTCCGAGGTACAAGCTTTCTTTATTATGAAATTATATTTTCTCTTTATTAATGTCTCAGATAGTTGATATTTTTTTCATAAATAACTCTGGGATTAATAATATCTTTGTATTTTGTTAACAGGAAAACAAGAAAGCTAAAATAGCAGCAGAAGAATTCAGTATATGGGAGGATATCCCTCTCACAGATGTTGAGGAAAATGAGGCAGCTAAAGATCAACCTGTTCCTATGTCTTTGGAACAAACAGAAACAGTAACCAATGACAAGAATCAAATGGTAAGAAAACTTTTGCTGTCCAAAAATTCTTATACTAGAGTAGTATATATCATGCAACTATATTAATTGCAACTATATCATAAATGTTACAGGAGGTAGAAATGGAGGATATATTTGAGGAAAGTATAATAGATATTGATGGCGATGATGCAAAGAACCCGCTTGCAGTTGTTGAATATGTACAAGATTTGTTTGCCTCCTACAGAAAAATGGAGGTGAGTTTAATTAGCTCAGTAATTACTAGTAGTTACGTTGCCAGTTGTCATAGATCCCAACTTTGTTAGATCAACTGCTTGAACAAATGTTTATAGTTTTGCTGAGGAGAGTTTGAATTGTAGTAAGGTTATGATACATTTTGAATGCCAACAAAGAAGTTCATAAGTTAGATCCAACATATCACATCTTTTTCTACTGTTTATGTATATCACCTTTACTAGGATAGATCCTATACTTGCTTTTACACACTGATTTTAAATGGTAGCATCTTCATGAAAATGATTAAAGATTAAAAATTTGTGTTACTTGACATGTAAAAAAGGCCAAAATGCAATTGGTTGAATCCCATATAGCCTACAGGAAGCTGGATCTTCTTTGTTACTAAAATTACTTGTGCATTTTTTGACAGTAGTACTTGAACTTACTGAAAAAATATTTGGAAATGTGAAAAGGATTTATTTTAAGACTTAAATGGAAGAGGAGGGCCGTTCTTCAACATAAAAAGGTCCATTCTTCAACATCCTTAGTCGGAGCTCTTTAAATACTAGGTGATAAATACAAAACTTTGTCATTTAGTATATGATCAAAATGAGAATAGAATAAAAAACACTAGGTGATTTCTTCCCATCTATCCAAGCCTTGGTGGATAGAGTTACCTGGTACCTGTTGCTGGTGGGAGGTGGCAGGTATCCTATGGAATTAGTCGAGGTGCGCACAAGCTGGCCCGGACACCACGGTTATCAAGAAAAAAGTATGAGAATAGAACCATACTTGTGGTTCTCAAACTTGTTTTGAAGTTTCCATCTATGCAACTACAGCTAGTTCTATTAGTGACACTTTTTTCTCACTGGACTTGGACAGCTTAATGTGGGAGTGACTAAATCATTGTCAATTATGTTCAGGGTTGTAGCTGTGTTTCTCCGGACTATATGGCACAACAGTTTGACATCAACGAGAGAATGAGATCCATTCTAATTGACTGGCTCATTGAGGTATAGTAAAGATTTATATAGGATATGCAGAACATAATAAATTTGCTCAAATTATGCCGTTAATACTTGCTCATTTCGATCAACAGGTACATCACAAGTTTGAGCTCAGAGAAGAGACGTTGTTCCTGACTGTTAATTTGATAGACAGATTTTTGGAGAAGCAAGGTGTTGTTAGAAAGAAGCTGCAGCTTGTTGGGTTGGTTGCCATGCTATTAGCATGCAAATATGAGGAAGTTTCTGTTCCATTAGTGGATGATTTCGTGTTTATTTCGGACAAAGCCTATTCAAGGAAGGAGGTTCTTGAAATGGTAGATTCTGATCTAATGATAGATGCAGTTAGTATATTTGCTGTATCTTTATTAATATTCTTCTAAAGACAGTCTTTTCTATATAATGCAGGAAAGAATGATGCTCAACACACTGCAGTTTAATATGTCAGTTCCAACTGCATATGTTTTTATGAGAAGATATCTTAAGGCTGCTCAATCTGATAGGAAGGTTAGTAGCTGTTGACGACACTTTTATGTTCTAGTGAATTTTCTTTTACTTTTGCTGTATAGTATATGATATTAGACTTAAGGGGAGCTGTAAATGGAGCGACATAAATAGTGATTTATATAGCCGATTCCAAGAGTTTACTCATAACTTTTACTCTCTTGGCTAAAACAGCTCGAGCTGCTGTCATTCTTCTTGGTTGAGCTTTGCCTAGTGGAATATGAAATGCTCAAGTTTCCACCATCATTCATAGCTGCAGCAGCAATCTATACAGCTCAGACCACACTCTACGGTGTCCAGCAATGGAGTAAGACATGCGAGTGGCATACTAGTTATTCAGAAGATCAACTTCTGTGAGTGTACTTAACTCCCCATTTTGAACAATCTCTTTCACACTCACTTCTCAAGCTTGCTCTTATTTAGTTACCTTTTTGTTTCTTGTTCATTAGGGAGTGCTCGAGATCGATTGTGAGCTATCACCAGAAGGCAGCAACAGGAAAACTAACAGGAGTACATAGGAAGTACAGCACATCTAAATTTGGTTATGCAGCAAAGTGTGAGCCTGCCCATTTTCTTGTGCAGACAAAACAGCAATAGGAAAAGAGGCATGTATAGTTATTACTAACTTTATGTGCAATTGGATTCCTAAAGATTTGGTTAGGAAGTTTCATTGATATAACGGGTCGGGGTAATAGAGTTATAGGGAAAATAACTTAGCAACTGTGGTTGCCCCGGGGAGTTTGATTATTTCTCTTATAGAGCTCATTGTTGTTACATTTTTCAATGTTCAAAATTTGAACATGGCTGGATTTCAGTTTCATTTACAAATAATAAAAAGTCAAAAAGCTTTTCACAATTTTCTTCCCATGGTTGTTGACTTTTTGAGTCGTTTGGGATTGAAATTTTACTTGCTTGCCGCTCTGTTAGTTGTTTCATCAGACATTGTTGGGGGCTTTTGCATCTAGTTTCGGGGTCACAATTGAATCTATACCCATTTTGCAAAAAAATTTACAAGCCTATCCATTTTACGATCAGCTTTGACTTACCGGGTTTGAAGGCTTTCAGACTTTTACCGGGTTTGAAGTTAAAAAAAAAAATTTAGTCTAAAAGACTTTTACCGGGTTTGAAGTTAAAAAAAAAAAATTTAGTCTAAAGTGAAAAAATTGCACTTCAGGTGCACTTAAGGCCAAATAGGTCTGAATTGCAATCATTGTTTTCATGCACTTTTAAGGCCAATAAGTCTGAAACGAAAATTTGCACTTCAAATGCACTTAAGGCCAATAAGTCTAAAGTAAAAAAATTGCATTTCTGATGCACTTAAGACCAAAAGGTCTGAAGTAAACGTTAAGCCAATAAGTCTGAAGTGAAAAATTGCACTTCAGAAGCATTTAAGGCCAAAATGTCTGAAGTGCAACCAACGTTTTCATGAAGTGCAAATTGTCCAGAAACAGAAATTTGTTCATCAAATTTTAACAATTCAATATACGACAACCTCCAAATATCATCAAGGACAAACCCCAATCTAACGAACCCATTTTGCAATTAAGAAAAAGAAAAAGAAGAAGCCTGTTTACCCTTAAAATCGGATAACAATTAAACTTATAAGTGATTTTAAGGATATGTGATTTCACTTGGCACAAACTGATAAACGTAAGAATTAATGATAGAAAATACAGTGAAAGCAAACCAATGTGATGAACAATTATGACCCTTGATCTAATTGCCCTCGAACCAACCGAACAAACTATTAAAAGTATGAACTGAACAACAGAGTTTGCAAGAGATAAAAATATGATATATTGCTTTGAAATGCGTGGTAAGATAACAAATGGTTAAGACCCTCTTTATATAGTAGAGGAATCCTATTTACTATAAATTCTAATTACAAAAGGAAATCCCACGATTAGCTAAATAACCATTCTTGATTTGATCTGTTCCGAGATTTCCGCCGTGATTCTCGACCAGTCACGGATATCTCGCCTTACCGTTATTATGCTATCTTCGGTCTTGCTCGAGCTCGAGCTCGATCATTACTGGTCTCAATCTCGACACGTACCTCGAATTTCGAGCTCAGTACCTTATCCTCGTGTCTCGATCTGACATGCTATGGGGACGATCTTCGACCCATCCCCTGGTTCCGGTTAATCAACAAAATTAGGCGAGCTCGATTTTGACCGTATACAGATAGTCCCCTCATTTCTTGGAGTGTAATGACAAGAAACGAATTGAATCTTCGAATTTATCCCCGTTTTATCATGAAGTAAGCATCGTGACGTAAGTGGCATGAGTGACCGAAACGTCCCATCGCTGTTTCCCAGGCATTTAAGGCGTGTCAGTTGCCGGTCGGCCACTAGCAACTTTAAACCATCACCGTGAAACCCATAAATAGGCTTCTTTACCACTTCTTCAAACTTTACTTTCAATCTCTTCTGCTCCAATCTTCAAAGCTCTTTGCATTCTCCAAGTTCTTCATCTGCAAATCTTCAAGTTTCATTGCTAACCTTTTTTTCAAAACACCAAATATCCTAATCCCCGTTATTCCTTGTTCGCAAAAACAAAAAATGGCCAAAACATCTAAAATTGTTCCACAGAAGGAAAAGGCTTCTTCATCAAAGTCCGCCGGCGCTGCGCCCGCAGCGGAATATCCCCTTGCGGACTTTGTTCCGACGAAGTGTGCCACTGCTGCTGATTTCAAGGTGGAGAATACACCCCCAACACTGGGTCGATGTGAACCAATGTCGAGGTACATGTGCACGATTACAGAAGGTCTCCTCGAGAAGGTGAAAAATGAGTGCAACTGGGTAGGCAAGGATGTAGTAGTGCCTAGCCCCGAGGAATCCATCACAACTCACAAAGAGGGGTATCTGAGTGTCTATACCTACCCCTTCACGATAAGTCCCGTAGACTTTATCATCGTTGCCTTTTGCAAGAGGTACGATGTCACTCTGGGCCAAATCCACCCGTCGTTTTGGGGGATCGTGATCCTCCTTCGATTCTTTGTAAGCAAGATCGAGGGGCATCTTTTTACCCTTGATCACCTCATGCGCCTCTACCCCCCCGGCTTTATTGTGGAGGCATGATCAAGCTTCATCGCCGAGCCACCAGACCCCCATTCTCAAGCATAGACGAAACTCGGGACCGAGGTTGGATGGGCAGATTTTTCCGAATAAAGACTTCGGATCTAATTCCTACCGAAGACATGCCGTTCCTTGAAAAGTGGAACATGAAATGTAAGTACTGTTCTGCCTTAGAATATCCATCTTTGCCCTTTCACTTCTTGTCTTCCCCTCATCTAAGTCTTTGTGTTGCAGCTGTGGCCGTTGTGCCGAAAGTGATCCCCGACCTGAGGCAATCGGTCGAGGGATTGGTGTCACAAAAAACTTATTCCGAGCGTGCTTGGATGGAGTTATTATCAAGGGGCTAATGGGAGGCTCGTAATCATGGTAATCTTCTTTCCTTAGAAAGGTTTTCATTCGGGTTTTGTTATTGTACTTACTCCTCTTTTTCATTTTATAGGCCTCGGGAAAGATGTGCCAATGAGGCCCCCCTTTGCTAAAGAAGAGGCACTCCTTTCCCCGTCTTCCCCAAAGCAGGGCAAAGAGAAGAAAAGAAAGGAGGCTCCGAGTTCCCCAAGCCCGGAAAAGAAAAGGCCGGCTAGGAGGCCCTGTAAGCCTAAGGGGGATGTTATCCACGTAACTTTGGAGTCCACCCACCAGCTATTGGATGAGACCGAAGACGAATATGAAGAAGAAGAAATATATAGATTGGTGCCTCGTGCGCGAGCTGGCGCTGAGATTCGAGGAGCCACTGGACCGGCGGCAGCCGAAACTGCTTTGCCCCGATTTGATGGGTCCGAGCCAGAAAAAACCGAAGATGCTTCACCTCGAGGTGGTGAGAGCATCGAGAAGGCGGTCGACGCCGGTGCAGAAACCGGGATCGAAGCCCCTCAAAACGGAAATGATGCCTCGAAGGACCCACTTGGGGCAATAGAGATCGGGGGCTCTTCCTCGTTCCCTCTAGTTCTGGATTCGATGATACGTGATGCTCAGGCTGTGGAGACTTGTCACGGCGGAGAGGCCCATGGTACTTTACCAAAGTGGAAGATGTCACCGGTCTGGGTGACTTGGTCATTCCGAGGAAGAGCTCGAATGAGGCGTCCTCGAGCTTTAAACTGACCAACCAATTTCCTGCTCCCAGCGTTGATCTTGAGCGTAAGCGACCACTTATTATCTCGATCCCAGAAGATACTCAAGTTTTCTCTGCCCCCGTAGGGGTGGCTAGCTACCTTTGATGTTTGGTCACTGAAGAGGACCAAGCCAAAATGGATGCAGTGGATGTTGCTTGCTTGTTCAACGAGGCCCAGAATTCTCTGAATCGGGTAAGTTCAAGGGCCATTATCTTTTTGTGACTTTCAATTGTAAATATGTCTAACATTTTCTTCCTTTCTCGTAGGCTTCGGTGTTGCATCATGAGGCCTTTCTTCGAATCCGAGAGGAATGCAAGGCCGAAGTCCAAGGTCTCACTGAGAAATGCAATACTTACAAGCTTCTCAGTGAGAAGCTTCAGGTAGACCCGGTGGAGGCTCAAGATGCGCATGAAGAGATATCCGAGCAGGTATTCCGAGTTCTTCATGATAGTGAGGATGAGTCGGAGATAACAACTAACAATCCTATTCAGCAGGTTACAGAGGCTCGAACAGATCAAGAGCCTTCAAGAGCAAATAGATAAAATGCGAGCCGAGGCTGAACAATTCAAAGGATGTATAGATATTTTGGCTACACAAAAGGAGACCGTTCAAGCAGAGTTGGATTCCGCCAAGTCACATCATCGATATGTAAGGGACAATGCCTCGGTCCAGGCGAAGAAGGCCGAGGATGTCACGACCCAAACCGATGGGCCGTGACGGGCACCCAGTACCTTACTCAACCGAGTACCAACGTAACGTATTCTTATTATTACATCATCATGAGTAAATGGTCCAGAAGGGTCGTCATGGGGCAACAAGAATAAAACATGAGGGAACACTTGACATAAAACGACCCAACCTGGTATAGAAACGTACACCTGTGACATACGGGCCTATAAGGCCAACATGATCATTTGTAAACTCAAAACATAGGTCGACCAGGCGATACAAGTATCTGTATGCATGACCTCTGTCTACAAGCCTCTAAGAGTACATAATATCGTAAAGGTCGGGACAAGCCCCGCCATACCAATCAATACATGTACTAATCATACTGACCAAATAAGCAACTCGGAGCAAATGGAGCGCACCAACCCCTTCCGCTGAGCTGATAACCTACTTGGAGGACTCTCAACCTGTCTATCGGGACCTACGGGCATGAAAAACAACATCCCCAGGAAAAAGGGACGTCAGTACAAATAATGTACCGAGTATGTAAGGAATGAAAATCAGTAAATAATAGACATGAGAGAAACATGGAGTAAAAGACTCAACATGTAAGCCTGCATAGCTCTGTGAATCATTTAATATTTATAATGTCATGCATATGCGTATAAATATCATATCATGTATAGGTACATGTGTTCATGACATTATCAAGCCTCTAAGGGCATCCCATCATATCATCTCGGCCACTGTGGGCAAAATTATCATCGTATACCAATTGATCAGGTGGTTGTGCGTATATAACGCCGTAACCTTTTCCCATATCCCATATACATATAATATACATATATACGCGTATATAACGCTATCTGGTCATGGGTCAATGTGCATGTATAAATGAATGCCATGCATGAGAAGTACGTCAATAAAATTTCTCGGAATGTCATAAGACCATTATACCTTTGAATAATATCATGAAGTAAACTTTATCAACTTACGTATCTGAGACCCATGAACAAACTATAGGACAATAAGACATATGGGAATTCAAGAACATAGGCACCTCTAATACTTCTATGAATAGAGTCATTTATGGAAGTTGTGCATTTGCTCGTTTCGTTTGTGTCATATAGATCATGACAAAAGGAAAGAAGGGATATCCTTAACATACGTGAGCCGATTCTCTTAGCAATCCCTCTAACCTACGTCAATTGCGACAAAACACGTAATGGCAAGATCGGAGTATGGAAAAATTCGTATGATATTCTTGAGAAAGATTGCACCATACTTCGTTAGAACCGCAAAATCTCACATTGCTAAGTATTAAGTAGTCTTGTATGAGGTTTGATTGTAACAAATCACGTAAATAATTGTATGAATTTGGCTGGAACTCTATTTCACTTTATTGTAGAGATGCAAGAACCTTTCTTAAGTGATTTGGAGGGGTTTTTATTTTTAGTTGGTGTGGGCCCCACTATGTGATGACTTGGCCACAAATTTCCTTGAATGTGACTCCTTTTATGTGACTTTAAGAGTCACCAATTTGGCCGAAACTTGCTGCCACGTTGGGGAGGCCTTTTAGGCTTATCCATCAACATCTTAATTAACTTGGTAATTTCTCACTAATCCAATAATTAATCAATTACCCACATAATTAAGAATTATCTCAAATTACTTAAAATACTACTTATATTTAACACACTTTATACATCATACTATTATAGTCATGTAGTACCTTGAATATGGCACTAGTCCATAAATACCGGATATTGTAGCTTGGACCGTATTATATTCCAAAATGACAACCTTCGACGAAACTCATTTTCTTTGATTCGCTTACCCTCTCACATTCACGAATTTACCTATCACTTTGTTTGAAATAGCATAATATTTGCAACCTCAAAATAATCTCATTCCCGAGCTTGCGCCGATGAACTTACGACGAAACTTTAACGTTTGAAAAATGCGGGAAGTAACATCTCATTCTCGAGCTTTCATCAATTCACTTATGGCTTACTTTCACGAACAAAAACATGGGGTGTAACAGAGGAGCTCGAGTCCAATTTGGCCAACTTGGCAAAGGAGCTCGAGGTTGCCAGATCTGAAGTGGCCGCGGCCAATACTAAGGCCCAGGCTACTACGGCTCAATACAAAGTCGATGCCGAAGCCACCCTCGATCAGGCCAAGGGCATGGTAGATCATTCGAAGTGGCAGGATCGAAGGGAGGCTCTTGAGGGGGTTCTTGCTTAGAGTTTCGACATATCTGCTGAACTCGATATCACCAAGGCTGAGGTAGAAAAGGCTTGGAAGTTAGCATTTCCCGATGAGAATTCCGAGGATGTGAGTGGATATGGTGGAGAAAACTCCGAAGGCGAAGAAGCTGCTCCCGAAGAAGACTAGGCCTTTAGGATTAGTAGTGTTTCTTTTATGGCCGTTTTGGCCTTTGTAAAGAGTTCAGATCGGGCCATGTCGCCTTTGTAAATGATTTTACATATACAAAGGATCTTCTTTCCCTTGTCAATTTTGTTTTATTTATGCCTTATGAAATTACATCCATAGGTTCGAGGCTTAGGCAATTTGGATCGCGAACTAATGTCGAGTGAGTGCTCGCTCGAACTCGAAGTAGGGTAACCCTTAGGTTTCTTAATTGAGTGAGGATGATCCCTCGAACTCAAAACGAAAGATGGCCCTTAGGCTTTTGCATTAGGTCGATGTGGCCTTAGTAAAAAGATTGGCTTTTTCCCCTTTTTGGCTTAATAAGTTCATCGTTAATTATACAAAATTTGTTATGCCTTAGCACGAAATAAGGAATTGTTCGAGAGTTCAAACAATTTTGGCATTCATTAGGGTTCTCGAGGCTTGATATTATCGAAGCCCTTTGTCATTTTGCCGAGGGTAGCCTTTTTAAGCGGTTTATGAGAATATTCGAAGGCCTGTTTTATTACGGAATTCAGACGTCTTCGAACCGTGTTGATTTGACCGTATCCTTTTTATTTGGGACTTGCCTCTTAGGCTAATTTTCCCGTTTCACTTCGAGCTTGACCGAAGTGTTAGTCCCCGAGTAGGGTGGTCGTGGACTGTTAAAAAATTGAAGGTCTCCTTTTAAGGTCTTATTATCTCGAAGTTTTAATAATTCATTCTTTTTTGTTTTTTGGACGTTAGTTCCCGAGCATGGGGTTCCGTTATGATCGGCCCTTAAGCCTGTTTATACAATAGATCAAGAGTATGAAATTATAAAGTAGAATTTTTTTTCTAAGGCATGAGATATCGGCAAGGGAAAATACTTCTTTTAATAGATGATTATACATGCGTACATGTTTGATGGTAGGCTCGATTAACCTATATGGGCATGATTCATTCGACCGTTTGGCCCTTACAAAATTTACCTATCGAGACCCCACTGTTACAAAGTAATTTCCTTGCGACAAAGTTGACATTCAAGGGTAATGCCCCCCAGTATTCGAGGTTGATTGTAAAGAAGCCTCGGATACTGTTGAATTGTACTAAGTTAGCACGATAAATGATTGCCTCGTTAAAAACATCACTGGAAAACCCAATTGGGACAAAATCGGTCTAAGGGAAAAAGAGTGCAACGCGTGCTTTCATACCTAAAGACTTCGTGCTGAAGGATCGATCGATATTCCTGATTGAACACCTACAATTAGTTAGCTTAAAATATAAATGAAAATGGAGAAGTTAGTACCTTAGCAGTAGTATTGCTTTAGGAGTGATACGTTCCAATTGTTTGCTAGTTGCTCTCCGTCCATCGTGCCGAGCTTGTAGGATCCCTTTCCGATAATATTGAGGACCTGATATGGTCCCTCCTAGTTTGGACCCTTTCATGTTCGAAGCGTCGTCCGTGAAGAGGATCCATACCCCCGATGATGTACCGGATTTTGATAACAGTTCCTTTTCGACCTCGGGTACGAGGGCTGGCGTGAAGTCAGCCACGAAGTCTGCAAGATTTGAGACTTGATGGCTGTTCGGGGTTGATAGTCAATATCGTACCTGCTGAGTTCTACGGCCCATTTGCTAATCGCCCCGAAAGTTCGGGTTTATGCAAAACATTTCGCAGGGGATAGTTAGTTACAACACATATTGGGTGACATTGGAAATACAATTTTAATTTCCTAGAGGCGCTTATTAAAGCAAGCGCTAATTTCTCTAAGTGAGGATACCTAGTTTCGGCCTCGCCTAAGGTCTGACTAACATAGTAAATAGGGAATTGCGTACCTTGTTCTTCTCGGACTAGGACCCCACTTACCGCTATTTCCGAGAACGTCAAGTATAAGTAGAGTTGCTCATCCGCTTTCGGGGTGTGAAACAGTGGAGGACATGTATCGTTTTAGTTCTTCCAAGTCTTGTTGGTATTCCAGGGTCCATGCAAAATTGGTCTTCTTCTTAAGTAGTGAGAAGAATCGGTAACTTCTATCTGAGGACCTCGAGATGAATCGCCCTAGGGCGGCTATGCGCCCGGTCAGCCTCTGCACGACCTTCACATTATCCACGACTTTGATATCCCCGATAGCTTTGATTTTATCGGGGTTGATTTAGATCCCCCGATTGGACACCGTGAAGCCGAGAAACTTGCCCAAACCAACCTCGAATGCACACTTTTCTGGGTTGAGTTTCATGTTGTACCTCCTTAGTATATCGAAAGTCTCCTGCAAATGTTTCAAATGGTCCTGTGCTCACAAGGACTTAACTAGCATGTCATCAATATAAACTTCCATAGATTTCCCTATTTGTTCTTTGAACATTCGATTTACTAGGCGATGATAAGTTATGCTAGCATTTTTTAGTCCGAACGATATTACGTTATAATAATAGGTGCCGTATTTAGTGATAAACAAAGTCTTTTCTTGATCCTCGGGGTTCATCTGTATTTGATTGTACCGGGAGTAGGCATCGAGAAAATTGAGAATCTCGTGGCCGGCCGTGGCATCAATCATGCGATCGATGTTCGGCAAAGGGAAAGAATCCTTAGGGCATGCCTTGTTCAAATCCTTGTAGTCTATGCACATTTTAAGTTTATTTCCCTTCTTAGGGACTACCACTACGTTTGCTAACCATTCGGGATATTTTACTTTCCAAATGGACCCTATTTTGAGAAGTTTGGTTACCTCGTCCTTGATGAATGTATGCTTAACCTCAGACTGTGGTCTTCTCTTTTGCTTTACTGAGCGCAACTTCGGGTCCAAGCTTAGTCGATGGGTGGTGATCTCTGGTGGGATCCCTGTCATATCAAGATTACCACACAAAACAATCTATGTTATCTAAAAGGAATTGAATAATTTCCTGATCTGGGGGGTTAACCCCGTGCCCAGGTATACCTTTCGATCGGGCAGATGCTCGATCAGTATGATTTGTTCTAGCTCTTCGACCATTGACTTTATTGCGTCGGAATCATCAAGGATTATGAAGGTTCAAGGTATCATATAATCATCATCCTCGAAAGTTTCCTGCTCCTCCGATCAGGCCGAGGCCGGTGGCTGTGGTTGCTATTTGACTTCCTGCTTTCCCTTCGACTCAGATCCCTTTGTTGATGAAAGCACCGATACCGGTATTACTTCGTCAATTTCAAACATTTCTTTTGCGGGGGTTTGTTCACCGTACACCGTTTTGATTCCTTCCGATATTGGGAACTTCAGGATTTGATGAAGCGTCGAGGGCATTGCCTTCATGTTATGGATCCAAGGCTTTCCGAGCAGTGCATTGTACCTCATGTCACCCTCGATCACATGGAACTTTGTTTCTTGGATTGTCCCAGCCACATTTACTGGCAAAATGATTTCCTCGGTGGTTCGATCTATGATTTATCGTTCATGGACGTTGATAAGATCCATCCATTAAGCAGCACCTTAGGATGGCATAGCCTTAAAAGTGAAGGGCGAGGTTCAAATGAGGAAAGGCTTACGGTGGATACCTAGGCACTCAGAGACGAGGAAGGGCGTAGTAATTGATCAAATGGCTTTGGTGGTTTCACTTGCCATGTTGAAGCCAATAAGTACTCGAGCTGCGGGCACAATTTTATCTTAGAGGCCGAGTTTCTCTACGACCCTTGATCGAATAATATTTGCCGAGCTACCTGGATCAATCAACACACGTTTAACTTGAATTTTATTCATAAGGATAGATATTACCAGTGCATCGTTGTGAGGTTGTTCGATCCCCTCTGCATCCTCGTTGTTGAAAGACAAGGTTTCTTCTGGTAAGTAGTCTCGAGTTCGCTTTTCACTTGTGATCGTCACCTTGGTGCGTTTAAATACCGGTCCTTGAGGAACATTGGCTCCTCCAACGATCATGTGAATCACATGCTGTGGCTCTCCTGCTCCTTCTGTCTTTTGAATCTCTATTTTTGAAGTGGTTCTTGGCTCGATCAATTAAGAATTCTCGAAGGTTCCCCTCGTTGAATAATCGAGCTACTTCCTCTCTTAGCTATCTGCAATCTTCTGTTTTATGGCCATGGGTGCCATGATACTTGCATATTTGGTTTGGGTTTCTCTGGGCCGGATCGGTCTGCAGAGGTCGAGGCCACCTGATATCTTTGATACGCCCAATGGCCGATACTATGGCAGAAGCACCTACGCTGAAGTTATATTCTGACAATCGAGGTGCTTCTTTGGACTCGATAACCCTATTGAAACCACTCTTGCTCATGAGCCCTCGAGAGCTCTATCCCAGATCATTCCTTCTATCATTCCGAACAGGGTTGCGCCTAGGCCCGTTATTTCTTCGATCTCCATCGTATGGTTGATATCGGTCTCTGTTTGATCGTGGTTCCCGGTCGACGTCCCTTTTAAATTTGTCCATGGGCCTGTTGGGATAAATCGAACCAATTGGAGCCCCTAGTTGATCGTCTTCGACCCTAATCTTCGACTGATATCGATTATGTATATCAGACCAAGTGACGGCTAGATATTCGATCAAATTCTGCTTTAATTGTTGCGAAGCCACGAAACTCTATTCGTTATGACCTTGAGTGAAGGCTTGAACAGCCCAATCGTCGGTGACGGGTGGCAAATCCATCAGTTCCATTTGAAATCAAGATACGAATTCCCTGAGCATCTCGTTGTCTTTTTACCTTACCTTGAATAGGTCCATCTTTCTAGTTGTAACCTTAATAGCTCCAACATGTGCCTTCACAAAAGAATTTGCAAGCATAGCAAATGAATCAATAGAATTAGGTGGTAAATTGTGGTACCATATCTTTGATAGAGTTTCTCCGAATTTCTTCAGCAACACGGATTCAATCTCGTCATCTTCCAAGTCATTTCCCTTAATGGCACACGTATATGAGGTGACGTGTTCGTTCGGATCTGTTGTCCCGTTATACTTCGGAATCTCGGACATACACAACTTCTTTGGGATTGGCTTCGGAGCTGCACTTGGGGGGAAAGGGTTTTGGACAAACTTTTTGGAATCAAGTCCTTTCAATACCGGTGGTGCCCCCGGGATTTGGTCGACCCTGGAGTTATAAGTTTCCACCTTCTTATCATTTTCCTCGATCTTCTTTTCCCCTGTTTCGATTTGCTTCGTCAGTTCCTTGAGCATTTTTAAGATAGAGGGATTAGTCTCCGATTCTCCCTCATTCGATCTCTTTGGCACCAATTCGGCTCTATGAACAACTTCTTGCGATGGCTCGAGCTCGATTCTACTTGGTGCACGATTCTGATTTTGGAGTTGTGCTATTGCAGCTTGTTGTGTATACAACATCTCAAATATCATCCGAAGGCTAATTCCGCCTTCTTCACCGCTCTGTGCATTCTGATCGGCTGCTCGAGCATCTCTCGGACACTATTTTAAGGGTCGACTCCCAAATTCCCATTAATGGCAATATGGGAGCTGACGTCAATTGGGTCCACGGCCGGGGGTCCATCATGGTTGGCAAGAGGTACTCCATTTCTCGGGGCGGCTATGTTGTCGTTTTCGCCATGGAAACTAAGGCCATTGTCTGTATGTGTGGGTGCTACTTGAGAGTTTGACATGTTGATCCTGAAATCAAAGACACTTACAAGAACAAGCGTAAAGCAGTGTGCTATGAGAATTAATACCAGACAATCACTATTATCCTTAGCCCCATGGTGGGCGCCAAACTGTTTACCCTTAAAATCAGATAACAATTAAACTTATAAGTAATTTTAAGGATACATGATTTCGCTTGGCACAAACTGATAAATTTAAGAATTAACAATAGAAATTACAGTGAAATAAAGCAAACCAATGTGATGAACAATTATGGCCCTTGAGCTAATTGCCCTCGAACCAACCGAACGAACTATTAAAAGTATGAACTGAACAACAGAGCTTGCAAGAGATAAAAATATGATATATTGCTTTGATATGCGTGAATATAAGATGATTACAAATGGTTAAGACCCTCTTTATATAGTAGAGGAATTCTATTTCTAAATAATTCTAATTACAGATGAAATCCCACGATTAGCTAAAATAACCGTCCTTGATTTGATCTGTTCCGAGATTTCCGTCGTGATTCTCGACCAGTCACGGATATCTTTCCTTTCCGTTATTATTGCTCAAGCTCGATCTCGATCATTACTGGTCTCGATCTCGACAGGTACCTCGAATCCCGAACTCGGTACCTTATCCTCGTGTCTGACATGCTATGTGGCCGATCTTCGACCCATCCCCTTGGTTCTAGTTAATCAGCATAATTAGGCAAGCCCTATTTTGACCGTATACAAAGCCCTAATCAATAGTTCACACTGTAAAACATCATAAACTATCTTAAAATATATTCACAAACACCATATAAAATCACTATTACCCGAAGTAGAAGAAAGAGGAGAAAAAGACATGAAGTTGTTTAGATAATGGGTACAGGTTAAAAAATATAATTAAAAAGTTGGTACAGATTAAATGGGGGCAATCAAATGGATGCAATTTTTACGACATTGTTACTATGAACGAATCTACTGTACCTTGAAATTTCATTGACCAACCAGGAATTTTGCTGTTTTAAGTTTGTGGGCTTTATGATATAAAGTCCAACGATCAATATGTGTTGGTTTTGTGGGGAGTCCGGAACCAAATGTGGTTCTTTTGGACTCAAACTACGTAAATAGGTGTAAAAAAAAAAGTTACCAAAGTATATATAACGCCAGAAAATCTGGCACACCTGATATAGCGCCATAAAAAGTGGCGCTATACCCTTTAAGGAGTGAGGAGTTACAGTGAATGATAGTGGGGGTAAGGAGTTACTGCAACATCCATAGACTCTTCTTTTTTAACATAATTTTGAGTAAGTAAAGTCACGTGGCAGACATGCACGGAAGTACCAGGTAGGGGACCTTTTACTATAGTTACTAACTCAACATCCATTTCATTTCATTTTTGTTACTATTTTTACCTTCTTGCATTCCCAACAAAAGTCACTTGAAGATAAAGTTTTTGACCTTCAGTTACAAATGCTAAGGACCCGTTTGACCATATATTTTGTCAAAATATATTTAGAGTTTTTTTTGGTATACATGTTAAGTCATAGATTTTATCCATATTTTGTCAAATTTTCAAAACCCAAAACCCAAATCCCCCAAACAGCTCAAAAACTGGCTTTGGTCTAAAATAATACCGTTAAATTACCCCAAACTTTTGTATTACCATTTATTATTTTGTAATAATGTTGTTTCGTCTTCTCGGTCATCTGATAGTGTCTTAAGTAGTTTATTATAAAAATGATAATTTTGTACTAAATTTATTTATGTTTAGGACTACGGTTTGTAATAATGATAATGAATGTTATTAATGATGATACCGTTGTGTATTTGTGATAGTTTTTATTACTTGTGAGTATTCATGTTTCATGTTTTTTCCAAAAAAAAGTGAAATATGTTTTGAAAACTGATGTTCAAGCACATTTTATCTTCAAATCGAACTTCACCCAAATTAAATTTTTTTAAATAAATTTGAAAATCTCTAGCCAAACGCTAGTTAAATATTTATTCTGTTCTAATTCTCAAAAGTTTAAAGTTCGATCCGTGGAGTTGAACTGACGAAATTTTGTCTCATTACTGTAGAGAAAATGTGGGGTCTGGTCGTGAATGAAACCCACAATAACTATTTAATAGATTACTTTACTTTAGGTACTTTTTTCATGAATTTATCTTTATCTACGTTGTCATAGACGTAAAAGAAAAGGAGATAATTGTTCATCCTTTTTTTAAAATTATTATTTACTTTAATAATTGTACATCCTTGAGTACATCCTTGAGATAATTGTTCATCCTTGACTTTACTTACTCAAAATTATGTTAAAAAAGAAGAGTCTATGGATGTTGCAGTAACTCCTTACCCCCACTATCATTCACTGTAACTCCTCACTCCTTAAAGGGTATAACGCCACTTTTTATGGCGCTATATCAAGTGTGTCAGATTTTTTTTATATAACGCCAGAAAATCTGGCGCTATACATTAACGGTGCAGTTACCGTTAATGTATAGCGCCAGATTTTCTGGCGTTATATATACTTTGGTAACTTTTTTTTTTACACCTATTTACGTAATTTGAGTCCAAAAGAATCACATTTTGGTTCCGCACTCGTTTTGTGGGCCATTAGTATAAAGGTCCCAATCAGTCACTTCTTCAGGTGATTTGCACAGATAAAAAAGCAAATTCAGTGCCGTCATTTAAACTTTGACACTGTTAAGAAAGCAAGCAGGTAGGTTGGAATTTTGGGAAGCGACAGAATTTTTCTTATGGTGATCGCCAAAATTTTGCCACTAAACCTGAAGATTACCATAACTATATGTTAGGAAAACTCACGCTATTGCCATGAGCGCTTCCAAAAATTCTAACCATTGTGCTTCGAAAATCTGGGTAGAGGCTATTTTTTCAAGACTTTTCTTAGCAGGGTCAAAATTTAAATCACTTAGGACCCATTTTGCCATAGATTTTGCCAAAATTTAATCAGGTTTTTTTTTTGGCAAATACATGTTTGTTCTTAAAATTTATCCATATTTTGGCAAATTCCCAAAACCCAAAATACTGGTTTTGGCCCGAAATATTACTGTCACAATTTTTAAAAATTGCCCCAAACTTTTGTATTTTATAAAAGAGCCCACCATTTATTATTTTGTAACAATGCTCTTCGTCTTCTCGGTCATCTGATAGTGTATTATGTAGTTCATTATAAAAATGATGATTTTGTACCAAAATTATTTATGTTCAGGACTATGGTTTGCGATAATATAACGAATGTTATAGATGAAGGTACTGTTGGGTATTTGTGATAGTTTTTAAAACTTGTGGATATAAGTCATGTTTTATGTTTTTTTTTAAAAAAAAAAGTGAAATATGTTTTGAAAACTGATGTCCAAACACATTTTCATCTTCAAACCAAACTCCACCCAAATCAGACTTTTGAAAACAAATTTGGAAATCTATGGCCAAACGCTAGCTTAATTTCGTGTTTTCAATTTGTCTAATAGAGGTCAATGGTCTCAATAAGTATCATCAGTCAATAAATACCATAATTTTTGACATTTTGAAAACTTTTTCTGAAAACATTATTTAGTAGACTCATAAAAGTATGGTTGAGATTATTGTTTGATTAAAAAGTATAAAACCTCTTGTTGAACTAATTTTAAGCAAAAAGATAAGGGGCTAATCCCAGTTAAAGATAATAACCTTGGATCTAAAACAACTCTATGAGAGTAACGTGAGGGCCATGTGAAAATGAATTTAATGCAACACACATTAAATGTTATGGTTGCTAAAAGAAAGAAGATAATGATAAACAATAAATACAATGAATGTTAATAAATGTAAATAAAGGAGAAGATTAACCCAATATTGAATGAGGTGGATGATTCCTCCCTCTGACAATGATGGGTGACAAGAAACTTATAAGAATATTGAAGACTTTTTCGGATCTAGTGGAAATGACAAGGAATAATCCAAAAGGACCAATCTCCTTGGAAAGGTGTTCTTTGTATTTATCTAGAAAGCTCACTTTTCAAAAGTGTTCTTATCATATGGAATATTATATGCCTTTTGCCTTATCTCTCATACTATTTATATGGGATATTCCCAAAGAACCCTAAAAGGTACATGTATACGGTGAATCGGAGGGTCCAATTTCCCCTTATTAAGGCATTCCAGAAGACCATCTCGGAGCCTCGAGGCCGTAAAGCTGTGACCGAGTTCCCTCCCCCGAGGCTCGTCGACACCCGGTCTACAGGCAATATTGACCTTGGCAAGGGTAAAGACGGGGAGTTCCCAAGACACACAACTAAGTCTGACAAAGCCTAGCCGGCCTACTCTGAACGGCTTACTCTGAACCCGAATCAGGGTGTCATGTCTAGCCGTCCCATCTCCATATCTTTACAATTAATGTATTTTATACCGTGTAGGGATTCCCCTTCTATATAAAGGGGATCCTTGTCATTTTGTAAAGGGCGGCTGTTGCTCCAACTACTTCACACGAAATATACAAGAACTCTCTCTTTTTTCTCTCTAACATACTCTCTCGATATTGTTGTTCTTATTTATTACTTTCATACTTGCTCTTCATTTATTGCTTATCATTGGTGATAAAGAGCCTTCGCTGATTATTTTACAACTGTTAGCCCTTCCCCGATTACCCTTAATAGCTTGAGCCGGAGCCCAGGAATCGACCTCGAGACCCCGTATCGGTCAGTCCGAGGCCTCGATTGGTCAGCTCATCGGTTCGATTGTAACTCTATTTTAGCTTGCATTTCATCTCCAAACTTCATACACATAGCATCATCTTCTTAAATAACTACATAAAAATAGATCACGTATTTTTAGAGTCCCATCAACAAATTTAATTGTTATTATCGTTTTCACGGTAAACAGTTTGGCGCCCACTGTGGGGCTAAAAATAATAGTGATTATTTTCTTGCTGGTTTCATCACATAACACAAGTTATCTTTCACACTTTTTCTTGTCCAAAATCTTCGGTTTCAGGTTAAAATGTCTGATTCAGTAAACAACAATATGGAGAACCACGGAGAAAATGGTGTGGTTGTTATAGGTGTTGGTGAGCCGCCACAAAATCTTGAGAACGCGCCAGGACCGATTCCGGCGGACGGAATCTCATGTGACGCTCGACACGTCGAAATAAGCTCCCACACTAACAGGAGAATACACCAAGTCGACCAACAGGAAGCCCAAAAAATCCCAGCTCTGGAAGAACGGGAAGTTAGCCTTCATGTTATTTTTGAAATGTTGCAGGCGCAACAGCTGGCTATTGCTGAGTTGCAAAGTCACCAAAAGACTCCTAGCACGATAGCACCGGAGACAGCTCCCCCGGCCGAACAGGTACCGAGGAGGTCGAGTAATAATGATCGATAGCCGATCTCGCCATCATAAAAATGCTCGAGGATCTCACCAAAAGGATTGAATCGGGCGAGAAAATGATAGCATCCAACGACAAGAAGGTCGAGACTTACAACTCCAAGGTCGACCAAATCCCGGGCGCACCCCCGGTCCTGAAAGGTGTGGTTTCGAAGAAGTTCGTGCAAAGGCCGTTCCCTAAGGAAGCGGCTCCGAAACCCATTCCAAAGAAGTTTAGAATGTCAGAACTCCCAAAATACAATGTGACCTCAGACCCCAATGAGCACGTTACTGCCTACGCGTGCGCAGTGAAGGGAAACGACCTAAAAGACGATGAGATCGAGTCCGTCTTACTGAAGAAGTTTGGGGAAACACTCTCGAAGGGGGCCATGATGTGGTATCACAACCTAGCTCCCAACTCCATAGACTCATTTGCCATGCTAGCAGACTCCTTCATAAAGGCACATGCCGGTGCCATCAAAGTAGCAACGAGGAAGTCTGACGTGTTCAAGATCAAGCAGAGGGAGAACGAAATACTGCGAGAGTTCGTATCTCGCTTCCAAACGGAGCGAATGGAACTACCACCAGTCTCCGACGACTGGGCGGTGCAGGCCTTCACTCAAGGCCTGAATGAGCGGAGCTTGTGAGCACGTGATTTTTGCCCTATATGAATTACTCCATAGATTCAAGAAAACAAATTTCTCCCATTATTTGCAATTTTGTAGATTTTTGTGGCACTTTTATCGAATGTTTGCATTTGTCTGTGCACGTTTTTTTTATTTAATAAAAATACAAAAATATGTTGCATTTGCATTTAGGATTTAATTTTATATTTTTAGATTAATTAGTAAATTAGTGTTTCATAAAATTGGAAAATCACCAAAAAATAACTATTTTTTGCATTTTTATTGTTTAATTTTGAATTTTGGTAGTTTTCTTTAAAATTTGATTTTTAATTGGTTGTGTCAATTATTGTTTAGAGTTAATTAGTATTTTTGATAGGCTAGTTTAGTTTCAAGATTTAATTTAGGCTTTGATTTTTAATTGAAAAAAGGGGAAAAGAATTTCGAAAAAATTAAAAGAAATTGAAAGAGAAGGGAAAAAAAAGGGAAATCTGATTTGGGCTAAAACCATTTAAAAGCCCCAAAATTTCTGCCTTTAAACCCGTCCAAAACCAGCCCAAACCATGCCCCAACCCGGTCCAACCTTCAAACTCCTAAACAATTCAAACGACGTAGTATCAGGCCAATACTACGTCGTTTTGAGTTTCTTGAGGACAAATCAATCTGAGCCTTTCATTCCTCTTCATCGAACGGCCAGCAAAGCCTCACCATAATCACATAAGACTGTCCGAAAACCTTAGAACATTAACCTAGTATCATCTTCTTCATCACAGCCTCCTCTCACCACCGTCCGCCGCCCACCGAAAATCGCCAGCGGCGGCGGTTGACCTCCAATCCACACCAGATTTACACCATAACACCCTCTTCCTCCCCTCATGACGAATCCGTCGTTTGTTTCCTTCGAATCACCGTGGAACTCGTCGAATCTTTGATCGAAGCTTGGACGTTCAAACCTTATTTCACCCGAACCCATACCAGGTAAAGTCCAGACCGCCCCAAAGCTTATCCACACGCTTATTTCTAGAAAATCCCAACAAGACCTTCCCAGTCCCAAATCTGAGAAAATTCGATCCCTAATCTCTTTCTTCTTCTGATTCCGTTCAAGGCCTGGTTTCGTTTTGAATTATAATCTATGTTGTTTGATTGTTCTTAATGAGAACAATCAATCGACATTGATTTTAATTCATTCCGGGGAGGTCAGAGTTCGACAAGTTCATCAAAGTTCCAAGCCAATTGTTCACTCCCCATCGACACGCCTCATGTCGTCAAGGCATTCCAGCATGTTTGGTATTTCCCCCCTGTCCTTTCTCTCATCAATTTTATGCACTGTAGTATTTTTCTATTTTTTTTCTTCATTTGGTTCAGTTTTATTTGTTTCTTTTTGTTTTGCTTTGATTTGACTGATTAGCTTTAATAGCCAAGTTCAATTCTTAGTTTTGAGTAGCTCAAGTTAGTTTAAGTCTAAAATCAGGATTATTTGAGTTTGCCCTTCAGTGTTGGATTTGTTCTTTTCTATGGTTTCGTTTAATCATTTCTGAGTATTCAAGCCCCTCATAGTAACCATGGTCACCGCTGACCTAGTTTAAGAGGCTGGTTTATTTGGATTGTGGTCTAACTTAACCCAAGTTAATTGAAGGGTAAATAACATGGATTGTAAGGGTATCTTAGGAACTCTAGGTAGAGGAATCTCTGAATAACTGATTGAGGAAGCTTCTAGGAAGCTGGGGTGGGGACTAAACTGAAGTTCTGAATTTTACACTAAGGGTATCTAAACTAAAACCAAAATTCCAAAAGGTGCAAAGTGCAAAAACTGATCCCTTTAGGCTGCCCTAATACCTTGCCTATAAAGGCATCGTTACTTGATATTCAAGTCAGAAAAATACACTGAAAACACTGAAGACCAAAAACTGCTGAAAATAGAAAGATTAGAGATAAAAACTCTGAAAAAATACTAAAAGCAAACGGCTGGAGCTCTTTTAAGAAGAATACTGAAAATTGTTGGAGTTTTCTGCTTGAATTCAAGTTTAATTTCCTTGTTGAAAAGTCAGATTTAAAGGGTTTAGTATAAATGGTGCATTTGGGGCTCTAAACATCAGAATTAGTTTGAAAATTTGAGGCCTGATTTGCTGGATTTTTGGCACTGTTTCATTGCTGGGCTTAAGCTGATTTCTGCTACTGCTTACTGCTGATTCTTCACCTCTTTTTTTTTTCCTTGTTCCTTACCAGGTATTACTTCAAACTACCGTCAACAAGTAGCTAAGAACATGTATTTCCAACTGAAGCCTGATTGAATACAAACTGTTTCGGATTCCCTTTTTATTTATTTTTTTCTCTATTTCTTTGAATGTTCTGTAATAGGCCATGTGTTGTACATGATAACTTGGTTATCTTATGTTATTGATATGCTGTAGAAGTGAATTTATACCCTTTAAAAGTTTGGTGTTGATTTCTGGATTTAAGTGAATGGTGCTAATTATCCAGATCTCACTACTGTTGGTATTAAGGCAAAGTTAATGGGTTTGAAGTTTTCAGGCTGTATTTGAGTTTAACTTTGGGTTCAGGCATGAATACTTGTTAAATGCATTATCAGCGTAGTCAAAGTTAGGCATGCGTTTTCAGTAGCTGTTGAAGTTTCCCTATGTTCCATTGGTTGTAGAGTGATGAAGCTTATCATTTTGTTTTCAAATGATATTGGTACTTTATGGCTGGTAGGGACTCGATCTTGAGTCTTGAGCCTCGTTTCTGGTTTTGACAGAGGTTGGGCTTTTTGAGCCTGGGCCTCGAGGTCACTTGCAAAGTAAATAGTATGCCCTCGCTATTTGGGATTGCCTCTCGAGCCCAATAGCTTGTGTGTTGCTGCTGGATTTTTCCTCATAGCAAACTTAACTCAAAAAATGCATGCATAAAATAAAATTGGAAGTTTAATTGGTTAATTTGTGCTAAACAGTAGAAATTCAGAAATAAAAAGTGTAGCTCAATTGCATGTCTTCATATGGTCTTAGTTGATTTACATTTAATTGATGATGCACAAGTGTTTGGTTCTGAAGATGGGGCCTGGTGTTGGCCCAATTTGCTCAAATGCCCAAGCCATTTCTTTTCTTTTAAATAATTGGCTTTGTTTCCCTTTAAGACACTTTTTAATTAGTCTGAACGTTAGTTTAAAAGTAGGATTTAAACTCTTTCGTTGGTTATTTAAATTAGATTCTTTTAATGGATCGAGGTGCGCCATGCCGAATAAAATCTCAAAATGCATGGCCCTCGCTTAATTAATTTTTTTAATCCTTAGAAATCGAGGCGTGTCATTTAGTTGAATTCCCATGGCCCTCGCAAACTTGAAAGTGCGTAGTTGCTTTAGGCGCGCTATTTCAAAAATTACCTTCCTAAATTCAGGTGTGCATTTATGTGACCCAAATCCAAATCTCAACAATGTTGGATAAAATATGTCAGGGACCGCGGGTGCATTTACGTGACATGGTTCAAGACGTGTTTTAAATAACGTTGAAATCTTCCTAAAAAATAATTAAATAAAAGCGGTTATAAAGTTAAAGTGCACCATAGGTTAAAACATGTATTAAAATCAGATAATAGGCCAATTATAACAGTTAAGCGACCGTGCTAGAACCACGGAATCCGGAAATTTCTAACACCTTCTCCCGGGTTAACAGAATTCCTTACCCGGATTTCTGTGTTCGCGGACTGTAAAACAGAGTCAATCTTTTCCTCGATTCGGAATTTGAACCGGTGACTTGGGACACCATAAAATTATCCCAAGTGGCGACTCTGAATTTAATAAATAAATCCCGTTTCGATTGTCACTTTAAGTTGGAAAAAACTCCCTTATACCCTTCCGGGGGTAGGAAAAAGGAGGTGTGACAGCTATGGCGACTCTACTGGGGATAAGAACCCAGAACTCATGGTTCAGGGTTCAGAATTCGAGCTTAGAATAACTGTTATAGTTGGCGTTATTTATTATCTGATTTTTACATGTTGAGCCTAATGTGCTAATTGCCGCTTTTTATCGCTTTGATATTATTTGAATTGTATATAAACTGTTACGAAACCCTTCTCTTCTTATCTTCGGGGATGTGCACGCTGGCGTGACTCCCTATTCTGTTAGTGTCATACATTGAAATAAGAAAGAGGCTCGGACAAGTTACAAAGCCGGACGGCCTTTTGGTTCCCGGTACGTAGCCCCCTCCTCGGCTCGAGTTGTCCGCTCGGGTACACAAGTCTAGAACAATATACCCAAGTTTTGAACTTAGAATAACTCAGCCTCATGCCGGATCCCTAGTAGGAACGCTTGTTTGCATCACGTGCATTTGACTTTGGAGACTCAACACAAGGGTTGGGTCTGTCTAGGACAGGTGTACCCGAAATGAAAAGACTATCCTGATGCATCCTAATGTGCTACATGTTGCAATCTTCAAGGGTAAAAGAGTCATTTGACAGACCAATGATAGTTGAGGGCAAATGAAAAAGAAAAAAAAAGGAAAAAAAAGAGAGGGTGAAGTGTGAAAATAAATCAAGTAGGATCCAATTATGTTTTATGTCACGTTTTATAAAAAGAAAAGAAAATGAAAAATTCAAAAATTTTTTGCACTTTCCCATCATTTTCCAAAAAATCAAAAAAAAGGGGGAAAAGAAAATCCAAAAAGAGTTTACGTGTTTCATCATTTTTCAAAAAAGAAAAAAGACAAAAAATATATTTTCTTTAAGTTAGTTGTTATTTTTATTCTCGCCCGTATCCAATCTGCCCGAACTACGCATACCTGATTCTCGTCTTTCGGGGCGTGATACGTAGGCAACCCACATAGGGTCCGGTCTTCCTAGTAAATGTTAGGTTCTTGGCTTTGCGGGGTCTTAGCCAAATTTTGCACTTCTAGCCATCTTTTGGCCAAATAAGCCATTTTGCAAAAATAGCCTCAATCATGTCTTGCATGTGTCCAGTAGGGAGTGTTATTGTCTCACATAGTGTTGGTTTAAAGTTTTCTCATACATGTGTGGATCTGCTTACCGGAGTTTGAGCATGACAGACACCCCGAGACCATCCAATCAGGATCATTCAGGAGTTGCTTAAGGAGATTTTTCTTTTTATGTTTTGAGTCTGTTTTTCTTTTTATGTTGTCTTTTACCTTCTAGTTTTGTACAGTAATGTCGAGTCTTTTGTTATTGTATTTACTATTTTTGTATTGAAAAAAAAAGTGTGTTATAAATCAAAAATCCAAAAAAAAAAAAAAAGAGATTTTGCGTTTTTTATTTCCTTTGGAAGTTTTCTTTAGAATACATATTCTAGAAAAGAAAAAAATCTTTTGAGGTGTTTCTCCTTAGGAAATTAATTTCTAGAACTCCAAATAGAAAATTTTTGCTTTTATATTTCTTTTAGTATATTAGGACTAAAAATTCAAAAAAAAAAAAAAGAGAATTTTCTTTTAGTACCTCTTTAAAAAGTTTTCTTTAAGGTATTCATTTCAAAAATCCAAAAAGATTTTCTTTTGAGGTTCTTCTTTGGGAAACTAATGAAAATGAAAAAAAAAATCCTTTTATTTTCATTAGAACTTTAGGACATTGTACATAGAAGAAAAAGAAAACAACATGATTTCCTTCCTTAAAAAAAAGTCAAAAAATATTTTTCTCTTTTAGGATTTTTCCTTAATAGAGAATTTGTGTCAAAAGAAAAAAAAAGAAAAAAAATCTGTTAAGCTTGAGTTTAGAATAGTTATAAAATATTAAGTCTAGAAAAAAAAAGAAAGAGATTTGTTTCTTTTATTTCCCTTATCTCGTCAAAGTAGTCATTAAGAAAAAAAAGAGGACGTCAGTTTGTTTAGTCTATTCCCGATCTTCCAGAACTACGCAAAGATCTGATTCATGCGGGGTCATGATACGTAGGCAACCTACATAGGGTTCGATCGAATCATTTTTTTATTAAAAGGAAAAGGAAAAAAAAAGGCAAAAAAAAAGAGAAAAAAAAGGGAAAAAAAGAGAGGTGAAGTCATGGCATGTGAGAAATGAGAAGGAAGAAAAAGAGCGATAATCAGAAAGAAAAAAGGGAAAGAAAATGAGCGAGCTAAGAAGTGCGAGGAATGAAAAGAAAAGAGAAGATTCAAATGGACAAATTGGGATGATGCCAAGTGACCTTATGACCCTCGAAGTCATTCTAGAACCATTAATTGTTGCTAGGTGCATTGCACGCAATGTGATATTTTTGCTGTTAAATGCCCTAACGCTAACGGGATGACTCCATTTTGTTCCTTTTGATATCTTCATAGCAGAAAGGTGGTTGGTTTGTGGTTCTCGAAGTAGTAACTCCTCTCCACAACATAAAAGGCAATGGCGGACAATAATAGAATTGGGTTGGTTGATACCGGTGCCCGAAAGCAGTTGGTTGAACATGACATTGGTTTGGCTGATGAGGTAAGGATGTTGAGACAACATATGACGGACATGTATCAGGCCTGGGTGACTGGGAAGGCACCACCCCCGGCACCACCTAGTTTCTTAGATGCTACCCTTACCCAAACTCCGGTCATAGTGCCGGATGATCCTCCATACTCTCCAGATCCACCCGTTTATCACAGCTTTCCCAACCACCCTAGTAGCTCCATCACTCATCCTCCAATTACCTCTTCCCAAAATTGCCCTCCTGTCATATCCACTATTCCCAACAATGAATATCCACTCAAAGCTCATGATGCCCAATACTACACCGCAGAGGTTGCCCACATGGTTCCTGACTCATACAAGAAGAGCCTCGGGATGAGCTTCATGCTGAAAATGAAAAGGTCACAGGAAAAGAAGGGCGAGATGAGATATCCAGGAAGCTGAAAAGCATAGAACACTCCTTAAAGAACATGCAAGGGATGGGAGACCAATTTAACATGTCTTACAAAGAGTTGTGTATGTTCCCTGACGTTTGCCTGCCTGCGGGGTTTAAAGTGCCAAAGTTTAACCTGTATGATGGATATGGAGACCCGGTAGCCCATTTGAGGGTTTATTGCAGTAAAATAAGAAGTGTTGGCGAGAAAGATGATTTGTTGATGGTGTATTTTAGTAAGAGCTTGACTGTGGGCAGCTTTGGAATGGCATAATCGTCAAGATGTCGGTAAGTGGCCTACATTGGGTGACAAGGCTCAAGATTTTGTTCGATACTTTCAGTACAATATAGATATTGTCCTAGACCGCTCCTCCCTATCTCAGATGGAAAAGAAACCCAAAGAAAGTTTTAGGGAATTTTGGTTCAGATGGATTGAACAAGTTGCTAGGGATAGTCCTCCCATTGATAGAAAAGATGTTGCTGAGCCCCGCCAACGACAGGATCCAGTGGGCATTCCTGCTAAACGCTTTCAGCCTCAATACCGACCCTATGAATATCGCCGAGCTCCACATAATCCACCCCAGTATTATCCTCCGAACAACGTCAGGCCATCTGTCCAACCACTAGGTCATTCCACATGGCGAGCGCCAGCACCGCATAGTGCACTTTTGCCTTCACAACATTTGCAAGCATCCAACAACCCTAGAAAACTGGGGCATGGAGGGAAACAAAGGCAAAGAAATAGTTTCACGCCAATCCGAGAATCCTATACAAGCCTGTTTGGAAAGCTAAAACATTCTGGCCTGATTGAGCCGCTCCTCCGCTATACGCCAGACCCATATGCAAAAGGATTTGATCCTACTGTACGGTGCATGTACCACTCTAATGTCCAAGGGCATAGGATTGAAGATTGTCGTGCTTTGAAAAGGGAAATAGAGAGAATGATTCAAGAAGGAATAATTGTGGTCCAAGGCAGTAATACCCCAAGTGTCACACGTAATCATCTACAGGTACATGACAACGCACAGATTGTTGGGATGGTTGGCAATGACGAAGGGTTGGTCAAAGGACTCAAGGAGTCACTTGGTGAAGTTAATGATATTGAAATTGGTAATGGTCTTGGTAATATTGATGTGGAGCTTAGTGGCTAAGATGCCGAGCCTGATAATTATGAAGACGCTCCCTTCTTGGCTAGCCAGGGGAGTCTTGGTGGTTCATTTTTTTGTCATTTTCTGTTGTCTGGGTTATTTCAGGGTTGTAATCCGGATATTGTCTTGTGACTCAAACCCTTCTATCCTTTTATTTTGCCTAGTTCCTCTAGTCGTAGTAATTCAGTTAGTGTTATCTAGGTTTGTTCCCGGGTCATAACCCCAATGTGTTTTGTTTGTTTTGTTGTTAAAACCTTTTCACCGTCTGTCTAATGCAATTCTCTATTTTCAGTTATTTCTAGTCATTTTTGTTCAGTTCTCTTCTCCTTTTATAGTTCTTTTCATGCTGGCTCTAGTGACATGACACGCACACATAATTCTAGGCCGGGCCTCAATAGTTAGCTTAATAATGGAGCAATGAAATAATTTTGAAGATGATAGGGACATTTGAGGAAAATAAGTACAGATTTGGACATTTTGAGATCATTTGAGGCCCGAACCATGTGAAACTGGGGCAGATAGTTTGAAAAGTTAATGGGACGACAAGAATGTGTTACAAGGGAGTGCGTCCCAACAATTTGAAGCAAGAAACTTTGAGTTCAAGTGCATCTCAAGTTACAAGATAAGGTCAAGAAAGTTTTCTCCGAATTGACGGAGGATATCCATTGTGAAGAGGGATCACCTAATGAGGGTTCTGTGCTTGACAAGGTGCTAAAGAAAAGTGGAAGGAATATCAGTAATATCAATGCCGAAGCCGCAAAAGAAATATTGTGCATGATCTTCAATTTTCATTTCAAGTTGCATGTGTTGTACTTGGCATTTTCAGGGATTTGGAGGCCCTCTGTCAGCTACCCAAACACTTATACCATTTGATAGCCTCTTGAGCCTGTACTAGTTTCTTTGACCTCCCCTATTTTGGAGTCAAGTTAGAGTCATAAAAAAAAGAGAAAAAAAAGGTTTATGTCCTAATAGGTTTATTTCAAAAGGTTCATACCAAAAGAAAAAAAAGAAAAAAAATAGAGATAAAAAGGGAAAAGAAAGAAAAAGAAAGAAAAGAAAAAAAAAGAAAAAAGAAAAAAGAAAAAAGAAAAAAGAAAAAAGAAAAGGAAAATAGTAACACAAGTAGTCTTGTGAACTACGTTTGACCTGATTCTTGTCATCACAAGATACATAGGCAACCTTTGGGTTCGGTCATACCAAAAATTTCATAATCCCACGAAGTCGAGAGTGGGGCGGTCTTTCTTAGTAACTCCATCAAAAGAAAAGGAAAAGGAAAATCAAATTCCTTGTTTTAGAAATTGGGGCAAAGTTTTTAGAATGGATTCCAAAAGTTGTAAATAAATTAACCCTATTGTCTTATTTATTTTGAGCCTTTATGATATCCTTTCTTTCTAACCCTGTCCAAAGCCGCATTACAGTCCAAAAAGACCTCCCAGATAACCTTTGAGAGTGCAGAGTTAGCCATGCCAGAAGCACATGATATTTTTACCATGGTTGATGCCTTGCCATCTGTAGAATTAGAGGAAATAAGAAGAAAAGAACAAAATGAGAGAGTCTTATTGGTGAAAACCTTCACAGGCACCATAAGGCGATGGTGAGTTGATAAAAAGAACAAAATGAGGGAGGCTTGATGGTGAAGACCCTTCGGGCAGAACAAGTTGAATAAGGATCGTGAATCAGATTGGATAATCGGAGCATTGAAGCCCAGTTTCACATTTTAGAGGTACAACAAGAGTTGAACATCAGAATTGTTTGACAGATTAGGCCACTTAACCCACAGGTGCATGTCATGGTCATTAGAGTTGGTATCCACATCTGATAGGTTTCTACTTTGTAGTTTCTTGTTAGGAATCATCTCTTTCCATTGTCCTTTACTCCGCTCCTTTTGCCCTGTTTACTTCTTCTTCCTGAGTCTGTTTGGTTAGAACAAGTGAGAAATGACTTCAAAATTTGCCACCAGCTTTCCAATTGTACAAAACGGGATCTGGCTAGCACATCAAAGTGTCATAAGTCAGGAAAGAGCAGCAAGCGCACTGAGTTGGTAACAATCAACGTGCTTTGAGATTCATGTGAAATACAAAGGTTTAATATATATCAATTCATGAACAATGCAACAGATGGAGGGTGTAGGGTGAACGGATCAAAGGTATTTTCTGTGATAAGATTGACAAAGAAAGTGGTTAACCAGTGACAACCAAGGTCTTCCAAGCAGAAATCAAAGTTATCATGGCAAGTGATGGAGCAATAGACCTCAAGGCCAAGGCGAGTGATTTAAGTCAGGAAAGAAGAGCATGCGCACTGAGTGGATGGAAATTGACGTATTTTGGGATTCATGAGAAACACAAAGGTTAAGTACATGTCAATGCAAGAGCACAATGCAACAGATGAATGGTAATGGGTTTGACGAATCAGAGGTATTCTCCGTGATAAAGGTGATAGAGAAAAGTGGTTAGTTAATAAACAGGCAAGGTCTTTCGAGTTGAAACCGAAGTTACCATAGGAAGTGAAGGAGCAATCGCCCTCAAAGTTCAAGGCCACAAACCAACCACCATGTTTAAATTCACAAGTTTTCTTTGATTGAAACAGGGGCAGAAAATTTTGTTTGTTTCGGAGAAACCCTCCGTAAGGAAAAGCAAGCACCAGACAGGTTTGACCGTAAATTCTCAGGATTCTCCTGGAAAATGGGACCTAGTTTAAAATTCAAAACAATCATGAGTAGCAAAATCTAGCATAAATGTACCCCAAAGGAATATAAGTTGGCTTCAAAGTTTTCATGCTTGAGATAGGATTCAATTAGGAGTTTTCAGGACCCTCCTGAATAATGGGACTTAGCTTTAAGATTTCCATTAGATAACAAGATTTAGCGTAAGTTCTGTTGTAGGGTAATATAATTCAGCCATAAAAGTTGTCACTCTTCAAATAAGACTTTATTTTTGATTTTCAGGACCCTTCTGGATAATGGGATGTAGTTTTAAGACTTTCTTAGATAACAAGATTTAGCGGAAGTCACACCTTTAGAAGATATAATTTAGCTTTAAACTGTCATAGGGATCTAGCTTTCAAATTCTTAGTGATATTTGGTAACATGATTTAGTTAACACACACAGATGTGCCCAGCACCAAACTAGGGCAGAAAATTTTCTTTGTTTTGTCTATTTTGTTGAAATAAGGAGCCCACGTGGAGAGCAAGGGAGAACAACACCAATTGTAAGGATAGGAAGCAATTCAAGTGTCGGTAATCAGGAGCCCACCTAAAGAACAAAGCAATTCAAGTGTCGGTAATCAGGAGCCCACCTGAAGAACAAAGCAATTCAAGTGTTGGTAATCAGGAACCCACCTGGAGAACAAAGCAATTCAAGTGTCGGTAATCACGAGCCCACCTGAAGAAGAAAGCAATTCAAGTGTCGGTAATCAGGAGCCCACCTGAAGAACAAAGCAATTCAAGTATCGGTAATCAGGAGCCCACCCGAAGAACAAAGCAATTCAAGTGTCGGTAATCACGAGCCCACCTGGAGACAAAGCAATTCAAGTGTCGGTAATCAGGAGCCCACCGGAAGAACAAAGCAATTCAAGTGTTGGTAATCAGGAGCCCACCTGAAGAACAAAGCAATTCAAGTGTCGGTAATCAGGAGCCCACCTGAAGAACAAAACGATTCAAGTGTCGGTAATCAGGAGCCCACCTGAAGAACAAAGCAATTCAAGTGTCGGTAATAAGGAGCCCACCTGAAGAACAAAGCAATTCAAGTGTCAGTAATCAGGAGCCCACCTGAAGAACAAAGCAATTCAAGTGTCGGTAATCAGGAGCCCACCTGAAGAACAAAGCAATTCAAGTGTCGGTAATTAGGAGCCCACCTGAAGAACAAAGCAATTCAAGTGTCGGTAATCAGGAGCCCACCTGAAGACAAAGCAATTCAAGTGTTGGTAATCAGTAGCCCACCTGAAAAACAAAGCAATTCAAGTGTCGGTAATCAGGAGCCCACCTGGAGAACAAAGCAATTCAAGTGTCGGTAATCAGGAGCCCACCTGAAGAACAAAGCAACAATTCAAGTGTTGGTAATCAGGAGCCCACCTGAAGAACAAAGCAGCAAGTCAAGTGTTGGTAATCAGGAGCCCACCTGAAAAACAAAGCAGCAAGTCAAGTGTTGGTAATCAGGAGGCCACCTGAAGAACGAAGGGAATCACCAATATTCAAAGGAAGACGGTTCAAGTTTAGCAATCAGGCGTCCACCTGGAGAAAAGGAAAAGCATCTCAGATTACAATTCAAGTCAGCAACAAAGGAATTTCACCCGGAGAGTGCGAGTCAACAGAGCGACAGGAACTGCAAGATCAAGTTTGAAGATATAGATAGGATTCTTGTAATGCATAGATTATAGTTTAGTCTAGCTTCTTTTATTTTGTCTTGGTGTAATAAGGGGTTCAGTACGCACTAGCAGCAGCAGCAACAGTGAAATCACAGCTTCATGGTAGTCCCAGCTACCGAAACTTCCCGAGCTACACTGACCTGATTCCTTTATAGCCAAAGATATGTAGGCAACCTCGGAAGAAGGGTGCTGTAATATCTTTTCAAAACGCTTCCCACGAAGTATTCAAACGGGCAAAAATCGCTCGTATCCGCTCACTTTATCTTTGCACGAAAACTCTTCGTGTTTCCTGGCAAAGAGGGGCAGCTGTGAGCACGTGATTTTTGCCCTATGTGAATTACTCCCATAAATTCAAGAACAATAAATTTTTCCCATTATTTTCAATTTCGTAGATTTTTGTAGCATTTCTCGTTAATTGCTTGCATTTGTCTGCGCATGTTTAATTTTGTGTAATTCATGAAAATACAAAAAATGCATTGCATTTGCATGTAGGACTTAATTTTACATTTTAGATTAATTGGTAAATTAATTTGTTTTACAAAAATGAAAAAATCACAAAAAATTAATTTATTTTACATTGTTTAATTTTTACCTTTGAATTTTGGTAGTTTTCTTTTAATTTAGTCTTTAACTAGCTTTGGTAATTATTAGAGTTAATTGATTTATTTGGGTAGGATAATTTGTGTTAGGAGTTAATTAGATGTTTATGTTTATTTTGAAAAGAAAAAGTTTTTTTTTTAAAATAAAGAAATGAAAAAAAGAGGGAGAAGGATCAGATTTGGGCCAATTCATTTTAAACTCATAAGCCCAATTCAATTACACCAAATACCCGTCCAAAACAACCCACGACCCGCCCCCAAAACCCGGTCCGGTCCCCATGCCTAGCTAAACGACCCCGTTTGAGCTTTCCCCATCTCAACCGTTGGATCAGCAAGATCCAACGGACCGGAACTGACCCCTCCCCATATAAAACTGTCCGAAAAGCCCCACCCCCCTCAGAACCCCCCCTCAATCTCATCGTCTCCCAACCTCTAACCCTAGAGATGCCGCCCCAAATTCCAGCCGCCTCCGCCGGCGGTGACCACTCCAATCACCCCCATCTTAACACCCTAGAACCCTCTCACCTTCCTCTGTCCAAATCTCTGACCAGCTACCCTCGAATCCCTCTAGCTTAGCTCGAATGTCAGATCAAAAAACCAGATCAAAAGCCTAACTCCCTAAATCGCTCAAAAATCAAATCTCGTCGTCTTTGACCCTCCTTCATCATGATTTCATGGTCGATTTCCCAAAAACCCTTGCCATTGACCCCAAGTCATGAATCCGCAACAAGTCAGAAGTCTTCGATTGGTTTTCAAGCTCCGAACTAGCCGGAAATACAGGCTGATTAGTTGTTCTTGTTAAGAACAACTAATTAGTCTCAATTTTCGGCCATTTCGAGACAGTCCCGGCCCGTGGCATCAATCCAATGGAATTTGACCCCCTTAATTCTGTTCTCAGGTAAAGCTTTATTCCCTTATGGTTCTGAGAGCTTCATCCTTCTCCTCTTTCTTTAGGTTTCTCTTCCATGTTTAGGTTTACCTTCATTCTGCAGAACTTGGCTTGGTGTAATTTAGTTCATTTCTGTTCTTCTCTTCTTTTGTTGTTTTTGTCTTTAGATTTCAGTATTGTTAGTATTAATCACTGTTGTTGAGATTTCAGGCAGTCGTCTCAGTTAAATTAGGTGCTTAAAACCGTTAAAATCATGTTAGTCTAAATTGAAATTGGTTTTGCGAATGATTCTTCTGTTAATTTGCTTGGGCATGTCTTAATTAGCTTAAATGGTTCCGATGAAGTTCATGTTTGCCTGGCTTCATTATGAAATTGGTTCATTTCAAGTTTGTTTTCAAACCTTAAAGTTGTTCAAAGTTTTTGGGCTTGTGAGTTTGTTTTGGTCTGATTAGGCGCTATTTGTTTTGATTGGTCTTGTTTGTCAATCTTTAGGGATCCATAGGGGGCTAGTTGTAAGTATAGAAACTTAAAGGGGTCATAAGGGTTAGGCAGGGACTGTAATAATCAGGTTGTCTAGGGTCAATTTAGGGATTTAAGGTATGAGGGAATCAATTTCTATTAGCATAGAAGGTTCTAGAGGATAAGATAAGAGCTGAGGGTTTCAGATATTATTTCAAAAGGGTTAAAAAGGGTAAAAAAATAACCAAGAAAGAAGGGCTAAATAGGGAATTGGCTAGCTGTAGGGCTGCCTTAGGCATGCCTATATATGATCTCTTTCCATTCATTGTAAAGCGAGAAAAACACTCTGAAAAATACTGAAAGCAAAACGGCTGAGTCTGAAAAGTTTTGAGAGAACACTGCATTTCTTTGGTCAACACTGGTCCAATTTTGCCTTAAAAATTCCTAGCTAATCAGATTGTCGAGATTGTTGTTCATCTGGGCTCTTTATTGGTTGGAGAAAGTGAATTTTATCTGGTGTTACTGATTTTTAAAGGCTGATTCTGTTTGCTGCTGCTATTAGCTGATCTCAAGCACATTTTTGGTTTGTTTTTGCTGTATCCAGGTACACTCTCGAATCCCTAGAATGGAAATGGATGTAGTGATATCTGTAATATTAGAGTTGATGACTGAGATTGTCAAATGATGTTTTATGTTCAGGTGTTCATGTAGCCTATTATTTAGAGTTATTTGTGCAGAAATCAGTGTAGTATATCAGTGTTGAATTAGATGTTTTATTAGTTTCATAGTTTTTTTTATGTAAATAACAGACTCACATTTTAATAGTTGGCTACAAAGTTTGTTTGAAGCATCCTCTGACTAAAATTGGAGGCTATGCAGTTAACTGGAAGAGGGGAACCCAAGTACCCCTTGGTAGAATTTTGTTCTAGTTGATTTATGGCTATTAGTGTTCATATGTGCTTGTTACCGTTTTTCTGTGCGAATTCATACTATTGGGTTTAGTTAACATAAGGTAGTTATCATCTGATTCTTGGTTAAATGGCATCTTTGGTTTTTTTTATTAGTTGACTAGAGATAAGAGAATCGTTGAGTCAATATGTGGTGATAGAGTAGAGTTTCAAGAATTTGACAGGCCTACTGCAAAGAAAACCCCGTAGAACTCGAGAGAGTTGCTGAATGCATACTGTAGTTTCTTAATCCAAATCACAATGCTATGTCCTATTTGATTACTAAAAATGCTATTGTAGGATTTCAGCACTCATTAAGCAATTAGTGTCAAAAATGAAACCTCTCGCGATATGATTTGCATGTGCTGTAGTTGTTTCAACGATAGTTGTTTTCTTTCCTTCTTTATGTTTTGTGCTGAATGAGTACGCTGTTTTTTGGGGCTTACACAATTATCCAAATTAGTGCATTTATGTATTACGTTTAGCCTAAAATGATTAATGCCCCTTTAACCCCTCCTTAGTTACTTAAATTCTTTAGTTTAGCTTGAGGCGAGCTATGTTAGATAAGTTACAATTTATGGCCCTCAAAAAATTAAGTTAGACATACTGTTGATAGAATAATTTGAGGTGCGCCGTGCCGAATAAAACCTCAAAATGCATGGCCCTCGCTTAATTAATATTTTAATCCTTAAGAATCGAGGCATGCCATTTAGTTGAATTTCCATGGCCCTCGCAAAGTTGAAAGTGCGTAGTTGCTTTAGGCGCGCTATTTAAAAATTACCTTCCTAAACTCGGGTGTGCATTTATGTGACCCAAATCCAAATCTCAACGACGTTGGATAAAATGTGTCGTGGACCGCGGGTGCATTTATGTGACGTAGTTCAAGACGTATTTTAGATGACGTTGAATCCTTCCTAAAAAATAATTAAATAAAAGTGGCTATAAAGTTAAAATTATACCATAGGCTAAAACATGTATTAAAATAAGATAATAAGCCNCTGGAAATATTTTGGGGATTTTTGGAGAAGAAAAGGGTTTATCAGAAGATTAGAGAAGTGAAATGACGGTTGTGAGTGATGAGAGAGGGTTTGGAGTGTATTTAAAGAGGGATCATGATTAAGCCTGTAGCGACAGCTTTTTCAGAGGTCAATAAGAAGTCTAATCAAATTAGAGTTCCGGTCTCTTTAGAGATAAATGAGAGACGCTAGTTTTTAGGAAAAAAATCCCNTTTCCATTTAAAGTGACAATCAAAACGGGATTATTTATTTATTCAGAGTCGCCACTTGGGATAGTTTATGGTGTCCCAAGTCACCGGTTTTAGAATCCCGAATCGAGGAAAAGATTGACTCTCCTTTTGAAGTCTGCGAACCAGAAATTCTGAATAAGGAATTCTGTTAACCCGAGGGAAGGTGTTAGGCACCCCCGGATTCCGTGGTTCTAGCACGGTCGCTTAAAATATCATAATTGGCCTATTATCTGACTTTAATACATGTTTTAACCTATGGTTCAATTTTAACTTTATAACCGCTTTTATTTAAATATTTTTTAGGAATATTCAACGTCACCTAAAACGCATCTTGAACCACGTCACATAAATGCACCCGCGGTCCACGACACATTTTATTTGACGTTGTTGAGATTTGGATTTGGGTCACATAAATGCACACCCGAGTTTAGGAAAGTAATTTAAATTACGCGCCTAAAGCAATTACACATTTTTAAATTTGCGAGGGCCATGGAAATTCAATTAAATGGCACGCCTCGAATTCTAAGGATTAAAATATTAATTAAGCGAGGGCCATGCATTTTAAAATTTTATTTGGCACGGCATGCCTCAATTCCAATTTTTAAAGAAAATTCGAAACTAAGCTTTTGAGGGCCATAAATCGTACATTTGGCTAATATGGCACACCTCAAACAATTTTAAGAATCAAATAAAAAAAATTAAGGGAATTTCTGATTTACTTTGGGCAGATGTCAAACAAAATTATAATAACTAATGAACCAATAAAAGGGCCCATGCGGGCTACAGGCCCAATGGCCAGCTGCCAATTGTCATAGGATCAGGCATGAGACACAATTGGGCTTAGCGTGAAGCCCAGATAGGGAGCCCCGTCGCTGAAGGAGAAATTGGCGCAATTGGGCCAAAGAAGGTAGCCCAATACATTCGCTTAAACATTAACTTCATTATTCAGCATTAAATGTAAATTCAACTTAACAATTTCTGTCACATAGCAATCTAAGGAAACATAACCATCCCAAAGAAAGGTCAAAAGTCAATTGAGAAATGATTTAAGAAGCTCATTGACATATAACCAAGGCTCAACATGATTTTCCCATACAAACAAACGCGTGTTTATTGACTAAAATTTCATCCTGTTCAATTCTTGTTATTTAAACATGAACCACTACTGAATTCAAGCCAACGTATGAGGAAATAACCTACCAAATCAAATAGAACCCAAAATTAAACTCAAGATTCTAGGCTAATATTTTTCAAATGAAACAACATTGAAGACTTTTTCTGCTTTTACCTCTGTGATCAAACACAACAGTAGGCCTCAAAATCACTTGAAAATTGATACAACACCACCATACAACCTACAAGTTATTCCCTTGTGATATCCGTATTTCAATAATGACAAAAGTTCAGCTATTATAACTAAAATTTAGCTATACAATTCTTAACATGAATCCTGAAAATGCATACTAAGTTTGCAGCCACAGCTTATTCTAGCAGCAGTAAATCCATGTAGCTTCAGTAATCAAATAAGCTACTCAAGTTGAATGAACTAACTACTGCATTTTGACTAACAGGATTTACATGAGATCCACATTGTAGACATCAGATGCAAAAGAATTTAACCAACACTAGAGCTAGAATGATAAACTCAAGTCCACATATAGAATGATTCGAACAGTAAATTTAATACATCAAAGGAACACACGACTAATCTCTGAAGAACATATATCTATGTTCAACCTCATTCTCATTCATATGTAAGCCCAAGTTGTTTACATAGCTTTGATATGCAATTCACATGTTAATGGGATCCGGGAAGTACCTGGAGATTGAAAGGAAACAAGAGAGGTGAGGAAAGAGTAGTCAGCAGCAGAAATCAGCTTGGAAACCAACTGATGTAACAATATTTCACACAGCAGCTCAACACCAACTTTTAAAATCTCAAAACTCAAACCATTTTCAACTCAAATGCAGAATCTGTACAGTTTTTCAGAAATTCTAGATACCAAGAAGATCAGAAATCCCAGGCCAGACAGAATTTAAACAGTTTTTTTTTGCAGAAGATGCAGGGGAATTCAAAGGATTTTTTCAGAGTTTTTGCCCTTTCAATTTTCAGCAGTTTTTGGTCTTCAGTGTTTTCAGTTGCTAGGTGCATTACACGTAATGTGATATTTTTGCTGTTAAATGCCCTAATGCTAATAGGATGACCCCATTTTGTTCCTTTTGATATCTTCATAGCAGAAAGGTGATTGGTTTGTGGTTCTCGAAGTAGTAACTCCTCTCCACAACAGAAAGTCAAAAGGCAATGGCGGACAAACAACAAAATTGGGGTGGTTGATACCGGTGCCCGAAAACAGCTGGTTGAACATGACACTGGTTTGGCTGATGAGGTAAGGATGTCAAGACAACGCATGACGGACATGTATCAGGCCTGGATGACTGGGAAGGCACCACCCCCGCCACCACTTAGCTTCTTAGATGCTACCCTTACCCAAACTCCGGTCATAGTGCCAGATGATCCCCCATACTCTTCAGATCCACCCGCTTATCACAGCTTTCCCAACCACCCTAGTAACTCAATCAGTCGTCCTCCAATTACCTTTCGCCAAAATTGCCCTCCTGTCATATCCACTATCCCCAACAACGAATACCCACTCAAAGCTCATGATGCCCAATATGACCCCTCAGAGGTTGCCCACAAGGTTCCTGACTCATACAAGCAAAGCCCTCGGGATGAGCCTCATGCTGAAAATGAAAAGATCACAGAAAAAGAAGGGTGAGATGAGATATCCAGGAAGCTGAAAAGCATAGAACAATCCGGGCAAGATGAGATGTCTAGGAAGCTGAAAAGCATAGAACAGTACTTAAAGAACATGCAAGGGATGAGAGGCCAGGTGAGCGTGGCCTACAAAGATTTGTGTCTATTTCCTGATGTTCAATTGCCGGTGGGATGTAAGATGCCAATGTTTGATTTGTATGATGGGCACGGAGACCCGGTGGCGCACTTGAGAGGATTCTGTAGTAAAATGAGAAGAGCTGGTGGGAAGCGTGAGTTATTGATGGCATACTTTAGCCAGAGCCTGACTGGGGCAGCTTTGGAATGGCATACTCGTCAAGATGTCGGTAAGTGGCATACATGGGATAACATGGTTCAAGATTTTGTGTGAAACTTTCAGTATAATATAGACATCGTCCCAGACCGCTCCTCCCTATCTCAGATGGAAAGGAAACCCAAAGAAAGTTTTAAGGAATTTTGGTTCAGAAGGAACGAACAAGTTGCTCGGGACAGTCCTCCCAGAAATAGAAAAGATGTTGTTGAGCCCCGCCAACGACGCGCCTCAGTGGGCATTCTTGCTCAACGCTTTCAGCCTCAATACCGACCCCGTGAACATCCCCAAACTCCACATAATCTACCCCAGTATTATCTGCCAAACAACATCCGGCCATCTGTCCAACCACTAGGTCACTCCCTAGGGCGAGCACCAACATCCTAAAATTCTCGTGCGCCTTCACAGCATTTTCAAACATCCAACAATCCCAGAAAACTGAGGCATGGAGGGAAACAAAGGCAAAAAGATAATTTCACGCCCATCGGAGAATCCTACACAAACTTGTTTGAGAAGTTAAAACATTCTGGCCTGATTGAGCCGCTTCTCGGCTATACTCCGGACCAATATGCAAAAGGTTTTGATCCTACTGTACGGTGCATGTACCACTCTAATGTCCAAGCTCATAGCATCGAAGATTGTCGTGCTTTGAAAAGGAAAGTAGAAAGAATGATTCAAGAAGGGATAATTGTGATCAAGGACTGTGACAGGGAGCATGAGAATTCTCTTGGGAACTTTGATGTTATAAACGTCAATACCACACAAGAGGGGGGGGGGTGATTTGTGTGGTACCTAATTTTCGCGTTAGAAGAACCTGGTTCTTCTAAGTGTTCTAACTACAACAGTTTGCGGAATAATAAATGCTGAAAGTAAAGTGCACATAGATTTTTACGTGGAAAACACCTGGCTCAAAAGGTGAGAAAACCACGACCTACTACTCAGTAGGATTTTCCCAAACTTCCACTAAAATCACTGAGCCAAAAACTGCATTTACAAAACTCTTTGTAAACCTAAGGATTAACTCTAATCCCAGTGTAGCATACAGCCTCAACTGTTGCGACACTTTCAAGTTAACTCTAACTTGAATACTCAATATACCTATTACAATTGCTTCTATGAAAGCTGAAAGGTACAATATGAAAACCTACTACAATTGAACTAGACTTAGAATAAACACAATGATGAAACTGGTTCTTCTATCTTAGTTCATGTAGCTTCAGACGTGCACACTTGTATCTCGCATATATTGCTTGCAAATCAGACTTGATCTTTTTGCTCTCAAATATGCTTAACTACTGCTTGTGTGCAATCACCTGTAAAAGAGAACAATCGTTATTTTTATAGAGTTAGTAATCAAAGTTTGATAAGAACTCGAATTGTGGATCCTTTGACAATTCGAGTCCAAGAACAACTCTAACTCCTAATCGATATCCTTGATCCGGATATAATTCTCTTTTCATAAGGAGACTTCAACTCCTTATCTTGTATGCAATCTTTTCAATCAATTCAGAAGATATTGTTGCTGTTCCTTGAGACTTATCTTCTTCACGCGTATGTCACATGTGCAAGCATATCAACACTGTGTCTCACATGATGGACCTGGTTCATGACTGAGTTCATTTTGTCAGTCTTCAAAACTTCATCTGAACTTGGGCCAACAAATTCCCCCTTTTTGATGATGACAAACTCTGTGCTTTTATTTATCAGAGACCCTGTGGAACTCAGCTTAATTTTCACACTTTAATTTAACTTATCATTAAGGACCAGGTTTAATCAGGTTATAAACATCACATTTTTCAGAATACAAAGTAAAGCACAATATCTCTTCCCCCTTTTGGCATCATCGAAAAGTTGCATTTTATTAGAATCCCAGATGTTAATTATTACTCATGGCCACTGGGGCAACTGCAAGTGAAAACATGATTTAGTTAATCAATAATCAGCTTCACAGAAATTTAACTATTAAGATCAGAAGTTTCATAGAACAAGAGAAAACAAAGCACATTGTCATTGATTAGGAGATGTTTCTACAAAACAAACCACAAAAAGAAAAACAAACATCCAACCATGAGCAAAAAAAAAAACAGAGAAAAGTCCCGAATCTGGGTCACTGAAAGGAGTTTCTAAACTGGTTCTAGGGCTTGGTGGAACTAGAGGGTTGGGATTGAAGAAGATTAAGCATTGTTTGGAGCATCCCTTCACTCTTTTCTTTTTCCTTTGCTAGCTCATCTTTGAGGCCATTTCTTTCACTTTCCAGTTCAGCAATGCGAGCCTGGAGCCTAGCAATTTCTGCATCTTTTGTTCCACATTCTAGAACCAATGCCCTAACTTTGCTGTTCACAGGAGTCTTCACGGATGAACCAGGTTCAACTGGGGTTACACTTAGCAGATAATCACAAACCTGCAGAGTTTTGATCCCAAAGTGCTCTTTGCTGGAGGCCATCTCCCACTTCTTCAATGGCACATCTAACTTGGCCAAGACAGTTGTCAGTATAAACCCATAAGGAGTGGCATGGGCCTTGGAGCCATTTATCACTCTATCCAGCAGCTTGACAATGAAACTAGGCCAATTAATCTGCTTTCCTGTCACAAGACACTCCAGAAGGACCAGGTCCATATAATTTGCAGTGTGCCTTCTCTCCTGTCTGGGCAGCAGACACTTGTTCACAAATTCAAATAGCACCTTGTGCTCAGGCTTCATCTCACTCTTTTACACAAACCTAGCCTCAGGCACTTCTTCAGCAGACTTGGTATCACAGAAATTCCGGGTGATTTGGAGAGCAGAAGGGAGAGAATCTAGACAAGGCCACCTTTTCCTAGTATAATCATCATATCCCTCACAGGGTATGTCTAGAATTCTTCCCAATTTAGGTGCATCAAACTGCACCTCTACTCCTCTTACCAGGCTTGTAACAACCCCATTCACCACTGTGGCATTCGCCATAAACTCTATCAGTTCTTTTCTTGCAAGCCTGCCATCCAGTTGAAGAACCATGTCCTTCCAACCCTGTGCTTCCAGTGCATCAACCAATCTTTTCATGCCTGGCTCCTCCAGGTCTTTCAGAATTCTTCCTTTCAATATTTTTCTTTTTCCAAAAAGGATAAACCTGTCCTGCTCTTTCTCAGATTCCTCTTCTTCTTCTTCTTCTCCACTCTAAGCTTCTTCTTCTTCTTCTTCAGGAACTTTCACTTGTTTTCCTTTAACTGCAGACCTGGTTCTTTTTGCCAGGGAGGGTTCAGCAGAGATAGATTCTGAAGACTTCTTGGTAGAAGTTTTGGATTTCTTAGGTTTAGGAGTGGGAACCTCCTCAGTTGTACCTCTCTCCTTATGGACCAGTTCCATCTCTTCCTCCTCTTCTTCTGCAGCCACAAAACTTTTCAGAACTTTAGCTTTTCCCTTTTCTTTGTTCTTTTTCTTGCTTACCTCCAAGGCTTTCTGCAACTCATCCTCGCTTTGCCTTACCCTGCTTCTGGTAGCTTTCACCTTTGGTGCTGAAGGGACAGTAGACTTAGGAGATGACACCTTGCACTTCTTTGTTGGCTTAGAGGCAGTTGGAGCCTTTTGAGAAGAAGCTTTGCGCTTCTTGGGATCATAGCTTTCTCCAACTTTCTTCAGAATGTCAGCCAAGGTTTCTTCCACAGATGAACTAGGTCCATCTTGTTGTTCACTCAGGTTCACAAGACCTTCAGTAGCTTCTCCAGATTCACTTCCCCCTGGCTTGTTGCCACTCTCCTCAACTCCTCCACAAATTGCAAGAATTTCACCTTTCTTTTTCTTTCCCTTCCTCTTCGATTCTCCCTCACTTACATCTCTCACAGATCCCACTAACACAAACCTATCATCTACTTTCTCCACTACATCAGAAAAAACATAGCATGTATTTACCTCTTTAGGAGTTTCTTGATTTTTGTCTGATTCAGAAGACCCACGTTCTTCTCCATCGCTTGCAGAGACAAAAGCTTCAGACTCAGAACTTGAGTCAGATGATTCTTTTTCAGAGCTGTTCTCAAAATACCAGTAGCAACAGTCTTTCTAGCCAACATTTTCTGCCTGCAGAATCTTGGTTTAGGGTTGTCGCTAGGAGGTACAGATGAAGATGTATTAGGAGATACTGGTGGGGGAGTTAAAGGATTTTCTTGAGAGTTAGTCATGGCGGAGAATTTCTGGAGCATTTTTGGGAATTTTGAAGAATTTTGGAGAGATGGAGGATGATCAGGGGTTTAACACTTAATGATGGTTATGGAGTGTAGTAGGAATATGTGGAGTGTATTTAAAGTAGAGTATGATTAGGTGCAGTAATGGCAGTCTTTTGCAGTGGTCAATCAGGGGTCTAATCTCATTAGGACTCCGGTCTTTAAGAGGTAATTGATCGACGCTAGTTTTAAGGAGATAATCCCGTTTTATTTAGAGTTCGAAGAGAATGAAACTGGTTCAATGCACAACGGTTAGATTTTTAGGAGTTTGGTTAGGATAGGACTTCTGCTCATAATTGGAATATTTATTTTTCTAATTGTGCAAAGTATAGAAACATACCTGACCTTTTCTCATGAGCATATACTGATGAACCAGGTTCTTCAAGTAGAACTCCTCTTGATTATGCCTCATATATCAGAATAGAAAAAAGACTTTGTAAAAGATCAATGAATTAATATAAACACACGTCACAGGAGTATACTGATTAGAGTATGAGACTGAGTAAGAATTAGTCTAGATATTTACATAAAATCAGAACTTCTAACCAATTCTTTTTTTTCATTGCATTCTGAACTGGACCTTTTAGGTGATCTTAATCATCCCTAATTCCAACATGTTCCTTTCAAAGTTTTCTCTACTCAGTGCTTTAGTGAAGATGTCAGCTATTTGTTTATCAGTAGCACAAAATTCTATGGAGATTAACCCTTTCTCATAGTTATCTCTTAAGAAGTGGTGTCTAACATCTATGTGCTTGGTCCTTTTATGATGAACAGGGTTCTTTGTCATACTTATAGCACTAGTGTTATCACAGAATATTGGTATGCATCCCACTTCTATACCAAAGTCTACTAATTGTTGTTTGATCCACAGTAGTTGAGCACAACAAGAAGCTGCAGCCACATACTCAGCTTCAGCAGTAGATAGGGCTACTGAATTTTGTTTCTTGGTAGCCCATGATACAAGACATGAACCAAGAAAGTGAGCCATACCTGAGGTGCTTTTTCTATCCACTAGGAAACCTGCATAGTCAGCATCAGCATAACCTACTAGATCGAAATTACTACCTTTAGGGTACCATAGGCACAATTCAGTAGTCCCCTTCAGATATCTCAATATCCTCTTGACAGCAGTCAAGTGAGACTCTTTAGGATTAGCTTGAAAACGAGCACAAAGTCCTACACTGAAAACAATGTCAGGTCTGCTGGCAGTAAGATACAAGAGTGAACCAATCAAACCCCTATACAACTTTTGATCAACTGATGAACCAGGTTCATCAACATCTAATTTAGTGGCAGTTGCAATAGGTGTATCTATTTCTTTAGAGTCTTCCATTTTAAACTTCTTGATTAGTTCTTTTGTATACTTCTGCTGATGAATCATGGTTCCATTTGGACTTTGTTTGATCTGCAAGCCTAGGAAGAAATTTAGTTCACCCATCATACTCATTTCAAACTCACTTCCCTATAATTTTGCAAAGTCCTTACTCAACCTATCTGTAGTGGCCCCAAATATTATATCATCAACATATATTTGTACAACAAGAAGATCTTTACTTTTTTCCCTTAGGAACAAAGTGCTGTCAATTTTACCTCTTTTGTACCCATGCTCCAGAAGGAATTTTGACAATCTTTCATATCAAGCTCTTGGGGCCAGCTTGAGACCATAGAGAGCTTTATCTAGCTTGTATACATGATCAGGACATTCTTTACTTTCGAATCCTGGAGGTTGTCTCACAACACTTCTCTTTGAGATAGCCATTTAGGNTAGAAGGTGTGAAAATGGTTTCCTGTGGTGGTGATGAAGGCTTTTCAGAAGTGTTTGACATATCTAGGCTAGGGTATGAAAAAGAAGAGAATTAGATTGTGTTTGGAAGATAAAAGAAGAATGAGAGTTTTTGACGTCTTGAGAGAGATGAGGTAAGGAATACACTAAAGCTGATCAATATACAGGGAATAATTGATGGGGTAACTACAGCTTTTCAGACTCTTAGAAGTTTAATCAAACTAAAATTCAGTTTTGAAGAGACGTTGGAGTGTATCCTTAGAATCTAGGTACTTCCATTTGGTTGGGACTCTTTTGAATAGGACTGGTTCACTTGTAACAGATAAGTCCAAAAGGAGTTTGGTATTTGGTAGGACTCTGCTCATGATCCAAATATAGTTATTTTAAATTATGCAGAGTGTAGAAAACATACCGTGTTACCTTGATGAACCAGGTTCTTCACTGATAATTCTCTTGTGGAGTCTAAATTTGCCAAAATAGAGAAAATATCATTAGAGATTAATGAGTCATTTTAACACATGACACAAGAGTATACTATGGAAAGTATGAGACTGAACAAGATTTAATCTAATTATACACAATTTACAGACTTTCTAACCAATTTTTGTTTTTCAATCCTTTTTTTTTCCGTTTAACCTTGAACTGGTCCTTTTAGGTGATCTTAATCATCCCTAATTCCAACCTGTTCCTTTCAAAGTCTTCTCTACTCAGTGCTTTAGTGAAGATGTCAGCTATTTGTTTATCAGTAGCACAAAATTCTGTGGAGATTAACCTTTTCTCATAGTTATCTCTTAAGAAGTGGTGTCTAACATCTATGTGCTTGGTCCTTTTATGATGAACAGGGTTCTTTATCATACTTATAGCACTAGTATTATCACAGAATATTGGTATGCATCCCACTTCTATACCAAAGTCTACTAATTGTTGTTTGATCCACAGTAGTTGAGCACAACAAGAAGCTGTAGCCACATACTCAGCTTCAGCAGTAGATAGGGCTACTGAATTTTGTTTCTTGGTAGCCCATGATACAAGACATGAACCAAGAAAGTGAGCCATACCTGAGGTGCTTTTTCTATCCACTAGGAAACCTGCATAGTCAGCATCAGCATAACCTACTAGATCGAAATTACTAACTTTAGGGTACCATAGGCACAATTCAGTAGTCCCCTTCAGATATCTCAATATCCTCTTGACAGCAGTCAAGTGAGACTCTTTAGGATTAGCTTGAAAACGAGCACAAAGTCCTACACTGAAAACAATGTCAGGTCTGCTGGCAGTAAGATACAAGAGTGAACCAATCATACCCCTATACAACTTTTGATCAACTGATGAACCAGGTTCATCAACATCTAATTTAGTGGCAGTTGTGTGAGCACGTGATTTTTTCCCTATATATGAATTATTCCCAAAAATTCAAACAAAATAATTTTTCTTTCATTATTTTACACTTTTGTGAATTTTGTGTTATTTTCTGTTAATTGTTTGGATTTTATTTGTGCATTTTATTTCATATGAAAAATATAAAAAATATGCATGGCATTTGCATTTAGGATTTAATTCTACATTACTTAGCAAATTAGTTATTTTATAAATAAAAAAAAAGAAAATCACAAAAATAGTCATCTTGCACCTTTTAGTTTTAATTTGTGATTTTCGAGTAGTTTTAATGAGTTAGTTGGGTTTTTAATTTAGTTTAGGATTTTAGTTTTAATTTGAAAAGAAAAGGAAAGGAAAATAATAAAAAGAAATTGAAGTCTTCAATTGAAATCAAATTATTTGGGCCAGTCTTTGAAGCTCTTACCCAAGCCCAAGCGTGTCCCCTGAAACCCATTCCAATACACGCCCAAGTCTAGCCCAATCTACCAACCCGGTCCGTCTCCCATTAAGACTCAAAACGACGCAGTTTTGAGTTCTCTTTACTCAAAACAATCTGAGCCCTTCGCCCCTCATCATCCAACGGTCTTCAGAGGTCATTGTTAATTAAATAAAACTGTCCGAAAATTAACTCAAAACCCTAAACATTTCTCTCCCTCCTCGTACAACCACTCCCTGTAACGCCGCCTTTCCCCACCACGCCTCCACCGTCCCCTCACCGTGCTCCGCCGCCGGAAATCGCCCACGGCGGCGGAGAATCTCCAAACTTCACCAAAATAACACCCCAGCTTCCCCTTTCACCCTCTTTCCAAATATGCAAATGATCTCCTTCAAATCCCGGCCAAAAGCGTCAAATATTAAAATCAAAGATTCTCCGGCCAAGACCCAAAGTATGCCAAATAGTCCCAAATTAACACCCTAGGTTCATCTGAGTCCCCTCTACCTAATTCCCCAAACCCCGTCCCTCGAATCAACGCTGAACCCTTCGAATAACGGTTTAAAGTTTTCCGGCCATGACATCAGTTGTCCCAAATTAACCCAAATTCACACCAAAGAACCGTCCGAACCTCCTCTACCCAACCCCCATAGCCACTTGTCTCGAATCTGCCCGGAACATTACAAATTCTAAATCCCAAATTCCGGCAGAACCCTAACTCAGAAATCTTGGGGATTTTGGACCGTAATTTCCCTAATCACGTGTTTTCTTTTGAAAAACACACGATTAGGGATGTTACGTGTCAAGAATCCCAGAGGATTCAAACAACAATGGCTGGTCAGAGTTCGTCCCATAGTCAGTCGAATGCTCAAAATTAGTAAGTTTTTGTTCGATTCTGTTTTTGATTCTGTTCAGTATGTGTTTCATCTTGCTCTTGTAATTGTTCTTAGCTTTAGTTTAATGTTGTTTGGTTGGTTTAATCCTGTCTTGCTAATTTTAGGTTTTAGTTTAATTTTTCATTTTGAATCCGTCTTGCTAAATGTTTGGTTTCAGTTTATGGTTCATTGTTATAATCCTTAATTCTTTATTAGCCATCTTAGTCGATTCTGTTTAGGCTTTGTTGATTTTAATTTTTGTTCTAATGTTTGATTTGTTAATTTCAGTTAGTCTAGTCAGTTTAGTCTAGTTTAATCAGTAATTATCATTGGTAATGCCTTAATTCAGTGTTTAGTATTAATTAGCTGTTAGGTTTAGTTTAGAATGGTCTGGTTTAGCTCAGTAATTNAACTCTAGTTAGAATCTTCTCCACCTTGTCTTCTTCCAGGATAATCCTTCCAGGAGACTCAAGTTCATTTGTCAGTGTAGTGAACCTGGTATACATTTCTTGGATAGTTTCTCCATCCTTCATAGTAAAATTCTCATATTGAGAATACAGCAGTGTTCCTCTTGACCTCTTCACCTGAGGTGTTCCTTCATGAGCCACTTGTAAAGTGTCCCAAATCTCCTTGGCAGTAGTACAGCCTTGAATCCTGCTGTACTCATCAGGACCAAGTCCACACTCTAACCATTTCTTGGCTTTTGCATTTTTCTCCCATTTCCTTAGATCTTCAGCAGTACAATCTACTCTTGTCTTTGGAACATCCACTCCTTCAGCATTCTTCTTGGTTGTGGCTAAAGGACCATCAGTGATGATATCCCAAAGCTCATAGTCTTCGCCTATTATATGGTCCCTCATTCTGTTTTTCCACCAGGAGTAGTAGAGACCATTAAAGAGAGGAGGCCTGGCAGTGGATTGCCCTTCCCAGTTTTCAGGTGGTGCACTCATGTTGATCTTTTCCTAAGGTGTTAACCTCTTCAAGGATAACCTGTTCTGATACCAATTGATGTTATAAACGTCAATACCACACAAGAGGGGGGGTGATTTGTGTGGTACCTAATTTTCGCGTTAGAAGAACCTGGTTCTTCTAAGTGTTCTAACTACAGCAGTTTGCGGAATAATAAATACTGAAAGTAAAGTGCACAGAGATTTTTACGTGGAAAACACCTGGCTCAAAAGGTGAAAAAACCACGACCTACTACTCAGTAGGATTTTCCCAAACTCCACTAAAATCACTGAGCCAAAAACTGCATTTACAAAACTCTTTGTAAACCTAAGGATTAACTCTAATCCCAGTGTAGCACACAGCCTCAACTGTTGCGACACTTTCAAGTTAACTCTAACTTGAATACTCAATATACCTATTATAATTGCTTCTATGAAAGCTGAAAGGTACAATATGAAAACCTACTACAATTGAACTAGACTTAGAATAAACACAATGATGAAACTGGTTCTTCTATCTTAGTTCATGTAGCTTCAGACGTGCACACTTGTATCTCGCATATGTTGCTTGCAAATCAGACTTGATCTTTTTGCTCTCAAATATGCTTAACTTCTGCTTATGTGCAATCACCTGTAAAAGAGAACAATCGTTATATTTATAGAGTTAGTAATCAGAGTTTGATAAGAACTCGAATTGTGGATCCTTTGACAATTCGAGTCCAAGAACAACTCTAACTCCTAATCCATATCCTTGATCCGGATATAATTCTCTTTTCATAAGGAGACTTCAACTCCTTATCCTATATGCAATCTTTTCGATCAATTCAGAAGATATTGTTGCTGATCCTTGAGACTTATCTTCTTCACGCGTATGTCACATGTGTAAGCATATCAACACTGTGTCTCACATGATGGACCTGGTTCATGACTGAGTTCATTTTGTCAATCTTCAAAACTTCATCTGAACTTGGGCCAACAAACTTGCTGACTAAAATTAATGACATTGAAATTGGTAATGGTCTTGGTAATATTGATGTGGAACTCAGTGGCTAAGATGCCGAGCTTGGTAATTGGAAGGACACTCTTTTCTTGGTTAGCCAGGGAGGAGTTTTGGTGGTTTATTTTTGTTGTCATTTCTGTTGTCCGGGTTATTTCAAGGTTGTAACACGGATATTGTCTTGTGACTCGAACCCTTCTATCCTTTTATTTTGCCTAGGTCCTTTAGTCATAGCAACTCATTTAGTGTTACTTAGTTTTTTTCTAGGGTTGTACCCCAGTTTATTTTGCTCGTTTTGTTGTTCGAACCGTTTCACCATCTGTCTAATGCAATTTCCTATTTTTTGTTATTTCTACTCATTTTTTTGTTTAGTTCTCTTCTCCTTTTATAGTTCTTTTCATGCTGGTTCTAGTGACATGACATGCATGCATAATTCTAGGCTTGGTCTAACAGTTAGTTTACTCATGAAGCAATGAAGCAATTTTGAAGATGATTGGGGCATTTGAAGGAAAGAAGTACATAATTTTGAGATCATTTGAAGCCCGAACTGTGTGAAACTGGGGCAGATAATTTTGAGATCATTTGAAGCGCGAACTGTGTGAAACTGGGGCAGATAATTTGGGAAGTTAATAGGATGGCAAGAATTCGATAAAGGAGAGTGCATCCGGGACAATTTGAAGCAAGCAACTTTGAGTTCAAGTGCATCTCAAGTTACAAGATAAAGTAGAGAAAGTTTTCTCCGAATTGACGAAGGATATCCACTGTGAAAAGGGAATCACTCAACGAGGGTTCTGTACTTGACAAGGCGCTACAGAAAAGTGAAAGTCATATCAGTGATATCAACGCCGAAGCCGCAAAAGAAATATTGTGCATGATCTTCAATTTTCATTTCAAGTTGCATGTGTTGTACTTGACATTTTCAAGGATTGGGGAGGCCCTCTTTTGGAATCAAGTTAGAGTCATAAAAAAAGTTTACATCCCAATAGGTTTATTTTAAAAGGTTCATACCAAAAGGAGAATTAAAAAAAAGAAAAATGGAAAAGAAAGAAAAAGAAAGAAAAGAAAAAAAAAAGAAGAGGAAAAGAAAGGAAAAAGAAAAATAGCAACAACAAAAGTAGTCTTGTGAACTACGTTTGACCTGATTCTTGTTACCACAAGATACGTAGGCAACCTTAGGGTTCGGTCATACCAAAAATAATAATAATAATAATAATAATAATAATAATAATAATAATAATAATAATAATAATAAATTTTATAATCCCACGAAGTCGAGAGTAGGGCGGTCTTCCTTTGTAACTCCATCAAAAGAAAAGGAAAAAGAGAATCAAATTCCTTGTTTTAGAAATTGGGACAAAGTTTTTAGAATGGATTCCAAAAGTTGTAAAATAATTAACCCCGTTGTCTTAGTTATTTTGAGCCTTTATGATATCCTTTTTTTCTAACCCTGTCCAAAAGCCTCATTACAGTCCAAAAAGACCTCTAGATAATTTTCGAGAGTGCTGAGTTAGCTATGCCGGGAGCACATGATATTTTTACCATGGTTGATGCCTTGCCATCTGCAGAATCAGAGGAAATAAGAAGAAAAGAACAAAACGAGAGAGTCTTATTGGTGAAAACCTTCACAGGCACCATAAGGAGATGGTGAGTCGAGAAAAAGAACAAAATGAGAGAGGCTTGATGGTGAAAACCCTTCGGGCACCACAAGTCGAATAAGGATCGTGAATCAGATTGGATAATCGGAAGCATTGAAGCCCAGTTTCACGTTTTAGAGGTACAACAAGAGTTGAACATCAGACTTGTTTGACAGATTAGGCCACTTAATCCACAGGTGCATGTCATGGTCATTAGAGTTGGTATCCACATATGATAGGTTTCTACTTTGTAGTTTTCTTGTTAGGAATCATCTCTTTCCATTGTCCTTTACTCTGTTCCTTTTGTCCTGGTTACTTCCTCTTCCTGAGTCTGTTTGGTTAGAACAAGTGAGAAATGACTTCAATATTTGCTACCAGCTTTCCAATTGCACAAAACGGGATCTGGCTAGCACATCAAAGTGTCATAAGTCAGGAAAGAATAACAAGCGCACTGAGTTGGTAACAATCAACCTGCTTTGGGATCCATTTGAAATACAAAGGTTTGGTATATATCAATTAATAAACAATGCAACAGAAAGAGGGTGTTAGGTGAACGGATCAAAGGTATTTTCTGTGATAAGATTAACAAAGAAAGTGGTTACCAGTGACAAGCGAGGTCTTCCAAGCAGAAATCAAAGTTATCATGGTAAGTGAAGTAGCAATAGACCTCAAGGCCAAGGCCGGTGTTTTAAGCCAGGAAATAACAACATGCGCACTGAGGGGATGGCAATTAACGTGCTTTGGGATTCATGAGATATACAAAGGTTCAGTACATGTCAATGCAAGAGCACAATGCAACAGATGAATGGTATTGGGTTTGAACGGATCAGAGGTATTCTCCGTGATAAAGGTGATAGAGAAAAGCGGTCAGTCAATAAACAGGCAAGGTCTTTTGAGTTGAAACCGAAGTTACCATAGGAAGTGAAGGAGCAATCGCCCTCAAAGTTCAAGGCCACAAACCAACCACCACGTTTAAATTCACAAATTTTCTTTGACTGAAACATGGGCAGAAAATTTTGTTTTTTTTGGAGAAACCCTCCGTAAGGAAAAGCAGTAATTCAAGTGTCGGTAATCAGGAGCCCACCTGAACAACAAAGCAATTCAAGTGTCGATAATTAGGAGCCCACCTGAAGAACAAAGCAATTCAAGTGTTGGTAATCAGGAGCCCACCTGGAGAACAAAGCAATTCAAGTGTCGGTAATCAGGAGCCCACCTGAAGAACAAAGCAATTCAAGTGTCGGTAATCCGGAGCCCACCTGAAGAACAAAGCAATTCAAATGTCGGTAATCAGGAGCCCACCTGAAAAACAAAGCAATTCAAGTGTCGGTAATCAGGAGCCCACCTGAAGAACAAAGCAATTGAAGTGTCGGTAATCAGGAGCCCACCTGAAGAACAAAGAAATTCAAGTGTTGGCAATCAGGAGCCCACCTGGAGAACAAAGCAATTCAAGTGTCGGTAATCAGGAGCCCACCTGAAGAACAAAGCAATTCAAGTGTGGGTAATCAGGAGCCCACCTGGAGAACAAAGCAATTCAAGTGTCGGTAATCAGGAGCCCACCTGAAGAGCAAAGCAATTCAAGTGTTGGTAAGCAATTCAAGTGTCGGTAATCAGGAGCCCACCTGAAGAACAAAGCAATTCAAGTGTCGGTAATCAGGGGCCCACCTGAAGAACAAAGCAATTCAAGTGTCGGTAATCAGGAGCCCACCTAGAGAACAAAGCAATTCAAGTGTCGGTAATCAGGAGCCCACCTGAAGAACAAAGCAATTCAAGTGTCGGTAATCAGGAGCCCACCTGAATAACAAAGCAATTCAAGTGTCGGTAATCAGGAGCCCACCTGGAGAACAAAGCAATTCAAGTGTCGGTAATCAGGAGCCCACCTGAAGAACAAAGCAATTCAAGTGTCGGTAATCAGGAGCCCACCTAGAGAACAAAGCAATTCAAGTGTCGGTAATCAGGAGCCCACCTGGAGAACAAAGCAATTCAAGTGTCTGTAATCAGGAGCCCACCTGGAGAACAAAGCAATTTAAGTGTCGATAATCAGGAGCCCACCTNGAATTTCCCCTGGAGAATACAAGTCAACAGGGCAACAGGAACTGCATGATCAAGTTTGAAGATATAGATAGGATTCTTGTAATGCATAGATCGTAGTTTAAGTCTAGCTTCTTTTATTTTTCATGGTGTAATAAGGAGTTTAGTAAGCTGTAGCAGCAGTAGCAACAGTGAAATCACAGCTTCGTGGTAGTCCCAACTACCGAAACTTCTAGAACTACACTGACCTGATTCCTTTATAGCCAAGGATATGTAGGCAACCTTGGAAGCAGGGTCTTTCAAAAAATGCTTCCCACGGAATATTCAAACAGGCAAAAATCGCTCGTATCCGCTCACTTTATCTTTGCACGAAAACTCTCCGTATTTTCGAGCAAAGAGGGGCAGCTGTGAGCACGTGATTTTGCCATATATGAATTATTCCCATAAATTTAAACAAAATAAATTTTTCCCATTATTTTGAAATTTCGTAGATTTTTGTAGCATTTTTTGTTAATTGCTTGCATTTGTCTGTGCACTTTTGTTTTGTTTAATTCATGAAAAATACGAAAATATGTTGCATTTGCATTTAGGATTTAATTTGGCATTTTGGAATTAGTTAGTAATTTAGTTGTGTTGCAAAAATAGAAAATCATAAAAATAACTCATTTTTCGCATTTAGCTTCGAATCTTGCAGTCTTTTTTTAATTTGGTAGTTAATTAGTTGTTGTAAATATTATTTCGAGCAATTAATCTAATTTGGCGGGATAATTTGGTTTGGGATTTAATCTAGGTTTTAGTTTTAATTTGAAAAAAAGAAAAAAAGGTTTAAAATTGAAAAGGAAGGAAAGTGGAATAAGAGGAAGTTTGTTTGTGCTGTTTTTAGTTCAATTTCCCCCCAGCCCAAAACATTTTACCCATTACCCATTCAAAAAGCCGGCCCAAACCTTCCCAATACCCGGTCCACCCGCCCAGCTAACCAAACGACCCCGTTTCCCAGGTCCTCAATCTGAGCCGGTGATTCCATGTGAACAGACGGCCAGGAATTGGAGTTCCATATGTATATAACTGTCCGAAAAGTCCCCCACCCCCCTCAGAACCCCCCTCAATCTTCTTCGTCTCCAAACTTCTAACCCTAGAGACGTCGCCCTCAAATTCCAGCTGCCTCCGCCTGTGGCGACCACTCCAATCACCCCCATCTTAACACCCCAGAACCCTCTCACCCTCCCCATTCCAAATCCTAACGTGACTTCCCTCGAATCCCATCACAAGTGCTCGAATTTCAAATCTGAATCCAAGATCTAAAAACCCTAAAACCCCAAATCTACCCAAGTTCACCCGAAACGACCCTTCACCTCTTCCCCGCTCCAAAATTGTTCTTGTTTCCCGTCAAATTAGCTTGTCAATGGTGGACCGGGGGTCCGGAAAGCCTTAGGTCTCGCCCTGTGTTCTTTTCTGGGTCAGCAAAGTCGAGTGAACCCAAACCGTCATTAATCGTTTGTCTTTTGTTAAGGACAATCAATTAATGACCGTCAAAGATTCACTTCCTTCTTCAAAGGGTTTATTCGAGTTCATACGGGTTCTTGTTGAAGCGGGTTTGGAATAATTCCTTTGTGTCGATTGGTTTCCGTTTGGTCTTTTCTTTTTGTTTGTTTGTTTGTTTTTCCAGTTTCTTTCTTCAGAAGTTTCGTTTCTTGTTTAATTGCATTATGTTTCTGGTTTTAAGTTCATTAGTTAGCTTGTTTGCTCAATTGCTGATGACAATCGGTTTCATAGGGTTTGAGTTTGATTTGTTTTCAATTCGCGAGATTCTCTTCTTTCGTCTAGGTTTCATTTTATGTTATATGGATTAATTCTGGAACTGAAGCATTGAGATTAATCAAGTATAGTTCATCGTCTGCATTAATTCCTGTTTCAAGAGCATTTTCTGAGTTCATGTTTATATGTGTGAAGGATCTTAGGTTTAATTCAGACTAATTCTTCATGGTTTAATATGATTCAATAATTGTTTTGAATTTCATTAGTTTTCAATCCAGCTGAAAGTGTCAGCTCGTTTGCCTACTGTTTATTGTGATTGTGAGCATTCAAAACTTGGGGGGGGGGGGGGTAAGTGTATAATTAGAAAACTTTAGGGGTAGTTTTGGGAATTGGTTTAACCTGGAAATCTTTGGTAACCAATTGGGAAGCTTCCTAAATGGACAGCTGCCCAGATTTGTTAAGGGAAACATGCTAGAAAATTGAAAATATCTGAAGGGAAAAGACAGCTGTCCAAAAATTAGTTTTAAAAGATGCTCTGTGAGGATATTTTGGGAAAATCTAATTGCCTTCCCTTGGAAGGCACACAACAGACCCCCAGCCTTATAAATTTCTTTCACTCAAGACACAGTTTTTTACACCCTAGAGAGACTGAAAAGATCAGAAGAAATACTGAATTGGAGAAATTATTAATTTCCTTCTGAAAATTCCGAGAAATGTTGAAAATTGTTTGAACCGGTTTTGGTTTCTTGGTTTTGGCTCTCTGAATCTTTTGTTAATCTAGAACTTTTCTGAAAAAATTCCAAAATTGTGCATCTGTGTGGAAACATGGCTCTAATCTGGGTTTAGAAGCTTGATTTGAGTTGCTGGGAGCTGGTTTTTTGGAAGTTTGGGTTGGATTCAATTGTGTAAACACTGTTATATTGCTGCTGATACTGCTCTGCTGCTGCTGATCCCTCATTTTTCCTATTTTCTTTGCTTTCCAGGTATCTTTTGGAACCATAGACAACGTGTGAATGTGAATCTGCACTTTGAATGTGAAACACTTGGGATGCAAGTTGTATTTCAAGTTTATTTCTTCTATTTCATCCATTTCAGTATTATTAAGTATGTAATCCTATATTATGCATGTTTAGTCTAGCCCTTTCTCATGTTGCTGAATATCGTAAAGTGAATCCATGTTTACTTGTTGGTTTGATTCTGAGAGAGTATGAGTGTGAGGTTTGGATTCAAATGAATTGAAGTTCTCATCATATAGGTTCAAAGTTACTGAAATGGTTATTTGGATAATCTGTGCCATGGGATCACTGTAATAGATTATTAATTATACCATAATCAATAGTGTAATAGTGTGTCTTTTCACCTGCGGAACTGTTCTCTTAAAACCAGTTTTTGATTGATTATTGAACTTACATAAGTTGGTTTGTTCTAGTTATGCATTCCCATAGTATCCTGTTAGTATGAGGTTCCGGTACCTTGAATTGAGAATTTCAAATTCAGTTTAGTGTTTTGTTTAACTGCAGCAGGTTGTTTAAATCATGATAGTCTTAGACGTTTTTTTGTTGTTGATGCCATACATTTCCTGTTGTCAATTTGGGGTTTAACATGGGCATGCAACAGGCAGTACATCGAAATGGGCCTCTTGGGCCTGTTATGCTACGTTGTCGTCTCTTTGGTATACTCCTAGGCCCTTCACGCATTGCTTATCCAATTGGGCATGGCCTGTTTGAGGCTATAAGGCTTGCTGCTGGCCTTAGTCTCACCAAACAATCAAGAGATCAGTTTTTAATATCAGCCCACTAAGTATTGAGCTCAATGAACCTTAGCTTCAGAACAAAAGATGTGAATTTCTTTAAGTCTTCTAGTTAATTAATCAGCCTTCTTTCAAATCTAGACTTGAGGTGTGCCACAAATAAATTTAGATAGCCCATGACCCTCGCTTAATATATTTTAATCCTTAGAAATCGAGGCGTGCCATTTAGTTGAATTTCCATGGCCCTCGCAAATCTGAAAATGCGTAGTTGCTTTAGGCGCGTAATTTAAATTACTCTCCTATAATCGAATGTGCATTTATGTGACCCAAATCCAAATCTCAACAATGTTAGATAAAATGTGTTGTGGACTGCGGGTGCATTTATGTGACGTGGTTCAAGACGTGTTTTAGATGACGTTGAATCTTTCTCCTAAAAATAATAATTAATTAAAGCGGTTATAAAGTTAAAATTGAACCATAGGTTAAAACATGTGTAAAAATCAGAAAATAGGCCAATTATAACAGTTGAGTGATCATGCTAGAACCACGGAACTCGGGAATGCCTAACACCTTCTCCCGGGTTAACAGAATTCCTTACCCGAATTTCGGTGTTCGCGGACTGTAAAACAGAGTTAATCTTTTCCTCGATTCGGGATTTGAACCGGTGACTTGGGACACCATAAATTATCCCAAGTGGCGACTCTGAATTTAATAAAAAAAATCCTGTTTCGATTGTCACTTTAAGTTGGAAAAAACTCCCTCTTATACCTTTTGGGGTGTAGGAAAAAGGAGGTGTGACAGCTCTGCCGACTCTGCTGGGGACTAGAACCCAGAATCTCTGGTTCAGGGTTCAAGAATTCGAGCTTAAAATAATTGTTATATTTGGTTTTATTTATTATCTGGTTTTGTTACATGTTTGAGCCTAATGTGCTAAGTGTTGCTTTTTACCGCTTTGATATTATCTGAACTGTATATAAACTGCTACGAAACCCTTCTCTTCTCATCTTTGGGATGTGCACGCTGGCGTGACTCCTCTTTCTGTTAGTGTCATACCTTGAAATAAGAAAGAGGCTTGGACAAGTTACCAAGCCGGATGGCCTTTTGGTTCCCGGTACGTATCCCCCTCCTCGGCTCGAGTTGTCCGCTCGGGAACACAAGTCTAGGACAATATACCCAGGTTTTGAACCTAGAATAACTCAGCCTCATGCCGGATCCCTAGTAGGAACGCTAGTTTGCATCATGTGCATTTGACTTTGGGGACTCAACACAGGGGTTGGGTCCGTCTAGGACAGGTGTACCCCAAAAAATAAAAGACCATCCTGATGCATCCTGATGTGCTGCATGTTGCAATCTTCAAGGGTAAAGGGGTCATTTGGCGGACCAATAATAGTTGAGGGCAAATGAAAAAAAAGGAAAAAAAGAAAAAAGAGGGCGAAGTGTGAAAATAAAGCAAGTAGGGCCCAGTTATGTTTTTGTTACGTTATTATTAAGAAAAGAAAAAAATAGCATGAAAAATTCAAAACGATTTTGCACTTTTTCATCATTTTCCGAGAATCAAAAATAAAAAAAGGAAAAAGAAAATCCAAAAAGAGTTTACATCTTTCATCATTTTTCAAAAAAAAAAAAGAAAAGACAAAAAAACATATTTTCTCTAACTTAGTTGTTTTTTTTAATTCTCGACCGTGTCCAATCTACCTGAACTACGCATACCTGATTATCGTCTTTCGGGGCGTGATACGTAGGCAACCCACATAGGGTCCGGTCTCCCTAGTGATCTTAGGTTCTTGGCTTTGCGGGGTCTTAGCCAAATCTTGCATTTTTAGTCACTTTTAGCCACATAGGTTAATTTTAGAAAAATAGCCACAATCATGTCTTGCATGTGTCCAACTAGAAGGGTTATTGTCTCACATAGCATTATTGGTCTTTAACTTTTTTTGGTCTTAATTTTCTCATACAGGTATGGGTCTACTTATCGGAGTTTGAGCATGACATACACCCCGGGACCATCCATTCAGGAGTTGCTTAAGGAGATTTTTCTTTTGATGTTTGAAGTCTGTTTTTCTTTTGTCTTTTACCTTCTAGTTTGGTACAGTAATGTCGAGTCTTTGGTTATTGTATTTTCTATTTTTGTATTGAAAAAAAGTGTTATAAATCAAAAATCCAAAAAAAAGAGATTTTGCGTTTTTATTTCCTTTGGAAGTTTTCTTTAGAATACCAATTCTAGAATTTAAAAAAAAAAAAAAAATCTTTTGAGGTGTTTCTCCTTAGGAAGTTAATATCTAGAACTCCAAATAGAAAATTTTTTCTTTCATAAATCCTTTAGTATATTAGGACTAAAAATTCAAAAAAAAAAAAGAGAGAATTTTCTTTAGTACCTCTTTAAAGAGTTTTCTTTAAGGTATTAATTTCAAAAATCCATAAAGATTTTCTTTTGAGGTTCTTCTTTGGAAAATCAATGAAAAAAAAATCCTTTTATTTTCATTAGAACTTTAGGACATTGTACATAGAAGAAAAAAGAAACATACTTTACTTCCTTCCTAAAAAAAATCAAAAAAATATTTTTCTCTTCTAGGATTTTTCCTTAATAGAGTATTTGTTTCAAAAGGAAAAAAAAAAGAAAAAAATATGCCCGTTAAGCTTGAGTTTAGAATAGGTCATAGAACATTAAGTCAAAAAAAAAAGAGAAAAAAAAAGAGAAAGGGAAAAAAAAAGAGGTGAAGTCATGGCATGTGAGAAATGGGAAGGAAGAAAAAGAGCGATAATCAGAAAGAAAAAAGGGGAAAGAAAATGAGCGAGCTAAGAAGTGCGAGTAATGAAAAGAAAAGAGAAGATTCAAATGGACAAATTGGGATGATGCCAAGTGACCTTATGACCCTCGAAGTCATTCGAGAGCCATTAATTGTTGCTAGGTGCATTGCACGCAATGTGATATTTTTGCTGTTAAATACCCTAACGCTAACGGGATGACCCCATTTTGTTCCTTTTGATATCTTCATAGCAGAAAGGTGGTTGGTTTGTGGTTCTTGAAGTAGTAACTCCTCTCCACAACATAAAAGGCAATGGCGGACAACAACAGAATTGGGTTGGTTGATACCGGTGCCCGAAAGCAGTTGGTTGAACATGACTGGTTTGGCTGATGAGGTATGGATATTGAGACAACATATGACAGACATGTATCAGGCCTGGGTGACTGGGAAGGCACCACCCCCGCCACCACCTAGCTTCTTAGATGCTACCCTTACCCAAACTCCGGTCATAGTGCCAGATGATCCCCCATACTCTCCAGATCCACCCGTTTATCACAGCTTTCCCAACCACCCTAGTAGCTCCATAACTCATCCTCCAATTACCTCTACCCAAAAATGCCCTCCTGTCATATCCACTATTCCCAACAATGAATATCCACTCAAAGCTCATGATGCCCAATACTACCCCGCAGAGGTTGCACACAAGGTTCCTGACTCATACAAGAAGAGCCCTCGGGATGAGCTTCATGCTGAAAATGAACAGGTCACAGGAAAAGAAGGGCGAGATGAGATATCCAGGAAGCTGAAAAGCATAGAACAGTCCTTAAAGAACATGCAAGGGATGGGTGACCAATTTAACATGTCTTACAAAGAGTTGTGTATGTTCCCTGACGTTCACCTGCCCGCGGGGTTTAAAGTGCCAAAGTTTAACCTGTATGATGGATATGGAGACCCGGTGGCCCATTTGAGGGTTTATTGCAGTAAAATGAGAAGTGTTGTCGAGAAAGATGATTTGTTGATGGCTTATGTTAGTAAGAGATTGACTGGGGCAGCTTTGGAATGGCATAATCGTCAAGATATCGGTAAGTGGCCTACATTGGGTGACATGGCTCTGTCGATGCCCCCTTTTTCTCGCGCAATCGGGTTTACGATATTTGGGAGGACAACTCTATTCCCGTTTGGGAATTGGGTTTTGGATTTGAAGAGCCGCCACCTAATGATTAAGTGCATTAGGATACTAAGGGTTTTTGAGTTGGAAAACCAGAATTCGGGTAAGGGCTAGAAATTATCTCGAGGGGAAGGTGTTAGGCACCCCTCAAGATCCATTAGTGTGGTTCCCGGCCATGCTATGTTGTGACTTTAAATGCAAACAAGTATAAATAATTCCACACATAAGAGTTGCAAATAGGTACGTAACAAACATGTTGAAATTGAGGTCTAAGTGATCTCATAATTTGTTTAAGAAAAATGTCCAAGTGTAGAAATTGAAACAAAGAAATGAATAAATGGAAATTTTGAAAAGAAGAGAATAGTGCAGTAAAAAGGAGGAATTTGGTGACTGAAATGAGATATAGAATTTTATTGATAAAATAATAATAAAGTTACATAAGGGAAAGGGGTCCTAGGTTTGTGAAACACATGGATCATCCACACAACACCGGTAGCCAATCGTACGCATGGTGTTATCGCGTGATCATCATCTCCATGTCTACCATTCCCACCCCGTTAAGGTGTTAAGCACGGAATGGTATCGTTACCTACTGCACGCTATTACCTGTCCCACCTATCAGTCCCGGAGGCAGTTTGGCACTACTAATCCTAAAGGGGAGGGAGCTTGGCTTTTTAGAGTTTAAAAGGATAAAAATCTAGGGCGACAGTCAAAACACATAATGCAGTTAAAGGGGAACTAGTAGCAACTAAGGGCTCAAACAGGCCTCCTCATTTTAAGAAACAAATTGTTTAGCATGTCTTACACATACTGATTTGGTTTGAATTAAATTAAGGCGTAGGATAGGTTGATTTACCACATATTTCCCAGATAGGGAGTCCAAATTAGTCCTGCTTAAATGTAGTTGTCGAAAACTGACATAGTTGATTAATTATTTAACTATTTGCCTATGTGTTAAACGGAACCTATAGGCATGATATCTATTAATGGAGGAATAAACTGATTGCAAAAAAAAAAAAAGAATTGTTGGTTGTAAGCTCTGCGAGTGTTAAACAAATTACCACTGATTTTAAACTTAGGAGCGAATTGGCGATTCAGATTTAGTTGATAGCTCCAATAGGCATGCTCTCTAGGCGTTACTGATTTTATCGCTGTTATTGTCATGCAGAGATCCTATGGGCAGGTCATCTATATGCAATTGGTTATTTTAACTCCTATAAGCAGATTTACCTAGTGACAGATGCATATGCAAAATGCAGGAAGTCCTATAGGCACGTTATCTATATGATATGCAGAGTTTCAACAACGATTTATGGGCATGGTATTTATACGAAGTGCAGAAAACTTATGAGCATGGTATCTATGTGAGATGCAGAGGTTTGAAAGTAGTAAGTCCTACAAACATGGTATCTACATGAGATGCTGAATTTTGAAAATAATAATTCCTAAAACATGGTATCTACATGAGATGCTGAATTTTGAAAGTAAATATCCCTAAAACATGGTATCTACATGAGGTGCTGAATTTTGAAAGTAAATATCCCTAAAACATGGTATCTACATGAGATGCTGAATTTTGAAAGTAAATATCCCTAAAACATGGTATCTACCCCATTTGCATGCATTCAATCCCATCCCTTTCACTATACACCCCAGTAGTTATTACAAAATTATTACAGACCGAATGAATCAGAGGAAAGAATGAAATTACATCAGTGACTACATCTACGTCTAATCAGCCTAATCCAGACTCGGAGTCTAATAATATGAGATAAACCAACTTCCAGGATCGGATTTTCCAAAGCCTTTCCCTTATCTGGGATGGTGTCAAAGTTCCAAGGAACTTCAAGAGTTCCAGGCAATGTTTACACCCCAAATATCATTGCAGAATCAGATTATAGTGCAGTGTGGAAAGGCCAGCCCTTAAATGTCCAAGTTCAGAGGGAACTCAAGGTCCCAAGGCAAGGCTCATAGGAGGGAGGGCAGAACTTAGAGACTAGGAATAAGTGTATGTGCACTAAAAGGGAATTAAGGGGAGGCCAGGGCAGGCTGGTGGTCATGCCCAGCAATTGGGATGCCGGCACACCCCTGACCAGCCTGTCAGCCTTAGAATTGGGGAGTTAAGACCTTGTTGAAGGTCAGGTTCAGCCCTGGACAGCAATTGGGATGCTGCCAGACCATACCTTAACTCAGCACACATAGGGGAATGGGGTATGGGAGCAATTGTTTATACTAGCAGCAAGAAACAAAGAAAGAGCAGGCAAAAGCATGTAGGTACTTCAAAATTAACTTTACAGAGCATTTGAAAGCAGACATGGATACAAGGACTGTAAATAAACACATTAGAATGATACTGAAATTAATTTTAGGACATACCAGTTGCAAAGAAGCAAGTAAAGAGAAGCAGTAGCCTTGTAAAAGCCAAAGTGCAGTCAAGAAGCAAGAATGCTATAAGTTCAGAAGAGAGTTGTGATGCTTAGTGTGCTTAACCGTGTGTGTAGTGTTGAAGAAAGTCATGTATTTATAGTGCAGAAAAGAAGCAGAAATAGGTAAGAATGATCAATCACACAAGGTTTCCCTTTAATTAAGGGGTTCTGATTTCAAACGGGCAAAGTAAATAAGGAAAGAGGTTAATTAAACACTTTTCAAAGTAGTGCGAGAAGGGGTAAATACATAATAGTTGTTTAAAGGGAAAGATTTTGACAGTACACGGTTGTATAATTAAGGAAAGAGAATCAATTAACAACCAATGAAATCAAAGTTACAAGCTTTGCTCGGATGAACCAAGTCAAGAAAAGCAAAGAGAGGTTTTACTTAAAAGAATTAGCACCAATCAATTAACCCCAAAAAAAGGATTCTGATTCGAACATATGTTGGAAAGCCTTTTTGAAGAAAGATTTTAACACACATATAAAAGGGACTGTCATGCTAATCAGAAGAGTCTAGTATAGAAGAATTCAGAGTCATACACAAAGGAGTTCAAACTCAGTACATGGATCCAAAGTGAGTTTGAGAGAGTCTAAGGCTCAAACAGAGCCCTAGTCTAAACACACAAGACCAAACTCGCCAAAAAAAACCCCAAAATCCTAGGGTTTTTGACTTGAATCAGATGCAAAGAAGACAAAAAATGAGGGAACAAGCAAATACAGTAGAAAGTTTAAAGCAAACAGAGTAAGAAAATTAATTCGAAACATAATGAGAGCAAAGAAACAGTAGAGGAAAACATGCTTAAGTAGGTATTCTAGAGGAAACTTAAAAAGGTAAAAATAGTAAGAACACTTAATGGAACACAGTAGAAAAATACAATAGGCGAGATCATAGTGGAAGAAAGTAGCAGAGCATAGTGAAGAGCATACGAGCACATAGCGTAGAAACACAGTAGAGGAACATGCGTGGTAAAAGAAGAACATAAGAACATAGCAGAGACAT
>NC_031994.1:82709110-82717790 GCF_001879085.1 Nicotiana attenuata
ATTGCTTCCATTGTAGCTCCAAATTGAAAGTTGAAATAAAAATTACTATCAGATCTATGCACTTGGAAGCTGCTTGATGTTTATCGTTAAATAGTTTAGTCGTTTAGATTGTTAATTGTTGTTAGTGGACTAAGCTGGTATTGACTTGAGCAATAGACATATGGCTGTATAATTAGGACTTCTTGTAGGTTAATTTGGACTGTTTTTCTTTGACTGCCATCTTGCATTGGACTGATATGTTATAACAGGACTGAGTTGGACTATGTGAGTTATCATTTTCTCATGTTTATGTGAGTACTGTTAGTCAAGCATTCAGTGATAATTACAGTCCTTGTAGGTTGATAGAGTAATGTCGTAGTCAGCTGAGGTTAATTCCAGTAGTTTTGTTCTGTTATTTTATGAAGTTAATCAGCCGTAATAAAGTAGTAATGAAGCTGTAATGCAGTTCTATCATGAAATTATTTCAGTAGACATGAAATGTTGTTTAAGTTCAGAATGGCAGTACAATCTGATGTGTGGTTAAATATAGATGAACAATTAAAATATTGGTCTCACATGCATGTTTAGTCTGCTAAAAGGCGTTTGAGCTTAAAGAATCCATTACCTTGTAGTTCTTTTTAAAATCTGGCAATCACAGGTTTAATTCAAAAATCAGTCATCACCATTACACAATTTAGTTATTCCATGCTTGCATGTCATACTGGACGCTTAGTATCTCATTGTTATCATCCACGCTTGGGATACAACCCTTAGCCCAAATTGTGGTTAAATCTAATTGAGGCCGTGAGAGTTCGAACGAGGCCTTGTGCAGTTTGGGCCTCAAGCTCTCTGAAATATGGACCCAGGTCCAATGTTATTTCCTACCTGGATTACTTCAGTTCAGCAACAGACTATTTAGGACTTTTTTCTATATTTTTAGAGATCAACAAAAATAGAAATCATAGTTACTTTAGGATTTGCCCTTTCAAATAAATAATAGATGAGACGAGCCGCGCCGAATAAAGTACAAATTGCGGGTCCCTCATTCAATGTTTAACTAAAAAATACCTAGACTTCGGGATGGACCGTTTAGCGAATTTCACGGCCTTCCCCAAAGATAATAACGCGATAGTCTCTTTAGGCACGCACTTTAAATAATTTTACATTCCTGAATACGGGTGCACATTTATGTGACCCAAATCCAAATCTCAACGAAGTCGAAATATGTCAAAAACCACGGGTGCATTTATGTGACGTGGTTCGAGACGTATTTTCACGACGTTGCAAGTCTCTTAAAATAAACAATAATAATAAAAGCGGTTCAAAGCTAAAGACATAAATCCCAAAAACATGTACTAAAATCAAATAAATAAGCCGAATATGACAGTTGAGCGACCGTGCTAGAACCACGGAACCCGGGAATGCCTAGCACCTTCTCCCGGGTTAACAAAATTCCTTACCCGGATTTCTGCTTCGCGACTGTTAAACAGAGTCAAACCCTTTCCTCGATTCGGGATTCAAACCGGTGACTTGGGACACCATAAATCTCCCAAGTGGCGACTCTGAATCTTAAATAAAACGAATCCCGTTTCGATTGTCCATTAATTGGAAAAAACTGCTTTATTATGCCTTTCACGGGGTGTAGTAAAAAAGGAGGTGTGACGGCTCTGGCGACTCTGCTGGGGAACAAGAACCCAGAACGTTTTGTTCAGGGTTCAGAATTCGAGCTCAGAATAATTTTTATGTTTGGCTTTATCTGATTTTCCTACATGTTTCCATGCCTTATGTGCTAAATGCTCTACCGCTTGATATTACTTGAACTGTATATATAAACTGTGCCGAAACCCTTCTCTTCTCACCTCCGGGGATGTGCTTACTGGTTGAGACTCCCTATTCTGTTAGTGTCATACCTTGAAATAAGAAAGAGGCCGGACAAGTTACTAAGCCGGACGATCCCGAGGGTCCTCGGTACGTAGCCCCCTCCTCGACTCGAGTTGTCCGCTCGGGTACACAGTCTAGAACACATACCCAGGTTTTGAACTTAGAATAACTTGACTCCATGCCGGATCCCTAGTAGGAGCGCTTATCTGCATCATGTGCATTATGACTTAGGGGACTCAACACAGGGGTTGGGTCCGTCTAGGACAGGTGTACCCGGAATAATGGACCATCCTGATGCATCCAATTTGTGCATTTATCTGTTTTGGACTCGCATGCTGACCGGCTTTAAATATCTGGGAAAAATTGGAAATGAAAAAGAGAAAAAGAGAAAATAGCAGTGTAGAGAGTTAATTACCTATATTAGAAAAACCAATGTCCAAGTAGTGCCGAAATGCTGCCGGATTTTTGAGAAAATGAAAGAAAAAGAAGAAAAGTTTTGTTAATTGCCCATGGAAAAGAAAAACCAAAAAGAGTTTTGTTTCCAAATTAGTTTGTTTACTTGCCACTGAAAATGAAAATATAAAAAATAGGAATCTTGCTTTCAGAAATAGTGTATTTGCCAACAAAAACAAAAACAAAGAAGAGTCTTGTTTTCAAAATAGTTAGATTTATTTGCCCGAACTACGCAGGTTTGATTCTCACCGGATGTGAGATACGTAGGCAACCCTCATCGGGTCCAACCTCCCCTTTTCAAAAATAGCCAAAAATGCCAAATTTTTAATTTCGTCATGAATAAGTCGGGTGCCGCCATTCTTGTTTAAAATAAGCCGAATGTCCCAAAAAGGGCGCCGGAAGGCTATTTTTGCAAGAACAGCCACCTTGAGTCAGTTTCAACGGTTAGCAGGCACAACCTTAAAATCTTCTCCCCGAAGTGCTGAAAGGCCGTACTTGCAAAACCGGTCATTTGTTTTAAATTGGAAATTTGAACAAAAAATAGTGTCATTTTTAGGTCAAATAAGTGATTAAATCACCTTAATAAATGTGCAGGATGAGCACGACTCAAAATGAACCTTTTTCAATCATGCATAAAATCCCTTTGGAGTTGAGTCTGCGGTGGAACGACTTAGGAGGAGAAGGGCAAGATGAGGTCAAAAAATATTTGAAAGGGCTTACCAGTTTGTTGGAGATTGTGCCTCGGGGAGATATCATCAGAGCATTGGTCACCTGTTAGGACCCAACACATAACGTCTTCCATTTCTCGGACTTTGAGTTGACCCCGACACTAGAGGAAATAGCCGGCTACATCGGAAAAGATGAGGTTCCTTTAAGGCAAAAGTACTTGGTGGCCCCGAGACCTGTGGCTGTGCACAGATGTTTAGATTCGCTGAAAATAAGCAGGACGGTCCACAATCCAGATTTGGCGAATGGCTTTTGTACGCCACAATTCAGATATCACAGATATGGCCATGTAGGAGGTTTCAACAACCCGGAAAACAAGATATGTAGCAAAGGGAACCGCCAAAAATGGGAGGAGCATATACGTTTTGCTTTTATGGTGGTCTTTTTGGGGCTTGTGGTATTTCCAAGGAAAGACGGAAACATTGACATAAAAATAGCCGGGATCGTCAGCACTCTACTCACTCAAGCCAAAAGCACTCTTGCGCCCATGATATTAGCTGAAATCTTCCGCGCTCTTACAGCCTGCAAAGCCGGGGGAGACTTCTTCGAGGGGTGCAATTTATTGTTGCAAATGTGGATGACCGAACACTTGTGCCATCGTCCTCAGTTCCTGAGTTATGGGTCTACAAAGAAGACATGTATAGAGGAGTTTTACACAAGGATTAAGGGGATCAGTTTGCCCGAGGGATTCACGGGCTGGACTTCATACTTTCGATCCCTCACTGCTAGTCAAATAGAGTGGACATTTGGATGGTTGCCTGTCAATGAAATCATATATATGCCAGCAACGGGGCCGCACTTCCTTTTGATGGGTCTTAAGAGCATCCAGCCCTATGCCCCGTATCGGGTTTTGAGGCAACTCGGGAGGTGCCAAATAGTGCCAAAAGATGGCGATCTTAGTGCTCAGGTGGTTGAAATTAGCCCTGATGGACAGTTCCCAGAAGCAAGAGTCCGCCAGATCTGGAATGAATGCCAATACTTAAAAGAGGATACTTGCGTACAGGATCGGGCCAAAGGCGAAGTGTCGCCGGGATACCTTGCTTGGTATAGGAGAGAATATGAGCATGAAAGGCCAGCTAAAAGACCGCACATCCGGGAGTTTGCCGAATCATCGCAAGAACAGTGGGCTTGGTTAGCTAAAGAAAATGAGTATAAGGCTCGCATAGGAGCATTGGAAAAACAGATCCAAGACCTCCAATTTGAAAACAGCGTGCAAGCCGCGGCTGACGAAGGTGAGAGAAAGAAATTGGCCAGAGAGAATGAAGCCTTACGAGCCCAAATCCAAAATATGAAGCTAGAGGCCGAAAACCCCGTCAGTGCCAAAGATACAAAGCTTATAGAAAATCTAAGGCAAAAAGTGAATGACTACAGTTTTGACCTCAACAAAGCGAAAAAGGAATTAGCCAGGGTTCGGAAACAATTGGCTAAAAACGCGAAAGAACGGGCCCGCATGGTTAAACAGTTGAAAGAAGAATACAATAATGAGGTCACAGGATTAAAGAAAAAGGTCATTGCCACAGAGAACAGAATGATCAAACAGGCAAAAGAATTCAAAGTTGAAAGAGAGCATTGTTACATGGCATTGGCACAACTAGAAATGGACTTGCAACAACTCCGAGAACAAAACCAGGCAGCCGAGCAAACTTTGGAGGCTAGGACCCAACAAATAGGACGGTTGCTCCAAGAAAAAGGCAGAATCAGAGAGACAATCTTAACCGTTGCTCATTCTATTACTAGGAAATGCCAAATGTGCGAAAACATGACCCGTACCACCTTCTTTGCATCAGTGATGATATTTGTGAAGCAGATAATGAGTGACCTGGACAGACTTCAAGGGGAACTTGCATATAGGCCCGCGGCGAGACCGAACGATGTCCCGCGGGCACCAGGAGCTTTAATGTATTCATGATTGTCTTCTGAGTCTGTATTTCTTTTTCTACTAGAATTTGTCATTTGAGTCTGTATTTCCGTTTCTACTGGAGTCTGTATTTCCTTCTCATTAAAAGTCAGCCAGTTGATCGAGTCTGTATTTTGTTTGAACTAGAATAGGGAGGGCGGAGTCTGTAGTTCTTTTATGCATCAGAGTCTTTGTAATAGATGTAGTTGCTATCAATAAAATTGAAAATCCCAAAAATATTTTGCTTCTACTTTACATTTATTCTTCACGAACTACGCTTGGTCTGATTCACGCGGGATCGTGATACATAGGCAATCTCCATAGGATTCGACCGTAACCAAATAATAAAAATAGGAGAGAAAATGCAAAAAGAGAGAGCGGCAAGAAACAATGGAAAATAAAAGGAAGTGGCACATAGAAATAAAGGAAAGCCGGGATGACGCATGTGACTGAGCAAAGGCATAATAGAAACAGTTAACTGCTTAGGTGAATTCACTCCTCAATGTGCGGTTATCTATTTGTTAATGCCCTAACCACTAACAAAGTTGTTGTTGATGAGTCCAGGCAAGTGGTTAAGTTGACTGGCATTCTGGCAACCCATCCCTACAACACCCGCTCTAAGGACAAGTCAAACATGGTCAACCAGGAATTGGAAGCAAGCATTGTCGACCCATCCAGGGAGGAGGAAGTAGTGGACGTTAATGCAATGAAGGAGGAGATGTATAAACTGAAGCAACAAACGGCCGAAATGTACCAGGCCTGGTCGAAGGGACATCCACCACCAGCCTATCCTGCTAACCCCACCTACCTCCCACCACTAGCTCAGCCTCAAGATCCTCCCACAGTGAATTCATCTCCTGCTTTCCCTACTTACCAGCAGTACTACGGAACCACCTCTCAAACACCACCACCTCCACCACCCAAACAAATTCCATGCCCTCCACCACCAATTACTCCTGTGTTCGTGGCTCCCCCACCCGTCGCACTACACAGGTCTTCTAGCGAACCTTTGTTCCAAACCCATGATAACCAGTATTACCCACCCGAAGCAACTTTCAAACCACCAAAGCCATGCCCTTACACTCCCCGCCTCGATCTCTCAGCTGAAGAAGAAAAGCCTCCCAAAAACCCTGAGCAAGAAGAAATGATACGGAAGGTCAAGAGCCTAGAACAGTCATTCTGAAATATGCAAGGACTCGGAGGACAAGTGAGTGTAGCCTACAAGGACCTGTGCTTGTTTCCTGATGTCCAGTTGCCAGCAGGATTCAAGCTACCCAAGTTTGACCTATATGATGGCCATGGTGATCCGGTGGCCCACTTAAGGGGGTTCTGCAGCAAGATGAGAGGAGCGGGACGAAGAGACGAATTATTGATGGCTTACTTTAGTCAAAGTCTAAGTGGAGCAGCGTTGGAGTGGTACACACAACAGAATCATGCTCGATGGTACACTTGGGACGACCTGGCCCAAGCATTTGCATGTCATTTCTAGTATAATCTCGAAATTGTCGCGGACCGTCTGTCACTAACTAAAATTGAGAAGAAGCCCGGAGAAAGCTTCAGAGAGTACGGATTTCGGTGGAGAGAGCAGGCAGCAAGAGTCGATCCTCCAATGAAGAGATGGTTGATTATTTCCTTCAGGCTTTGGAGCCAACCTATGATGGTCATCTGGTGTCCGCAGTGGGAAAAACTTTCAACGAGGTCGTGAAAATGGGAAGTATGGTGGAAGAAGGTCTCAAGTCTAACAAGATTATGAGCTATTCAGCAATCAAAGCAACTACTCAGGCTATTCAGAGCGGCACTGGAGGAGTATTGGGAAAGAAGAGGTTGCAGTAGTGGAATCGAGAGCTTGGTCCAGAGGTCCATCACCATATTATCACCAACCACGCCCTCACCCCCAAACCTACCACACACCCCATATGGCCCATCGCAGCACTATTACCCACCTTTTGTCCCCAATTTCTCTGTTCACCATGCCCAAACATACCCCCAACCTCCTACCCACGCATAATGGCGCGCACCTACCCCACAAAATACTTACTCAGCTCAAAATACCTACCCACCCCCAAGAACCAACAGAAAACCCGCTGGAACCGATTTTCGACCCAATCCCGCGTTTAAGAATGATAGGTTGCAAAAGAAGAAGACTTTCACTCCCTTGGGTGAATCTTACACTAGCCTGTACCACAGATTAAGACAGCTGGGCATGTTAAGTCCGATTGAACCCAAATTGCCAAATCCTCCCCCAAGGAATCTGGACCACTCTGTGAGTTGTGAGTATTGCTCAGGTGCGCCAGGACATGACACAGAAAAATGTTGGCACTTGAAAACGGCTATCCAAGAGCTCATTGATACCCGCCGAATTGAAGTACAAGCCCCAGAAACGCCTAACATCACCCAAAATCCATTACCAACTCATCACGAGACCCATATGATCGAGCTAATCCAAAAGGGAGAGCATAAGAAGCCGTCACAAACCGTAATGATGATCAGGGCTAGTGAGGATAGATCAAATGAGAAACTAGCCAAGGAGAGAGCATCGATCAAGGTAGGAGAAACAGTTGGCAAACCAGTTGTAGTGATGAAGAAAGAGCTTTTGAGCAGTGTTACAGAAAAACAAGAACCAGTTAAAGTGGTAGTGTCCGGGGCAGCTGTCAAGCCCGCTGTGATTGTAAAAGGGGCTCGCACAGAGCCGGTTGTCATCAAGCCAGTGACTCAGCTACCAGTAATCAGTGAAAAGGCCATCCCATGGAATTACGGCCGAGTGACAGTGATGTATCAGGGAAAGGAAGTTAAGGAAGAAGTTTGTGAAACCCATGGACTGACTCGCTCAGGAAGATGCTTTGCTCCCGACGAGCTGAGAAAGGCTAAACTCACCAAAGATAATCCAGTACCAGTAAAGAAAGCTGTAACTGAAGAAGAGGCAGAAGAATTTTTGAAGAAGATGAAGGCACAGGATTATTCCATTGTAGAACAGTTGAGAAAGACCCCGACACAGATCTCATTGCTATCATTATTAATTCACTCAGATGAGCACCGCCAGGCATTGATGAAAATTTTGAATGAGGCCCATGTTCCTGATAAGATTTCTGTGAACCATCTAGAGAAAATAGCAAACAAGATTTTCGAGGTCAACAGGGTTACGTTTTCTAATGATGAGCTGCCTTTGGAAGGCACTGAGCATAATAGAGCACTCTACCTCACGGTGAAATGTGAAGACTCTGTGGTCACCCGGGTGCTGGTTGATAACGGGTCCAGTGCAAACATCTTCCCTCTCTCCACCCTGGAAAAGTTAAAGGTGGACAGTGAGAGAATCCACAAGAATAGTATTTGTGTGCGAGGATTGATGGAGGAGGAAAGGACACAGTTGGGGATAAAGTGTTGGAACTCACAATAGGTCCGGTTGAATTAACTATGGAGTTCAGATGCTCGACGTGGCCGTCTCTTACAATCTCCTGTTAGGCCGACCCTGGATCCATGCAGCAAAAGCAGTGCCCTCGACCTTGCACCAGATGGTCAAATTCGAGTGGGACAGGCAAGAGATTGTGGTGCATGGGGAAGATAGTTCGTGTACTCTGGGTGGTGCCATTATGCCTTTCATAGAAGCTGAGGACGACAAAGGTCCATGGGTTTATCAAGTCTTTGATACGGTATCGGTTGAAAAGATCCCGGAAAGGGAGTGTATTCCTGTGCCAAAGGTAGCTGCTGCATCCGTCATGGTTGCATCAGAAATGCTGAAGAACGGAT
>NC_031994.1:82722689-82756252 GCF_001879085.1 Nicotiana attenuata
AAGGCGAAGCGAGTTGAGAGAAATCAAAATGAGAGAGTCTTATTGGTGAAAACCCTCACGGGCACCGTAAGGCGAAGGCGAGTTTTTCAGACAGACAAATGAGACAAGTCTGTGGTCAAAGATGCTCAGGACATTGCAAGACGAGCAAGGTTTGGGTTTGGGTAAAAAACAGGTTGTGAAAGTCCGGAACAGCAAATGTGGCAATCGAAAGTTGATTGGTTAGACAGACTGGGCTGATTAATCCAAAATGCATGGCATGCTCAATGGTACCAGCTGTCCCACTCAGATAAGTCTCATTCTTTCTTCATTACAAATCATCCGTTCTCGGATTCTCTTTATCCTTAACCCTTGAGGTCATTGCATTTCATTCTTTCGAGGTTTATCTCTAGGATGTTTCAGTGTCAGTTTTGTTCGAAACAAAGGAAGGAATGTCAAAGCTAACTACCAGCTTCCTAGTTGTACAGATAGGGCCAGAATATATCAAAGATGTCCAAAAGCAAAGTAAGTCATAAAGGACCACGGGAAGTTTCATCGGTGTATTAATCGGATAATTGTGGGGAAGAAGCGAAGTTTCAAAAGAGGGGTCAGAAACACAAGAACAACAATATGGAATAGAACGCTTGGGTTATCAGAGTCGAGGGGGTTGAAATTCGGTCAGGAAGTTGAGGGGATTCAAGGCAAGTCCTGGGAAGCGGGACGGAGTAAAGCCCAGAAGCAGGGATGTACCTAGCAAGAATGCCAGCAGCTAGCCACCATTTTATATTGACAAGATTTTTCTTTGATTGAAGTAGGGGCAGAAATTTCGTTCGTTTCGGAGAAACCCACCTCAAGGAAAGGCAGGCACCAGACATGTTGGATGGTAAGTTCTCAGGACCCCCCTGGAAAATGGGACTTAGTTTAAATCTCAAAACAATCGTGAGTAGCCTAATTTAGCATAAATGTACCCCAAAGGAATAGAAGTTGGTTTCGAAGTTTGCATGCTTAAGATAGGATGCAATTAGAAGTTTTCATGACCCTCCTGGATAATGGGACGTAGTTTTAAGGTCTGCTTAGATAACAAATATAGTGGAAGTCGTACCTTCAGTAGATGTAACTTAGGGTTACAATTGTCATTTAACTAGGAGTTGTCAGGACCCTCCTGGATAATGGGGAGTAGTTTAAGACCTTTTAGACAACAAATGTAGTGGGGGTAATACCTCTAGAGGATATAACTTAGGTTCATAATCACTAGAAGTTGTCAGGACCTCCCTAGATAATATGACTTAGCTTCCAAATTCTTATAATAGTTGGTAGAATAATTCAGTTTAACACTTACCCACGTACCCAGCTACCAAACTGGGGCAGAAAGTTTTCTTTGTTTTTGTTTATTTTGTTGCAGTCAGGAGCCCACCTGGAGAACAAGGGAATACTTTTCAAGTTTCAGCAGTCAGGAGCCCGCCCGGAGAACAGAGGCATACTTTTCAAGTTTCAGCAGTCAGGAGCCCGCCTAGAGAACAGAGGCATACATTTCAAGTTTCAGCAGTCAGGAGCCCACCTAGAGAACAAGGGAAGTATAATTCAAATTCTATCCTTTAATTTTTAATATTTGATAACATGATGCGCCCAGCCACCACACTGGGCAGAAATTTTCCTTTGTTTGTCTGTTTTGTTGCAGTCAGGAGCCCACCTGGAGAACAAGGGAATACTTTTCAAGCGTTACAGTCAGGCGCCCGCCTGGAGAGCAGGGAATACATTCGAGTTCAGCGGTCAAGCATCACCCGGAGAAAGGAAAACATCTCAAAGTGTAGTCAGCAGTCAGGCAGCCACCTGGAGAAAGGGCCAAAGATCTCAGATCACAATTCAAGGCAGCAACAAGAGGATGTCGCCGGGGAGAATACAGTACAACAAGGCAACAAGGACCACAAGAGCAAATTTGAAGATATAGATAGGATCTTTTGTAATTCATAGATCATAGCTTAGTCTAGTTTCTTTTATTTTTGACACGGTGTAATAAGGAGGTCAGCGAGCAGTAGCAACAGCAACAGCAGTGAAATCACGGCTCCTGGTAGCCCCGGCTACCAAACCTTCCCGAACTACACTGACCTGATTCCTTTATAGCCAAGGATATGTAGGCAACCTTTGAAGCAGGGTTCGGTCAGACGGTTTTCAAAAATGCTTCCCACGGAATATTCAAACAGGCAAAAATCGCTCGTATCCGCTCACTTATATTTGTCCGAGAACTCTTCGTGTTTCCGAGCAAAGAGGGGCAGCTGTGAGCACGTGATTTTTTCCCTAAGTGAATTATTCCCAAAATTCAAACAAAATGATTTCTTCCATTATTTTGCAATTTTGTGAATTTTGTGACATTTTATGTTAATTATTTGCATTTTATTTGTGCATTTTTATTCATATGAAAAATATAAAAATACACTTGACATTTGCATTTATGATTTAATTTCATATTTTAGGATTAATTAGTGGTTAAGTTGTTTTTAGAACAAATATGAAGAAAATAACAAAAATAGCTCACTTTTGCATTTTTGTTAATTGTTGGGTCTACTTTTAAATAGGATTTAATCAAATTTGTAGGAATTAATTAGCTTGGTTTTAGAAGTAAATTAGGTTTCATTTTAATTTTTGCATTTTTTATATAAAATCAGGAAAATACAAAATGAAATACGAAAATAAATAAAAGGGAATAAAAGGAGAAAACAAAAGAAAATAAATTTAAAAAGAGATGTCTTAATAGAAAGACCAAATTGGGCCATTTTATGTTCAAATAATACAAGCCCAAACCAATTAAAACCCACCCCAGTCCATAGCCCAATTTCCCAAACCCGGCCTGCCCCTTGCATAACCAAAACGACGCCGTTTAATCGTCTTAAATCCTGGCCGTCAAGGTTGATCAATCGGACGGTTCATAACGGGGGTCGTTTTAATATAAAAATGTCGGAGATTCCCCCCCCCCCCTACCCCCTTTCCGTCTCTCAGAACCTCACCGCACCCAACCCCGTTCTCCGTCGCCGGCTCCGCCCAATTTCGCCGCCGGAAATCGTCTCCGCCGACGACGTTCACCCAATGACCCTGAAAATTACACCATAGATTCCCCAGGTCCTTCTCTTTCCAAATCCTAAACCCCCATGGCTCAGCTCCTACCCAATCGCCTCAAATCTATCAAACCCTAGGCGCCGCCACCACCGTGCACGGAGGCGCCGCCACCCTAAACCCTCCAAATCATATCGAATCAACATCATGTGATCTCCTCGTTCCCCTCATGATGAATCCACTTTCAGTTATGTTCAAATTTCGCCGGAGTTGTTCAAATTTTGAATCTAAGAGGCGGCAGAACCCTAAGATTCCACAAGTGAGTTTTTCTTCGTACTTCTTTAGTATTTTCTCCCTCGAAACTGATATTTCTTCTTGGCTAGTCAATTTAGGGTTTGATTTCTATTTTTTTTCTCATTTTTGTTTCAATTCGCCTGAATCAGTGCTCAGTATGTGAATCTGTTAATCAATAGTAATAATCTGTCGTTTGCTAATATTAGTTGTAATTTGAATTCAGTGAAATTAGGGTTAGTTATGTTTTTAATAGTTCGATTTTGTATTTTGAATCCGTGGTTGTGCAGTAATTGTTCAGTAATTAGTTTATTCAGTAGCTGTTCGAATTAGTTTTATTCAAGTTCTTTTGATACACAATTTTGATTAGTAATAATTCTCTTAGTCCACTGTTTGAGTCATTATTAGGCCTGGTTTGGTTGATTTGGTCCTTTATGCTTGTTTAACCATGGTCATCAGACCAAGATTAAAGGGGTGGGTTCAATTAACTGAAGTAGGCAATTATAGAGTGAATTCAGGGGTAGATTGGTACTTTGAAATGCATAAGAATGCTGTGACTGAAATTAGAATGCTCTAGAGTCTTCTAGAATAGGACTTTAGTTACAATTTTAGAAGTTCAAGGGTAGTAACTTGTGACACAAGTCAATAAATAGAGGTTTAAATAGAAATAAAAGGGGGGACTGTTTTGAAAAGCTAAAAATCTGAAACTCCCTCATTTGTGCCTATAAAAGGGCATGCCCTTGCCTTCATTGGCAAGTTTTGGAGCCCTCAAAAGTTCCCCCCAAAAAGCTCTCTTAGTTTTTTCCAGATCTAGTTTTGAAATTCAGCATTCAAAAAACCCAAAACTAACAAAAATACAAAAAAAGAAAGAAAAGAAAATCCAAAAACAATACTGTTTCACTCAATTTCCAAGTTCATTTCTTGTTTTAGTAGCTGATTTACATCTCTTAGTTCATTTTATGGTAATTTGAGGTTTCAGAGGAGTTTTTTGTTTAACTTCGGGGTTCAATCAGTCTGTTTTGGACCAGTTTATTGGGTTTTCGAGTATTGAGGTGTCCCTGGTTGTTTGAGAGTTTAGTTTTGATTATAAAGTTGATCCTGCTGTTGCTGTGTTGTTAATTCCCTGCTGTTCCTGAACTATTGCTGTTGCATTGCTGTTGCTGATCGTTTCTTCTTCTGTTGAAATTCTATTTCCCAGGTACACTTCCTCGAATTGCTTCCATGTAGCTCCAAATTGAAGTTGAAATAAAATTACTATCAGATCTATGCACTTGGAAGCTGCTTGATGTTTATCGTTAAATAGTTTAGTCGTTTAGATTGTTAATTGTTGTTAGTGGACTAAGCTGGTATTGACTTGAGCAATAGACATATGGCTGTATAATTAGGACTTCTTGTAGGTTAATTTGGACTGTTTTTCTTTGACTGCCATCTTGCATTGGACTGATATGTTATAACAGGACTGAGTTGGACTATGTGAGTTATCGTTTTCTCATGTTTATGTGAGTACTGTTAGTCAAGCATTCAGTGATAATTACAGTCCTTGTAGGTTGATAGAGTAATGTCGTAGTCAGCTGAGGTTAATTCCAGTAGTTTTGTTCTGTTATTTTATGAAGTTAATCAGCCGTAATAAAGTAGTAATGAAGCTGTAATGCAGTTCTATCATGAAATTATTTCAGTAGACATGAAATATTATTTAAGTTCAGAATGGCAGTACAATCTGATGTGTGGTTAAATATAGATGAACAATTAAAATATTGGTCTCACATGCATGTTTAGTCTGCTAAAAGGCGTTTGAGCTTAAAGAATCCATTACCTTGTAGTTCTTTTTAAAATCTGGCAATCACAGGTTTAATTCAAAAATCAGTCATCACCATTACACAATTTAGTCATTCCATGCTTGCATGTCATACTGGACGCTTAGTATCTTATTGTTAGCATCCACGCTTGGGCTACAACCCTTGGCCCAAATTGTGATTAAATCTAATTGAGGCCGTGAGAGTTCGAACGAGGCCTTGTGCAGTTTGGGCCTCAAGCTCTCTGAAATGTGGACCCAGGTCCAATGTTATTTCCTACCTGGATTACTTCAGTTCAGCAACAGACTATTTAGGACTTTTTTCTATATTTTTAGAGATCAACAAAAATAGAAATCATAGTTACTTTAGGATTTGCCCTTTCAAATAAATAATAGATGAGAGGAGCCGCGCCGAATAAAGTACAAATTGCGGGGCCCTCATTCAATGTTTAACTAAAAAATACCTAGACTTCGGGATGGACCGTTTAGCGAATTTCACGGCCTTCCCCAAAGATTATAACGCGATAGTCTCTTTAGGCACGCGCTTTAAATAATTTTACATTCCTAAATACGGGTGCACATTTATGTGACCCAAATCCAAATCTCAACGAAGTAGAAATATGTCAAAAATCACGGGTGCATTTATGTGACGTGGTTCGAGACGTATTTTCACGACGTTGCAAGTCTCTTAAAATAAACAATAATAATAAAGGCGGTTCAAAGCTAAAGACATAAATCCCAAAAACATGTACTAAAATCAAATAAATAAGCCGAATATGACAGTTGAGCGATCGTGCTAGAACCACAGAACCCGGGAATGCCTAGCACCTTCTCCCGGGTTAACAGAATTCCTTACCCGGATTTCTGGTTACTGTTAAACAGAGTCAAATCCTTTCCTCGATTCGGGATTCAAACCGGTGACTTAGGACACCATAAATCTCCCAAGTGGCAACTCTGAATCTTAAATAAAACGAATCCCGTTTCGATTGTCCTTTAATTGGAAAAAACTCCTTTATTATGCCCTCAGAACTTGAGGGAAAAGAAATTATATGCAAAGTTCTCGAAATGTGAGTTCTGGTTGGATTTCTTGGCATTCTTGGGCCACATAGTATCGAGTGAAGGGATCAAGGTGGATTCGAAAAAAGTGGAAGCATTACAGAGTTGGCCCAGACCATCCTTAGCTACAAAGATCCGTAGTTTTCTTGGCATGGTAGGTTATTACCGTCGATTTGTTGAGGGATTTTCTTCATTAAAGCACTTATGACCAGACTGACTTAGAAGGGTGCTCTGTTCAGGTGGACGGAGGAGTGTAAGGAGAGCTTTCAAAAGCTCAAGACAGCTTTGACTACAGCCCCTGTACTGATATTGCCTATAGGTTCGGGGTCTTATACTGTCTATTGTGATGCCTCGAGGATTGGACTTGGAGCGGTATTGATGCAGGACGGTAGTGTGATTGCCTACACGTCTAGACAACTGAAGGTGCATGAGAAGAATTATCCTATCCATGATCTCGAGTTAGCTGTTATTGTTCACGCCTCGAAGATCTAGCGTCATTATTTGTATGGTGTTCCTTGTGAGATCTACACTGATCACCAGAGTTTGCAACATCTATTCAAGCATAAGGACCTTAATTTGCATCAGAGGAGGTGGTTAGAGCTGCTTAAGGACTATGATATCACTATCTTGTATCACACAGGCAAGGCCAATGTGGTGGCCGATGCTTTGAGTCGTCGGGCGAAGAGCTTGGGGAGTTTGGCTTATCTACCAGCAGCAGAGAGGCCCATGGAGATGGATGTTCAGGCTTTAGCCAGCCAGTTTGTGAGGTTGGATATTTCGGAGCCCAGTAGGGTCCTAGCTTGTGTGGTTTCTCAGTCCTCCTTGTTTGATCGTATCCGGGAGCGTTAGTATGATGACCCCCATTTGCTTGTACTTAAGGACAAGGTTCTGCATGGTGATGCCAGAGATTTGACCATTCGTGATGATGGGGTATTGAGGATGCAGGGTCGGGTATGTGTACCCAATGTTGATGGGCTTCGGGAGTTGATTTTGGAGGAGGCCCACAGTTCACGGTATTCCATCTATCCGGGTGCGTCAAAGATGTACCATAATTTAAGCTAGCACTATTGGTGGAGAAGGATGAAGAAAGATATAGATGGGTTTGTAGCTCGTTGCCTCAATTGTCAGTAGGTGAAGTATGAGCACTAGAGACTGGGTGGCTTGCTTCAGCAGATAGAGATTCTGGAGTGGAAGTGGGAATGGATCACCATGGACTTCATAGTTGGACTCCCACGGACTTTGAGGAAGTTTGATGCCATTTGGGTGATTGTGGATCGACTGACCAAGTCCGTGCACTTTATTCCTGTGTGTACTACCTATTCCTCAGAGTGGTTGGTTGAGATTTATATCCGGGAGATTGTTCGTCTGCATGGTATTCCAGTTTCTATCATTTCAGATAGAGGTACTCAGTTCACATCACGGTTCTGGAGGGACGTACAGCATGAGTTGGGTACTCGGGTGGAGTTGAGCACATCATTTTACCCCTAGACGGACGGACAATCCAATCGCACTATTCAGATTCTTGAGGATATGCTCCGTGCGTGTGTGATGAAGTTTGGAGGTTCTTGGGATCAATTCTTACCACTTGCGGAGTTTGCCTACAACAACAGTTACCAGTCCAGCCTACAGATGGCACCTTATTAGGCTCTGTATGTTAGGCGGTATAGATCCTCGGTGGGTTGGTTCGAGCCGGGCGAGGCTAGATTATTGGGCACAGACTTGGTTCAGGGCGCTTTGGAGAAGGTTAAGGTGATTCAGGATAGACTTCGCACAGCCCAGTCCAAACAGAAGAGTTATGCGGATCGGAAGGTTCGCGATGTTTCATTTATGGTTGGAGAGTCGGTCTTGCTTAGGGTTTCGCCTATTAAGGGCGTTATGTGATTTGGGAAGAAGGACAAATTGATCCCTAGGTTTATTGGTCCCTTGAGGTATTGCGACATGTTGGGGAGGTTGCATATGAGCTTGCCTTACCTCCCAGCTTGGCAGGAGTTCATCCAGTATTTCATGTTTCGATGCTCCGGAGGTATCACGATGATCCGTCGCACGTGTTGGATTTCAGTTCTGTCCAATTGGACAGGGATCTATCCTATGTTGAGGAGCCAGTGGCTATATTAGACAGGCAGGTTTGAAAGCTAAGGTCAATGAACATTGCATCAGTAAAGGTTCAGTGGCGGGGTCAGCCGGTTGAGGAGGCGATTTGGGAGACTGAGCAGGATATGCGCAGCCGTTACCCTCATCTTTTCACCACTTCAGGTATGTCTCTATGCTCGTTCGAGGACGAATGAATGTTTTAAGAGGGGGAGAATGTAACGACCCGGCCGGTTATTTTGAGAATTAATGCCCCAATCCCCTATTAACTGCTTCCTTGGTTTTTATTTCTACTATTGTGATTTGCCTGGATGATTCGTTTTGAGTTTCGGAGTGTTTTGGGACACTTAGTCCCTAAATAAGAGTTTAAGCTTTAGAATTTGGACCATAGTCGGAGCAGTGTGAAGACGGCTCCGGAATGGAATTCCTTCGATTCCGTTAGCTCCGTTGTGTGATTTCGGGCTTAGGGGCGTGTTCGGATTGTGTTTTGGAGGTCCGTAGCTTATTTAGGCTTGAAATGCCGAAAGTTTAATTTTTGAAGTTTTCGGACCGATAGTGAAATTTTGATATCGGGGTCGGAATCCGATTCCGGAAGTTGGGATTGGTTCGTAGTGTTGAATGTGACTTGTGTGCAAAATTTGGGGTCAATCGGGCATGGTTTGGTTGGTTTTGGCATCGGTTGTAGAAATTTGGAAATTCAAATTCATTAGGTTTGGATTGGAGAGTGATTCGGGGTTTTTGCGTTGTTTGATATGATTTGAGGGCTTGACTAAGTTCGTATGATGTTTTAGGATTGGTTGGTATGTTTGGTTGAGGTCCCGAGGGCCTCGGGTGAGTTTCGGATGCTTAACGAAATTGAATTTGGACTTAGGCAATTTCTGAATTGCTGAACTTGTTGTTTTTGCACCTGCGGATTTGGACCGCAGGTGCGGCGCCGCAGAAGCGTCTTGGTTACCGCAGATACGGTCAGAGGCAAGAGGAGAGTTGGTCGCACATGCGGCCCAAGGATCGCAGAAGCGGAACCGCATCTGTGAGGAATGGAGCGCAGGTATGGTGCCTGGGGACTTAATTAATTTGCGCAGATGTGGAGCCCGAGCGGCAGAAGCGAGACCGCAGGTGCGGTGGACCCCTCGCAAAAGCGTGAAATCGAGGGTTTGAGTTCACAACTTCAAAATTAATTTAGAGCTCGGTAGAAGGCGATTTCTTGAGAGATTTTGAAGGAGAACTATTGGGTATAGAATTTTAACTCTAATTTGGTTCTAATACATTAATCTATTGTTGTTTTACACATCTAATCAAAGAATTTGAGTGGAAGAATGGGGATTTGGGGGAAAAGTTCCCCAACCAAATTTTTGGGTTTTGATCGGGTTTTAGTTGTCGGAATTGAGTAATTTTTGGACGAGTGATCTCGTGAGTGAATGGGTGTTCTAAATTGGTAACTTTTACCCGATTCCGAGACGTGGGTCTGGGAGGATTTTTGGGCGTTTTTCTAATTTCTTGCCGTAGCTTTAAATTCATTAGTTAAAATGATCGCATGTAGTTTTATTTACGTTATGTAATTGATTTGATTAGATTTGGTCCACTCGGAGTTGGATACTCGTGGCAAGAGCGTGATATCGAATTGATTTTGAGCTGGTTCGAGGTAAGTGGCTTGCCTAACCTTGTGTGGGGGAACTCCCCTTAGGATTTTGGTACTGTTGTTATATGAATGTCGTGCACGTGAGGTGACGAGTATGTACATGTGCTAATTGTTGAGAAAACCCATTTTCATTAAGTAAATATCTGTGTTTTTCCTTTAATTGAGCAATATTAGTGTCTGAAGCCTCCTGTTTAGCTTAGGAAAGCATGCTTACGTGACTTAACTGTCTTGACTGCTTTAACTGCTTAACTGGATTATGTATAGCATGTTTAGGGTAGAAATTACCTGTTTTCTGGATATTAACTTGTATAGAAATGTAAATTTCCTTGTTGAGACTGTTGTGTATTTACTTCGGGACTGCGGAACGGAACTCCGAGAGATCCCCTACACATTTATATTTGGGACTACGGAACGGTATCCCAGGAGGTCCCTCTATACTGGACATTTACTTTGGGACTACGATCGGTATTTCGGGAGAACCCCCTGCATATTTACGATTTGGACTACGGGACGGTATCCCAGGAGATCCTCTACACATTTACGTTTGGGACTTCGGGACCTTATCCTGGGAGATCCCCTGTTGCCATCTCTGTGTACTGAGTTATTTCTTTCTATGATTTCATCTCTATTGACTATTAGTATTTTTAATTAGACTGTCACTTCTCATACTAATTTTCCTTGTTATATATATATATATATATATATATATATATATATATATATATATATATATATATATATATATATATATATATATATATANAGTAGGGCCCTGACCTTCCTCGTTACTACTCGATCGAGGTTAGGCTTGGCACTTACTGGGTACCGCCGTGGTGTACTCATGCCCTTTCCTGCACATGTTTTTCGTGTGCAGATCCAGGTTCTTCTGCTCAGCCATACTATCCGTGAGGAGAGGCGATCCATAGACTTCGAGGTATATCTGCCGCGTCCGCAGACCTAGAAGTCCCTCTCTATTCTCCCTTTAGCTAGACTTCTTGTATTTTCTTTCGTTTAGGCTTCTAGAGTTAGAACACTATGTATTTTCTTTAGCTTGTGGTTCATGAGATTTCGGGTTTTGGGAGTGTTATTATTGGCCGAGAGTGTTACTTGTATATGCCAAGTGGCATTTTAAACACTTTACTTATATTTTACCTGTTAGTTGGCTAGTTTTGTACTTTTAATTCTTTTTCCACTAGTTGTTAAGCTTACCTAGTCGTAGAGACTAAGTGCCGTCATGACAGTTCATGGAGGGAGAACTTGGGTCGTGACACTTACTCGCCTTGCGGTAATCCTTCTGTACCAAGGATAACAAATTCCTTACTCGCGAGGGTGACACTTAGTATATTTGGCACATACAGTCCCTTAAGCTTAACTTTGCTCACATTGCTTGTTTTAGGGAAGCTTCTTCCTGAATGACCATTCTCTGAATTTCTCATGAATCTTCTTCTGTTGTCCATTCTATTATCGCCGGAACGCAATCTTAAATTCTCATGATGTCGACCATCACCACTCAGTCTCTAATTCATGTTTAGTTTATCTTGTTCACCAATCCATACTTGTTTCTATTACTTTGGGTCTGACTTTTCCTTCTGGTAATTATGTTAGAGTCACGAACTTGTTTCTCGAAATGAGGATATGACTTTATGGCCTATACTCTTTTGTTGTCGTAAGGCATGTCATCTCTCGTCTTTTCCTTCACTTGACTATAGACTCTGTAATACCGTCATTTTTTTATCTACCGTTGTCATCCATGTATCATATTTTACTCATAATTCTTCATTATCTCTCTTCTTATATCCCTGCTAATATTTCTGTCTATCACTTTATTCTGAAAACTCCAACGAGACATTCTTTTGCTTTTAGCTCCCCTTGCTCTATTCCCTGGCTCTTCGGGTTGCCTAACATTCTCGCTTTACTAGGGACGGGAGCCATACTAAGGTAATATTTATCCTTTCCAGGATTCCAGTGAATTTTTTTTTGAAAACTCTAGTATTCATATCTAGTTGTACTATTCTAGAGCGCACCATCTGGGTATCTCACAAGGAGATCTATTAGCACATTTGCAATGTCCTTTGGAAATGTTAACTAACGCAAACAATCCATCCACCATTTTGGGTCACTCTAACCCCAGCCGGATCCTGATATCCGTCCTTCTCTTAAATATTTTTGTTAGCCCCCATTGGGCATATCTAAGATGGGTGTGGCCATTTGTACATACCTCTGTTACAGTTGAAGGTAACTCAAAATGCTTATATTTCTCTTCCTGAATTGTAAATACCGATAATCTTCAATAACTCGGTACCTCGTATCCTTCTTCACCTTGCTTCTTTTACTTGTTGAAGCTTGTATCTACTTTCTGAATCTCTTGTTACTTTTTACCATATGGGTGGATTCATGCCTTAGGGATCCTTTTCTAGAAGCGCACACGTCTTAGTACACACATGATCTTCTGGAGACCTTACATTTACTCATCATAAGCATGATGCAAAATCGAGTTCCTCTGACTCAACTCTTCCACAACCGCATTTAATCTCTCCGCAGTTGTCTTTCTAGATGTAGTTATTGTCGTATTATGAATAAGATAGACTTTAGAAAATTGAATTCTTACAACTGAGCTCTACCATACGATCTAGAGTAAGAAAAAAGAGTGAAAGTCCTAAATGCCATGTAGCCTCCTGCTCATAAGTGTGGTGCACAACACACCCATAAACAAGACTCTACTAGACATGACTTATAGTTTCCCTAGGATAGAACTGCTTTAATACCAAGTTTGTCATGCCTCAAACCGAAAGGGGCGTGGCCGGCACCCAGTGCCATACTCGGCCCGAGCGTACGACTCTGTACCTGTGAACTCCGGAGGGGTAACCCTCAACTTAGGCCGAGGAGGCCATATTCTGAATCATCTGAAAATGATGACTCTCTCATCTGTGGGGTACACATATGCAAAAGTTGATATATATAACCGTGCAGGCCGATGAAGCTGCCATGAACATCTAATGATATACAAAATACATAGGACTTGTCTACAAGCCTCTAGAGATAACTGAACTGTACCATGGTCAGGACAGGGCCTCGACCTACCCATCGAACCTGTATATATAAAATGGACTCCAAGGTCAAGACCTGGTAACTCCGAGGAAGTAGAGCTTACCAACCGAGCTGATGTTTGACTCTGTCTACTGGGAGGGTCTGTCCAACTGTCAATCAGGACCTGCAAACATGAATGCTTCGTCCCCAGCAAAAGAGACGTCAGTACGAAATAATATACCGAGTATGTAAGGCAACAAAATAACTGAAAGCTGAAAATAAACTGATAATATAATAATTGAAAGTAATTGGGAGTCAAAGATAATCTGAAGATATGCTTACCTGATGATACTAACTCAACTCTCTCAATATAGTAAGTAAAATAGTTGTACAACCTTATAAGGCTTGGTATGTGTAACTGCTCTGCCGTAGTAGGCTCGCTCATAGGCGCTCGGCCATACTAAGCTTTGTATATCGGCCATTCTGGGCTCGCACATAGGCACTCGGCCACAGTAGGCTCGGTATATAACTTACCATCTGATCGGAGAGGCCTGCCCACCGATTATAGCTCGATGGTGGTGAAAATACTATAATACTGTATATATATATATATATATAGACCCTCTGCTCTCTTGACTGGAAGAAGACAATACTCAATTGAATATAAAGTCCCGATAAGGGAGAATACTAAAACTTATGAGACTAGGATAGTGTATATAAATTTGGGAGTGTGAACTTCTCTTTATGCCTCATTATCAAACACATGTAATTACGAGATTATGCCAAAATGAAGGAAGGGCTTAGCCTTAACATACCTAAGCCGATTCTCTTGACAATTCCTCTAATATACGTCAATTGCAACGAAACATGCAACGGCGGATCGAAACTTAAGAAGTTGGGGACGTGCTTGCTAGCCCCTGACATGCCTTTGATTACATATAGTGAATTTATTTTCAATTATCCTAAACCGACCTATCATGCATTGGTTAGGGCTAGGGATAAAGCTAGCTGGAAGTAATCTCTTCTTCTCAGTGAAAGCTAAAGACCCTGGTATAGTAGAAATGTGGTACATGCTCTCTTTATTCTGTAGATGCGCTCCTAGGAAGGGAAGCCAGAATTTTTGATGCATATCGATCAATCCTGCCCTGTTCAAGTGATTTCCCCGAGCCGAGCGTGATTGGAGACCACCTTAATGATTATTCGTAATGAGCCTACTATTTAACGTACGTATGTGATGTAGTTTTTGATTTTGTACGTTTGCCATCCCTCAGCCTCTCCCTCACCTTTTCTATCTATCATTAGAAGTGGGGCGGGTGGCATACCTCACTGAGCTATCGATCACGAAGCTATCGCCCGATTTAACAAACCGTCCGTCCTAGTGTCTTTGCTACTGATTTGACCGCTTCTCATTGTTAATCCAGGTTCACCTTGGCCCTCGCCCCAAAGTTATTATAAAGACTCTAGTGGTGCATGTGTATGATAGGGCCCCAATAAAGGCCAATAATCGGTGATGTTGTCATGATACATATGGGAAGTCGATAGTATACTCGATGATTGAAGGACTTATCGACTTGCATTAACATCCCATGGCTAGTAGGGGAAACGTTAATGTAATTGCGGATTCATTAGAAAAACTTGGGGGTCGGCCTCCTGACTTTAATGCCTTTATTGAAGTGATGAGCTTTGAAGATATGTTTTCCTCGTTTGGATTATTTGATTGGGCTTTCAATGACAACAAATTTACTTGGAACAATAATCAAACTGGTCAACATTGTATTTGGGCCAGACTAGATAGAATCCTTTTGAATGGGGACTGCCCGCTTCTATATAAAAGCTGTTTTGCTTCCACCAGAGTTGACCATTGCCTAGAGTATCCTCGGATCACTATCCTCTAGTAATCTTCTTAGAATATTACAGTACTCGCAGGCTTAGGTCTTTCGTTTCCAAAGAATGTGGATTCAACATTCTGATTCTCACATTAATCTCAAATCCTTTTCAAGTCTTCTCCAGAAAGATTGACTCGACAAATAAAATATTGAATTGACAAACTATTTCAGAATATAGAATTGCCGAAAACGAATAAGGGTGGGTCGAGTCATAATATGAGATAAGTATTATTAAGTTGGGTCTGAAAATGTGCGGGGAACTTACACGTGTCCCTTTCGTTAAAGGAGGGGTAGAAATATTTAATTTCTAAATTGCAGGGACCCATAAGTCCAATAGTATAACGAAGGATTTCCAAATACTATAATCAATAGTACATATGTATATTTGATCCTTAACCATATATTAAAAGTACGAAGGCCCTTAGCAAAATGTCGTTCGCCTTTTTTTACCCTTTAAAAATAGAATTCACACTATGTAGTCTCTGCCCGATGCTCGACCCACCTATCTGCATCCGCATCTTTCTTTTTATGTTATTTTAAAATATGTGTCTCCATGAATAGCTCATTTTGTTGCAATGGACACTCATACTTCTTTTCCTGAAAATAAATTAATTTGGTTAATAAATAGAATTGATATACTTAGAAAGTAAAAACGTAATAATTTAAGGAATTACCAATCTTCTTATTATTGTCCCGATGCTGATCGATAGCACCCCAGTGTGCAAGGAGCCTCTCTTCTCGGATGAGCGAGCTTTCTTTCCTTGTTCGCTCTTCTTTAAGAAGTCCTCAGTCTGCCATTGCCTTAATAAATCATCCCATAAATGCTGCAGCCACCAGTCATACCTCTTGTTCTTCTTTATACTATCCGAGAAATGATCTGCCAATCTCTCTTGCGGGCTTTATGATGAAAATTTGCAGCCACTTCCTCGCTATAACGGTCTTCCCATACACACTTACTCTGCATATCAAAAGTTAAATATTAGATGGAAACATCATAAATATAAATTATTAAACTGCTTAAAAGAACATCTATACCTTAAACTGATTGAAAATTTTCTCCTTCAACGAGTATGGGAAATCACTCCAAGTCGTATAGGGGCCATCATAAAGCTACTTTTTTTTCTTCTTCTCTAAAGCTGCTTATGCTTCTACTCAAAAATACTTTTTTTCTTCTAAAAGCTAGCTTGCCCAAACACTTCAACTTTGAAAAAAAAGTTGTCTGGGGTGCTGCTGCTCGCACATGTTCGTGCTTAATGACAGAACAACAATGTGCAAAATCGATAGATATCTCGTGGAGCTACTCTACTGAATAAGTTCTTTAGCAGGAACAGCGATCATAGGCATTGATGGACATTGATGTTAATAGATTTCACAGCATTAGTCGTTCAATCGTCTGATAATACCCCCCCCCCCCCCAAATAAACTGTGTGCTCACTCCTCACTTGACACCTGAGTGGAACTAGAAATTGCAACCATGGTCAGCAGTTTAAGGCTGAGGGCAGTTCTCATTGGCAGCAATCAGAAGTAGGGCATCATCCATTATAGCTGGTCCTCTTTGCATTGTAGCCATTTAAATGTCATGTCTCTATATGACACTATCAAGTTCAAACTAAAAAAGGAAGTGTGTAAAAGGATATTTGTATTCCTTCTTCATTTTAGTGATGAGCTTCAAATCAATGATATAGAAAGTGCATTCTTCTCTCTTCCACTCTCTCTTCATTGGACGAGGTCGAAGGGTAGGTTGGTCAAACAAGCAATAACTAGTCATTTGATTGTCAAACAGAAGAGATATATAAACTAAGTTAGATCAAGCATCTTAGAAAGTGCGTGAAAACTTGAAAAGATAGCACTATATATGGTAAGTTATATCTTATACAGTACTCCCTTGGTTCACTATTACTTGTCCGCAATCCATGTGGCATACTCTTTAAGCAATGGCAAAGCCAGGAATCTCTTCAAGGGTGTTCAAACTAGAAAGAAGTGAAAAAATTCTATGATAAAGAGTGTTCAGTATATATTATATACCTGTAAAACCTAATATTTTACCTATATACGTAGTGTAATTTTAAGAAATGTACCTCCGCCCCTGTCCTTACGAAATGATAACTAAATTACATATTTTACGGTAATACCCATAATAATGATACATTTTAAGAAGTCATGAAAAATGTTTTGGAAAATGTAGTTAATGATAAAAGATAAAACAAATTTCTCTTTTTTTTATTTACTAAAACTGACAAGTAAATATGAAAATGTATTTTTAGTATATTGGACAAGTAAAAGTGAACGGAGGGAATATTGCAGAACGAACTTCCAGGCAATCAAACATAAACATGTACTAGCTCCATTATGCAACTCTCAAATCCAGACATGCATTTCTCTGAAACTAATCTAAAGAAGTATCAGGAAATCTAATTGATACTTCTCCGTAGGATTTTCAGTTTGTTATTCCTCCCATCATTCTTCTCTATACAAGGGGGCGATCGTGTTGTTATGATGAAAGCTCGGTTACAAAATTAGACAAGATTATAGATGATTGAATTCGGTAGAAATTGCAAGTAGCATATATAGAGAAAATATTACTATTTTACGTGGAACGATTTGAGTATGTTATATGTAGAATGAAACTGTCTCCCAATGATAACACTATGACCGATGATAGAAGCCGTTAGAAGAAGATGAGTTAACTAGTATGTCATATGTAGAATGAAACAGCCTCTTGATCGTAACACTATGACCGATGATTGAATTAAGCAGTTAGACGAAGATGAGTTAATCAAACCCTATACGATAGAAATCGGAGAGCTCGATTTCGAAGACTGGATTACACTTCGAGTCGGAGTTCTAGAAGCACGAAGTAAGAATGAAGCCAGGCCCGGACGAGCGCACCTCGAGAAGCAAATCAGGGACCCGTCATGATCTACCTCGAGGGCAGTACAATTTCGAGGACACTCAAGAAAGAGCGGTTCTCAAGGACACGTGGGTCAGAGCATAAATTATAGGATAAGATTTTTACGAAATAGTACAAGTCCGCACTAGGTTGTTATAGAGCTGTACCAATAGAATTCTTTATCATAATTGGAAATGTACCATATTAGGATTTTCCCCTCCTATATAAAGGGGTCCCCAATCATTTGTAAGGATCATCTCATTCACTGCAATAGAACTTTCTACTCTGCTTTTCTTGCTTACCGTGCTCAACAATTGTTCTTCAGCTTTATTGTCTTTACTTTATTGTTCATACTTTATTGCTCTTAGCTCACCTCGAGGCCCCTGGATAACCGAGCTCGAGGTCCTTATTGCTCTAACAACACTGGTTTGGTTCATCAATTCTTCTTACTTAAACTTAATATTACTTGTATATTCACTGGTATTAGAATAAATCATATATCTTTAAAACCACAAATTATCTGTAGCTGTTACTCACATTTTTTGAGGTAAACAGTTTGGCGCCCACCCTGGGCTAAAGATAATAGTGATTATTTTAGTTCTAGTTTTCTGATAACACACGTTATTCTTCACACTTTTTCTTGTCAAAGATTTTTTTTATTCTCAGGCTTAGACATGTCTAGCACACAGAATGCACCTATTCACAACGACCAAGGTCTCGGAGCAAACAGCGGCATAGGGGTCGGTGTATCACCCATAAACCCTGAGGGAGTGCCAAATATGGAGCCAGTTGATATCAGTTCGCATAACGCTCTAAACACGGACGCAGGCACAGACCTCGTAAGGAATGACGCAGGGAAGCCCGGCCAGGAGACCAAGGAACGCCAGGAATGGAAGAAGGGGGAGTCAGCCTCCAAGTGATATTTGAGATGCTGCAAGCTCAGGAAGTCGCCATCGCTCAACTTCAGAGTCAGAATAGAATTCCAAACACAGCCGAACCAGTAAACACTCGGCGTGCTGAACAAACGCTAGAAAGGCCCGATGAAAATGTCTCGGGGACTGACCCCGCAATCATGAAAATGCTCGAGGAGCTAACTAAAAGGATCGAGTCAGGAGAGAAGAAGATAGAAGACAATGATAGGAAGGTGGAAACTTATAACTCCCGGGTAGACCAGATACCGGGAGCACCTCCGATTTTGAAAGGTTTAGATGCCAAAAAGTTCATACAAAAACCTTTCCCCCCAAGTGCGGCTCCAATGCCCATTCACAAGAAGTTTCGCATGCCCGATATACCGAAATATAATGGAACAACTGACCCTAACGAACACATTACTTCATACACTTGTGGAATCAAAGGAAATGACTTGAATGACGATGAAATTAGGTCAGTGTTATTGAAAAAGTTTGGGGAAACACTATCAAAAGGAGCTATGATCTGGTACCACAACTTAGCTCCTAACTATATTGATTCATATGTTATGTTGGCAGACGCCTTCGTGAAAGCACACGCCGGGGCCATAAAGGTGGCCACAAGAAAATCGGACGTCTTCAAAATAAAATAAAGGGATGACGAGATGCTAAGGGAGTTTGTGTCCCGGTTTCATATGGAAAGAATAGAATTACCACCGGTATCCGATGACTTGGCAGTTCAAGCCTTTATGCAAGGTTTGAATGAAAGAGCTCGATTGCATCTCGACAGCTAAAGCAGAACTTGATCGAATATCCAGCTATGACATGGTCAGATGTGCACAATCGTTATCAGTTAAAAATAAGGGTCGAGGAAGACCAGTTGGGAGCCCCTTCAGGCTCAATTCATCCTAACAGATTCACAGCCAAACCCCCGAGGGACACAGATCGGGGATCAAGATTCAACAAAGAATGGTATCAACCATATGCCGATCGAAGGAACAACGGACCAAGCCACAACACCTCTCGGAGCGATCGAAGAAGTGACTGAGGTCAAGGTTCTCGAGGACTTATGAGCAAGAACGGGTTCGATAAACACGCCGACCCCACCGAGGTCCCTCGATTATCAGAAAACAACTTTATCATAGACACATCAGGGATCGTCTCAGCTATTGGGAGAATCAAAGATACTAAGTGGCCCAGGCCAATACAGACCGATCCCTCCCAAAGGAATCCGAACTTGATGTGCAAGTATCATGGCACACATGGTCATAGAACGGAGGATTGCAAGCAGCTAAGGGAAGAAGTGGCTAGGTTATTCAATGAGGGCCAACTTCGAGAATTCCTAAGTGATCGGGCTAAGAATCACTTCAGGGAGCGAGGTGCAGGCATGAAGAATGAACCTGAAGAACCTCAACATGTCATTCACATGATCATCGGTGGAGTCGACATCCCACAAGGACCTATATTCAAACATACCAAAGTATCCATCACAATGGAGAAACGGACTCGGGATTACATGCCCGAGGATACCCTCACATTCAGCAAAGAGGACATGAGGCCTTATCTCAGCCTCACAACAATGCACTGGTAATTTCTATCCTTCGGAATAAAGTTCAAGTTAAATGTGTTCTCGTGGATCCAGGTAGTTCGGCAAATATAGTCAGGTCAAGGGTCGTGGAGCAGCTCGGGCTGCTCGATCAAATCATACCGGCATATTGAGTCTTGAATGGCTTTAACATGGCAAGTGAAACAACGAAGGGAGAAATCATCCTCCCAGTCAATGTGGCCGGAACCATACAAGACACCAAATTTCATGTCATCGAAGGTGACATGAGGTATAATGCTTTGCTTGGAAGGCCTTGGATCCATAGCATGAGGGCGGTGTCATCGACCCTTCATCAGATGATGAAATTCCCAACAGAGGATGGTGTGAAAATAGTATAGAGCAGCATGCAGCTAAGGAAATATTTGCAGTGCACGACTTGGCATCGATATCGGCACCATCCAAATGGAAAAGTCGGAGGACGAACAAGTGGCCAAATAGCAATCACAGCCCGTGCCCTCGATTGAGCCCGAGGGACAGGTGTTCGATGAACATGTGGTTGATGAAGAAGAAGAAGGTTTCCTCATCCCCTGAGCCTTCGCTGCCCCCGAGGAATCAGATGTGACGAAGTCCACGGTCGAAGAACTCGAGCATGCCATATTGATCGAGCATCTTCCAGAACGAAAGGTATACCTAGGAACTGGGTTAACCCCCGAACTCAGGAAAAAGCTCATTCAGTTTCTTATCAATAATATTAATTGCTTCACCTGGTGCCACTTAGATATGACAGGGATCCCACCGGAGATAACTACCCATCGACTAAGTGTCGATCCCAGGTTTAAACCGCTGAAGCAAAAGAGGAGACCTTATTCCGAGGTAAAGCATGCATTCATCAAAGAAGAGGTAACCAAACTTCTCAAAATAGGATTCATTAGGGAAGTAAAATATCCCGAATGGCTAGCAAACATAGTGGTAGTCCCTGAAAAGGGGAATAAACTCAGAATATGTGTAGACTACAAAGATTTGAAAGTATGCCCTAAAGACTCTTTCCCATTGCCCAACATCGATCGTTTGATCGATGCTACGACCGGCCACGAGATCCTTAACTTTCTCGATGCTTACTCCGGGTACAACCAAATTCAAATGAACCCGGAGGACCAGGAAAAGACTTCATTCATCACGAAGTATGGTGCGTATTGTTATAATGTAATGCCCTTCGGGCTAAAAAATGCAGGAGCCACATATCAACGCCTAGTTAATAAGATGTTCGAACATCAAATAGGCAAATCCATGAAAGTTTATATTGATGACATGCTAGTTAAGTCCCTGCGCGTAGAGGACCATTTGACCCATTTGCAGGTGACGTTCAATATCCTAAGAAAGTACAACATGAAGCTCAACCCCGAGAAATGCACTTTTGAAGTCGGCTCGGGCAAGTTCTTGGGCTTCATGGTGTCGAACAGGGGTATCGAGATCAACCCCGATAAAATCAAATTCATCGAGGAAATCACCATAGTCAACAATCTGAAAGCTGTGCAACGGCTGACCGGACGGATAGCTGCCCTAGGCTGATTTATCTCGAGGTCATCGGATCGGAGCCATCATTTCTTTTCTCTACTCAAGAAGAAGAACAACTTCGCATGGACTCCGGAGTGCCAACAAGCCTTGGAAGAATTAAAACGATATCTCTCGAGCCCACCCCTATTCCATACTCCGAAGAAGGATGAAATAATCTACTTGTATCTAGCCGTATCCGAGGTAGTAGTAAGTGGCGTGTTGGTTCGAGAAGAGCAAGATACGCAATTTCCTGTCTATTATGTGAATCGGACCCTAGGAGATGCTGAAACCAGGCACCCACATTTGGAAAATTTAGCTCTTGCATTAATAAGTGCATCTAGGAAATTAAAACCATATTTTCAATGCCATCCTATATGTGTGCTGACTGTGTACCCACTTTGTATGTCTTGCATAAACCTGAGTTATCGGGCATACTGGCCAAATGGGCCATTGAACTTGGAGGGTATGATATCGATTATCAGCCCCGAACAGCTATCAAGTCTCAAATTTTGGCAGACTTCGTGGCCGATTTCGCGCCTACCCTCATACCCGAAGTAGAAAAAGAACTCGTGCTAAAAACGGGTACGTCATAAGGGGTATGGACCCTCTTCACAAATGGTGCCTCGAACGTGAAGGGATCCGTGAAGGGATCCGGGCTCGGCATCATTTTGAAACCGCCCACGGGCAATGCCATTAGGCAATCTATCAAAACTTCTAAATTGACTAACAATGAGGCAGAGTATGAGGCCATGATTGCAGGTCTTGAGCTAGCCAAGGGCCTTGGAGCAGAGGTCATCGAGGCAAAATGTGACTCCCTTTTGGTAGTAAATCAAGTAAACGGGAGCTTCGAGGTTCGAGACGATCGAATGCAGAGGTATTTAGACAAACTTCAAGTGATATTGCACCGCTTCAAGGAATGGACACTGGACCATGTACCTCAAGAGCAGAATAGCGAGGCCGATGCACTTGCAAACTTGGGGTCATCGGTTGAAGAAGATGATATCGTCCCGGGGACTGTCGTCCAGCTATCAAAGTCGCTAGTCGAAGAAGGCCATGCAGAGATTAATTCAACAAGTTTAACATGGGATTGGAGGAATAAGTACATCGACTACTTGAAGCATGGGAAGCTCCCCATGGACCCAAAAGAGCCAACAACACTTTGAGCCAAAGTAGCTCGATTATCTCTCAATGAAAATGGAACGTTACACAGAAGAACCTTCGATGGACCACTACCAGTGTGCTTGGGACCCGGGGACACCGATTATGTATTACGAGAAATCCACGAGGGCACTTGTGGGAATCATTTTGGTGCAGACTCCCTGGTTTGCAAGGTGATCAGAGCGGGGTATTATTGGGATATCATGGAAAGGGATACCTAGGAATTCGCTCAAAAGTGTGATAAATGCCAAAGATTTGCACCGATGATCCATCAACCCGGTGAACAACTCCATTCGGTCCTATCCCCGTGGTCATTCATGAAATGGGGGATGGACATCATCGGCCCCCTACCAACGGCACCGGGTAAAGCTAGATTTAATTTGTTTATGACTGACTACTTCTCAAAATGGGTTGAAGCGCATGGCCTTCGAGAAGGTAAGAGAAAAAGAAGTCATCAACTTCATATGGGACAACATCATATGTCGGTTCGGGATACCCGCCGAAATAGCATGTGACAATGGGAAACAGTTCATCGGCAGCAAAGTGACAAAATTCCTTAAGGACCATAAAATCAAAAGGATCCTATTAGCACCTTACCACCCAAGTGCAAGTGGTCAGGCCGAGTCCACAAACAAAACCATCATTCGAAACTTGAAGAAAAGGTTAGATGATGAAAAGGGGAAATGGAGAGAAGTGTTACCCGAGGTGCTATGGGTGTATCGAACGACGTCAAAGTCAAGCACGGGGGAGACCCCGTTTTCTTTGGTATATGGGTCTGAAGTATTGATCCCAGTCAAAGTCGGGGAACCTAGCATCAGGTTTTAGCATGCCACCAAAGACTCAAATCACGAAGCTATGAACACTTTTCTCGAACTACTAGATGAAAAACGTGAGTCCGCATTTATTCGAATGGCCGCACAAAAACAAAGGATCGAAAGGTATTACAACAGAAGGACGAACCTTCGACATTTCAGAGTCGGGGACTTAGTCTTGAGGAAAGTCACTCTTAACACTCGAGACCCAAACGAAGGGAAACTAGGCCCCAATTGGGAAGGACCGTACCGTGTCCTCGGAGTCATAGGGAAAGGATCCTACAAACTTAGCACAATGGAAGGCGGGCAACTACCAAACAATTGGAATGTATCGTTACTCAAGCGATATTACTGCTGAGGTACGACCTTCTCCCCTTTTCCATTTATATTTAAAACTAACTCCTTGCAGATATTCGATTAGAGATATCGAGGCACCTTTCAGCTCGAAGACCTTGGGTTTTAAAGCATGCGTTGCACTCTTTTTCCCTTGGACCGGGTTTTATCCCAAGTGGGTTTTTCCGGCAAGGTTTTTAACGAAGCAACACCTATATGCTACCAAAGAAACATTCGACAAGTATTCAAGGCTTCTTTTCAATCAACCTCAAATACTGGGGGGCATCACCCTCGGAGATTATATTTTCTTTTAAGAAAGATACTTCACGCCTAAGAGGGCCTCGATAGGAGAACTTTTTAATGGGCCAATCAGTCAAATGAACCGTGTCCATATAGGATAGTTGAAGCCCCGACGGCAAAACATGTACGCATGTATCAACTATTTAAAGAAGCATTCTGGTTATATCAAAAACACTTTGTATCTCAAAGAAGTTTGCTATCATACGAGCTCTACACTTACAATCCTACGGGAAGCGGCTCAAGGGACAAAGCACCCCGAAATACTCAAGGACTGAAACTGACAGTCAATACATCCGAGTCATCGAAAGTTCGGACTCATAAGACCTCAAAGAGGCACCCTCTCAAAACACCTCTCGAATTAAAGACCAAGGCCAACATACTCAGGGACTAACTTTTCGAACAAGTTCGGAAAGTTATCGAGAAACAAGTCCAAGTGACAAACCCGAAGGCTACAGCCATACTAAAGACTACGGTCACATAAAGGCTACGGCCAAAATAATGCGATTCGGAGATGTCCGACTTTCGATATAAATTAAAGGCCTTCAAACATTGAAAAATCGGATAAGTCAAGCTACCCCCGGCAAAAGCAAAATGTAAAGGGCTTCGATAAATTCGGCCCCCGAAAAATCTGAGGGCTTCGATAAATTCAGCCCTCGAATAATCTAAAGGCTTCGATAACACCAGCCTTCGAAAAAACCTCAAGAGGTATTCAATTATGTCTACACAAACGAAATGACTAATAAGGTTCCGATACGTTGAGCCTCCGAAAAACCCAACGGGTACAAAAACACATGCTAAGGCATAACTAAAATTTCACTAAGTCTTTTAGCCGAAATAAGGGAAAATCCATTTTAGGGGCCGAAACGACCCAATTTAAAAGAGCCTAAGGGCCAACTCTGTAAGATACTAAGGGCCAATTTTAAAAGAGCCTAAGGGCCAATTTTATAAGAGTCTAAGGGCCGATATACAAGAGCCTAAGGGCCAGCTTAAAAGAGATATAGGGCCAAAAGCTTATGGGAGTCCGAGATTCCATTCTCATTCAACTCAGACCCAAAGGCCCTATTGTTCCGAGCGCGCATCAAATTGATTTTGAGCTTAGCTCGAGGATCATCTAAAACCTTAAGGGGTATGATGTTGAGCAATAAAAACCTAAGGGTTTATTACGAGTCTGAACCAATACTCGAACTAAGTATTTGAATCATCGGAATTTTCCACAAACATGGACAAAATAAAAGTCAACACAAATCAAGGATAGAGCAAAAAGATACTTTATATTCATAAGGGAAAATTACAAAACATATTTACAACGCCCATAAGGGGCCCTTGCACAAGAAAGAAAGCCTAATCTATTTTCGGGGTCACACCCCCGGGAGAGTCGTCTTCAGAAACTACGTCTCCAGCGGCTCTATCTTCGGGAGTCTCCTCTCCTTCAGGAACATCTTCTTCACCTTCCTCGTCCCCGGAGCTACTCACCACATCCTCGTCATCGGAGGAGACAAGAAACCTAGCATCGTTTTCCCGCACCTTTGCTTCGGCTATCTCCCCGGCGAGGTTGAACCCTCGGGCATGGAGTTCTTCGAGAGTCTCCCTCCGGGCTTGGCACTTAGCCAATTCATTGCTCCGTCTTCCACGGTCGGAGGCCTCCTTCAACTCAACTTGAACGGCCGCGGTTTCCCTCAAGTATATAGTAATGGATTTATCGGCCGCAACCTTCGTCTTCTTAGCTTCGGCTTTAGCCTGTACAACTTCATCCTTAGCCTGTGCAGCTTCGGTCCGGGCTTTAGCCAGCTCGGCCTCCAACCCCTCGATTTTCCCCTCCTGAGCCAGACCCTTCGCTTTAATGCCTCGGAGCTGAGCTTCAGCCGAGGCCAGTTGGGCCGTAAGGGCTTCCTTGTCAGCAGCAAGTTGATCCATGTTCTTCTTCCACTGATGACAATCAGCTCGAACTTGATCTACCTCGCCCCGGAGCTGCCCGATCATATCTAGCTTTTGCTGCAGCTGAGATATTGAAGTGTTAGCCTCCGAAGTAAGGCCGAGAAGGCCGCACTCTATTAAAATTGCGGTTACCTGTTTATCTAGCTCAGACTCACTTCTTTGAGCTTTGGCCAATGCGGTTCGGAGATCCTTAAGCTCCTCTTCCTTCTGGCTACAGATGAGCCTCAGGGCCTTCTCTTCACCCGAAACCTTCTTGAGCTCGTCCTCACATTGGCTCAGCTCAGCTCTAAACTTCACGATGGCCTGTAAGTGGAATGGAGAAGTCGTTGGCAAGTCCTTACCCGGGAAAGGAGACATTGAGCCTCTTCGAAAATGGAGGATGCATCATCAAAGTCGTTGGCATCCTCATTCCCAGTGTAGCAACCATGAAAAGGATCATCCTCGATGACCTTATTTGGGTCGGGCACACGCATAGCGTTGGCTTCTTCGATTGCCCCCTCAGAATAAGTTGGCAACGAAAGGGAGTGACCCGTTATCGCAGCCCCGAGCTCTTCACTCGGGGCATTCTCATTATCATTGGGGGTCTCAGCATTTACCCCCTCGGGTATAGTTGTTGAAGTCGGAGGGAAAATCTCGACCTCCGAGGATGCAGGGGCCTTGCCCGTTTCTTCCTTCGGGGCATCCTCACCACAGGACGAGGTTTCCGGTTCGAAAGGTTTGGCGACCTCGATCGGCTTCCTGTTCTGAGTCACCAGCGCCGACTCTTCATCATCATTTTCTTCATCATCCGGGGAGTCATGGGCCGAGTCTGCGCCCGTTTGAGCAAATCTTTTCCGCAGCCTTCGAGCGGGGCTTTTCTTGCTTGAGGGTCTTCGGGTTTCGAGACCCTTTTTCTTTTGTTGTCCTTCTCGGACTTCGAATTTGATGGCTTTGTTTTTTCCCCGGGCGGAGCCGGCCTCATCTCGGATGCATCGCCAAGGCCTGCACAGGCAAGCGTGAGTAAATATATGGAAAGTGTTGGAACTGTTGAAAGACACTTACCGTGGTTCTTGGCCTCCCACTAGCCCTTCGATAATTCACGCCACTTGCGCTCATCGTAGGAAGAAGTGGCTACTAACTTTCGGACCCAATCCTCGAGGTCGGGCACCGCTGGGGGTGCCCAAGCATTGGCTTCCAGAAAAAGGACAACAACGTTATGAAATATGGAAGCAGAATATGAATGGGTATAGGTAATATGAACTCCACTTGCGGTTAAAGTTCCACCTCTCCGGGAACGGCATTTTATCCTCGGGGATGACGTCCGAAGTTCTTACTCTAACAAACCGGCTCATCCAAACCTGATCTTTGGGTTCGTCAGTACTGGCAAAGAAGGACTTCGTCTTTCGGCATTGCAGCTTGATGAGCCCTCGAAATAACTGGGGCCGATACAATCGAACCAGGTGGCTGAGGGTCAATTCCAAACCCTTGGCCTTTTCAGAAAAATACCGCAACGTGATCACGATATGCCAAAAGGAAGGGTGAATCTGACCAAGGGTGACTTCGTATGTTTAGCAGAAGTCGATCACCACCGGATCGAGGGGACCCAGTGTGAAGGGGTAAGTGTAAACACTCAAAAACCCCTCCTTGTGGGTAGTAATGCTTTCATCGGGGCTCGGGATCTGAATCTCAACCTCATCTCCCCAGCAACATTCCCTCTTTACATCCTTGGTAAGCTGCTTCGTTATCAAGCTAATATATCGAGATACGCGCTCGCATTGGCCTACGGCATCGGGAGGATTCTCGATACTGAAGTCTTTCTTAATAATGCAATTACCGGGGGTGATTTCTTCAAGCGTTGGCGGCACCACCGGTTTGGCTGGCCGGGAGGCAGAAGAAGATGATGCTTTATCCTTTTTGGGGACTGTCTTGGAAGTTTCGGCCATGGTTGTAAGCTAAATAATACGGGTGCACAGGGATGTGGTGTTTCCGGCAAGAGCTTGGCGTTTTTCTGGCGCTTGAAGAGGCGGAGGAAATGAGTGATTGGGGAAGTAGAAGAAGATGGGAAAGGGATGAAGAAAGAGTGAAGTTCTTTACTTAGAGGAATCGCCTCATATTTATAGAAGGGCAACGACGCTTCGGCCGCATTAGTGGCCGACCAATACTGGTATGCATTCAATGTTTTTGGGGAAGTGGACTGACGGGACATTTCGATCACTTCGAACGCTTGCATCACGGGGATGACGTCATCACTAAGACTTCGGGAATCCAAATTGTTTCATATCATATCATTCTAAGAAACGCGGGGACTATCTGTATATGGTAGAAATTGGAGAGCTCGATTTCCAAGACTGGATTACACTCTGAGTCCGAGTTCTGGAAGCTCGATAAGAATCAAGCCAGGCCCAGACGAGCGCACCTCGAGAATAAATCGGGGACCCGTCATGATCTGCCTCGAGGGCAGTACAATTTCGAGAACACTCAAGAAAGAGCGGGAATTTCTCAAGGACACGTGGGTCGGGGCATAAATTATAGGATAAGATTTGTATGAAATAATACAAGCCCGTACTAGGTTGTTATACAGTTGTACCAATAGAATTCCTTATCATAATTGGAAATGTACCATATTAGGGTTTTTCCCTCCTATATAAAGGGAACCCAAATCATTTGTAAGGATCATCTCATTCACTGCAATAGAATTTTCTACTCTGCTTTTCTTGTTTACCGTGCTCAACAATTGTTCTTCAGCTTTATTGTTGTTACTTTATTGTTCATACATTATTGCTCTTAGCTCACCTCGAGGCCCCTGAGATAACCGAGCTGGAGGTCCTTATTGCTCTAACAATACTGGTTTGGTTCATCAATTCTTCTCACTTAAACTTAATATTACTTGTATATTCACTGGTATTAGAATAAATCACATATCTTTAAAACCACAAATTATCTTTAGCTGTTACTCACATTTTTCAAGGTAAACATAAACCTATGGTGACATGAAGAAAAGTTATCTTGAAATACAAGGTCTTGAAATATATATAACTTAGTGACGAGCAAAAAATTGAGATGAAAACAAAAATGTTTACATAATATGACACCAACTAGTTGTGTATATTATATACATACTTGTGTATATATATCTAACTTGTTTTCACAGCTATATTACATGTCAACATAATCTTAGAACAAATGATGAACAAAAAAATTCAAAAGAATTCAAAAGAATCCTCTCCTCCAAAAGGGTTTCTCAAACAGCGATAGTGAAGTATTTCAACCGCGATATTGTATTCTCAGAGCAGCCACAGCTTTTTCAAGTTTACACACTGATTCCTTGGGAAAATGTCCACCTTCAAAATCAGGAACAGCTCCTTGTAATTTTTCATGACTAAATAATCTTGTAGCAGTACACGTGTAATTATGTATAACACCCTAGATAAATATAGGCTTGTAGGGTGTGTTTGGTATGACCGAGAACATTTTTCAAGAAATATTTTTTAGTATTTCACTGTTTGGTTGTACAAAATAGTTAGAAAAATATTTTCCTAGATATCATATTTTCCTAAAATTGGAGGAAAATGACTTCGTAGAAAAAGTTAGGAAAATATTTTTCAAAAACTCCACTTACCCTCGCATTTAACCTCAACCCCCACCCGCTTCTCTCCCTACCCCAACTCTCCCACCCCCACTCTCCAAAAAAGGAATCTTTTTTTTTAAATTTTAATTTTTTTTTCCGTCACCGCCCACCCTTCAATCCCCCCCCCCCAAAAAAAATATATTTTTTAACCTTTTTTTGTATTTTCAAATTTGTGTTTTTTCGTTTTTTCTGCACCAACCACCCCCAACCCCACCCCACCCCACTGCCCCCCTCCCTCGCAATTTTTTTTTCACATTTTCTTTTTTGTAATTTCAAATTTTTTTTGTTTTTGTTTTTCTGCCACCCCACAATTTTTTTTTCTTTATATATTTTCAGTTTTAGTTTTTTCATCTTTCGTTTTACAGGTTCGAAATTTTACAAGTTCCAAAGTTATGATTTCAGAGGTTTATGTGTTTGAAAGTTTACGGGTATTTAGAAATTATAAGTTTACGGGTTCAAAAATTTACGATTTCGAAAGTTTAGCGGCTCGGAAGTTTATGAAATTTGTCGGTTCGGAAGGCTGCTGGTTCGAAAGTTTATGGCTTCATGTTTATTGTATCTAAAGTATTTATGGATATTTTTGAGAAGTTATTTTCCTTAATTTGCGTTCAAAAAAATGAGTAAGATTACTACTTATTTCTAAAAAAATATTTTCTTGAAAAACAATTTACACAGAAAATATTTTCCCTTATAACACACCCGTAATATCTGCAAATATGCAATTAATATTTCGGCTGTCATGTTTGCCTATAAAGTCCTACATATTTTGAACGTGCTGGCTAAGTGGCAACTATGAGTATCATTGCATTATCATAATAAATTTACATTATCATATTACTTAATAGCTAACTATTCATAAAAATTTAAATTAGTAACTTCAATATAAGATAAGTTACTGGGTACAACATATTAAATATATTAATAATATAAAAGCCTTTACACTATGATAATATTTAAGAGAAAATGCATGAAGACCCCATTCAACTTGTCCTGGAAAATTATTTACACACCTAAATTTTACGGGAGTCCTAGTACCACCCTATTCTTATTCAAAGTGAAATTAGTACCTCCTTCAAAGGTGAGGTGGCAGAGAAACTAATTTCACCTTACTCAAAGCGCGTGGAAGGTTGAGAAAATGTAAAAAGCTACTTAAATTTTACGGATGTTAATTTTTCCATTGGTTGTTACATTTAGTTACACTTAATTAGTTGTATTTGGTGTAATACTAACCCTTTTTATTTTTATTTTTCTGTTTTCTTTTCTTCTCCTTCCTCTTTCCTTTTCTTCTTTCTCTTTCCTCCATTGTCACAAGAGAACAGCACCATACAATCATAATCGTAATAGAACAAAAATTAAAGATTGATAGCTCTTTCTACACCTATTTTATCATCTCCTCCACCCTCCAATTGTTCTTTACAGCTTGGCCGGAGCAAACAACCAAGGTGAAAACGAAAACCCAACACTTTATTAGATCTTTCTTAGCTTCCTCATGCTTTGAGGTTGTGCTCTATACATTAACTTTACTTTATATATTTATCTTTTGACCAAGATGGAAGAAGAAAATTGACGAGAAAAACCCAAAAAAAGGGAGACCATTTTCTTGTCAATATAGTCAGCTGGTTTCTCTTGCAAAGGTTCCATCAAAAAAAACTTTTTCTGAAAAAATCACTTCTTTAGTTGTAATTTGATTGTCCATGGAGATCCGACAAATGTGAATGAAATTTCTTAGGCAAGCTGGAAAAGTTAATAAAAATGTTTGAAATATTTTTAAGGAGAGAAAGAAAGTTTCGGTTGGGGAGGGGGACGATTATTCCAGTCAAAGAAAGAAAAAAAATGAAAAAACCTGCGAAAATGCCATGTGTCAGCGAATGTAAACACTACTTGGGTAGAATTTGGTTGTGGAATTTTAGGGGTTAAATAAATTCATCTTGGATAAGGATAGGGTGGTAATAGGACACCCGTAAAATTTAGGTGTGTAAATAATTTTCCAGGACAAGTTGAATGGGGTCTTTATGCATTTTCTCTATATTTAACTTAAAGGTGTGTTTGGCATGAAGGAAAATATTTTCCTAGAAAATGTTTCATTGAAAAAGAGTCGTTTTATGACTTATTTTTCCTTGTTTCGTTGGTGAGTGGAAAACTTTCTTTGAAAAATATTTTCTAGTGTATAGTTAGAGAGTATACTTTTTTATGCTACTCTCCTCACTCATCCCGTTCCCCCAAGTTCTCATGTTTCTTGTGCTCACCCCCCTCCCAAATATCCAACATTTTTAGAACTCTATTTTCTTCATGAATTTAATTATTCTTCTAAATATTCACACAAATTCAAAGGCACTAATATACTACATTACTTTTTTACGCAAAAATGACGTTGAAATTTGTGCTCCATAACTAAAAAAGAAAATACTCTTTTTTGGTAAAAAAAGAAGTACTCTTTTTATATCATGAAATAAAGTACTTATTAAAGAAAATATTTTTTCTGCATCATGAAAAGGAAATACTCATTTAGTTGAAATGAAAAAAAAATAATTTTTCTACATCATTAAAAGAAATTCATTTTTGATTGAAATGAAAGAAAATACTTTTTTACGTCATGAAAAAAAATTTCTTTTTGTTGAAATGAAAGAAAATACTGTTTACTACATCACTTTGTTGAAACGAAATAAAGTACTTTTTTTACATTATGAAAAGAAAGTAATTTTTTTGTTAAAATTAAAAAAAATAATTTTTTTAATTTATATCATGAAAAGAAAAATACTCATTGGTTGAATGAAAAAAAAAAGTACGTTATCTATAACATAAAAAGAAAGTACCGATAATAATATTTCTATTTAGGTTGAGGGGTTGGGGGCGGGGGTGGGGGGGCGAGGAGTGGGGAGGGGGGTTTGGGGTGGGTGGGGGTGGATGGGTAGTGGGGTGGGGGTGGGTTGGTGGGGATGAGAAATAGGGTGGGAAAGGTTAAAAAAAAGTTTTGAAAAATGTTTTCCCTTCTCTTGATAGGGAGAACATTTCCCTCCAATTGGAGAAAAATAAGTTAATGAGAAAAATATTTTTCAAAACATTTTAGCTAACCAAACATGGAAAATTGAAAAATATTTTCCTTAATAGCAAACACACCCAAAATCCTTCTATTATTAGTCTTAGGGAAGGACTTGCTACTCTAACCGCATCAAAATATCTTTTTCCGTCTAAATTATGGAATTTGTAACTTGTTCTCCTTATTACTTTCACGAATGTGATTTTCATTTTTTGATGTATACTCGGATAAACAAGTCCAGAATTTTTATTGTTAGTTAAGACTGCCGAGAGCAAACTATTATTGGGACAATTATTATTCTAAGCATATAAACACAGTACTAAAATTCTATTAGAAAAGATCATCATGTGCATGTACTCAGCAGTCACAATTCAACGTTACCAAGTTCCTTAGTTAGACTACTTAGAGCAATTTCTTTCTATTTTTATTTTGCTTTAAAAGTTAATTTGTTCATTTAATTTCCTGAACAATGAGACACTGGCCGGGACGTGGACGGAATCAAACGACTCAAGGAAAATGTAAAAGGAGTTCTTCATGCTAGGTTTATTGCATCTCCAATATTACGATATATTTTATTTTCCATCTAGTAACATCGATTAATCGTTTGAGTTAATATATATATATATATATATATATATATATATATATATATATATATATATATATAAATATATATATAT
>NC_031994.1:82756261-82780832 GCF_001879085.1 Nicotiana attenuata
TATATATATATATAAACATTGCACCAATCACTGGTGAAGATTGATAACAACAACAACCCAGTGGAATCCAACAAGTGGGGTCTGGGGAGGGTAGTTCAAGACCCTCGGCTAAAGAAGATGAAAAGAGACAATGGCGCAGTAATATGAGAATAAGCAAGAAAGAAAGAAAGAGAGATAACACCAGCAACATAATAACCAGAAATAGAGAGAAAGCAATAACAATAAGCAGTAACAATGGTACAATACTACATATACAATAGAGTAATACAGATACAACAAGAGCCACTAGCAACTTAAGACACTATACTATCAGACTAGCCTCCTGCGACCAAACCTGCAGTCCTAAAGAAGTAATATGGACACAATCGAAGCCGCTAGCACCCTAAGACAAACACACGCTAGCCTCCTACTTTCTAACCTACAACCTTAATGCTCGCTCTCCACAACTTCCTATCAAGGGCCATGTCCTCGAAAATTTGAAGTCGCACCAGGTCCTCCTTGATCATCTCTCCCCAATATTTCTTTGGCCTCCCTCAATCTTTTCTCACACCCATCAAAGGCTAGTCGTTCACACCTCCTAACTGGGGCATCCACGCTTCTCCTCCGCACGTGCACAAATCATCTAAGCCTAGCTTCCCGCATCTTGTCTTCTAAGGGAGCCACACCCATCTTTCCCCGAATATCTTCATTCCTAATCTTATCCAGCCTAGTGTGCTCGCACATCTATCTCAACATCCTCATTTATGCAACTTTCATCTTCTGGATATGAGAATTCTTGACTGGCGAACACTCAGCACCATACATCATGGCCGGTCTAACCACCGCTCCATAGAACTTACCTTTAAGTTTCAGGGGCACTTTCCTGTCACACAAGACACCAGACGCTAGCCTGTGTTTCATCCATCCCACCCCTATACGGTGCGTAACATCCTCATCAATCTCCCCGTCCTCCTGGATAACCGACCCCTGGTACTTGAGGCTCTCTTTCTTGGGAATGACTTGAGATTCAAGCCCCACGTCTATGTCTGCTTCTCCCGAAACGCCGCCGAACTTGCACTCCACGTATTCTGTCTTAGTCCTACTTAACTTGAAACCTTTAGACTCAAAGGTATGTCTCCAAATCTCCAACCTCTCGTTAACACCGTCTTGCGTCTCATCGATCAGAACAATATCATCGGCGAATAACATACACCATGGCATCTCCCCTTGTATATGGTGTGTCAGTGCGTCCATCGCCAGTGCAAATAAGAACGGGCTGAGCGTCGAGCCTTGGTGTATAACAACCGGAAAATGCTCAGAGTCGCCCCCCCCCCCCCCACTGTCCTAATCCGAGTCTTAGCTCCATCTACATTTCCTTAATGACCCTAATATAAGCAACTGGAACACTTTTCACCTCCAGGCATCTCCAAATAACTTCCCTTGGGACCTTGTCATATGTTTTTTCTAGGTCAATAAATACCATATGCAAATCCTTCTTCCTATCCCTATATAGTTCAACCAACCTCCTTATAAGATGGATAGCTTCCGTAGTAGAACGTCCAGGCATGAACCCAAACTGGTTATCGGATATCGACACCGACCTCCTCACCCTCACTTCCACTACCCTCTCCCAAACCTTCATGGTATGACTTAGTAACTTGATACCCCTATAGTTGTTACTCTGGATATCTCCTTTGTTCTTGTACAACGGTATCATCGTACTCCACCTGCATTCTTCTGGAATTTTTTTCATCCTGAAAATAATATTAAACAGTCCAGTTAGCCACTCCAATTCCGTTCTTCCCACCAACTTCCAGAATTCTACCGGAATTTCGTCGGGCCCGGTTGCTCTGCCCCTGCGCATCTTACGCATAGCTCTCACGACCTCCTCAACCTTAATGCGCCTACGGTGGCTACAATCTTGATGACTCTCACAGTGCTCCAATTCCCCTAGCACATTATCTCTATCCCCTTCGTCATTCAACAATGAGAATTGATAACAAGAATTAAAAAATGTTATTTTGAAAATATTTCCACTTAGAAATGTCAATATCGTTTCGTATGCATCATCTCAAATACGAACTATTGAGTGTAATTTCCGTCATATAGGTTTCAAGCTTTCGTTCTTCTTCTCTTGTTAATAATTGTAATTCTTCGTCAAAAGAATTAAGGGTGTAAGGGTGTGTTTGGTATAACGGAAAATATTTTCCGCGGAAAATATTTTTCAAAAAAATATTTTCTTGGAAAACAAGTAGTAATCTTATTCATTTTCTGGTGTTTGGTACGCAAATTAAGGAAAATGACTTCTCAAGATAATTCATAAATAATTTAGATATAATAAACATGAAGCCATAAACTTCAAACCAACAACCTTCCGAACCCACAAATTTCATAAACTTTCGAACCACTAAACTTTCAAAACCGCGGAATTTCTAACCCGTAAACTTTATAATTATTAAACCCGTAAACTTTCAAATACATAAACCTCCGAACTCATAATTTTGGAACTTGTAAAATTTTGAACCTTTACACCGATAAATAAAAAAATTAAAACTGAAAAATATATTTTAAAAATATTTTTTTTTGGAGGGGGGGGGGTGACAGTATAGCGAAAAAAAAACAGAAATTTAAATTACAGAAAAAAGGTAAAAACTTTTTTTTTGTGCGGGTTGGGGTTGGTTGGGGGGGAGGGGGTGTCACACCTCCTTTTTCTCTACCCCGAAAGGGGTATAGGGGAGTTTTTCCAATTAAGCTGACAATGACCGAAACGGGATTATTTATTCAAAATACAGAATCGCCACTTGAGATAATTTATGGTGCCCCAAGTCACCGGTTCAAAATCCCGAATCGAGGAAAGATTGACTCTGTTTTGCAGTCCGCGAAACACAGAAATCCAGGTAAGGAATTTTGTTAACCCGGGAGAAGGTGTTTGGCATTCCTGGATTCTGGAGTTTTAGCACGGTCGCTCAACTGTTAATACTGGCCTATTTATTTGATTTTTAAAACATCTTTGAAACCTATATGCATTTTTTATTCCCTTTAAACCGCTTTTAATAATCCGATTGTTATACAGCTAATTATTTAGATTACACATCGCGGATCGTATCACGAGAACCGTACACACAATCCACAACGTGTTTATTTTATTAACAAAATTAAATTGTGGCCGAGTCACATAAATGTACTCCCAGATTTTTAGAAATTAAGCATCACAACTGCGTCACGGGAACTGACCCGCAGCTATGATAATTTATTTAATTAACGCGCCTAAAGCAAACTACGAGAGTTCAAGAAATTTTCCTACATTAGTTAAGATGATTTATACGAGGGCCATAGCCTATGTGATTTGATGGTACACCTCGATTTATTTGAAAAAGAGATTTGTAGTCAACTAAAGTAAATTGAGGATGCGTAGGTTCATTCTAAATTAAAGTTCAATCTAAAGAAAACTAATTGTAAATATGCATTGGGGTACTTCACTAAGCCTTTTAATTACCTCTTTAATAAAAAAAAAGGGACCAGCTGTAAGCCCAACTTAAGAGCTTGATCAAGGAAATAAGGCGTTTGCAACTGCCTGGGCTCTAAGATGAGCCCAAAGAGAGCAGGCATTCAAAGACCTTGCCAGGCCCGAGTTGACCATAGCTGTCTCATGTTTTGGGCCTAAGCCTGAACCCAGCAGCCTCACAAAACTCTTCATTGAATTAGAGCAGAATTTTAACAGAAGGAAACAGTTAAGGGCCAACACGATTGGGCTCCAAATTGAACCCAAAACACGAGATGACCAGATCTGGTCACTCCAGGCCTTTTGATGGACGCGGCCTACTTATGGGGCCAAAATCAAACCCACATATTTTGCAAGTAGGCTCTTAGTGATAATGTCATGGTTGAAATTCATACCTCTTAATTCACGAATAACAACAAGAAAACTATACGAAATTCTGGAAAACTAAACATGCATGAATAATCAGATTATAGACTTCTAATTCATTTGACATGCCCTTAATAACAAGTCATAAGCATAAAACATGCCTTAAACTACTCGGCAACCATATTGACATCAAATACATGATCCATTTAGCAATGCTGAAATCTAATACTATTAAACTGAAGTGATTTAGTAGCCACACAATGCATCTTTCAAACATGTGTGAGATACTAACCAATATCCTCTAACGAAACATCTAAATAGAGCTATCATGAACAATACATGGGAAGATGAACTAACTTAAGCACTCATATGTGAGATTCCCAACTAAAAAAAAATTGTTGACTGTCATGCAAATCGGAAATACTTAAACAGAAACAACAAAACTAAGAAGATCCCAGAATACTAAGCTACTTGAAAAAAATCAGACTTAAAACGAAAACTGAAGCTTAAACATTTGAGTATCAAACTTCATTTAGCATTTACACATTCGCTCTAATGTTACAAGTATCATTATATTCACTTCCATTTCAAGGTTTCGAAGGTGTACCTGGATATAACAAAACCAAAACCAAAAATGTGCTTGAAGTCAGCTATTAGCAGCAAAGCAGTAGCAAGTTCACAATATAGAACAGCAATGGAAATTCACTCAAACGGCATCAAAAAACCAAGCCTCACTTCAGCCTAGAAAGCTAGAAAATCCCCAGAAAATACCACTTTGAAACTTTTTCCCCAAAGAAAAGAAATCCAGCTCAAAGAACTATAAAGATTTTCAGCCGCTTTTGTTTTCTATTTTTTTTGGTTTCTGATCTCTTGCCCTAGAATTCAGGGAAATGAGACTCCTATAGAGGGGTTTTAGGGCAGCAGAGATTGATTTTTTCACCTTTAGGTCCTCTCCCTGTTTTACTTTACCCCCCCAAGTTCCTTAAAGAAGAATATCTGAACCCCCCTTTTCTTGGCATGCAAGCCTTCTCTTACTTATAGAAGCTTCCTCCCTAATTGAAAAGATTCTCTAGACCCAAATTTCCAAAGTACCCCTGACAGTCTAGTTTTTACCTTTCAAAAAAATACCAGCAGTTGGGCCATATAGCCAAACATGCTCAAACCTACCCTTGGGCTTCTTTACTAACAAGCCCAAACTAAATCCCAAACCATAATAAGAAATGAGTTCAATCGAAAATTTAAGCAAACATCCACTGAATTTAAACGAAAAATGGACTTTTAAAGAAACACTCGAAAGACAATAATTATTTAACAAATACAACTAAACTAATTGTTAAGCTACTGAGATGGAGATTCAAACAACCTTAAATAAACACTGAAATTAACATAACAATTCAAAACTGGAATTATGCAATGCAAAAATTCAATAGATATGCTAAAACACGGAAATTGGGGAAAATATGAAGGGATACTGGTTATTACCTAAACAAATGTGGAAGAAAGCTTTGATAAGCAGTGGAAAAACAAAGGGTTTGAATAACTCCGGGGTGACCCGAAATGAACGCTAATCGATTGTTCTTGCCAAGAACCATCGACTAGCATGGACTTCGAGCCAACACGAGCCTTGAAAAACCAATGAACGGTCAAAGGAGAAACACACTCGATCTTTTTTGTTTTGTTAGATCCGGCTCTGAGAGCATTTGATGGGGATTTTGGGGAATATGGTGATGGATTAGTAAACAGGGACAGGTGGTGATTGTGTGGTATGAACTTAGGGCTGATTGGAGTTACGCCGCCGGCCGGTGGGGTTTGGGGATTTGGGGGCGACGTGGATTGACTAGGGTTTGGTGGGAGTTGAACTGGGGTGTTCGTAATGGGGGGGAGGCTGTTTAGGACATTTTATATGGAATGGAGGTTAGTTCCGGACCGTTGGATCACTAGGTCCAACGGCTGTGATGAAACAAAGGCAAAACGGGATCGTTTGGTGGTGGGGGAAGTTGGACCGGGTATTTCAATGTTTGGGCTTGGATTTGGGCAGTTATTTGGGTGTAAAACTAGCCCAATTAACTTTCAAAATCCATCTCTTTTTCTCTTTTTCCTTTTTCAACTTTTCTCTCTTTTTTTCTTTTCTTTAATTAGATAAAATCCTAAATCAATTTCTTAAATTATTCACATTGTAAAATTACACTAATTATCTAATTAAAATAATTACAAAGATTACTTGATCCTAAATTGAAAGAGAAAAATCACTAATCTAAAAATTAAAAGGTAGAATGTAAACATGAGCCATTTCTTTTATTTTCATTTTTTAATAAAATAATTAATTAACTAATTAATCCTAAAATATAAAACAAAGATCTAAATGCAGTGCGTGGCATTTTTTTTAATTTTTTCATGATTTTAATAAAAGAAAACATGCACAGAAAATGCAAACAATTAACACAAATTCCTACAAAAATCCTATAAAATTGCAAACAATTGGGAGAAACTTGTAGGAGTATTTCACATAGGGCAAAAATCACGTGCTCACAGCTGCCCCTCTTTGCTCGGAAACACGAAGAGTTTTCGGGCAAAGATAAAGTGAGCGGATACGACCGATTTTTTCCCGTTTGAATACTTAGTGGGAAGCATTTTTGGAAGATCTGACCGAACCTTGCTTCCGAGGTTGCCTACATATCCTTGGCTATAAAGGAATCAGGTCAGTGTAGTTCGGAAAGTTTCGGTAGCTGGGACTACCGGGAAGCTGTGATTTCAATGTTGCTGATGCTGCTACTGCTTGCTAAACTCCTTATTACACCGAGACAAAATAAAAAGAAGCTAGGCTAAACTATGATCTATGAATTACAAGAATCCTATCTACCATCTTCAAACTTGGTCTTGCTGCTTCTACAGTTCTGTTGTGCATCGTGAACTGTTGACCTGTACTCTCGAGGCGAATTTCTGTTGTTGCTAACTCGAATTGAATTCTGAAATGAGTTCCCTTATTTTCCAGGTGGGCGCCTGATTACCAAAACTTGCATTGTATTCCCTTGTTCTCCAAGTGGGTGCCTGATTATCAAAACTTGAATTGTATTCCCTTATTCTCCAGGTGGGCGCCTGATTACCAAAACTTGAGTTGTGTTCCCTTGTTATTCAGGTGGGCACCTGATTGCCAAAACTTGAACTGTATTCCCTTGTTCTCCAGGTGGGCGCCTGATTGCCAAAACTTGAAATGTGTTCCCTTGCTCTCCAGGTGGGCGCCTGGTTGCCGAAACTTGAACCGTATTCNTGTATTCCCTTGTTATCCAGGTGGGCACCTGATTGCCAAAACTTGAACTGTATTCCCTTGTTATCCAGGTGGGCGCCTGATTGCCAAAACTTGAAATGTATTCCCTTGTTATCCAGGTGGGCGCTTGATTGCCAAAACTTGAAATGTATTCCCTTGTTATCCAGGTGGGCGCCTGATTCCCAAAACTTGAAATGTATTCTCTTCTTATCCAGGTGGGTGCCTGATTGCCAAAACTTGAAAATGTAATTCCCTTGTTATCCAGGGGGCGCCTGATTGCCAAACTTTGAAATGTATTCCCACTTGTTATCCAGGTGGGCCCTAAATTGCCAAACTTGAAATGTATTCCCTTTTAATCCATGTGGCGCCTGATTGCCAAACTTGAAAATGTATTCCCTTGTTCTCCAGGTGGCACCTGATTGCCAAAACTTGAAACTGTATTCCCTTGTTCTCCAGGTGGGCGCTGAATTGCCAAAACTTGAAAATGTATTCCCTTGTTCTCCAGACGGGCGCCTGATTGCCAAAACTTGAAATGTGTTCCCTTGCTCTCCAGGTGGGCGCCTGGTTGCCGAAACTTGAACCGTATTCCCTTGTTCTCCAGTTGGGTGCCTGATCGCCAAAACTTGAACTGTATTCCCTTGTTATCCAGGTGGGCGCCTGATTGCCAAAACTTGAAATGTATTCCCTTGTTATCCAGGTGGGCGCTTGATTGTCAAAAACTTGAAATGTATTCCCTTGTTATCCAGGTGGGCGCCTGATTCCCAAAACTTGAAATGTATTCTCTTGTTATCCAGGTGGGTGCCTGATTGCCAAAACTTGAAATGTATTCCCTTGTTATCCAGGTGGGCGCCTGATTGCCAAAACATGAAATGTATTCCCTTGTTATCCAGTTGGGCACCTGATTGCCCAAACTTGAAATGTATTCCCTTCTTATCCATGTGGGCGCCTGATTGCCAAAACTTGAAATGCATTCCCTTGTTATCCAAGTGGGCGCCTAATTGCCAAAACTTGAAATTTATTCCCTTGTTATCCAGGTGGGCGCCTGATTGCCAAAACTTGAAATGTATTCCCTTGTTCTCCAGATGGGCGCCTGATTGCCAAAACTTGAAATGTATTCCCTTGTTATCCAGGTGGGCGCTTGATTGTCAAAAACTTGAAATGTATTCCCTTGTTATCCAGGTGGGCGCCTGATTGCCAAAACTTGAAATGTATTCCCTTGTTATCCAGGTGGGCGCCTGATTGCCAAGACTTGAAATGTATTCCCTTGTTATCCAGGTAGGCGCCTGATTGCCTTAACCTTGAAATGTATTCCCTTGTTATCCAGGAGGGCGCCTGATTGCCAAAACTTGAAATATGTTCCCTTATTCTCCAGGTGGGCGCCTAATTACCAAAACTTGCATGTATTCCCTTATTATCCAGGTGGGCGCCTGATTGCCAAGACTTGAAATGTATTCCCTTGTTCTGCAGGTGAGCGCCTGATTACAACAAAACAGACACAATAAAAGAAACTTTTCTGCCCCAGTTTGGTATCTGGGCACATCTGTGAGTGTTAATCGAACCATCTTACCCCCCCAAAAAATACCTAAAAATTTTAAAAACTACATCCCATTATCCAGGAGGGCCTTGACAATTGAAATTAAATCCCATCTTAAAAGTGAAAACTTCAAAGCTAACTTATATTTCCTAAAGGTAGAGCTTACGCTAAATCTTGTTATCTATGAAGGTCTTGGAATTCAACTAAGTCCCATTATCCAGGAAGGTCCTAAGAACCTTGAAAATTAAATCCCATTATTCATGAGGGTCCTAAAAATTTTCGGCCGAACCTGTCTGGTACATGCTTTCCTCACGGAGGGTTCCTCCGGAACAAACGAAATTTCCTGCCCCTGTTTCAATCAAAGAAAATTTTATCAGTTTGAAAGTGTGGTGGTTAGTTTGCGGCATCCTTGCTGAAGATGGCCCTCCCACTGCCGTGCTTTGTTCTGACTGGCTGCCTTGGACTGGCAAAGAATTGTTTGACTTTCCGACTGAATCTCAACTACAGGACCCTGGATGACCCGAGTGCCCTGCACTCAACCCGCTGTTTTACATTCCTGTCCTTCCAAATTGAACCTCTGTATTTTCCACAAAATTCACAAACCACTCGACCACTTGAACTTTCACTAACACCTTATTTTCCATTTTGCATCATGCTATTTCTGATATGTTTTGGCCGCACTTTGCTTTGTGCAATTTGGAAGTTGGTAGTAAGCTTTGAAATCCTTTCTTACTTGCTTAAACAAGTCCGACATTGGAAAAGCCTTAGAGAAATAAACCCAAAAGAAAATGAAATGCAATGACTTCGAGAGTTAGGAATAAAGAAGAAAATTCGAAACAAGAGGACTGTTTGAAGAAGAAAAAGGAGAAGATACTTATCTGCGTGAGGCAGCTGGCACCAATGATCATGACATACATTTCGGATTAATCAGCCTAGCATGTTCAACCAATCCTCTATCAGTTGTCATCCTTATGCCCCGGGATTTCCATATTCCAATCTCTTTGCAAAGTCACCAACCTTGTCCAGCTTGCGGCGCCCCGAAGTGTTTTCACCAACAAACCTCTCTCATTTGTTCATCTCTCAACTCACCGTCGCCTCATGGTGCCCGTGAAGGTTTTAACCAATAAGACTCTCTCATTTTAATTTCTCTCATCTTTCCATCGCCCTACGGTGCCCGTGAGGGTTTTCACCAATAGGACTCTCTCATTTATTTACTTTCCTTGTGTAGAACGGAGTGTTGCCCCTGCTGTGAACCATATCTCTATCTCGCTTGACTTGGCATTCTCAAAGACTAATCGGAAGGTCTTTCTTTGGACCACAATGTAGGCTTTGGATAGGGTTAGAAAGAAAGGGTATCATAAAGGCTCAAAACGAACTTGAATAGGTTCAGAATTACAACTTTTGGAACCAGATCTTTTACAAAACCACAACTTTTGCCCAGTTTCTTGGCCTGGGGAACTTTGAATTTTTATTTTGATGGGACCGAACCATGAGGCTGCCTACGTATCCTTAAAATGAACCAGTTCGAACGTAGTTCATGACATAGGAATTGCTTTGTTTTTTGTACTTTTCTCTTTTTTTTCTTTTCTTTTCTTTTCTTTACTCTTTTCCCATCTTTCTTTCCCTTTATCTCTTCTCTTTTCCTTTTTCTCTTCTTTTTTTTTGTATCTGTATTTCTAAACTCTGCTTCTGATTCCAAAAAAGGGGTATGAAAGAAAATAAAAGGCTCAAAAGGGGTAACAAAGGATAAAGTGTTTAGATAGCTTCAACCCACTTAGTAAAGTAATCGATGGCTACCAGAATGAACCTGTGCCCATTTGATGTCGCTGGTTCAATTGGTCCAATGACGTCCATGCCCTAAGCTGCAAAAGGCCAAGGTCCGGACATTGTATGCAACTCAGATGGCGGAGAATGAATCAAATCACCATTTATCTGGCATTGATGACACTTGCGCATAAAGCTGATGCAATCTCGTTCCATAGTGAGCCAATAATACCCTGCTCGACGAATTTTCTTTGCCAGAACATACCCACTCATATGCGTCCCGCAAACTCCGGAATGCACTTCGTTCATGATAATCATGGCTTGTTTAGCATCTATGCACCTTAACAGCCCAAGATCTGGAGTTCTCTTGTACAAAATTGCCCCACTCAAGAAAAATCCACTAGCCAAACGTCGAATTGTTCTTTTCTGATCACCTGTGGCCTGTACCGGATACACCCCCATCTTGATGTATTATCGGATATCATGAAACCATGGTTCACCATCGAGTTCTTCCTCAACCACATTACAGTAAGCATGCTGGTCACGGACCTGAATATGCAGAGGGTCAATATAAGCCTTATCCGGATGGTGTAACATTGATGCTAAGGTAGCCAAGGCATCAGCAACCTCATTATGGATCCTAGGAATATGCCTGAACTCTACTGATCTAAACCGTTGACAAAGATCATGCATACATTGTCAATACGGTATGAGCTTTAAATCTCGAGTCTCCCATTCTCCCTGAATCTGGTGCACCAACAGATCCGAATCTCCCAAGACCAAGACTTCCTAGACTCCCATATCTATAGCTAACCTTAAACACAGAATGTATGCATCGTACTCAGCCATGTTGTTAGTACAATAGAAATGAAGCTGGGCCGTAACAGGGTAATGATGTCCTGTTTCAGAAATGAGCACATCCCCTATTCCGACACCTTTTATGTTAGCGGCTCCATCAAAGAAAAGTTTCCAACCTGGCTTTTCATCCTGCTCCACCTCGTCAATATGCATTATCTCTTCATCAGGAAAATAAGTCTTCAATGGCTCGTACTCTTCATCCACCGGGTTCTCGGCCAAATGATCGGCCAATGCTTAGGCTTTCATCGAGGTCCGCGTCACATAGATGATGTCAACTCTGTGAGCAAAATCTGCCACTTTGCAAGTCTTCCTGTGGGCATAGGCTTCTGAAAGATATACTTTAGAGGATCCAGACGAGAAATGAGGTAAGTAGTGTAGGACGACAAATAATGCTTCAACTTTTGTGCTACCCAAGTCAGGGCGCAACATGTCCTTTCAAGGGGAGTATACTTAACCTCATAGGACGTAAACTTCTTGCTGAGATAATAGATGGCTTGCTCCTTCCTGCAAGTGATGTCATGTTGACCCAACACACAACCGAATGAATTGTCCAAGACTGTCAAATAGAGAATCAAAGGCCCCCCGGGTTCCGGCGGGACCAACACAGGTGGGTTTCACAAGTATCCTTTGATCTTATCAAATGCCTCCTGGCACTCATCAGTCCATTCGACCACCGCATCCTTCTTCAGCAACTTAAAGATGGGCTCACAAGTTGTCGTGAGTTGAGCAATAAACCTACTGATGTAGTTTAAGAATCGAGCAGACTCATTACCTCGGTCTTATTCCTTGGGGGTCGCAATTCTTGGATAGCTTTGATCTTTGACAGATCCAACTCAATGCCTCGCCGGCTGACTATGAACCCCAACAGTTTCCCAGACGGAACACCAAATGCACACTTTGCAGGGTTGAGCTTAAGATTATACCTGCGGAGCCTCTGGAAAAACTTTCACAAGTCTTCGACGTGGTCGGACTGCTTCCTGGACTTTATGATCATATCGTCTACGTAGACCTCAATCTCCTTGTGTATCATGTCATGGAATATGATAGCCATTGCCCTCATGTAAGTTGCCCCAGTGCTTTTCAAACCAAATAGCATGACCCGGTAGCAATATGTTCCCCACGGTGTGATGAATGTCGTCTTTTCTGCATCTTCTTCATCCATCAAGATCTGATGATATCTCGCATAGCAATCCAAAAAAGATCCAATCTCATGCTTGGCACAGTTATCAATCAAAATGTGGATATTTGGCAATGGGAAGTTATCTTTCGGACTTGCTTTGTTTAGATCACGGTAATCAACACATACTCTGGTCTTACCATCTTTCTTCGGCACAGGCACAACATTAGCTAACCAGGTGGGATACTGCGTGACTCGAATGACCTTTGCATCAAGCTGCTTTTTGACTTCTTCTTTGATCTTCACACTCATGTCAGTTTTGAACTTCCTTAACTTCTGCTTGACGGGAGGGAATGTCGGGTCAGTGGGCAATTTGTGAACTACCAAGTCAGTACTTAGACCCGACATGTCGTCATATAACCATGCAAAAATGTCTTTATATTCAAACAGTGCTTTGATTATTTCTTCCCTGATTTGTGGTTCCAAATGTACACTTATCTTGGTTTCCCTGATATTATCTGGATCCCCTAAATTGATTGCTTCAGTTTCATTCAAATTAGGCTTGAGTTTCTCTTCAAAGTGACTTAGCTCTTTACTAATTTCCTCAAATGCCTCATCTTCATCATATTCTGTTTCATCATCACACTCTATTTCTTGGATTATTATTTCAGAGTTAGATTGGCTTATAAGACTTGGTTGAAGATTCCTCATGCATGTCATGTCATTGAAACCAGCATAAAAAGAATTGTAAAAGAAAGATAAAAATGACACTATCAGGAGTAATGGAAAGGGAAATTGCATTTCATTGAAAATAAAGGATAGAAGGGTTTGTACATCAAAACAGATGGAAAATAAAAATCTGGATTACAACCCTAGAATAATCCAGACAACTGAAAGGAAAACAAAGCAAACTACCAAAACTCCTTCCGAGTAGGGAGAGGAGTAGCCTTCCAATTGTTAAGCTTCACTTTTGGCCCGACGAACTGCACATCCGCTTTGCTGGAACCTTCTCCAATTTCTACCATGTTCACCTCATCAAATAACCTCCGGAACCTTTCAATTAATTCTTCATCAACATCAACCACAGGATTTGGGACTGCTGACACTGGGTGCCTCACGGTCCCTGATTTGACAAAGGACCTGGAGAGGCGTGGGATAGGTTTCGGGAGTGCCCATGCTTTCTTTTTCGATCTTTTAGCCCTTTTCACATCTTCTCCTATGGGTCTGAATCCTAGACCAAACGTTCCCAAATTTTCAGGCAGAGACACTGGCTGCACGATACCTTGTAAAGATGCGCCCAGATCTTTGCCTGGCACAAAACTATTTTTCAGCATTTCAGATGCCACCATAACAGATGTAGAGGCTATCTTTGGAGCTGGAATACATTACCTTTCTGGAACCTTCTCGACTGGCACTGTTTCAGAAATTTGGTAGACCCAAGGCCCCTCATCATCTTCGGCCTTAATAAATGGGATGGAAGTATCATTGTGAGCACCCAGGCTCTCATCACCATGCACGATAATCTCCTATCTGTCCCATTCAAACTTGATCATCTGGTGCAAAGAGGACGGGACTGCTTTGGCAGCATATATCCAGGGCCGACCCAACAACAAATTGTAAGAGACGGCTACATCCAGTACCTGGAACTCCATGGTAAATTCAACTGGTCTTATTGTCAGTTCGAGCACGATATCGCCAATAGAATCTTTTCTCCTTCCATCGAAACCTCAGACACATATACTGTTCTTATGGACTCGTTCAGTATCAATCTTCAACTTGTGCAGAGTAGAGAGAGGGCAAATGTTTGCACTGGAACCATTATCCACCAACACCCTAGTAACTACAGAATCTTCACATTTCACTATAAGATAGAGAGCTTTGTTGTGTTCGGTACCTTCTATAGGCAACTCGTCATCTGAGAAGGTGATCCTGTTCACCTCAAATATCTTGTTGGCAATTTTCTCTAAATGGTTCATTGTGATTTTATCGGGGGCATGAGCTTCGTTCAGAATCTTCATCAGGGCTCGGCGGTGCTCATCTGAATGGATCAACAATGATAGCAGGGAAATCTGAGCAGGAGTCTCTCTCAACTGTTCCACGATGGAGTAATCTTGTACCTTCATTTTTCTCAAAAACTCCTCCGCCTCTTCTTCAATGATTGGTTTCTTCACTAGAACTGGATTGTCTCTGGGTGTTTCAGCTTTCCTTAATTCTTCTGGGGCAAAGCATCTCCCCGAACGAGTTAATCCCTGGGCCTCATTAACTTCTTCTTTCACTTCCTTCCCCTTATAGGTCACTATTACCCACTCATAGTTCCATGGGACAGCCTTGGCGTTGACTACCGGCAACTGGGTCACAGGTTTGATAATGATAGGTTCTGTGCGGGCTCCCTCCACAATTATGACAGGCTTATTCGCCACCCCCGGCACGATCACCTTTGGCTTTTCTTGCTTTGCTACAACATCACTTGGGGATCTCTTCTCAACTACCATAGACGGCTTATCGTTTGGCATGCTCAACTTGTCTGCTGATCCTTCAGTGATCAAAGAGGTTGCTTTTGTGATGACTGTGCCCTTGACTGGATTAACCTCACTAGACCGGATCATCATGACGGATTGTGAAGGCTTCTTGGGCTCCCCATCCTTGTGTACTGGCAATGGGTTCTGATTGATGTTGGGTGCTTCCGGAGTTTGGACCACAATCTGATTTGTGTCGATGAGCTCTTGGATGGCATTTTTCAAGTGCCGCCACTTTTCCGTATCGTGCCCTGGAGCACCAGAACAATATGCACAACTGAGGGAGTAATCAAGATTCTTTGGAGGAGGGTTTGGAAATTTTGACGCAATTGGCCTCAGCACATCCAACTGCCTCAATCTCTGAAACAAGCTGGTATAAGACTTCCCAAGTGGGGTGAAAGTTTTCTTCCGCTGCAGCCTCTCGTTCCTGAATACTGGCTTGGATCGGAGCCTGGACCGGTAGGGTTTTGCTATGTTTGTGGAGGTGGTAGGCATTCTATGGAGCTGTATAGGTGTTCTGTGGGGACGGGGCACGCCATTGTGGGTAAGAGGGAGGTTGAGTGTATGACTGGGCGTGGTGGACATGGTATTGAGGTGGTTTGACAGAATATTGAGGTTCTGGTGATGGAAAGTAATGTTGAGGTGGATTATATGAGGTTTGGGTATAGGTTCGGGGATGGGGTCGAGGCTGGGTGTAATGGTGTGGGGTGCCCCTCGGTCCATGCCACGATCCCGAGTCAATCATTGTAACATCTTCTTTCTTCTTCTTTCCTATTACTCCTCCATTACCATTCTGAATTGCTTGGGTAGTTGCTTTGATAGCTGAGTAGCTCATGATCTTGCTCGATTTAAGCCCTTCTTCTACCATGCCTCCCATTTTCACTACCTCGTTGAAAGACTTACCTATGGCCGATATCAGATGGCCAAAGTAAGTAGGCTCCAGAGCCTGAAAAAAGTACTCTACCATTTCACTTTCCTCCATCGGAGTGTTGACTCTTGCTGCCTGTTCCCTCCAACGGAAACCATATTCCCTGAAACTTTCTCTTGGTTTCTTCTCTATCTTAGTCAAAGACAAACGATCAAGAACAATTTCTATGTTATATTGGAAATGCTGCGCAAATGCTTGGGCCAAATCATCCCAGGTATACCATCTGTTATGATCCTGACGCGTGTACCACTCTAATGCCGCACCACTCAGACTCTGGCTAAAGTATGCCATTAATAGCACATCTCGCCCACCGGCTCCTCTCATTTTGCTACAAAATCCCCTTAAGTGGGCCACGGGGTCCCCGTGCCCATCATACAAGTCGAATTTGGGCATTTTGAATCTGACAGATAACTGGACATCCGAAAACAGACACAGATCTTTGTAGGCTACACACACCTGGCCTCCTAACCCCTGCATATTTCTGAGCGACTGTTCCAGGCTTCTCACCTTCCTGAACATCTCATCCTGTTCCGGGTTTTTGGGTGGTTTCTCAGCCTCGACAGGAAGGTCAAAACGGGGGGTGTATGAGAAGTGATCTGGGATTTTGAAGGTGGGCTCCGGGGCGTAGTACTGGTTGTCTTGGGCTTGGAATGCTGGCTCACTAGAAGATCGGTGGAGGGTGGCTGGTGGAGGTGCTACGAAGATAGGGGTAGCTGGTGGAGGGGGGCATGCGGTTGATTTGGCTAATGGAGATTGGACAGTTTGGGAAGAGGAGCCCGTATAATGGTGATAAGGATTAAAGCTTGGGGCATGTTGCGGGGATAGATCGATGACAAGGGTTTCTTGAGCTAATGGTGGGACGAAAACGGGGTTGGCGGGGTATGATGGTGGAGGATGCCCTTTCATCCATGCCTGGTACATCTCAGCCATCTGGTGTTTCAGCTTATGTAGCCCTTCTTTCAATCCGGGCTCAGGCTCCTCTACCTCCCTTGGTGGGTCAATAACACTCGCATCCAATTCTTTGCCAACCATGTTCGCCTTGTACTTAGATCTGGTATTGTACGAGTGACTTGCCAGAATGCCGAACAAACTAACCACCTTCCTGTACTTGATGACAACAAACAAACTTGTTAGCGATTAAGAGCTTAACAGATAGGCAACCGCACGTTGGGAATGCAATACACCTAAACAGTTAACCGCTTCTATTATGCATTTGAACGGCTGCATGTTTCATCCCGGCCCTAGCTAATTCTTTCATTTTGTAGTTTTCTTCTCTCTTTTCCTTTCATTCCTGTCGTTCTTTGCCTGGTTCTTGTTGGTCTTCTTTTATTCTCGCATTTTCTTTCCTCTCTTGTTTTGCCACTCTCATTTCTTACTTAGTTTCTTTCCTCTTTTATTTTCTCTCTCTCTTTTCTTTTTCTCTCTTCTCTCCTTTTTTCCTTTCTTCTTATTTTAGAGTTATGATCGAATCCTATGGGGATTGCCTACGTATCATGACACTTCATGAATCAGACCAAGCGTAGTTCTAGGGATAAAGGCGAAATAAAAGAAAGAAATATTTTTGGGTTTTCAAATTTTTTTAAAATAAAAACATTCTGATTTTTCCCCTACTACAATGACTCCGTCTTACAGATTTAAACATAAAAACTAACAGACTCCAAAAGAAGCTGCAATACAGACTCGAAAGTGAACTAACAAACCCTAAAAGAAACTAAACTACAGACTCGAAGGTGAACCGACGGACACCAAAGAAACTAAAAATACAGACTCGAAAACTAAAATCAAGAGTACATAAGAAAACTGCTTCAGGGGCATGTGGGACGTCAGTCGGTCTCGCCACGGGCCTATGTGCAAGATCTCCCTGAAGGCGATCCAGGTCAGCCATTATCTGGCTAACAAAAGTCATCACTGCGGGGAAGAAAGTGGGTCTAGTCATATCCTCACATTCATGGCATTTCATGACGATGTAGTCAGCAATTCCCCTGATCCTCTCTCTAATGATGACTTTCTCTTGGAGCAGGCTCCCGATTTGTTGAGATCTAGCTTCCAGAACTTGGGCATCATTATGGCTTTGCTCCTGTAACTGTTGCATGTCCTCCTCCATTTGGGCCATTAATAAATAACAATGTTCCCTCTCTGCCTTGAAGTTCTCTGCTTGTTTAGCCATTTCATTCTCAAGGGTATTCAGCTTCTTCTTTAGATCTGTGACTTCTCTATCATATTTCCCTTTAAATTGCCGAACGAACTCCGCCCGTCCCTCTGCGTTCTTTGTCAAATGCGCTCGGACTCTTGCCAGACTACTTTTGGATTTTTCCAAATCATTCCCATACTCACATATCTTCTTCCTAAGACCATTTATGAGTCTTTCATCCGCTTGGCTTCTCACTTGGTTTTCAGCTGCTATTTTCATCTTTTGGATTTGGGATCGGAGGGCTTCATTTCCTTGGGCTAATTTCTTCTTTTCTCCCTCATTTGCGGCGGCTTGCACATCACTGTCAAATTTAAGATCTCTGATTTGCTTTTCCAGCTTGCTTATGGTGGCCCTGTACTCATTTTCCTTGGTCAACCAGGCCCATTGTTCCTGTGGCGCTTCAACAAATTCCTGGATGTGCGGCCTTTTGGTTGGCCTTTCAGGTTCGGCCCTTGTAATGTTCTTCTTTCTAAACCAAGCAAGATAGGCAGGCGAGACCTCGCCTTTGGACAAGTCACGCACTCGGGTGTTTGCTGTCAAATACTGGCACTCATTCTAGATATGACGAACTACTTCTTCGTGAAATTGGCCATCAGTGCTGACTTCGACTGCATAAACACTAAGATCCTCATCTGGGTGCACTACCTGGCATCTCCCCAATTGTCTCATCACCCGGTATGGGGCAAAAGGCTGAATGCCTTGAAGGCCCATTAGGAGGAAGTAAGGACCGGTGGCGGGCATATACACAATTTCTTTAACAGGAAGCCAACCCAGTGTCCACTCTATTTGCCCCGCAATTACGGAGCGAAGGCGGGATACCCAATCTCCAAACCCCTCTGGCAATTTGAACCCTGAGACCCTTGTGTCAATCTCTTCAATGCAGCTCTTTCTTGTAGATCCGTAATTTATACAACAAGGTCGGTGACACAGATGCTCAATCATCCACATTTGTAGTAGCAAATTGCACCCTTCGAAAAAGTCTACCTCGGCTTTACAGGCCGTGAGAGCTCGGTATATCTCAGATACTATCATAGGGGTGAGGGTGCTCTTGGCATTGGTAATCAAAACATTGACGACTCCAGCTACCCGCAGATCAATATTCTTATCCTTCCGAGGACACACTACAAGACCTAAGAAGGCTACCATGAAAGCAAAACACCTATGCTCCTCCTATTTTGATCGGTTCCCTCTGCTACAGACCCCATTTTCCGGGTTGTCAAATCCTCCTTCATGCCCATACCGCTGGTATATGAAGCCTAGAGTGGAAAACCCAGCCGCCAAATCTGCATACTGAACCCCCTACTTATTTTTAACAAATCCAGAAACTTGTGAGGTGTGACGGCCCTCGGAGTGACCAGGTATTTATGTCTTAGACCTTCAATACTTCCCGCATAACCCGCTATCTCTTCCAAAGCAGGTGTGAGTTCAAAGTCCGAGAATCATAGGACGTTGTGAGCTGGGTCCCAAAATGTTACTAGTGCCCTTATTATGTCTCCTCTAGGCCTGATCTTTAGTAATCAGGTGAGCCCCCCCAAGTAAAGGTTGACCACATCTCGTCCTTGTTTACCCAAATCTTCCCACCACATATGTAGTTCCAACGGGATCTTGGATATGACCTTCATTGGTAAATTTTGACTCATGCTCATTCTGCACATTTTAGATTAAGGTGATTGGTTTAAAGACAAAGTGAATCTTATTTGAAAACTGATAAAAGGCTTATTTTGCAAAAAATCAAATGAATCCGGCTACTTTTGCAAATACGGTCTTTCAGCACTTCGAGATGGAAGATTTTAGGGTTGTGCTCGCTAAATGGCCAAAAATTGAAAATGACACCGTCAGTGGCTATTCTTGCAAAAACGGCCTTCTGGCGCCCCGTTGGGACACTTGGATATTTAGACAAAAACAGCATCACCCATTTCATTTACGACAAGACGACGACACTTCATTCATTTTTTCAAAACTTTCAAAAATGGGGCTGGACCCAATGAGGGTTACCTACGTATCCCACGTCCGGCGGCCAGTTTTGACACGACGAGGAAGAGCATAAACCATTTTGGACTAACCTTTTCCTTTCTCAAAAAAAATCTCTTTTTCCTTTTTTTTTAAGAAATCTTTTTTTCTTTTTGTTTTTTTTCTTTTTCTCAAAAATTCGGCAGTGTTTCGGGATATTTTGAGCACCATTTTTGGACACGAGTGAAATTCTCTCTCATATATCAAGCTTGGTTTTTCTTTGATCTTCCTACCTAATCCAGAAGTCGGTCAACATGCAAGCCGAAACAAATGAATGCACAAGTAGCACGTAAGATGCATCAGGTTGGTCTTTTATTTTCGGGTACACTTGTCCTAGACGGACCCAACCCCTGTGTTGAGTCCCCTAAGTCAAATGCACATGATGCAAACAAGCGTTCCTACTAGGGATCCGGCATGAGGCTGTGTTATTCTAGGTTTTAAACCTGGGTGTATTGTTCTAGACCTAGCTTACCCGAGCGGATAACTCGAGCCGGGGGGCAGCGTGCCGGTAACCAAAAGATCATCCGGCTTTGCAACTTGTCCGAACCTCGTTCTAAATTAGGGTATGGCACTAACAGAAAGAAGTCACGCCCACGTGCACTTCTCAGAAGATTAGAAGAGAGGGGTTTCTAGCAATTTATATACAGTTCAGATAATATCAAAGCGGTAAAAAGCAACATTTAGCACATTAGGCCCAAACATATAAATAAAATCAGATAATAAATAAAGCCAAATATAAAAATTATTCTAAGCTCGGATTCTTGAACCCTGAACCAGAAGTTCTGGGTTCTATTCCCCAGCAGAGTCGCCAGAGCTGTCATACCTCCTTTTCTCTACCCCGAAAGGGATATAGGGGAGTTTTTCCAATTAAAGTAACAATGACCGAAACGGGATTATTTATTCAAAATTCAGAGCCGCCACTTGGGATAATTTATGGTGTCCCAAGTCACCGGTTTAAAATCCCGAATCGAGGAAAGATTGACTCTGTTTTGTAGTCCGCGAAACACATAAATCCAGGTAAGGAATTCTGTTAACCCGGGAGAAGGTGTTAGGCATTCCCGGGTTCCGTGGTTTTAACGGTCGCTCAACTGTTAATACTGGCCTATTTATTTGATTTTTAAAACATATTTGAAACCTATGTGCATTTTTCATTACCTTTAAACCACTTTTAATAATCCGATTGTTATACAGCTAATTACTTGGATTACACATCGAGGATCGTGTCACGGGAACCGTACCCACAATCCACAACGTATTTATTTTATTAACAAAATTAAATTGTGGCCGGGTCACATAAATGTACCCCCGAATTTTTAGAAATTAAGCATCACAATTGCGTCACGGGAACCGTACCCGCAGCTATGACAGTTTATTTAATTAACGCGCCTAAAGTAAACTTTGAGAGTTCAGGCCATTTTCCTACATTAGTTAAGATGATTTATACGAGGGCCATAGCCTATGTGATTTGATGACACACCTCGATTATTTGAAAAGGAGATTTGTAGTCAACTAAAGTAAATTGAGGATGCGTAGGTTTATTCTAAATTGAAGTTCAATCTAAAGAAAACTAATTGTAAATATGCATTGGGGTACTTCACTAAGCCTTTTAATTATCTCTTATTAAAAAAAAGGGACCAACTGTAAGCCCAACTTAAGAGCTTGATCAAGGAAATAAGGCGTTTGCAACTGCCTGGGCTCTAAGATGAGCCCAAAGAGAGCAGGCATTCAAAGACCTTGCCAGGCCCGAGTTGACCATGGTTGTCTTATGTTTTGGGCCTAAGACTGAGCCCAGCAGCCTCACAAAACTCTTCATTGAATTAGAGCAGAATTTTAACAGAAGGAAACAATCAAGGCCCAACACGATTGGGCTCCAAATTGAACCCAAAACACGAGAGGACCAGATCTGGTCACTCCAGGCCTTTTGATGGACACGGCCTACTTATGGGGCCAAAATCAAACCCACATATTTTGCTAGTAGGCTCTTAGAAATAATGTCATGGCTGAAATTCATACCTCTTAATTCACAAATAATAACAAGAAAACTATACGAAATTCTGGAAAACTAAACATGCATGAATAATCAGATTATAGACTTCTAATTCATTTGACATGCCCTTAATAACGAGTCATAAGCTTAAAACATGCCTTAATCTACTCAGCAACCATATTGACATCAAATACATGATCTATTTAGCAATGCTGAAATCTAAAACTATTAAACTGAAGTGATTTAGTAGCCACACAATGCCTCTTTCAAACATATGTGAGATATTAACCAATATCCTCTAATGAAATATCTAAATGGAGCTATCATGAACAATACATGGGAAGATGAACTAATTTAAGCACTCATATGTGAGATTCCCAACTAAAAAAAAATTGTTGACTATCATGCAAATCAGAAATACTTAAACGAAAACAACAAACTAAGAAGACCCCAGAATACTAAGCTACTTGAAAAAAATCAGACTTAAAACGAAAACTGAAGCTTAAACATTTGAGTATCAAACTTCATTTAGCATTTACACATCAGCTCTAATGTTACAAGTATCATTATATTCACTTCCATTCCAAGGTTTCGATGGAGTACCTGGATACAGCAAAAACAAAACCAAAAATGTGCTTGAAGTCAGCTATTAGCAGCAAAGCAGTAGCATGTTCACAGCAAAGAACAGCAATGGAAATCCCCTCAAACAGCATCAAAAACCAAGCCTCACTTCAGCCTAGAAAGCTAGAAAATCCCCAGAAAATACCACTTTGAAACTTTTTCCCCAAAGAAAAGAAATCCAGCTCAAAGAACTATAAAGATTTTCAGCCGCTTTTGTTTTCTATATTTTTTGGTTTCTGATCTCTTGCCATAGAATTCAGGGAAATGAGACTCTTATAGAGGGTTTTTAGGGCAGCAGAGATTGATTTTTTCACCTTTAGGTCCTCCCCCTTTTTTTACTTTACCCCCTAAGTCCCTTAAAGAAGAATATCTGAACCCCCCCCCCCCTTTTTCATGGCATGCAAGCCTTCTCTTACTTCTAGAAGCTTCCTCCCTAACTGAAAAGATTCTCTAGACCCAAATTTCCAAAGTACCCCTGATAGTCTGGTTTTTACCTTTCAGAAAAATACTAGCAGTTGGGCCATATAGCCAAACATGCTCAAACCTACCCTTGGGCTTTTGTACTAACAAGCCCAAACTAAATCCCAAACCATAATCAGAAATGAGTTTAATCGAAAATTTAAGCANTCGAAAATTTAAGCAAACATCCTACTGAATTTAAACGAAAAATGGAACTTTTAAAGAAACACTCGAAAGACAATAATTATTTAACAAATGCAACTAAACTAATTGTTAAGCTACTGAGATGGAGATTCAAACAACCTTAAATAAACACTGAAATTAACATAACAATTCAAAACTGGAATCATGCAATGCCAAAATTCAAAACCTAGATATGCTAAAACACGGAAATTGGGGAAAATAGGAAGGGATACTGGTTATTACCAAAACAAATGTGGAAGAAAGTTTTGATAAGCACTGGCCAAACAAAGGGCTCGAATAACTCCGGGGTGACCCGGAAAGAACGCTAATCGGTTGTTCTTGCCAAGAACAGTCGACTAGCATGGACTTCGAGCCAACACGAGCCTTGAAAAACCAACGAACGGTCAAAGGAGAAACACACTCGATCTTTTCTGTTTTGTTAGATCCGGCTCTAAGAGCATTTGATGGGGATTTTGGGGAATATAGTGATGGATTAGGAAACATGGGTGGGTGGTGATTGTGTGGTATGAACTTGGGGCTGATTGGAGTTACGCCGCCGGCCGGTGGGGTTTGGGGATTTGGGGGCAGCGTGGATTGACTAGGGTTTGGTGGGAGATGAACTGGGGTGTTCGAAATGGGGGGGAGGCTGTTTAGGACATTTTATATGGAATGGGGGTTAGTTCCGGACCGTTGGATCACTAGGTCCAACGGGTGTGATAAAACAAAGGCAAAACGGGGTCGTTTGGTGGTGGGGGAAGTTGGACCGGGTATTTCAGTGTTTGGGCTTGGATTTGGGCGGTTATTTGGGTGTAAAACTGGCTCAATTAACTTTCAAAATCCAGCTCTTTTTCTCTTTTTCCTTTTTCAACTTTTCTCTCTTTTTTTCTTTTCTTTAATTAGATAAAATCCTAAATCAATTTCCTAATTATCCACATTGTAAAATTACACTAATTATCTAATTAAATTAATTACAAAGATTACTTGATCCTAAATTGAAAGAGAAAAATCACTAATCTAAAAATTAAAAGGTAGAATGTAAACATGAGCCATTTTTTTTAATAAAATAATTAATTAACTAATTAATCCTAAAATATAAAACAAAGATCTAAATGCAGTGCGTGGCATTTTTTTTGTATTTTTTCATGATTTTAATAAAAGAAAACATGCACAGAAAATGCAAATAATTAACGCAAATTCCTACAAAAATCCTATAAAATTGCAAACAATTGGGAGAAACTTGTAGGAGTATTTCACATAGGGCAAAAATTACGTGCTCACAGGGGGGCAAGTG
>NC_031994.1:82783006-82789882 GCF_001879085.1 Nicotiana attenuata
TTGAGGTAAGTGTTTGGTCTAACCTTAGCTTGAGGGATTAGGAGTTGAGTCCTATTTGCTATGTGTTATTCGTTGTGTACGACGTATAGGCATGGTGACGAGTATCTATACGTTGGTGTCTAGCATGACCGTGAGTCTTTATATTGTGAATATCTTGATTTCGTTGTATTCTTCATGCCTTGGTGATGATTTCTAGTTATTGTGAGAAGTTTGTGGAAGGAATTGTGACCTTTGAACATCTTGGAGCATTGGCTCGAGTTATATTATGAATTGTAAAAGTATATGAGATGATTGAACCCTTTGGAGCATTGGCTCAAGTGGTAAAGTGAGTTATGAAGTAGAAGTGAAAAATAGAGAAAGAGTTATTGAAATGTTCCCTTGCCGGGATTTAATTATTTAATTGTTGTTCCCTTGTCGGGATTTAATTGTTTAATTGTTGTTCCCTTGCCTGGATTTCTATATGATCTTGTTTATTCCCTGCCCCTTGTTTGTGATTGTTGTTTGGGTGAGGAAGAGTGTTAAAGCACGAAGGGTGATGCCGTGCATTGATGATATTGTGAGGAAAGAGTGTAAAGTACGAAGGATGATGCCATGCCGCACGATGTACCATTCCGTGCCGATTGTATTGATTACATGGTGAGGAAAGAGAGTAAAAGCAAGAAGGGTGATGCCGTGCACATCTTTGATAAATAATTATTTTGGTGAGGACGAGAGTAAAAGCACGAAGGGTGATGCCCTGCAAACTATTGATTTCTGTTCCTTGTTGATATTCGAGTTATGTTGTTCCTTTCTTTACTTGATGCCTTCCTATTCAGAACTGTTATCTCCCCCACAGCATGTTTCCCCTTCCCACATTGACTGGTTATTTCTGTATTTCTTTTTTCGCTGTATATATTTAAACTGCACAGGTTTATTTGGTAGTCTGGTCCTAGCCTCGTCACTACTTCGCCGAGGTTAGGCTAGGCACTTACCAGCACATGGGGTCGGTTGTGCTGATACTACACTCTGCACTGTGTGCAGATACCGGAGCAGCTTTCGGACAGTAGTTGGAGGGCTTCCTTCAGTCCACCCGGAGACCCAAGGTAGACTTGTAGGCGTCCGCAGGCCCTGACGTCTCCCTCTATCCCTATTTCCTGTTTCCTTCTCTTTTATTCAGAAACAGTGTAATGTTATTCTTCAGACCTTGTATGTAGTAATCTTAGATAGTCTGTGACACTGTGACACCAGATTTTGGGTATTTGAGGTTTTAGAAGTTGTAATAGACGTTGATTCCAGATATTTTATTATTACCTTCCGCTTAATTATTTAAAGTTCCGCTGATTTTATGTTATCGCTTGTATTTGTAAAAAGGAAGTAATTTGTTAACAAAGTAAGTAGTTAAGTTTTGGCTTGCCTAGCTCCCAATAGTAGGCGCCATCACGACTCCCGAGGGAGGGAATCTGGGTCGTGACAAGTTGGTATCAGAGCTCTCGGTTACATGGGTCTCACAGTTCACAGACAAGCTTACTAGAGTCTGAGGGATCAGTACGGAGATGTCTGTATTTATCCCCCAGAGGCTACAGAGTTAGGAAAAATCTCACATTTGTTCTTTCTTGTCGTGCGGTTTGGTTTCTCAATGCTAATTGAATTTCTACTCTGTTCTTTCGCAGATGGCGAGAACATGCGCTTCCTCATCTACCGATCAGTAGCCCGTGCCCCCAGCAGCAGCTCCCACTAGGGGTAGAGGGCGAGGCCGAGGCAGGGGCAGAGCTCAGCCCAAGGCAGCAGCACCCGTAGCGGAGCCTCAGGTTGATTTTGATTACGAGGTTCCAGCCCCAGCAGTTCTAGTGGGCCCAGCTCAGGTCCCAGAGGGGTTTATTGCTACCCCAGTTCTTCAGGATGCTCCGGTCTCTAGTGGGCTTTATGGAGAGTGTCACCAGGGCAGGTTTGCTCCTTGTAGCACCAGCCGTCTCTCAGGCTGGAGGAGGAGCCCAGACTCCTGCTACTCGCACTCCGGAGCAGGTAGCTCCCCAATTTTAGACTCCAGCAGCTCAGCCTGTTGGAGTGGTTTAGCCGGGTGTGGTAGCTCAGGCCGACGATGTTGCAGCCATGTCTGTCGATGCTTTGTGGAGATTAGACAGGTTTACCAAGCTGTTCACTACTACCTTCAGCGGTGCATCTACTGAGGATCCCCAGGATTATCTGGACAGTTGTCACGAGGTTTTTCGGAACATGGGGATTGTTGAGACCAATGGGGTTGATTTTGCTACATTTCGCTTATCTGGATCCGCCAAGACTTGGTGGAGGGACTATTGCTTAGCTAGACCAGCAGGATCGCCATCCTTGACCTGGGAGCAGTTCACACAACTATTTTTGGAGAAGTTTCTCCCTATTACACAGCGAGAGGCCTATCAGAGGTAGTTCCAGCGCCTTCAGCAGGGATCCATGACTGTCACCCAGTACGAGACCAGATTCATAGATTTGGCTCGCCATGCCCTTATTATACTTCCCACTGAGAGGGAGAGAGTGAGACGGTTTATTGATGGACTCATTCAGCCGATTCGTCTCCAAATGGCTAGAGAGGCTGGGAGTGAGATATCCTTCCAGGAGGCGGCCAATGTGGCCCGGAGAGTTGAGATGGTACTATCACAAGGGGGTGGTCATGGGGCAGACAAGAGGCCCCGTCATTCAAGAAGATTCAGTGGTACCTCGTCTGGAGGTAGAGATTCATATGGTAGAGGCCATCCTCCTAGGCCTTTTCAGTCAGCACTTCAGGTTTCTCACGGAGCTTCAGGTAGCCGTGGTCCCCAGATGTAGTATTCTGATCAGCAGTCCTACAGTACACCACCTGCTCTTATCAGTGCACCGCTGCTTCAGAGTTTTCGGGGTGGTCATTCAGGTCGCCAGGGCCAGCAGTCTCAGCAGCCGAGGGCTTGTTACACTTGTGGTGATCCGGGTCACATTGCCAGGTTTTGCCCTCGAGCACCGAGCAGCTCTCAGCATCAGGGTTCTCGTGCCATGGTACATGCACCAGATGTTCCACATCCCGCCCAGCCAGCTAGAGGTGGGGGTAGAGGTGCTAGAGGTGGAGGTAGAGGTACTAGAGGTGGAGCTCAGGCCGCTAGAGGTGGAGGCCAGCCAGCAGCAGGCCGACCCAGAGATGTGGTTCAGGGTGGTGGGGCCCAGCCCCGATGTTATGCTCTTTAAGCCAGGCCCGAGGTTGAGGCTTCAGATGCAGTTATTATAGGTATGGTTCTAGTTTGTGATAGAGATGCTTCAGTGTTATTTGATCCAGGGTCTACGTATTTGTATGTGTCGTCTTATTTTGCACCGTACCTGGTCATGCCTGGTGATTCATTGAGTGTTCATGTTTATGTGTCTACACCAGTGGGTGATTCTATTGTGGTCGATCGAGTCCATCGTTCTTGTATTGTGGTGATTGGGGGTCTTGAGACTCGCGTAGATTTATTGCTTTTAGACATGGTCGACTTCGATATTATATTGGGGATGGACTAGTTATCACCTTACCACGCTATCTTGGATTGTCATGCCAAGACTGTGACCTTAGCTTTACCAGGTATGCCTCGTTTAGAGTGGAGATGGACTCCTGGTCATTCTACCCGCAGTGTTATCTCGTATGTGAAGGCTCGACGTATGGTCGAGAAGGGATGTTTGGCCTATTTAGCATATGTTCGTGATTCGAGCGCTGAGGTTCCTTCTATTGATTCTGTGCCCGTTGTTCGTGAGTTTCCTGATGTTTTCCCTTCAGACCTGCCGGGTATGCCACCCGACAGGGATATTGACTTTTGTATTGATTTAGCTCCGGGCACTCAGCCCATTTCTATCCCTCCGTATCTCATGGCCCCGCCTGAGTTGAAAGAGTTAAAGGAACAGTTGTAAGATTTGCTTGAGAAGGGTTTCATTAGGCCCAGTGTTTCGCCTTGGGGTGTGCCGGTATTGTTTGTTAAGAAGAAGGATGGATCAATGAGAATGTGTATTGATTACCGGCAATTGAACAAGGTTACAATCAAGAATAAGTATCCGTTGCCGAGGATTGATGATTTGTTCGATCAGCTTCAGGGTGCCAAGGTATTTTCAAAGATTGACTTGCGATCTGGCTACAATCAATTGAGGATTAGGGCATCCGATGTCCCTAAGACAGCTTTTTGCACTCGGTATGGGCATTATGAGTTCTTGGTTATGTCATTCGGGTTGACAAATACCCCAGCAGCCTTCATGGATTTGATGAACCCAGTGTTCAGGCCTTATTTGGATTCATTCGTGATAGTCTTCATTGATGATATATTGATATATTCCTGCAGCCAGGAGGAGCACGAGCAGCACCTTATAGTGGTTCTTCAGACTCTGAGGGATAGTCAATTATATGCAAAGTTCTCGAAGTGTGAGTTCTGGTTGAGTTCAGTTGCATTTCTGGGTCATGTTGTGTCAGTAGAGGGTATTCAGGTTGATCCGAAGAATATTGAGGCAGTCAAGAACTGGCCTAGACCAGCATCAGCTACGGAGATTCGGAATTTCTTGGGATTGGCAGGCTACTATCGTCGGTTCGTGGAGGGGTTTTCATCTATTGCAGCCCGATGACCAGGTTGACCCAGAAGGGTGCCCAGTTCATGTGGTCGGATGAGTGTGAGGCGAGCTTTCAGAAGCTCAAGACAGCTCTGACTACGGCACCAGTGTTGGTTTTGCCCACAGGTTCAGGGCCTTATACAGTTTATTGTGATGCTTCTCGTATTAGGCTTGGTGTAGTGTTGATGCAGGATGGCAAGGTCATTGCTTATGCTTCGCGGCAGTTGAAGATTCATGAGAAGAACTATCCGGTTCATGATTTGGAGTTGGCAGCCATAGTTCACGCGTTGAAGATTTGGAGGCATTATCTGTATGGCGTGGCATGTGAGGTGTTCGCGGATCACAAGAGTCTTCAGTATTTGTTCAAGCAAAAGGAGTTGAATTTGAGGCAGAGGAGGTGGTTGGAGTTGTTGAAAGATTATGATATCACCATTTCATATCATCCGGTAAAGGCCAATGTGGTGGCCGATGCTTTGAGTAGGAAGTCAGCCAGTATGGGCAGTCTTGCTTATATTCAGGTCGGTGAGAGACCGCTTGCTTTGGATGTTCAGGCTTTAGCCAATCAGTTCGTGAGACTGGATATTTCTGAGCCCAGACGTGTGTTAGCTTGCACGATCGCTCGTTCTTCATTATTGGAGCGTATCCGTGATCGGCAATATGATGATCCCCATTTGTGTGTCCTTAGAGACACGGTGCAGCGCGGAGGTGCCAAGCAGGTTACCTTAGATGATGATGGAGTTTGTGTGCCTAATGTGGATGGGCTCTGAGAGTTGATTTTAGAGGAGGCCCATAGCTCCCGGTACTCTATTCATCCGGGTGCCACAAAGATGTATCAGGATTTACGGCATCATTATTGGTGGCGTAGGATGAAGAAGGATATTGTTGCATATGTAGCTCGGTGTTTGAATTGTCAGCAGGTTAAGTACGAGCATCAGAGGCCTGGTGGTTTATTTCAGAGGATTGGGCTTCCCGAGTGGAAGTGGGAGCGGATCACTATGGACTTCGTTACTGGACTCACGCAGACTCAGAAGAAGTTAGACGCAGTATGTGTCATTGTTGATAGGCTGACCAAGTCAGCGCATTTCATTCCTGTGGCAGTCTCCTATTCTTCTGAGAGGTTAGCTGAGATCTACATTTGGGAGATTGTTTGCCTTCATGGTGTGCCCGTATCTATCATTTCGGACCGGGGTACGCAGTTTACCTCGCGTTTCTGGAGAGCAGTTCAGCGAGAGTTGGGCACACGGGTTGAGTTGAGCACAGCGTTTCATCCCCAGACGGACGGACAGTCCGAGCGGACTATTCAGATTTTGGAGGATATGCTCCAAGCTTGTGTCATTGACTTTGGAGGTTCGTGGGATCAGTTTTTCCTTTAGCAGAGTTTGCCTATAACAACAGCTACCAGTCGAGCATTCAGATGGCCCCTTATGAGGCTTTATATGGTAGGCGGTGTCGGTCTCCGTTTGGGTGGTTTGAGCAGGGAGAGGCTCGGTTGTTGGGTATGGATATGGTTCAGGAGGCCTTGGACAAGGTCAGGATCATTCAGGATAGGCTTCGTACAGCTCAGTCCAGGCAGAAGAGTTATGCAGACCGCAAGGTTCGAGATGTGAGAGGTGGCTTATAAACTTGCACTGCCGCCGAGCTTATCAGCCGTGCATCCAGTATTTCATGTGTCCATGCTTCGGAGGTATCATGGCGATCCATCCCACGTGTTAGATTTCAGCACTGTCCAGTTGGAAAAGGACTTGTCTTATGAGGAGGAGCCGGTGGCTATTCTAGACCGGCAGGTTCGTCAGTTGAGGTCGAAGAGTTTTCCTTCTGTTCGTGTTCAGTGGAGGGGTCAGCCTCCTGAGGCATTGACCTGGGAGCCCGAGTCCGATATGCGGAGCCGTTATCCCCATCTTTTTCCCGACTCAGGTACTTCCTTCTTATGTCCGTTCGAGGACGAACGGTTGTTTTAGAGGTGGAGAATGTGATGACCCAAGCGGTCATCACTTGTTTTAAATTAAATTCTATATTTCCGAGGCCTTGAAAACCTCATTTAGAGTCACCTCGAATAGCATGCACAGTCCGGGCGCGTAGCCAGAAAGCTTAAATATGTGAGCTAATTTGACTTCGGTCAACGTTTGGGGTAAACGGACCTGGACCCGTGATTTGACGGTCCCGGAGGGTCCGTAGGAAAATAAGGGACTTGGGCGTATGCCCGGAATCGAATTCCGAGGTCCCCAACCCGAGAAATGAATTTTTTAAAGGAAATTATTTTCTGAAATTGTTTAAGAAAATTTGAAATGAAATTTGATTAGAACGTGTTGGTAT
>NC_031994.1:82789982-82805710 GCF_001879085.1 Nicotiana attenuata
AACACACCTATTTCAACTGCTACTAAATTAGATATTAATGAACCTGGTTCATCAGTTGATCAAAAGTTGTACAGGGGTATGATTGGTTCACTTCTGTATCTTACTGCTAGCAGACCTGACATTGTTTTCAGTGTAGGGCTTTGTGCTCGCTTTCAGGCAAATCCTAAAGAGTCTCACCTGACTGCTGTCAAAAGGATACTAAGATACTTGAAAGGAACCACTGATCTGTGTCTTTGGTATCCCAAAGGTAGCAATTTTAATCTAGTAGGATATGCTGATGCTGATTATGCAGGTTTTCTGGTGGATAGGAAGAGCACCTCGGGTATGACACACTTTCTTGGTTCATGTCTTGTGTCATGGGCTACCAAAAAGCAAAACTCAGTGGCCTTATCTACTGCTGAAGCTGAGTATGTTGTTGCTGCCTCTTGTTGTGCTCAATTGCTATGGATCAAACAACAGCTGGTAGATTTTGGTATTGAAGTTGGTTGTATTCCAATATTCTGTGACAACACTAGTGCTATAAGTATGACAAAGAACCCTGTTCATCATAAATGGACTAAGCACATAGATGTTAGACACCACTTCTTAAGAGATAACTATGAGAAGGGACTGATCTCCATAGAATTCTGTGCTACTGATAAGCAAATTGCTGACATTTTCACTAAAGCATTGAGTAGAGAAAACTTTGAGAGGAACAGGTTGGAATTAGGGATGATTAAGATCACCTAATAGGTCCAGTTCAGAATGCACAATGAAAAAAAAATTAAAAAAAATTGGTTAGGAGTTCTAACTGTGTGTAAATATCTAGATTAATTCTTACTCAGTTTCATACTTTAATTAGTATACTCCTGTGACATGTGTACATATGATTCACTGATCTCTTACAAAGTTTTTTCTATTATGGCATTTGAGGCATGTTCAAGAGAGTTCTATATGAAGAACCTGGTTCATCAGTATGAGCTCATATGAAAGTTCAGGTATGTTTTCAATGCTTTGCATAATTAGAAAGATTAACAATTCAATCATGAGCAGAAGTCCTATACTTGCCAAATTCCTAGAAAATTCTATCCGTTGAGGCATTGAACCAGTTTCGTTCTTTTAGAACTCTAAAAACCGTGATTTTTGCCTAATATCTAGGGAAGCCAAAATAATCATTAAAGGACTGGAATTCCAGGCTGATTAGACTTCTAATTGACCTCTGAAAAAGCTGTCGTTACTGCATTAATGACTAATTGTCTTTAAATATACACCACATCTCTTACTCTCTTCTTCATTCTAAAACCGTCAAAAATTATATCTCCTGTTTTAATTGCTCCTCTTCTCCAAGAATCCTAAATCGCTTCTCTCTCCAGAAATTCCAAATCGCTTTTCTTCTCAGAAATTCCCAAAACTCCTCCATAAACGAAGAACCATGTCTAACCCACAAGATCATCCTGGCACTCCTCCACCACCATCACCCTCAAATACATCCTCTTCTACTCCTCCTAGTGAATCCCCAAAACCTAGGCTTCGAAGGCAGAAAATGTTGGCTAGAAAAACTGTAGCATCTGGAGCTCTGAGGAAAGTTTTAAATGAGAGGTTGAAAGCTAGCCAGAAAAGGGAATCCCCAGCTAAAGAGTCTGATTCCAGTTCTGACTCTGAATCATTTATTTCTGCTAGTGAAGGTGAAGAACATGGGTCTTCTGACACTGAGAAAATTCAAGAAACTCCTGAGGTAGGTTCTTCTGAAGTTAAAAACGTAGAAAACAGGTTTGTTCTAATTGGACCTGTTAAAGATGTATTGTTGGCTGAATCGAGTAGGAGTGGAGGTAAAAAGAAAGGAAAAGAGAGAGAGGGAGGAAGTGGTGAAGAGAGGGGAAAAGGAAAGGGAGAAGTTCTTGCTATATGTGGAGTTGAAGAAGAAAGTGGCTTCAAGTCAGGGGGAAGTGGTTCTGGGGAAGCAGCTGAAGGGCTGGTTCATTTGAGCAAACAAAGAGATGAACCTGGTTCATCTGCTGAGGAAACTCTGGCTGATATCCTGAAAAGGGTTGGGGCAAGTTATGACCCAAAGAAACGCAAGTCTATCTCACAAAAGGCCCCAACTGTTCTCAAGCCAGCCAAGAAAAGAAAAACCTCACCCCCTAAATCTACTGCCCCTTCAGTACCTAAGGGACGAGCTACAAGAAGCAGGGTTCGACAAAGTGAAGCTGACCTACAAAAAGCTCTGGAAGAAAGCAAGAAAAAGAAAAAGGAGAAGGGAAAGAAAAAGGTTGCAGAGTCCTCTGAGGCTACTGAAGAAGAGGAGATGGAACTGGTTCATCAAGAAAGAGGAACAACAGTAGAGGTTCCTTCACCAAAACCTAAAAGGTCCAAGACTTCTACCAAGAAGTCTTCCTGTGAACCTGTGTCTGGTGAACCCTTATTAGCCAAGAGGACAAGGTCTGCTGTGAAAGGTAAGCAAAAGAAAATTGTTGAAGAAGATGAAGAGTGGAGTGGTGAAGAAGAAGAAGAGGAATCTGAGAAGGAGCTGGATAAGTTTGCCATCTTTGGCAGGAGAAAAATTCTGAAAGGAAGACTGTTGAAAGACCTGGAAGAACCAGGGATGAGAAGACTGGTGGATGCTTTAGCTGCACAAGGTTGGAAGGACATGGTCCTTGAAATGGATGGGAGGCTGGCCAGGAATGAATTGATTGAGTTTATGGCCAATGCTGCTGTAAAAGATGGAGTAGTCACCAGCCTGGTGAGAGGAGAAAGAGTGAAGTTTGATGGAGTCAAACTTGGTGAGATCTTAGACATACCTACTGAAGGGTATGATGATTATACAAGGCAAAGGTGACCATGTCTGGAGTCTCTCCCTACTGCTCTTGAAATCACTAGGAGATTCTGTGACTCTAGAGAAGTGCCTGAAGCTAGATTTGTGCAGAAAAGTGAAATGAGACCTGAACATAAGGTCTTGTTTGAATTTGTCAACAAGTGCCTGCTGCCCAGACAGGAGAGAAAGCGCACTGCAAATTACATGGACCTGGTTCTTATGGAGTGCTTGGAGAGAGGAATACAGATCAACTGGCCTGCTTTCATTGTCAAATTACTAGACAGGGTCATTAATGGCTCCAAGGCTCATGCCACTCCATGTGGGTTCATACTGACTATTGTGCTGGACAGGCTGAAGGTGCCTTTAAAGAAATGGAAATGGCATCAAGCAAGGAGCATTTTGGTGTTAATACCCTACTGGCTTGTGACTATCCTGTCAATGCCATCCCAGTTGAACCTGGTTCATCTCTGAGGACACCCATCAACAACAAGGTTAGGGCCTTAGTTCAGGAGTGTGGAACTAAGGATGATGAAATTTCTAGGCTCAAGGCACGCGTGGCTGAATTGGAGAATGAGAGAGATGGCCTTAGAACCGAGCTAGCAAAAGAAAAGGAGAAGAGTGACGGAATGCTTCAGAATATGCTAAACCTTCTCCAATCTCAACCCTCTAGTTCCTCCAAGCTCTAGTTCTTCCAGCACTTGTCTTTAGAACCAGTCTAGTACCCCCAGTGAACCCCAGTGACCCGGATTAGGGATGTTTCTGTTTTCTTTTGCTCATGTTTTGGAAGTTTTTCTTTCTTTTTGTGGACTGTTAGTGGAACCATATCTTTATCAATGACAACTGCTGTTTTCTCTTGTTCAATGATGATTCTGATCTTAATAGTTTAAATATGTGTGTTGATTATTGATAATTGCATAATGATTTCACTTGCAGTTGCCCCAGTGGCCATGAGTACTTATTAAAGTCTGGGTTTCACACTGTGTATGCAACTTTTCGATGATGCCAAAAGGGGAAAGAGATGATATTGTGCTTTACTCATTATTCTGAATTAAGTTTACTCATTATTCTGAATTAAGTGATATTTATAACCTAATTAACCCGGTCCTTGATGAGAAGTAAAATTTCTAAGTTAAGTGATAATTAAGCCTGAGTTCTTACAAGTTTTTGATCAGTGAAAAGCACAGAGTTTGTCATCATCAAAAAGGGGGAATTTGTTGGCCCAGAAACAGGTGAAGTTTTGAAGAATGACAAACGAACTCAGTCATGGAACAGGTCCATCATGTGAAGAAACAGTGTTTGTCAACCTATACATGTGAGATGCATGTGAAGGAGATAAGTCCATTGATCAAGCAACAATATCTCCTGAACTGATCGAAAAGGTTGCATATGGGATAAGGAGAGAAAGTCTCCTTATGAGAAGAGAACACAATCTGGATAAAGGATAGGGTTAGAGGTTGTGTTGTTCAAGGACTCAACTTCGATGGAAGATCACTAATTGAGTCTTAATCAAACTCAAATTACTAACTCATTAAATAACAGTGATTGGTCTCTTTTACAGGTATTGCACAAACACAGAAGTTAAACTAAATTGAGAGCAAAAGAGCGAGGCAATTTTGCAAGCAATTTATGTGAGATTTAAGTGTGCATTCCTGAAGCTACTTGGACAAGATAGAAGAACCAATTCCATTGTGTCTTTCTTTTATTCTAGTTCAATTGTAGTAGGTGATTTGAACTTGTACCTTTCAGCTTTCATAGAAGCAATTGTATTAGGTACTTTGAGTATTCAAGTTAGAGTCAACTTGAAGTTGTCGCAACACTTGAGGCTGTGTGCCACAACGGGAGTAAAGTTTAATCCTTAGGTTTACAAGAGTTTTGTAAATGCTGTTTTGGCTCAGTGATTTTAGTGGAAGTATGGGAAAATCCTACTGAGTAGTAGGTCGTGGTTTTTTCACCTTTGAGCCAGGTGTTTTTCACGTAAAAATCTCTGTGTTCTTTATTTTCTTTATTTATTATTTCGCAAAAAGCAGTAGTTAGTACATCTAGAAGAACCAGGTTCTTCTAGAGCAAAAATTGAGTACCACACAAATCACCCCCCCCTCTTGTGTGGTGTTGACGCTTAAAACATCAACAATACTGTTGTGCATCAATTCTATTAACGCAAAGAAACATTAAGTTCAAGCATTATCTGAAGTGATAGCTTGTTTGGATGATTGTTATGTATCGTTTCTGTTGGGAATAAACCCCCCACAGAAATAATATTAACGGTAATAACAGCGGAACAATAATATAGTACCGAGATACGGTAATCAACAAGAATAAAAAAAAAACAACAAGGACACAAAGATTTTTAACGTGGAAAACCCTTCTGAATAAGGGAAAAAACCACGAGCCCGAGAGGAGCAAAGTAATCCACTATAATGAGGAATTTTACACCCAGTTTTCCGAGTAAAATACTCCAGGGACTACTATACACTTAAAGAAATAACCCTCTTTTAAGATTTCCACCTCACTACAATATCGCTCACTCTCTCTATTTTCCCTACACAGTCTATTTCTCACAATGTCGGAGAAATACTCTCTGCAACTACTGCGTTGCTTTAATTTCTGTGTATTAAATGAAGAAGTCGAGAGCCTCCTTTGATAGGGTGAAGTTGCCGCCCACTTGACCAATCAGGAGCATCGGTTCATTTGCAACTTGCCAATTTGCATTGTTGCAAATTGTTTGGCAAAACCGATTCGGATATTTGGAATCTAACTTCATCTTTTTTTTTTCTTTTCTTTTTCTTTATTATTATGGGGATGGACCCCACAATCTCCCCCTCCAGACACATTCACCTAAAGGAGTTAACACCGGACTTCTAACTTGAGTGCATGCCGAAATGTTCTTTTCACAACTCGAACTTGTCTCTTGGTACCACCTTGGTCAGCATATCTACAGTATTCTCACTTGTGGAGATCTTCAAGACTTGCAGAGATTCACTCTCTACCTTTTCTCGGATCCAATGATATCTTACATCGATATGTTTGGTCCTTGCATGGTACATGGAGTTCTTGATCAAGTCTATTGCACTTTGACTGTCACAATAGACAACATACTCCTTCTGATGCAAGCCAAGCTCTTGAAGGAACCGTTTCAGCCATATCATCTCCTTGCCAGCTTTTATAGCGGCAATGTACTCCGCTTCAGTTGTAGAGAGTGCGACACACTTCTGCAACCTCGACTGCCATGATATAGCTCCCCCTGAAAATGTAAACAAATATCTAGTAGTGGATTTTCTATTATCATTGTCACCTGCCATATCTGCATCTGTATAGCCTTTCAAGACTAGATCAGATCCTCCGAAGCATAAACAATCTCCTGCGGTACCTCTCAGGTACCTGAGTATCCACTTGACTGCTTCTCAGTGTTCTTTTCTAGGATTTTCAAGAAACCTACTGACAACACCACCTGCGTGAGCAATTCAGGTCTAGTGCATACCATTGCATACATCAAACTTCCGAAGGCAGAAGAATAAGGAACTTCGGTCATGCTCTCCTTTTCCTCCATTGTTGTAGGACACATCTTCTTGCTCAACTTCAGATGACTAGCAAGAGGTGTGCTGACTGGCTTAGCAATCTTCATGTTGAAGCGTTCCAGTACACGTTCAATGTACTTCTCCTATGATAGCCGCAACTTTCTGCTTGTTCGCTCTCGAACAATCTTCATTCCCAGAATTTGTTGTGCTGGGCCCAAGTCCTTCATGTCAAAATATTTCGATAAGTCTCCCTTCAACTTTGCAATCAGCTCTTTGTCTTGCCCTACAATCAACATGTCATCCACATACAACAATAATATAATAAAGTTGTTATCAAAAAATCTTTTGAAGTATACACATGGATCAGAATATGTCTTTATGTAAGTTTGACTTTTCATGAATGAGTCAAACTTCTTGTACCACTGCCTTGGTGCCTGCTTCAACCCATAAAGACTCTTATTCAGTTTGCACACCATGTGTTTCCTTTCAGCTACTTCAAATCCTTCTGGCTTCTCCATATAAATCCCCTCTTCCAAATCTCCGTGAAGAAATGCAGTTTTCACATCCAACTGCTCCACTTCAAGATCTAGGCTAGCTGCTAAGCTCAAGATTGTACGAATAGAAGTCATTTTGACAACAGGTGAGAAAATTTCATCAAAATCAATACCTTTCTTCTGTTCAAAGCCTTTAACCACCAATCGAGCTTTGTCTCTGACCAGCTTGCCATTTTCATCTTTCTTGAGTTTAAAGACCCACTTACATTTGAGTGGTCTTTTACCCTTTGGAAGTTCAACCAGCTTGTACGTGCCATTTTGCTGTAGAGATTCCATCTCTTCTTGCATAGCTTTCATCCATTGGTTCTTTTCTGGATGGGACAACACCTCCTTAAGACTTTCTGGCTCCCCCTCATCACTGATGAGGACATACTCCGTGGAAGGGTACCTGCATGATTCTACCCTTGGCCTCTCTTATCTCCTTAGAGGTTGAGGTTGCTCTTCTTTCTGAGTGGCATACTCCACTTGCTCGACGTCATCATCAAGTTGCTCTCCCTACTCAGTAACCTCACTAGGTTGCTCCCCCTGCTTGGCAACCTCGTCGATCGTACTTTCTGTACTAGTGGGATAGTTAGAAGAATAAGGAATGGTAACAAGGTTAGGGATTATACCATTTTTTATCTTCTCTGACTGATCATCTACAGCTCCAACTTCACTTTCTCGGAAGATTACATCTCTGCTTCTAATGACCTTCTTCTTTAGAGGATCCCACAATCTGTTCCCGAACTCTTCATGTCTGTATCCGATGAATATGCCGGGAACGGATTTATCATCCAACTTTGTTCTCTGCTCCTTTGGTATATGTGCAAAAGCTCTACAACCGAACACCTTTAGATGTGAGTAGGACACCTCCTTGTTAGTCCAAACTCTCTCTGGGATGTCAAACTCCAATGGAACTGATGGACTCCTATTGATCAGGTAACACGCTGTCTGAACTGCTTCACCCCAGAATGACTTAGGAAGTTTAGCCATTCTGAGCATGCTTCTCACCTTCTCAATAATGGTGTGGTTCATCCTCTCAGCGACACCATTGTGCTGTGGGGTTCCAGGAACTGTCTTTTCATGTATGATCCCATGAATTGAATAGTACTCTTCAAATTCCCTTGAAGTGTACTCACGTCCATTGTCACTTCGGAGACGCTTCAGCTTTCGACCCGTCTCCCTTTCCACCAGAGCATGAAACTTCTGGAAAACTTGAAACACCTGATCTTTGGTTTTCAAAATATAAACCCACAATTTACGTGAAACATCATCAATAAAAGTAAAAAAATATTTGTTACCGCCCATCGATTCAATTTCTATTGGAGCACAAAGATCAGAATATACTAAATCAAGCATATTCAATTTTCTTTCAGACGATGTCTGAAATGAGACTCTATGCTGCTTACCAAATAAACAGTAGTCACAAGGTTTTACTGTTGTACCCTTGGCAAAAGAGATGAGTGATTTCCGGGTAAGAATCTGCAATCCCTTCTCACTCATATGACCCATTCTTTTGTGCCATAAATCTGCAGAAATCTAATCTTGTGCCGCATTCAATTCACCTTGGCATATTTCTGCATTTGTCCTGTACAACGTGCCACGAGCAACTCCCTTTGCAACCACCAATGATCTCTTGGTGAGTCTCCACTTTTGATTTGCAAAATAGTTCTCGTATCCATCTCGGTCTAAAGCAATTCCCGAGATCAAGTTCATCCGCAAATCAGGTACATGTCGCACGTCCTTTAGAACCAATGTGCTTGGTGACATTTGTCTTGATACAAATGTCACCAATCCCCGCAATCTTTGAGTAACTTGTGTTACCCATTCTCACAGTGCCAAAATCACCTGCTACATATCTGCAAAAAAGATCTCTTACCAGTGTGGCATGGTAAGATGTCGATGTGTCAACCACCCATTCCGACTCTGGACCTGACAGGTGCATGCATTCCTCTTCCTCATTTATAAAGAGGACAAAATTATCATTGTTTTGCACCATGGCGGTTGTGTTGTCGTCATTCTTCTGGCCACTGGTTTCACCTTTGCCCTTCCTTGGATTTGGGCAATCTCTTTTGAAGTGACCTGGTTGATCACAATTGTAGCAATTTCTGGCTCTTGATTTGGATCGGTTCTTTGACTTCCCACGAGCTCCGGATCTACCATAGTTGCTCGAACTCCTTTGATAACTCCTGCCCCTACCTTCTGTGATGAGAGCTTGTCCTTGATTTTCAGGCTTCTTTCTCATCTTCTCATTGAGTAGAAGAGCCGATGTGGCATCTTTTAATTCAATGGTGGTCTTACCGTGCAGGATGGTTGTTGCCAAATTATCATACGAACATGGCAACAAGTTCAATAGCAAGATGTCTTTATCTTCTTCCTCGATCTTCACTCCGAGGTTGGCGAGCTGTGTGATTAATCCGTTAAACACATTTAAATGTGATAAAAAATTCGTACCTTCACCCATGTGTAGGGCATATAACTGCTTCTTCAGGTACAATTTATTTGTCAGTGTTTTGGACATGTATAGGCTTTCCAACCTTGTCCAAATACCACGTGCAGTGTCTTCAATAATGATGTTATTTACCACATCATCTGATAAGTGCAACTTGATTGCACTAGCAGCTCTTTCATCCAAGTCAGCCCAATCCTCAGCTTTTATGGTATCAGGCTTTTCGGCATCAGCATCAAGTACCTTGTGTAATCCTTGTTGGATAAGCAGATCCCTCATCCTTCTTTGCCATGTTGAGAAACTGCTATCTCCGTTAAACTTTTCTACCTCGTACTTTACTCCCGACATTTTTGTTTTTCACCGAGTATAGTACTACCGACAGTGAATAATATTTCTGTGAACGAGTAGAACCTGTGCTCTGATACCAGTTGTTGGTAATAAACTCCCCACAGAAATAATATTAACGGTAATAACAGCGGAACAATAATGTAGTACCGAGATACGATAATCAACAAGAATAAAAAAAGAACAACAAGGACACAAAGAGTTTTAACGTGGAAAACCCTTCTGAATATGGGAAAAAATCATGAGCCCGAGAGGAGCAAAGTAATCCACTATAATGAAGAATTTTACACCCAATAGTCCAAGTAAAATACTCCAGGGACTACTATACACTTAAAAGAAATAACCCTCTTTTAAGATTTTTACCTCACTACAATATCGCTCACACTCTCTATTCTCCCTACACAGTCTATTTCTCACAATGTCTGAGAAATACTCTCTGCAACTACTGCGTTGCTTTTCTTTCTGTGTATTAAATGAAGAAGCCGAGTGCCTCCTTTTATAGGGTGAAGTTGCCGCCCACTTGACCAATCAGGAGCATTGGTTCATTTGCAATTTGAATTGCAACTTGCCAATTTGCATTCTTGCAAATTGTTTGGCAAAATCGGAGATTTGGAATCTAACTTCATCTTTTTTTTTTCTTTTTTTTCTTTATTATTATGGGGATGGACCCCACAGTTTCATAGTGTATTTTATTGTATTATGTTGTATTAATGTATCGTTTTAATGTATACAATATTTGGATAGATTATATTATTTGTTGTCATTTTATGTTGTCATGTACCAACAATATGAAAATAAGAAAAAGTAAGTAAGAGGTAAAATTATTATATAAAAAGCTAGGGCAAAGAATAAAATAGGATAAGGAAGGACAAGATGAGAAAAAAAAATAAGGTAACGACGCGACCGCACCAAATCGTTCATTACATAAAGTGGCACTTTTAATCGTTACGTAACGACGGATTTAACGATACAATACAATTGGTAACAACCATCCAAACGAGCTGTCTTGGTATGGTACTTTCTTACACATTTCAATACCATTGTGCATCTTCTTTATCATAGCAAAGACATTACATCCTATCTCAGCCTCTGTAAGGGAATTATTGCTATTACGGGTTTTCATGTAAATTACAGTGGAACAAAATAAGGCTTATATTTTTTCACAGTTCTTTTATGTTCGTAGGCGGAGATAATGATGATAGATCTGGTTCAAAAGGGACAAGCACAAAACTTGGAAAGGTAATAATTGGAAGTTGGGAGGTCACAACAATTTTGGGCAACCATATTGCATTTAGTAAGCTGTCTATATATTATCCCGGACAGCCTTATTAAAAAGTTCTCTTTTGCAATTGCTTACTAATCTCCATATCCAAATCTTAATGTTTTTCTCCATGATTATTCTATTGTAAGTTTGACAAGAATCAAGCTTCTTCGTGTCCCACCCCTCGCGAACAAAACACAAGGTATTAGCTCGTTGTCCTGATTTGGTTGTTATACTTCTATAACTGTGCCATTGAATCAGTCATATTCTCTGTTTGTTGGAAATGTTTAGTTGGCTGTGTATTTTGGTGATTGAAAGAACTATATTTTGTTGAAGTTATTGCATGGACATTAAGGCATTAAACTAGCATTGCAATTAGATTATATCATTTGCATCATGTTCAAGCAGTGTGTAGGAATGGTTGCAGAACGCTAGGATCTTGATGATATTCTTTTGATTGTAGGATCTTGAGGATATTGTATGCGCCTAGTCATATAATATTGTGAACCATGCTTATTCCATAAGGGGCTATGGGCTAGAAATGGTGAATGAGGTTGAGTCAGTTGGAATTATTGGGCCGAGTAAAATATTGGAGAGTTTTATTTGGGATCCAGGCCCATTTAGCAAATGGTTAAAAGGACTAGCATTGCAATAGAACAAGATTATGCATATTGTGAAGAAAAATGTCTGTTCTCCTCAACCCCTTTCTCTGAGTCTAAGCTTCTCATCTCCCTTCTCTAATTGTGTGCCTTCTCTTATATCCACAACTATCTCAATCTCTGTATTCCAATCATTAGCTTGCAATTTGAGTGTTAGTTCGACTACTAGTAATTGTAATCAAGTGTTAGTTCTTATCAATATACTTTGAGATTGTAGTATTCATTACATTGGTGCTTTCATCCATCGGACTCCAATAGCGGCGATGTTTCTCCCTAGATTCAGTCGTGAAAACACTCCGGAGAGTTGGATTTTTCGAGCCGAGTTATACTTCACATACCTTGGCTTCTCCAAGAAGGATTGGCTGCCTCTTCCTTCATTCTACCTAGAAGGCGATGCCCTCGCGTGGTTCAATTGGTTATTTCGCAACAACCAATTTTATGATTGGAACCATTTCAAGGAGAAATTTATTCTGTATTTTCAGAAACGGGCCTTCAGTGATGTTGCGAGAATGTCAGATACTTCACGAGCTTGTGTTAACTACTTTAGTTGCGCTACAGTGGTTCCACCAGCGACCTATGTGTCTCCTGCTCAAAGTCGTATTGCCAACTTTTATGAGTCTGCCTCTACTCAAATCCCTAAAATTCATGAACCCAATGCTCGTGTAGTTGAGGGAGACAAGTATGCCATTGTCGTAGACGAGGTGTTTGATGAAAATCTCCACAATCATGAAACTGCTCTGCATTCTCAAGTTTCAAAGGATGAAGCTCTATTAGTTCTTCCTGTTGGACGAAATTATTTTGTGCCTAAAGCGGTTGAACAATTTGAGATTTTGTCTATAGATTCTACGGAACTTTTAGATGAAATGAAGATAAAATCTGATTCAGATGGTGAAAAATTAGAGGAAAACCGGCAAGGCTACACTAAGGTGGAGGACAATTCAGGCAACATGGCAGATCATGTGTTTGCTACAAATCCTCAACGAAATACCGACGAACAACTCATTCAATTTGCACCTCTGATTATGGTTCCTCTTGCTAGCTTGGTCCCGGAATTATATCAAAACCATGAGTTTTCACAGACAAAAGTCATCACCTCGAACTTGGAGAATTTGGAAGATGGACAGTTTGAAGGAAATTTTCTATCCTTAGGCTTTCATTGTAAACCAACTTTGAAGGAAAATGTTAAAAACATATTATGGTTCCATCATGATTGCAAAATCCATTTAGACTGTTGGTGTGATACTGGGCAAGAGTGCAATCTTTCAGGGTTCTTGTTGTGCAAATCGAGAGTGCAGGCTAGGAAGGAGAAAATACAGGGGATGCACCAGGCATTTGCTAAAATTTCCTCCAAGCATTCACCACACATTCAGGTCGGTAAAGATGCTCGACCGTTGTTTGCTCTATTTGGTCTAGTTCTTAAAGCAAGGTCTACTTCGACGTATATTGTCTTTGATCCTGGTCCATCTCTTGCTTATGCTAAATTGCCCACGTTAGGAGTCCCCATAATAGCACATAAATATAGTAACTGCATTTGCTCTAGTAATAATGCAAGGGATACTGGCTTACCAACTTGTAGCTATGTGGACAAGTCGTTCGACACTGGGCAGGTATTTAAGGTTGCTTTAGGTAGAGTTGATATGCATGTTGAACACAATGGTAATTTCATAAAATCTTATGCACTATGCACGCTACTGGGAGAGTCTATCGCAAATTCGTTTCTGTGCTCTTTTGCTGATGCTACTGCTCAAATTGAGGAGCAATACATAGTTGATCTGGTAAGGTCTTTTTCGAGTGGTAGGGCTCTCGAGCTAGGTGCGTTATACCATGCTTTAACTTTCACAATGGTACTATGGATTAATGAAATTGTTATCACCGGAGACGAACCTCTAGAGTTTGTTGTTGCAACCACAAAGAAGGCTTCATTAGAGATTAATTCTACATTCTCTATTCCCCGTGACCTGGTCATGTTTGATATTCACAAAGCTGTGGATGGTTGCTGTTACCAATTGCTTGCTGGACAGTATAAACTACTCTGCCCTCAACTTGGACTGGCGCTTGCTCAATGCTTAGAGGTGATACCTTATTTGCTTTCCACTTATAGTCATGCTCACCCTCTACATAGAGATGTATGGAATCTTCTTCAAATACCAGTTTGCGACATCACTGTTTGGACTGCTGTCATATTTGGTTCTATTTTGGATGGTGATTTTTCTTCTACTACCGAATTTCTTAATTGCACGAGACAAAAGGGAGGCTGCATTGTTATAAGTTTGGATTTAAAATATCCATTTGGTGTCTTAATCACAGTTTTACACCTTGCAAGCCGACAGTTATTCGACACAGATAATGCACATGACTATACACTACTCAAGATGGTAGGTATACTTGCTGCAACTTCAGTTCATTATATTGCACTAGTACGTGTTGTTTCTGCTATTCCTTTGGCGGTGACTTATGGAGAGCGTGCTACCATCTTTTGCGAGCTTGAAAAGTCAATCCCGAAGAACAACCTTGGTCAAGTTGCTAGGATATGGGTCATGGAATTTAGGGAGGCGCTTGCTGCTGGTGCCGATACTGAACAATATGTGTTGAAATCTCACGTTGGGGGTTCATTCACAGTTATGAGGGATAGTTTTGGTGACAACGTTGGCAGGGGCACCAAAATTACAGTAATTAAGTCAATGATTGAACACCAGGAAGATTTTGTTGACATTTTTGCCAATTCCAATGCATATATGGTGGCACATTTGCATGTGCAGAAAGGCACCATTTGCATTTTCTTACAAAAATACTCGGACTTGGGTGCAACAACGGTGAAAGCCACATCTCCCATTAGTGAAGTAGACTTTACAGTATACTTTACAAGGGAGTACTTCGCAACTATTTTGGCAATGAAGTGCGACATCTTTTATAAAGACATAGATTCAGTGAAAACAAAGTGGCCGAAGCAATTTTATTGCCAGTATGCTTCTGTACTTGACGCATATCCTCTTGTTTGGTACGAGTTGGACAAGAATTTTTCTGCTTTTCAGAATTCCGTTGATAAGCAAAACCTACTTGATGGTGTTCATATAATTGACTTGAACCTTGAGGACAAGGTTCTTTTTGAGGGCGAGAGTATTGTTGTGAACCATGCTTATTTCATAAGGGCCTATGGGCTAGAAATGGTGAATGAGGCTGAGTTAGTTGGAATTATTGGGCCGAGCAAAATATTGGAGAGTTTTATTTGGGATCCAGGCCCATTTAGCAAATGGTTAAAAGGACTAGCACTGCGATAGAACGGCATTATGCATATTGTGAAGAAAAATGTCTATTCCCCTCAACCCCTTTCTCTGAGTCTAAGCTTCTCATCTCCCTTCTCTAGTTGTGTGTCTTCTCTTATATCCACAACTATCTCAATCTCTGTATTCCAATCATTAGCTTGCAATTTGAGTGTTAGTTCGGCTACTAGTAATTGTAATCGAGTGTTAGTTCTTATCAATATACTTTGAGATTGTAGTATTCATTACATATAATGAATGTGAAGTACTTTACCTAAATTTTGAATGATCCAAACTGGTTAAGCTACATATGTCGGCCAAAATCAGAAGAAGGTATATCAGCTAAAATCAATGATCTTTGTGTCATAGTATCCACCCATCTTGCTCCTGGAAAACAAGATCATTGATTTTTGCTGATATACATGAGAATTGTCTTTTCCAGGAGCAAGGTGGGTGGATACTACGACACCCACTACCCTGTACTAGGACCTCTGAGAGACTCCAGTCATCTAAAGCTGCTTGTATTGTTAAATAAACTATTAGATCTCCCTTGTAATTAAATGACAATTGTCTTCGTTCCTTAGTTGCTGCTCCTTTTTTCACTGTTCGGGCTTTCTCCTACCAAATTTTCACTTGATTCATACTGATTTATACTCCTTTCACTCCAACAAGGTAAATAAAAATGAAAGATCATTTTAAAGAAAAAGGGACAAGAAGGTAAACCAGTAACTCAATACAATCTCATTAGGTGCCTGCAGCTGATACCGTCTTTAAACTATCTTTAGGCCTAAATTTCAGTTTGATTTTCCTTGTTTACATGTACAATGAGATCACCTCTCTCTCTCTCTCTCTCTCTCTCTCTCTCTCTCTCTCTCTCTCTCTCCCTCTCTCTCTCTCTCTCCCTCCCTGATAAGG
>NC_031994.1:82805719-82893083 GCF_001879085.1 Nicotiana attenuata
TATATATATATATATATATATATATATATATATATATATATATATATATATATATATATATATATATATATATATATATATATATATATATATATCGAATATACCTTGTATACTATGCACTTAGTATATATAATACACTATACTATCTCTCTCTCTCTCTCTCTCTCTCTCTATATATATATATATATATATACATATATATATATATATATATACATACATACATATATGTATATATATATAGCTTATATACTATATACTATATTATACTATATATATCGAATATATCTTTTATACTATGTACTTAGTATATATAATACACTATACATACATATATATATACTCTATATATATATACTCTCTCTCTCTCTCTCTCTCTCTCTCTCTCTCTCTCTCTCCCTCTCTCCCTCCCTCTCCCTCTCCCTCCCTCCCTGATAAGGCAGAATACATGCTCTTTGACATGCCTAAATTCGGAAACAGTTGCAAAACTTGAAAACAAAAGATCTATATGTTTGATCAAAAAGTGTTAAGCTCTTTGTTAAACTAATTAATGATAAGATAGAGGGTGAATCCTAGCTAAATATAATGCGATCTAGACAAAAAAACTTGAACAGATCCGTGGAGTAGAACCACGTTTGAGAGTAATAAAGATCGGGCACGTGTTCAATGATAGTCAATGAATATTGTAATAAGAACATGCAATAAATATAGATAATAGCAGTAAATGTAATAAAGAGAAATTTATCACCCAAATGTTAGACGGTTTGCGTGATTCTTCTTCGTTACAGCAACGTGGGATGGGATGAAGATAAGTAAAGATGGATAAGGAATCTTTGGATCTTGTAAACAAAGAATGAATAATGTATGTTGAGCAAAGAAGTCAGTGAACAAGACAATATTTGTATATCCTTTTTGGTCAACTCTTTACAAAGTGCTCTTATCAAGAAGTGAAGATCCCTCTTTGTTCTCTATCTTTTCCTATTTATAAGGGATATCCCCAAGAAACCCTAAAAAGTACAACATAAGGAATATCCAAAGGAATATCCCTTATGTCTATTTTTAAATCTATCCTACCGCTACTTCTTTACTCCATTCGCTCTTCCTTAGCGATAATCCTTCCGAAGACGAATCCTCGCTATTACGCCGTAGTCGACCCCGTCCTCGACTCGGTTTATCTGCAGTTATCAAGACGTCCAAATTTAGACCAATACAGTTAGTCCCTCCGCTTGTTGAGGTCGTGATCTTGCACGTCCTCGATGAGCGGACCCGGTCTGCGTCCGTTTAGAAGAAATTTGGTCGTGTTGATTAAGTCGAATTGGCCGAGGTCAAAAAAGCGACGTGGCCAGCGAGGTTGCGGTTGGTGTGGCTAACGTGGGGTGACGTCATGGCCATGCGCGTCATCATTACGCGTCTTCCCGATGCAGTGTCTGTGCTTCTGTCGTTTCAATTTTGGTGCCATTGACGGTCTGCTGCTTCGATCCTGGTGCCACCCAACCCTATAAATAGATAGGGGGGGTGAGGGGCTTCATTTTTGAAAATTTTCACCAGTTCTCATTTCGCCTGTGCATTGCTCTTCTTTGATCTTCTTCCCTGATCTCCGCTTTCAATTCCTTGCAGCTTCTTTAATTCTGATCCCTGACTTCTCTCCCAATTAATACCTTCTTCAGATTTTGTTGCATACGTTTCGCTATGGAAATATGTCAGAATCCCCCCATATTCATGACGAGGTCTCTGATGCTACTCCTTTATCGGTGGCTCTTCCTCCCGGTGGTGAGGAATTTATGATTGAAGAGGATGACAGGTTCCCCACCGTGGAGGAGGTAGTACCCAAGAATCCTTTGGTCAGACATGACTTCCCAAAGGAACCTGCTCCTGCTCCTGCTCAGAAGCTTTCTGAGACGGGACCGCCTCAAATAACTGACCTCCAGTCTAAACATCGCATTCCTCCTCACGTCGAAATTGTTCCGGCCGGGGGCGACATTGTAGAGGTTCACCGTCCCGGATACTGTGCTTTCTACGTTTACCCATTCTTAATTGGTTATTCTCTTCCTCTCCCCCATTAGCGGAGGAGTTTTGCCGATTTTATAACGTCTGCCCGGCGCAGCTCTTCCCTTATTTGTATAAAGTATTTCTGATGCTGGCGAAGTACGCAGAATTTGCCGGCTGCGAGGTCAATGTTCGTTACCTGCTGCATCTATTTTTGCCCAGTTTTTATAGAGGTACGTTGATACACCTGCGTCATCGTGGGATAAAAGGGTTGGTGGCCGGGATGGATGATAAAGAGAACCGGCGGTTCTAGCATAAGTATTTCTTCATCAAGACCGAGCACCTGGTGGCGAATCTGACCAGGTTTCCCAAATAATGGAATTACAATCGTAAGTATCTTGCCATACACTCATTATTTTCTTTCTTTCATTATCGACTCTTTCGCGGCCTTCTTGTTTTCACCTGAGAGGCGTGCACCTTCTCCCATTTTTGACATTGAAGACTGGGTGGCTCGCGTGTTACCCCAGACCGTGGGAATTCACGATTGGGCATCCTTTCACAAGCATTTTGGACCCAAGGTTCCGTCCAGTAAGTGTCATTTCTACCTCAACTTATTGTTGTTCACCATTGCTCTTTGATGCGACCTCCCTTTGGTGCCAGTTCGGCGAGTTTCCAAAAAGATGGCTCCAGTGCCTGCATTTCGCTAGGCTATCGCGTTGGTTGGGATGCAATTTGCCTTAGCCGAGTCTGCTCGAGGAGGTCGGACTCAAGCTCCGCTAATGAGGGACTCCGCCCCTCAAACTGTTGCCATACAAGATGAGATCTCTTCTCGGCCTATCCTTCACATCGTAGACGAACCATCCGATGGCGAAGAGACATTGTTGTTGAGGAAAAGCCGAAGGGTGGAGACTGGGAAGGCTATTGTCGTTGACGCTGAGCCGGAAATTTTTTTTACTTTAGAAGCGGAACCTGCGCCTACACCAGGTGTTGAGGCCGTTTCTACGGCGGGGTTCGTCATGGAGAGGAGACCCTCTGGGGTTGAGGGGGTTCGTGGTGGCGGAAAGCTCACATGGGCCGCAGAAGGTGGCTCATCATCGACGGTCGGGGGGGAGCAGAGTTGTTCCTACGAGGGACGATGACTCTGGCTCGGACATCGACCCTGAGGAGATTCGGACCTTCGTGGAGAGGGCTACTCGTGTGCAGATAAGGACGGAGGGTTCTAATCGGCACATAATCATCCCTGCGGACTACAACCTTTTGGCCAACTCGAAACGAGCGGTGTCAGCTTTTTCTCCTCTATGCGCGGCTTTTGAGAATATGGTGCTACAGACGATGAACGATGTGGACCTGTCGTTGGGCATGTTTGGCATGTCCATGCGAGTTAGTGCTTTTCCATATTAGGTTAGGTTTATTTCATATGTGTAATACGCTTATACTGACTACCCTTTGTTATTTTGCATCAGACTCTTATCATGGGGATCGAGCGCGACCGACGGGAGGAGCGGAGGACAACCATTTTTAAGAAGATGACCTCCAAATACAACGAGTACCGTACTAAGCACCGAACGTTGGCCGACTTTCTTAGCCAGGATGGTGAGTTTCAGTCGCTTCGTGATGGGCTCAAACAAAAAGACGATGAGCTGACGAAGAAAGATAAAGAGCTAAGGGAGAGGGATGACGAGCTTATGAGGGCCATCAGTAGGTGTAGCGAGCTTGAGGCAGCGCTAAAGGCCAAAGAGGACGAGCTCTAGGTGAGTAAGGGGGTGATGGCTAAAAACGTTGACCTTCAAACACAGGTGGCGTCCTTAACGGCTGAACTTGGGCAGAGGGAGGCAAGGGCTATCGATCTGAGGGGTGAGCTGAGTGCCAAGATCGAAGAATTGGGTCGGGCCGAGAAAAGCAGAATGGCCGCTATGGCTGAAGCGGCGGTCCTAGAAGACGCCCTCCGTGTTTGCAGGTCCGAGCGAGGTAATAAGGTGGAGATATCGGCACTTAAGGTGGCAAGGTTGGAAGAACGGCTCCAGGGTTTGGAGGCGGAGTTGTCCGGGTTAAACGAGCAAGTCGTTAACTTGAGGGCCGAAGAGACTCGACGGCTGTCACAGCTGTCTACATCTCATACTTCTGCCGATCCCGGTGTGCTGCGGGAGTTGTATGAGATGTGGGTCCATGCCGAGGCTCAACTTGACGTGTACAAATCTCTGAAGGCTGCCGGGAAAGTTTCCGAAGTGGAGCTTGAGGGCATCTGTGTCAAGGTACGTGCAGCCCGTGAAGTTTGTGGCTATGATCCTGGTACATCTAGCGGGGATGAGGATGATGACGTCGCGGACAGGCTTGCCTCTGATCCTTCGTATGATAATGAGTAATCCGACGAGGATGATGTGGCGTGAAGCTGTTGCACTTAGTTTTTTTTCTTTGCTATTTTTGTGAGGGCGTCCTCGAGCCCTTTGTATAAAGTATTGTAATCCGATAATTGAAATGGAACAATTCCCTTTTTTGCTATGTATTTCTTGATTCCCGTTCTCTTTTCTTCTCCTTTTTTTTGCTATGTGGGGAAGTCCCTGATTTTTCGGCTGTTTGTATATGTTCGATATTGGTTGAGTCGAGCATAGACTGACTCGAGGTCGAGTATTAATTAGCTCGGATGAGACCAAGGTTTGATGAGGTTGAAAATCATATAATCCGAGCGAGGTCGAATGTAAAGTGGTTCATGCGAGGTCGAATGTAAAGTGATTCGAGCGAGGTCGAATGTAAAATGTTTCGAGCGAGGTCGAATATAAAATGTAATTCGAGCGAGGTCGAATGTAAAATGTAAAGTGACTTGGTGGAGTGCAAAGATGCTGCTTTATTTCATTCATTGGAGAATATTACATGTTTCTGTTTGTTCCATACATATATTGGAGATGTTCCCGTGTACCTAGTCCCTTCATTATTCAGCCGGGAGAAGTAGTCGGCAGGCGGGGTGATGAATTATACTTGAACTTTGAGACGTCCCCTTCGTCGCCTCATTAAAACCTCCCCGAGAAAACCCAAATGGGACAAAACCTGGGTGAGGGAAAAATTGTACGACTTGGAGGGCGCCCGTTTTCAGAAGTTGAAGTATTTGAGGTGGGCGATGTTCCAATTGTTTTGTAGTAGCTTTTCCTCCACTGTTTCTAGCTGGAATGATCCTTTGTTCGCTGCTGCCGTGATTTTGTATGGCCCGTCCCAATTGGTTCCTAGTTTACCTTCTCTTGAATCTTTGCTCGCCTGTGTTTTGGCCTTGAGTACATAGTCTCTAAGTGGTCGTACTTTGGCTTTTTTGTTGTAGTATCATTCTGCTTGTTATTTTTGGGCTATCATTCTTATCTAAGCCATGTCTCTTCGCTCCTCTGCTTCGTCGAGGTCTTGTTTCCTGTTCTCGTCGTTGCTTGGTCCGCTTTCATTGGACTATCTCAAATTAGGTTCCCCGACCTCGACTGGTATCATGGCGTCAGTCCCATAGACTAGTGAATATGGCGTTTCTCCTGTGCTTGTTTTTGGCGTGGTGCGGTATGCCCACAGTACTTCTGGTAGCAATTTCGGCCATAGTCCCTTGGCATCCTCAACTTTTTCTTCAAGATATTTAGTATTGTTTTGTTGGAGGATTCGGCCTGGCCGTTACCAGCAGGGTGATATGGCATGGAGAGTATTCGCTTGATGTGTCGTTTTTCGAAGAATTCGGCGGTCTTTTTACCGGTGAATTGGGGTCTGTCGTCACAACTGATTTCTTTGGGATGCCGAAGCGGCAGATGATGTTTCTCCATATGAATGTGATAACTCCCTATTCGCGTGTTTGGGCGAACGCACCTGCTTCTACCCACTTGGAAAAATAGTCAATTAAAACCAAAAGAAATCGCATATTACCTCGTCCTGCTGGAAGCGGTCCGACAATGTCCATCCCCCATTTGATGAACAGCCATGGCAATGTATCCGAGTGGAGGTGCTCGCCTGCTTGGTGTATCATAGGAGCGTATTTCTGGCACTGCTCGCACTTCTTGACGTAGTCGGCGGCTTCCTTCTTCATTGTGGGCCAATAGTAACCCGTCCGAATGAGGCATCTGACGAGGGCCCGTTTGCTGGTATGGGCACCGCAGTGGCCTTCGTGTACTTCCTCGAGGACGCGTCTTGTTTTGTTCGGCCCTAGGCATTTTTCCAAGGGGCCTCCAAACGTTCTTTTGTATAGGTCGTGGTTTATGATGCTGTATCGGGCTGCCTGCATGCTTTTTGGCTTCCTTTTTGTCTGATAGGAGTACTCCCTCCTACAAATATGTTATAATACGGTTGCGCCAGTCCCAAGTCAAATTTACAGAGTGTACCTCAAGTTGGTCTATTGACAAGTGGAGGAGGGTGACCACGTTTTCTCTTGTAATATTTTTGGTGGCCACTGCTAACTTGGCGAGGCCATCTGCCTCGATGTTTTGTGCTCGAGGTATCTGGTCGAGTCGACATTCGTCGAATTCTGGTAGCAGTTTATGAATTTATGCCTGGTACCTTTGTAGTCTTTGCTCTTTGATTTGGAAAGTCCCTGTGACTTGGTTGACAACGAGTTGTGAGTCACATCTGAGGACGACTCGTCGTGCTCCGTATTTGAGAGCTAGATTTAATCCTGCAATTACGGCCTCATACTCAGCCTCATTGTTAGTCATATCGGGGCACCATACAGATTAGCGGATGACTTTGCCTATTGGGACCTCGAGTACGAGTTCCAGTCCAGATCCTGAGGCGTTGGATGCGTCATCGGTGTATAGGACCCATAGGTCGGGTAGCCTGGGCAAGGTACGAGAAGTTTCTTGCTCGACCTCGGGCATTATTTTGGCACTGAAATCGGCGACGAAGTCGGCAAGTACCTGCGATTTTATCGTTGTTCCCGGCTGATATGATATATCGTGCTCGCTCAATTTTATGGCCCACTTGGCCAATCTCCCCTAACAGTTCGGGTTTATGTAGGATGCTCCGTACAGGTCGTTACCACCGATATGGGGTGGCATTGAAAATAGGGTCTAAGCTTTCGTGAAGCTATAACTAATGCCAAGGCCAATTTTTTGAGGTGGGGGTACCTCGTTTCGGCGTCGACCAGAGTTTTGCTAATATAATAGATTGGAGATTGCGTACTTTTATTTTCACGGACCAATACTGCTCTTACCGCGACCTCTGATACGGCAAAGTATATCAGGAGGCGTTCGCTGGGTTCTGCTTTGGCGAGTAGCGGGGGCGAGGAAAAGTACACCTTTAGTTCTCTTAAGGCCTCGATGCATTCTGCGTTCCACTGGAGCCCGTTGTCTTTTTTGAGCACGTTGAAGAATTTGTGGCATCTGCCGGAGGATCGTGAGATGAATCTCGACAGGGCAGCTATGCGGCCTGTCAGTTTTTGCACCTGTTTCTTGCTGGTCAATACTTCAGGTATTCCCTCGATGGCCATGATTTGGTCAGGTTGACCTCGATGCCTCTTTGTGATACCAAGAAGCCGAGGAACTTGCCTGAAGTTACGCCCAAGGCACATTTTTCGGGGTTCAGCTTCATGCCGTATTGCCTTAGTATACCGAAGGGCTTTTCAGGTAGTCGATGTGGTCTTCTCTCCTTTTTTGATTTGACCAACATGTTGTCTATGTAAACTTCCATTATTTTGCCGAGTTGGTCCTTGAACATCTTGGTGACCAACCTTTGATAAGTCGCCCCTGCGTTCTTCAACCCGAATGACATGACACTCTAGTAGTACCTTCCTTGATGGGTGATGAAAGTAGTCTTTTCCTGGTCCTCCTCCTCCATGAGGATTTGGTTGTAACCTGACTAGGCATCCAAGAAGCTCAACAACTCGTGCCCTATTGTTGCGTCAATGAGCTAATCGATATGAGGCAACGGAAAGGAGTCTTTCGGGCAGGCCTTATTTAGGTCCGTGAAATCCACGCACATCCGCCACTTCCCATTTTTCTTTTTCACCATGACTACGTTGGCGACCCATTGAGGGTATTTTGATTCCCAGATGGAGCCGTTAGCGAGTAGTTTATCCACTTCATCGCTGACGGCTTCGTTGATTGCGGCATTGAATTTTCTTCTTACTTGTCGTACAAGAGGGTAGAGGGGATTGATGTTCAACTTGTGTGTGGCAACATCTTTCGGGATACCTAGCATTTCTGCGTGGGAAAAAGCAAACAGATCGGTGTTGTTTATTAAAAACTTATGAAATTTACCTGGCTCGGAGAGTTTATGGCGTATGTAAGCCTTTTTACTGTTGTCGCTGCTATCTAATTGGACGGGGTCAAGATCTTCTGCCGTTGACCCTACGGCTTCCACGATGTCGGGGTCCTTGATAACGTCTTTTTGTTCGTTAAGTTCGGACCCCGACTTTGACAATTGCTATGCTTCTGAGTTTGTTCCTTTTAGCTGTTGAGTGTATGTACAATCTTGGGCGATGTGATAGCATTCTTGGGCTGTGCGCTGTTCGCTCCAGATGCTGAATATCCCCCACGGAGTAGGGAACTTGATTACTTGGTACAAGCTGGACGGGATGGCCCTTATGGCGTGTATCCATGGTCGTCCTATGATAGCGTTGTAAGTTGTGCCCTGGTTCATGACATGGAACGTTGTTTCTAGGGTGACTACGCCGGCCAGAATGGGCAGCGTTATTTCTCCTAAGGTTCGCTCGACTGCATTGTTAAAACCTGTTAGTGTTATGCAGCGTGGTACTATCTTGTCCTCGAGTCACATTTGTGCGAGAACTCGAGGGTGAATAATACACGCGCCGATTCTGTTTACCATTATTCTTTTTACATCAGTATCTGAAATACGTAAAGTAATGACAAGAGCATCGAAGTGAGGAAAGGTCAAACCGTTGGTATCTGACTTATTGAAGATGATACTTTCTCCGAGGTCATCATACCGTTCGTGGGTGATTGATCGCTTCAGTTTATGTGTGGTGGTAAACTTTACGTGGTTGATTGCTGCTTCGTCGCCTCCACCGATGATCATTTGAATGGTGCGGGCCGGGGAGGGTGGCTTTGGAGGGCCTTGGTGTTGTTCTCGTCCGCGATCGAAATTGACTCTTCCTCGGTTGCTCATCAGCTCCCTTAGGTGCCCTTGGTAGAGCATGTTCACTATTTCTTGCCGTAGGGCTATGCAGTCCTCAGTTTTGTGACCTCTCTCCTGATGAAATTCATAGAGGAAGTTCGACTTTCGGGTACTTGGGTCGAACTTCATCTTCTGTGGCCACTTCACCTTCGGGCCGAGCTTCTCTAGTGCGTACACTATTTTTGAAGAGGAAACACAAAAATTGTGAGCAGATAAGAGAGGAGGCATACCTCTTTCGTTCCGTTGAGTCCCTGTATGCGGCCTGGACGGTCCTTCCACATGGCGAGGAGATGGTGGAATGGCTGTTCTAACATAAGGTTGGCGCCTGTCTCGGTTGAGGCGTGGACCTGACTGGTCTCTTGACCGTCATTACGACGGTCTTTCCTTGGCTCTGTTTGGACCGACATTAACCATTGGATTAGACCGTTAAGTTCATCCCCGTCTGCTCTCACCTCGGCACAGTAGGCGTTGTGAATTTCTTCCCAAGTGGTGGGAGGGTATTTCATGAGTCTGCTTAATAGTTTTCTTGTCGCTCTTGACCCATTTCTGTTCAACCCATTTTGGAAAACTGCCACCTCCATCCCTTCCGATATATTTGGTAAGCTCATTCTTACTCTGTTAAACCGAGCTAAAAAGTCCCTGAGTCCTTTGCCAGGTTTCCTAACGGCGAATATATCATTTACCCTGGCTTCCGCCTTCTTAGCCCCGACGTGGCGGTGACGAACTTGTCGGCCATTTCCTCGAACGTTGTTATAGATCATGCTGGTAATTGTGAGTACCAGGTTAAGGCTCCCCCGGTTAAGGTCTCGCTGAACTTCTTTAGTAACACTGATGGTACTTGCTCCTTTGAGAGGTCGTTGCCCTTTATTGCTGTAACGTAACAAATGATGTGATCTTCGGGATCTGTCGTGCCATCATATATCTTCAAATATGGTGGCATCTTGAAGGTTTTGGGTATGGTATGTGGGGCTGCCTCCTCGCTGTATGGTTGTTCGACGAAGCGGCCGATGTCCTGCTTTGGTAGTAATTTCGGGGCGCCCGGTGTCTTATCGATCCTTTCTTGATGCTCCTTCATTTCGATGCGGAGAGATTTATTCTCGTTCTCCATTTCTTCCATTTTCTTTAGGATGGCGGCAAGTGCATCGTTACCTGCATCAACAGCGGTGTGAGTGTTACCTATTGGGGGAGCGGGTTGCTCTTCGGCGGTTGCTGTGATATCCGTTTGTATGACGTTTCTATTTGCATGTTGAGCGGATTTGTCGAGTATGTCGCTTAGAGTGCTCGTCAGCCTCGTTTCCAGTAGTTTTTTATTGCTGGCGGTGCTTCTTCAGCTGTGGATGTAGAGGCTCCCCTTTCACGTGAAGCGGTTACACTTCCATGAGGGGGAGGTGAGTCGCTCCGCCTGGGTGTAGCACTCGGCATCGTGTTCTCTTCGCCTTCTCTGTCAACCTCGTTGATGGTGTTTAAGAGGTTGGCAATGTTGTCTACTACTGCTTTCAGTCTTTCGTCTCCTTTTCTTGCCATTGTTAGTTCGTGCAAACTAGGAAAAGATGGATGATGTTGTTGTTGTTGTTTTTTTATCTAGAAAGAACTAAAATTTTAACTAGAAATTCCCCACATACGGAGCCAAATTATTTGGTCAAAAAGTGTTAAGCTCTTTGTTAAACTAATTAATGATAAGATAGAGGGTGAATCCTAGTTAAATATAATGCGATCTAGACAAAAAACTTGAACAGATCCATGAAGTAGAACCACGTTTGAGAGTAATAAAGATCGGGCACGTGTTCAACGATAGTCAATGAATATTGTGATAAGAACATGCAATAAATGTAGATAATGACAGTAAATATAATAAATAGGAGTTTATCACCCAAATGTTAGACGGTTTGGGTGATTCTTCTTCCTGACAGCAACGCGGGATGGGATGAAGATAAGTAAAGATGGATAAGGAATCTTTGGATCTTGTAAACAAAGAATGAATAATGTATATTGAGCAAAGTAGCCAGTGAACAAGACAATATTTGTATATCCTTTTTGGTCAACTCTTTACAAAGTGCTCTTATCAAGAAGTGAAGATCCCTCTTTGTTCTCTATCTTTTCCTATTTATAAGGGATATCCCAAGAAACCCTAAAAAGTACAACATAAGGAATATCCCTTATGTCTATTTTTAAATCTATCCTACCGATTCTTCTTTACTCCATTTGCTCTTCCTTAGCAATAATCCTTCGGAAGACGAATCCTCATTATTACGCCGTAGTCGATCCCGTCCTCGACCTTGTTTATCTGCAGTTATCAAGCCAGCCAAATTTAGACCAATACACTATATGTTCTTTACACTTTGTTCTTTTTGAGATGCTAGAAGATATTTGTGCCATACAACCTTCAATTTTTCATACCACAGTATTATTGGAGTATACTAGTGAAGTATTGACAGCCATCCATACTTGCCACCTTGTGCCTTGGGTCGGGATGTTCCTTCTTTTTATAATCAAATGTATAAGTCTACTAGTTCTTCGTCCTAAACTAGTTTGGATCGACCATATAATTTACTTTTTGATTAATGTTCTTTGTTGTGCACATAAGATATCTGAGTTCATAAGCGATGCTTCACGTCTTAATGAAGCATTTTCCGTTTTACATTCCCTTCCTCCACTCCCATGGAAAATTTCCCACTATCCACTCACCCAACCCCCTAAATTCCCACCCAAACCACCTGATATACCTCGTAAATATGATGAAATTAATCCGCCTACACCATCTACAAGTAGGGAAAATCAAATGATTGATGCAGAGAACTTCTCCTTACCAATCATGCTAGATAAAGTACCCCAACCTCAAGGTTCTTCATATAAGGAAATACTCCTATTGGACACCATTAGCGGTTAGGCTCCTTAGCCCCCCATGCAACCACAAACCACTCAAGTTTTTCCCACGCAACCAGACCATAATCTCTATGGTTTGTCTAGCCATATAACCAATCCACAAGACACCATAGAGCTAAATGATAACCTACAAGTCTCCCTTTCAGTAGGTGACCTCCAAAGGATATACCAACCATGGAAATATTCTCTTATTATTAAGCTCATGGAAAAACGTATCCTCCATCAATACCTTCGAAAGAAGATATATCAATTATGGAAACCAAATGAAAATTTCACTCTAATGAATCTAGGGGCTGATTACTTCATAGTAAAATTCTCCAAAGAAGAGAATATGTCCAGCGCCCTCAATAATGGACCATGGTTTATCATTGGCTATCACCTATCAGTCCAAAAATAGGAACCTCATTTTGTAGCCAGTAAGGCAAAACAATTAAAATCAGCCGTTTGGATTCGTTTACCACAACTCCCTACTGAATTTTATAACTCAACAATCCTTCAAAAAATAGGAAATACTATTGGTCGTCTTTTAAGGATTGATGCCTGCACTTCCTCAACTCTAAGAGGAAGATATGCTCGACTCAGTATTGAAGTTCCTATGGACAAACCAGTAAAGGCATTTGTCTATATTGGAAATTATAAACAGTATATACACTATGAGGGTGAAAACTTTTTATGTACTAAGTGTGGGAAATTAGGCCATAACCAATTAAAATGCTTAGTCGCCTCACCACCCCCAAAAGCCAATGTTCTTCAAGGAGGCATAACAGGTACTCAACAACAAGACTCCCCTAACGATTGGGTAACTGTCACATTTAGTAAGAAGAAGCAGTCCAATGGAGTAAAGCAAGTCCGCACTGCAAAGGGTAACAACCAAGGTACACATCTGACTCCGTCTTACACTGACACAGGTATGTCCTCTAAATCTCATAATGATCCCTACTATACTTCTAAATATTTGGGTAAGGAACCATCAAATACTACTGGTAATATGCCAAAAAATAAACAATTCAGGGAAAAAAATAGCTCCCCCAATACTGGCCAAAATCCAAACTTTTTTGAGGCTCTGAACTCAATAGAGCACATGGTTTTGGACGATGGTTTGGATGGAAATCTGGGTACAATCCCTACTGACCAATGCATGCAAATCAGTAAAGACAAAAATAGACATGTGTCAATTAACACTCCTACTTTGGAACCCTCATCCCAATCATTACAAGAAGCTTCCACTACGGACAAATATAGGAATGACTCGGATACCCCTAATCTAATGTGCAAAACTAGTACCAATACAGATAATACTACTACCCCTATCCAACCTACATTACACATGGCCATGCATGCAGAGGGAGACGTCCAAATGGCTGAACACTCAGAGCATTTGGCAAACTCAATATCCTCCAAAGATCTTATATATCATCACACGCTAAACCAATTACCAGACATGCAACAAAAGACCACTATTGGAATCACTAATCCTACAGAAGCTAAATCTCCTACTACCGGTGTAAACCTCATGAATATCACTCAAGGCAACAATGCCAAGACTCCCACTCACAGCAAGAAGAAGGTTTTGATTGATTCACCTAACAAACCAACTCAGACCTCCTCAAGTGGCCAACCCTCCACAACTACAGAACTAGCCCCTTTTCTTTACATCACCCCCTCAATCCCAGAATTACCAACCGACCTCTTGGCTAGAAGCAGGTATCCTAGGCCATGCGATAACCTTCAACATCCAGATCAATGGACAGGAAATGGTAATAATAATACAGAACACTCAATACCTAGCCCAACTAATTATAGCGGAGGGGATGCACTTGGCTATGAACAACTACACAAACCAAGCATGGATCAACAACATTCTCCACCCCCTAGCCACATATGAATCACACCCTAATCCAGGAAATGCAGAGTCAATGGAACCTTCCTCAAACACCCAACCAATATATCAATCTCCCAATGACTCTCCCCTTCTTCCCAGCAGAGGAGAGCATGATGATCAACCCAATCTTCATGCCATGGGGTCACCATGCAGCCCAGGAAAACAACAATCCTCCAAACATGGGCCCAGTCAACCTCGAACCAAATATTCAAGCCAATGTCTCCAGTACAGGAAGAAGAAGAACACCATCCACAAGGTACTCAACCGAGTGTAGAATTCTCAAGCCTAAACGAAGTAAAAATACTTCTCTTCCCAGAACTATGGAGCAAGAAATACATCTTCAGCTGCCCGAGCACCATGTACAAATGCTCAATGCATGTTCGTCCACCACAAGATCCCACTGTAGGAAAGCAAGCTATAATCCTAGTTCCATCAAGAAGGAGGAGCCACAACTCACTGGAAAGGGAGTCCACTGTGATCCAACCTCAAACCTCTCTAATGAATAGAGCAACCACTATCACATTCTGGAATGTCCGAGGTGCCTATAATGACGACTTCCGTCGTAACTTTAGGGATTTAATCGATACTCACAAACCTTGTTTGGTGGCTCTCCTTGAAACTAGGATGCATGTGCATGCACCCCTCCTTAACGAATTTAATTTTCCGGAGCTCATAGAGGTACATGCTGAAGGCCAGTCAGGAGGAATGGATGTTCTCTATAACCATGACATAGTAACTGTCTAACACTTCACCAGAAATGGTCAGGAGATTCATGCCCTCCTTCAGGTTCGTCCTTTTAACTTTAATTGGCTTTTTACGGCTATTTACGCTAGTACCCAAGTTCAACATAGAGATACTATGTGGGAGAATATAAAATCTGTCTCGCAAAATTATAAGGGTCCATGGATGCTTGGGGGGGGGGGGGGGAAATTAAATGATATTATTAGTACAAATGAAAAAATAGGAGGAAGACCACTAAAAAAATATAGGGCGGCTAAAATTTGGGACAATATTGACTCATGCAAATTAATAGACCTTGGCTTCAAGGGTAGTAAGTTTACTTGGTCCAATCATAGGAAGAAAAAAGGGTTAATTATGGAAAGATTAGACCGAGTCCTAGCTAATGATGATTGGATAAAAAAATTTCCTAATGTTACCATCACTCACCTCCCTAAGACACACTCGGATCATAAGCCTATACTTGTTAAGCTTAATAATATCACTCACCACAGTGAAAAAAAATTTCGACTTGAAAACATTGGTGTACCCATCCTAATTTTGGTAATATTGTTGCAAACCAATGGAGGAATAAAGACCTAATGGGGGCGACCAACTCCTTCACTACCTTTATTAAGAAATGGGGCAATGACCACTTTGGTAATATATTTAGGGAAAAGAAATTGCTTCTAGCAAGAATAAATGGTATTCAAAAATCCCCTTATCTTTCCTCTAGTTCTTTCCTTCAAAGTTTAGAAATGAACCTAATTACAAATTATAATAACATCCTCAAATTAGAAGAAGACTATTGGAAACTTAGATCTAGAGTCACCTGGATAAACAAAGGGGATGCAAATACTAGGTTTTTTCAAATTAGTGCCTCTAAAAGGAGAAGAAAAAATAATATTAGCTTTTTTAAGAATAGTGATGGAGCATGGATTGACAATCACCTTGATATTATTAACCATACCCTTGATCACTTTTCTAAATTATTTTGCACTAGTCACACCTTTTCAGATAGGACTCATCTACTTCATAGCACAACTAGTTTCCACACAATTGATCTATCTGTTCTGGATAGACCCTTGATAGATGAAGAAATTAATAGTGCTATATTCTCCTTCAAACCGTTTAAATCTCCTGGGCCGGATGGTTTACATCCTTTTTTTTACCAAAAATATTGGAAGATAATAGGAGATTCAGTGAAGGATTTTTGTCACAAAGTTTTTAAGGATCATGCAATTCCTCCAGAAATAAACTCTACCTACATTTGCCTTATCCCCAAATTTCATAATGCTAACAACCTCAATAATTTTCGACCGATAAGTCTTTGTAATACTATCTACAAGATTATCACCAAAATTATTGCAAATAGGCTAAAACCTTTTCTTAATAATCTCATCAGTCCTATTCAATCTAGCTTCATAAAAAATAGGAGAGCTAGTGACAACGCTATAATTATCCAAGGGCTCATTCACTCTTTCAAAAAAGCAAAAGGGAATAATGGAAAACTGTTAATTAAAATTGACCTTGAGAAGGCATTTGATAAACTAGAATGGTCCTTCATATACAGGACCCTTCTTTTTTTCAAGTTTCCTCCTAATATTTCCAAACTTATTATGTCTTGTGTAGTGACTTCATCCACTTCTATATTAGTGAATGGGACAAAAACTATGTTTTTTCAACCAAGTAGAGGGATTAGGCAAGGGGACCCTATGTCCCCCTATATTTTTATTCTTTGCATGGAGATGTTGTCAAACTATATAAACCACCTAGTGGATATAAAAAGTTGGGACTCTATCTCTCTGAGTAAAGACTGCCCTCCCCTATCTCATTTATTTTTTGCAGATGATTTGGTTCTAATTGGCAAAGCCAATAATAATACTACCTCTTCTATTAAGTCTGCGCTTAGGCAATTTTGTGCCATCTCTGGGCAGACAATAAACTTCAAAAAATCTAGGATAATATTTTCAGGGAATTGTGGTACAACAACTAGATCCAACATCTCCAAATCACTTGGTATTAAGGATGCAAATCATTTGGGAAATACCTAGGTTTTCCTATCATTAGCAATAACCCCAATCACAAAGACTACCAATTTATCATTGATACTACGAGGAGTAAGCTCTCAGGATGGAAATGTGATAAACTTAACCTAGCTGGAAGATGCACCCAAATTACATCAACTCTAGCAAGTCTACCATCTTACTACATGCAATATACTATGCTCCTCCCAAAAACCCTTAAGACAATTGACCAAATTCAAAGAAACTTCCTTTGGGGTACAACTGAAAATAGAAAAAAATTACATCTAGTTAATTGGGGCATGGTTACTAGACCAAAACAGGAAGGGGGGTTGGGGCTAAGGAAAGCTCGCTCAAAAAACCTAACCCTACTAGCCAGTCTAGCATGGAGATTAGCAAACAATACCACTAATCTTTGGGCTACTACACTTCTTAAAAAATACTCTCATAAGCCAAAAGAAAAGGGCTCCTTCATTTGGAAAAGTATCATTAAGGGGTGGGAATTATGCCCAAAAGGTATGTCTTGGACAATCATAATTCATCAACCCTTAACTTATGGGATAACAATTGGATAACCAACTCTAATATCCTAAGAAACTATGTCATTGGCCCTTTAACTAAAGAGGGAATCCTCCCTTAGGGTCTGTGATGTTAGATATGGGAATAAATGGAATTTGGCTAATATCTCCTTGGATATCCCTAAGGATATTATATCTAAAATCACTCAACTTCCATTCCCAACAATATCAATTCAGACTCTCTCTCCTGGGATAGCAACTCTAATGGTCTATTCACGACCAAGTCTTGCTACGAACTTTTGGAAGGAAAAGTGCACCCTGATATTAATAGTGACTGGATCTGGGAATTGCATTGTCCTAATAAAATTAAATACTTTATATGGCTATGCAACCTCAATAGATTGCCATGCAGGAAATATCTCTCTCATATTGGCATGAATATAGATGAAAGGTGTACTATTTGTCGTCAGGAACCTGAAACTCTTAGCACATTTTTCTCATATGCCCAAATGCCAAAATCCTTTGGGATAATCTGGGAGTTGACACTTCCAAGTTTCAACCTCTAAGCCAAACCTGGCTTAAATCTCTCCAATTAAAAAATTCTATAATTCCCAATAAGCTAATCAATTGGAATACCTTGTTTCCCTTCATTATTTGGAATATTTGGATCACTAGGAATAGCAACAATATTAATAATACTATCATTCGGTCATCCCTCTGTAAAATTATTGACCAATCAGTCGAATACGTTTTACTTACAAATAGGGAGTCTAATTGGGATAGAAAAATCTCTCTCACCATCAGTTGGATTAAACCTCATATGGGGTGGTATAAACTAAACATAGATGGTGCCTATAATAAGGATAGCGGTGTTGGAGGCATTGGAGGGGTTATAAAAAATGAGACGGAGGACTGGCTGATTGGTTTTGCTTCAAAAATTATCGTAAAAAATCCAGTTCATGCGGAACTCATGGCACTCTACGAGGGGCTTTGTATTGCAAACAACAGAAAGCTCTATCCTTTGGAAATAGAGACTGATGCTACCCAGGTAATCTCCTTCATTCATGACGGATGCCAAACTTACGAATCTATTATTAATTGCTGCAGGTTGCTTCTGGCTCAAATGGGCACCGTGGAAATGCATCACCTCTTCAGGGAGGGGAATGAAGTGGCTCACAAGTTAGCAAAGCATGCAATGACCAGCTTAGTTTCAAATAAATTAGCATTTTGGTCGTATCCACCACCCTTTGTCTTGGCCAGGATGCTGGCAGACAAGTGTGGTGAGGGTAGTGAAAAAACAATTTCAGTTAAGTGTTGTAGAATCCTTGCTGCTATGGGTAATTCGCATGCCATGCATGGGTTACCTTCTATCAATAATCATCATGATCATAACTACTGCTCTAATGCTTAATGTTTATGTTTAATGAAATAAATATCTTTATGTTCAAAAAAAGAAGCATTTCCGTTTTTAGGCATGTTCCTCTAATTCGGCCGCTGCTGCCAACAACTGTAGTCATGCCATGGCCAGTGGCGGAACTAAGTGCGTTGAAGGTGGCGGTTCACCTCTTCGTTGGAAAATTATACTGTTAAAAAGGGGTAAAATAATTTCATTTGTTATATGTGATTTGTTGAATCCTCTTGACATGAAAAAAATAATCAATTATTGTACTACCGGGGGTTCAGAAGTTGCGTTAAGTCTATGTGTAAATTTCAATTGTAACATCCTAAATTTTTTTTTTTGAATCCCCTTGTATAAATTTCTGGTTCCGCCACTGCTTATTACCATGGCCTGTAATGAGTTTGGATAGAACCTATGCTTTGTAAGGATTTTTTTTTCCTAAACAAGGAAACATTCGGGTAAATTTTGTTTTGTCTTTCAAAATCTTATAGCAGTTTGAGACTTTGAGTCAAACAAAAATAAATTGAACTTGTAATTTACAAGGGAAGAAAGAAAAGGAAACACCAATCATATATACCAATTTTAGTCCGATCAAGAAATGATAGAATCATACCGGTAACTTTCCTTGAATAAGAAAATATAGCCGTTCATACAATTCTTCTTTCTCATATTAATACACTGCTGAATCTTAACAAAAGTATTAACAAGCAAATAATATCTTTCATTAGATCTCTTCTTCAGATTTCACAATCTTTTCTTATAAGCATAAAAGATTGAATAAATCTTCAAGGATAAATTATGACTTCCACTCGTTGTGCTGCCTGCAAACAATTGAGAAGAAGATGCCCTTCAGATTGTATTTTTTTACCATATTTTCCTCCAAATAATCCTCAAAGATTTTCTTTTGTTCACAAAATCTATGGTGCTAGCAATGTTGGAAAAATGCTCCAGGTATCAGTATATATTGCCACAGCATTTATTTATTCATCGTTGTTTTTAGTCTATAAATAAATAAAATGTGACTACCGATGAATGTTATATATTCATATATGGTGTATATATATATATATATATATATATATATATATATAAGTATATGGCAAGTTATGTACTTCTCACCTTCTTTGGCCAAGGACATAGACCAATATCTACAATCACCTTGTTAAATGCATATTTAAACGAAAAGATTATACGAAAAAATATTAGATTTATACATATAAAATTAAAGCAGGCATCCGTTTGTGCATGTTGAGTACTATTCGTTCCTCTTAGTTTCATCATAAACATGCACGACTGATCACTTCTGTTAATTTCCAGCTACTAAACTCGACAACCTAATTAATAATAATCTCCTTTTCTTTTCTAATTAAGTTCTAACTAAGTTGAGAAACATTGGATAGATTTTAAGAAATTAACGACAAATTTTATTGTTGTAATTGATTTGTTTATCTATTTTTTGTGAAATATCAGCAAGTCGAGGAGCATCAACGAGCCGATGTAGCACATTCCTTGTACTACGAAGCTTACTGTCGGACTAAGAATCCAGTTTATGGCTGTGTTGGAAACATCAGTATTCTACATCAAGAAATCTACCATTTAGAATGGCAGTTAGCTAAAGTAGAAGCTGAAATTAGCCTTCTCAAAGCTCAGGCACAAACAGAGGCACAATTAGCACAAGGGCAACAAGTTGAACTTTCACCAGCAAACATGTTGGCTGATAAAAATGGGGTTTATTCATCATTATTATCATCTTTTGATCTTTCTACTCCTTCACTGTACTAGAGCTGTTAAGTTAATTCCTTTAAACATCATGCCATGTTCTTTTATTTGAGTAATTCTATTAATTTACAGTCGATATTTATACAAAAGACTAATTATATTACTCCCTCCGTTTCAATTTAGATGATTTAGTTTGACTTGACACAAAGTTTAAGAAGAAAAATAGACTTTTGAAATATGTGGTGCTAAAAGCTTAAGCGGCAAAATCTTAGTGTGGCCATAATATTTGTGTGACTATAAAAGCTTCTCGTTAAAGGTAAAATGGGTAGAACGAAAAATTTAAAGTTAAACTGTTTATAAATATAGAAATGTATCATTCTTTTTAAACGGACTAATAAGGAAAGTGTGTCATCTAAATTGAAACAGAGAGTATTAGATTCTCCACAAAAAAAAAATGCTTCAATCACATTACATACAAAAAACGGATCTAGAATTTTGAGATCATAAGTGCATCATGTCAAAGTGTCAACTGATATGAGAAAATTTTGTTGTTTATGATTTATTAATAATAATAATTTTAAACATTATCCAAAGACATAAATTATACACTTCTAAGTGGCTTTTAATGTAAATTTTAGAGATATTAAACAACCCAACAACTTCATATGGCTTCCTAATGGTCGATAGGTTGCCTTTTGTGAACAGCATAATGTTGTTAAATTTTGTTCCTCGAAAAATAAACTAAATACTAGAAGCAAAAGCATTGTTTCCTGTCCAAGAAGGCAAGAAAAAAAAAGGGGGCAGAAAATAAAGAGCTGCTCTAGCTATAAGCAAAAATCACAAGAAAAAGGGAAAAATAGTTAAGTCTAAGCACATTGTGATGACCCGGTAGGTCATTTTATGTTTTAGAACTTAATTCTGTGCTTTGAAGCCTTAAATACCTCATCTTAGCCCTTCTCAATTTGCATGCGCGGTCCGAGTGTTTTTCCGGAAAACATTTATGTTAAAAACTGAGAAAATATGAAAATTTTGCCTTAAAATCCATTTGAGTTGACTTCGGTCAACGTTTTGAGCAAACGGACCCAGATTCATATTTTGACGGTCCAGTGGATCCGTGTCGTGATTTGGGACATGGGCATATGCCCGAAACCGAATTCGGAGGTCCCTAACTCGAGTTATCGCATTTTATTGAAATTTGAAAAGTTAAAAGCTTAATGACTTTGAAAGTTTGACCAATGTTTGACTTTATTGATATCGGCTCCGTATCTTGATTCCGAAATTCGATATAGGTCCATTACTATATTTATGACTTGTCTGTTAAATTTGGTGAGAAACGGAATTGGTTTGACGTGATTCGGACGTCCGGTTGTCAAAATAGAAGTTCATGAGTTTTCTTGAAAATTCCATTTGATTTGGTGTTTAATTAGTAGTTCTAGGTGTTATTTTGGCGATTTGATCGCGTGAGCAAGTTCGTATGATGTTTTTTGACTTGTGTGCATGTGTGGTTTGGAGCCCCGAGGCTCGGGTGAGTTTCGGATAGGCTACGGAGTGAATTTTGGACTTAAGAGAAGTGCTAGTGTGTTTCAGTTATGGTGCAGGCCTCAGACCTCGCAATTGCGAGGACAGGCTTCGCATTTGCGACCTCTGTTAGGTTCGCATTTGCGAAGAGTAGCTGGGGCACCTCAAGTTCGCATTTGCGAAGTGGGGCTGGGGAGGCTTGGTCGCATTTGCAATCTTTTGGGTCGCAATTGCGGATGATAACTGTTCACATTTGCGAACAAATCATCGCAAATGCGATGATAGCAGAGATGCTGAGTCTTCGCAATTGCGAAGGTTTTCTCGCATTTGTGGGGTTCGCAAATTGCGACGTCTGCAACTGATCAAATAGCTAAAAGACGGGATTTTCTCTCATTCTTCAAATTTTCAAAACAAGAAAACCCTAGAGGCGATTTTCCGAAGCACCCTTCTTCCCCAATCATTGGTAAGTGATTCTAATCTATTTTCTTTCCATCTTACATTACATTTCCTAAAATTTCAACCTAAATTCTAGTGTTTTTATGGTGGAAATTGGGAATTTGGGTAGAATTAGGAATTTTTGTAAAATCAGGATTTAGACCTCAAATTGAGGTCGGATTTCAAAATAAATTACATAACCGGGCTCGGGGATGAATGGATAATCGAGTTTTGGTCCGAATTTCGAGTTTGGACCAAGCGGTAGAGCTGTCAATATGGGCGGGACCGGGCTAGCCCAGCCCAGCCCACGTGGGCTTTATCAATTGACGGGCTGGGCTGGGCTAGCCCATCATTTTGATGGGCCTTATAATGGTCAACCCACCCCAGCCCTATGTGGGTTGCGGGCCCCCACGGGCCGGCCCATCATTTTTATAAAATATAATTTTATATTTTTTCTTTAAGTTCTAACAAAAAAAAAAGATAAATATTTAAAACTTAAAAAAATCTTATTGGAAAATTTTCACAAAACTTAATAACTTTTTCTATTATTCCAATATATTACAATAAACACTAAAAAAGCAAAAGACAAGACCATTTCATTCACTAAAAATCAAAACTCAAAGCAAACTATTCAAGAGAACGTCCATGACGCTTATGGGATATCCAACATATGATTTTCATCAAACACATTTGAATCCGCTTGTTAGAAGGTTGTTTTAACTTCTTCGCTTTCATCTACATTTATAATTCGTTTGCAATATTAATTAGTTAAATATTAAGAATAGTTAAAATTTTAAAACTAATTAACGTTTCAAGACTTTGATCTTTTAATACGATGAGCTTAATAAACTTTAAGCTTGGGATACTCTTCTTATTATTTTTTGTCATATAAATTTTTATTTTATATATTTTAAATATATATTTATATTAGGCCCACGGGCCGGGCCGGCCCAACCTCAGTCAAGCCTCACGGGCCACGGGCTTACTCGGCCCGGATTCAAAAGCCTCATTTTTAAATGGGCTCCAAAAATTCTAGCCCAGCCCTGCTAAATCACGGGCTGGGCTGGACCGGCCCAACAGGCCAAGCCCATATTGACGGCTCTACCGAGCGGGACCGGGAGTTGACTTCTATTGACTTTTTTCAATAATGACCTAAATTGAATCCTATGCAGTCATGGGTAGTTCCTAAGGCTTAATTTGAAACGTTTGGTTGGTAATTTGTTAGATTCTATTAGTTCGGAGGCTTGTTTGAAAGGCAAAGCTGTGGTTGAGCTTTGAGTTGATCTTTGGAGCGAGGTAAGTGTCATGGTTAACCTTGACTTGAGGGATTATGATTTGTTTGACTATTTGATACATGTTTAGATGTTGGGTACAACGCATATGTGAGGTTTTATGCGTTGTTGTCGGGTTAAAGCATGCAGGTGGGATTTGTTCATTTTAACTTATTGCTTACTTTTATCATGTTATCCATGCTTAGACCAGTTACTTATTAAATTTATCATTCTTGCCACGTTTATGGGCTTTTGTGATAATTGCGTATTGTTTCAAAAGTTGAGATTGGTATTGTGGAATCATTGTTGACGCAAAGCTTGTTCTTGTTGATTCTATCTCCCTGTTGTTACTTGTTCATTGGTATATGGTAAGGGAGAGTGTTAATGAATGAAGGTTGATGTCGTTCCATATGTGAGTGTTAATGCACGCAGGATGATGCCGTGCCATATTGTGAGAGTTAATGCACGAAGGGTGGTGCCACACCATATTTGTTAGAGTTAATGCACGAAGGGTGATGCCGTGCCGTATCTATTTATTTGTGATGAAAGTGAGTGTAAAAGCACAAAGGATGATGCAGTGCCGTTATTATTGTTTCACTGTGAGGTTGAGAGTAAAAGCACGAAGGGAGATGCCGTGCAGTTTATTCATGGTGTTAACTCATTTTACTGGTTAAAGGCATATTGACTGTTCTGGTTATCATTTCTGTTGTAATTATCGTATTCTGTACCCCTTTCGCATGTCCCCTCACAATAGTACATGTTTAGCTTTTATTTGTTGTTATCTTGTACCTATACTGTTATCTGCACAGGTTTATTATGTGGGTGTCTTGTCATAGCCTCGTCACTAGTTCGTCGAGGTTAGGCTCGGCACTTACGGAGTACATGGGGTCGGTTATACTCATACTACACTCTGCACTTCTTTTGCAGACTTTTGTACTGGCCCTAGCTGTTCGTGAGGTGTAACAGCTTCGATTTGCTCATTGGAGACTCGAGGTAGATCTGCCGACGTCCGCAGACCTTGAAATCCCCTCCTATTTTCCCTATTTTACTGTTTTTTTTCGTTTAGAACAATTGTATTTATTTTAGACCCTGTTTGTAGAAATTCTAGAAGCTCGTGAGGTGTGACTCCAGATTCGGATTGTATTAGATATTATGGGCTTTTATGTTATTCCGCACTCAATTTTTGTTTCTATTTGGCTTAAGTGATTCTGTTATTGAAATTGACTAAAATTGGCTTAAAGAATCCTCTAACATTGGCTTGCCTAGCAAGTGAAATGTTAGGCGCCATCACAGTCCCGAAGTTGGGAATTCCGAGTCATGACAAGTTGGTATCAGAGCACTAGGTTGCCTAGGTCTCACAAGTGAGCAGGCTTAGTATAGTCTGGAGGATCGGTACGGAGCGTATGTACTTATCTTCTAGAGGCTACGAAATTTAGGAACAAATTTCACTTCTATTCTTCTCTGTCTTGCGATTTTGTTCTCTCATTGCTAATTGAACTCTTCTACTCTTGTTCTCTCGCAGATGGCAAGAACATGTACTGCATCTTCAGCTGGACAACAGCCGGAGCCCCTAGTGGCAGCTCCTACGAGGGGCAGAGGTCGAGGCCGATGTCGTGTCAGAGGCCGAGGCAGAGGAAGAGCTCAGCCTAGAGCTCGAGCAGCAGCATCAGCAGTGGAGCCTCAGGTGGAGTTTGATGAGGAGGTTCCAGCCCATACTGTGCATGTTGGACCATCTCAGGTCCCGGAGGGGTTCATCGCCACCCCAGTGTTTCAGGATGCTCTAGTCTGTTTAGTGGGCCTTATGGAGAGTGTGGCCCAGGCCCGTACATTCCCTATGGCACTAGTCATCTCTCAGGCTGGGGGAGGAGCACAGACTCCCATTACTCACTCTCCGGAGCAGATGGCTCCCCAGTATCAGACTCCAGCAGCCAAGCTAGTTGGGATAGTTCAGCCAGTTGTTGCGGCACAGGCCGGTGATGTGCTAGCATGTAACCTGAGGGCTTATTGAGATTGCACAAGTTCACCATGCTCTTTCCAGTTCACTTCAGTAGTTTGCCTCCCGAGGACCCACAAGATTATCTTGACCGCTGCCATGAAGTGTTGCAGAACATGGGGATAGTTGAGACCAATGGGGTCGATTTTGCTGTGCTTCAGATGATGGGTTCCGCCAAGAGATTGTGGAAGGATTTTGTATCGACCAGACCAGCTGGGTCGCCTGCTCTTACTTGGGACCAGTTCTCTCAGATATTTCTTGAGAAGTTTCTTCCTGTCACACTGAGAGAGGATTATTGAAGGCAGTTTGAGCATCTTCAGCTGGGCAGTATGTATGTCACTCAGTATGAGACCCATTTTGTGGATCTGGCCCATCATGCTATTCTTTTGCTTCTTACCGAGAGAGAGAGAGAGAGAGAGAGAGAGAGAGAAAGAGAGAGGGTGAGGAGGTTTATTGAGGGACTCGCTTAGCCTATCAAGTTGCTGATGGCCAAGGAGACTAGGAGTAAGATTTCTTTTCAGAAAGTTGCTAATATCGCCAAGCGAGTCGAGATAGTTCTTGCACAGGAGGGAGGTTAGGGGTCTGACAAGAGGCCTCGTCATTCTGGTGGGTTCAGTGGTTCCTCGTCTGGAGCCAGGGTTACTTTTGGTAGAGGCCACCCTCCCAGGACGTTTCATTCAGCACTCCAGGCATCCCACGGTGCTTCAGGTGGTCGTGGCCCTCATATGCCTTATTCCGACCAGCTAGCCTTCAGTGCACCACCAGTTCCTATTAGTGCACCTCCACTCCAGAGTTTTCAGGGTGGTTACTCAGGTCGACAGGGTCAGCAGTCATAGCAACCGAGGTCTTGTTATACTTGTGGTGATCCGAGGCACATTGATAGGTTTTACCCACGGGCATCGAGCAACTCACAGCAACAGGGTTCTCGTGCCATGGTCCTGGCACCTGGTGCTTCACCGCCCGCTCAGCCAGCTAAAGGCAGGGGTCAGACAGCTAGAGGTGGAGGTCAGACTGCTAGAGGTGGAAGCCAGCCAGCTAGGGTCCGTTCTAGAGATGTAGTCCAAAGTGGTGGGGCCCAGCCTCGATGTTATGCTTTTCCAGCCAGGCCTGAGGTTGAGTCATCTGACGCTGTTATCACAGGTACTGTTTTAGTTTGCTGTAGAGATGCTTCAGTTCTATTTGATCCGGGTTCTACTTATTCCTACGTGTCATCCTATTTTGTTTCATATTTGGTTATGCCTCGTGATTCTTTGGGTTCTCCTGTGTATGTGTCCACACCTGTGGGAGATGCTATTGTTCTAGATCGTGTTTATCATTCGTGTGTGGTTACCATTGGGAGTCTTGAGACTAGTGTAGATCTTCTACTTCTTGATATGGAAGATTTCGATGTTATCTTGGGTATGGATTGGCTGTCACCTCATCACGCTATATTGGATTGTCAAGCCAAGACGGTGACCTTAGACTTGCCGAGGTTGCCTTGATTAGAGTAGAGAGGGACCCTTGGTCATTGTACCAGCAGGGTTATCTCTTATGTGAAGGCTCGGCATATGATCGAGAAGGGGTGTCTAACTTATTTGGCTTATGTCCGCGATTCTAGTACGGAGGTTCCTTCCATGGATTCAGTATCACTTGTCCGTGAGTTCCTAGAGGTGTTTCCTGCAGACCTGTCGGGGTTGCCACCCGACAGGGATATCGACTTCTGTGTTTACTTGGCTCTAGGCACTGAGCCCATTTCCATTCCGCCAGAGTTGAAAGAATTGAAGGAGCAGTTGCAAGATTCGCTTGATAAGGGCTTCATTAGATCTGGTGTCTCGCCCTAGGGTGCGCCTGCGTTGTTTGTGAAGAATAAAGATGGATCGATGAGGATGTGAATAGATTACCGGCAGTTGAACAAAGTCACCATCAAGAACAAGTATCCATTGCCGAGGATTGATGACTTATTTGATCAACTTCAGGGTGCCAAAGTGTTTTCAAAGATTGATTTGAGGTCTGGCTACCATCAGTTGAGGATTAGGGCATCCGATGTCCCTAAGATAGCTTTTCGGACTCGATATGGGCATTATGAGTTTCTAGTGATGTCATTTGGGCTGACAAATGCCCCAACAACATTTATGAATTTGATGAACCGGGTGTTCAAACCCTATTTGGACTCCTTTGACATTGTGTTTATTGATGATATCCTGATCTACTCCCCTAGCCGAAAGGAGCATGAATAGCATCTTCGGATTGTACTTCAGACTCTGAGAGATAACCAATTATATGCTAAGTTTTCAAAATGCGAGTTTTGGTTAGACTCAGTCGCTTTCTTGGGGCACGTTGTATCAGCAGAGGGTATTTAGGTGGATCCTAGAAGATTGAGGCAGTTCAGAACTGGCCTAGACCCATTTCAGCTACGGAGATTCAGAGTTTCTTGGGTTTGGCGAGATATTACCGTCGGTTCGTCGAGGGGTTTTCATCTATAGCAGCCCCATCGACCAGGTTGACCCAGAAAGGTGCCCTGTTTAGATGGTCAGACGAGTGTGAGGCGAGCTTTCAGAAGCTCAAGACTGCTTTGACTACGGCGCCAGTGTTGGTGTTGCCTACAGGTTCAGGATCTTATACGGTATATTGTGATGCATCTCGTATTTAACTTGGTGCGGTATTGATGTAGGATGGCAATGTGATGCATCTCAAGACTATTCATGACTTAGAGTTGGTAGCCATTGTTCATGCGCTGAAGATTTGGAGGAACTATCTTTACGGTGTGTCGTGTGAGGTATTCACAGACCATCGGAGCTTGCAGTACTTGTTCAAATAGAAAGAGCTCAATTTGAGGTAGAGGAGGTGGTTGGAGCTATTGAAAGACTATGATATCACCATCTTGTATCATCCCGGGAAGGCTAATATGGTGGTCGATGCCTTGAGTAGAAAGTCAGTGAGTATGGGCAGCCTTGCTTTCATTCCAGTCGGTGAAAGAGCGCCTGCATTAGATGTTCAGGCCTTGGCCAATCAGTTCATGAGGTTGGATGTTTCTAAGCCCAGTCGTGTTCTAGCTTGTACAGTCGCTCGGTCTTCTTTGTTTGAGCGCATCCAGAAGCGGCAGTATGATGACCCTCATTTGCTTGTCCTTAGGGACATAGTGCGGCACGGTGATGCCAAACATGTTACCGTTGGAGATGATGGAGTTTTGAGGATGCAAGGTCGTGTTTGTGTGCCAAATATGGATGGACTTCGTGAGTTGATTCTTGAGGAGGCCCACAGTTCCAGGTATTCTATTCATCCAGGTACCGCCAAGATGTATCAGGACTTGCGGAAGCATTATTGGTGGAAGAGGATGAAGAAGGACATAGTTTCATATGTAGATCGGTGTCTAAATTGTCAGCAAGTAAAGTATGAGCATCAGAAACCTGGTGGTTTGCTTTAGAAGTTAGAAATTCCTGAGTGGAAGAGGGAGCGTATCACTATGGATTTCGTTGTTGGACTCCCACAGACTCATAGGAAGTTCGATGCAGTTTGGGTCATTGTAGACAGGATGACCAAGTCACCGCATTTCATTCTTGTGGCAGTTACCTATTCTTCAGAGCGGTTGACTGAGATTTACATCCACGAGATCATTCGTGTTCACGGTGTGCCCGTGTCTATCATTTATGATCGAGGTACGTAGTTCACCTCGCACTTTTGGAGGGCAGTACAACGTGAGTTAGGCACGCAGGTTGAGTTGAGCACAGCATTTCATCCTCAGACGGACGAACAGTCCAAGCGCACTATTCAGATATTGGATAATATGCTCCGCGTTATATACTTCGGAGGTTCTTGGGATCAGTTATTTCCCCTTGAGGAGTTTGCCTACTACAACAGCTACCAGTCGAGCATTTAGATGGCTCCCTATGAGGCATTATACGAGAGGCGATATCATTCGCCAGTTGGATGGTTCGAGATGGGGGAGGCTCGGTTGTTGGGTACAGATTTGGTACAGGATGCCTTGGCTAAGGTCAAGATTATTCAGGATCGACTTCGCTCAGCCCGGTCCAGGCAGAAGAGTTATGCCGACCGTAGGGTTCGTGATGTTGCATTCATGGTCGGAGAGATAGTATTGCTCCAGGTTTCACCCATGAAGAGTTTGATGAAGTTCGGAAAGAAGGGAAAGTTGAGCCCTATGTATATCAGACCTTTTGAGATTCTTCAGAGAGCGGGTGAGGTGCCTTACAAGCTCACATTGCATCAGCAGTTCATCCGGTTTCCATGTGTCCATTCTCTGGAAGTACCACGGTGCTCCATCCCACATGTTAGATTTCAGCTCTGTCCAGTTGGACAAGGATTTGACTTATGAGGAGGAGTCGGTGGCTATTCTAGCCCAGCAGGTTTGTCATTTGAGGTCAAACAGTTATCCTTCAGTTCGAGTGCAGTGGAGAGGTCAGCCCGTCGAGGCAGCTACTTGGGAGTCCGAGTCGGACATGCGGAGTAGATATTCACACCTTTTCACCAGCCCAGGTACTTTTCTATGTCCGTTCGAGGACGAATGGTTGTTTTAGAGGTGGAGAATGTGATGACCCGATAGGTCATTTTATGATTTAGAACCTAATTGTGTGCTTTAAAGCCTTAAATACCTCATCTTATCCCTCCTCGATTTGCGTGCGCAGTCTGGGTTTTTTCCGAAAAGCTTTTATGTTAAAAAATGAGAAAATATGAAATTTTTGCGGTAAAATCCATTTGAGTTGACTGTGGTCAAAGTTTTGAGAAAACGGACCTGGATCCATATTTTGACGATCCCGATGGGTCCGTATCGTGATTTGGGACTTGGGCATATGCCCAAAATCGAATTCGGAGGTCCCTAGCTCGAGTTATCGCATTTGTTGAAATTTGAAAGTTTAAAAGCTTAATGACTTTGAAAGTTTGACCAATGTTTGACTTTATTGATATCGGGTCCGTATCTTTGTTCCGGAACCCGTTATAGGTCCATTACTATATTTATGACTTGTCTGTAAAATTTGGTGAGAAACGGAGTTGGTTTGAAGTGATTCGGACATCCGGTTGTCAAAATAGAAGTTCATGAGTTTTCTTGAAAATTCCAATTGATTTAGTGTTCAATACGTAGTTCTAGGTGTTATTTTGGCGATTTGATCACGCAAGTAAGTTCATATGATATTTGGACTTGTGTACATGTTTGGTTTGGAGCCCCGAGGGCTCGGGTGTGTTTCAGACAGGCTACGGAAAGAATTTTAGACTTAGGGGAAGTGCTGGTGTGTTTCAGTTCTGGTGCAGGCCTCAGACCTCGCAATTGCGAGGTCAGGCTTCGCATTTGCGACCTCTGTTAGGTTCGCATTTGCGAGCAACTCCTCGCATTTTTGAAGGGTAGCTGGGGAACCTCAAGTTCGCATTTGTGAACAAGACTTCGCATTTGCGAAATGGGGCTGAGCGAGGCTTGGTCGCATTTGCGATCTTTTGGGTCCCAATTGCGGACGACCACTGTTCGCATTTGCGAACAAATCATCGCAAATGCGATGATAGCAGAGATACAGATTCTTCACAACTGCGAAGGTTTTCTCGCATTTGCGGGGTTTGCAATTGCGAACCCCAGGTCACAATTGCGACGTCTGCAACTGATCAAATAGCTAAAAAATGGGATTTTCTCTCATTCTTCAAATTTTCAAAATAAGAAAACCCTAGAGATAATTTTCCCAAGCACCCTTCTTCCCCAAATCATTGGTAAGTGATTCTAATCTATTTTATTTCAATCTTTCATTACATCTAAGATTTCAACCTAAAATCTAGTGTTTTCATGGTGGAAATTGGGGGTTTGGGTAGAATTAAGGATTTTTGTGAAATTGGGATTTAGACCTTAAATTGAGGTCGGATTCCAAAATAAATTACATAACCGGGCTCGGGGGTGAATGGATAATCGGGTTTTGGTCTGAATTTTGGATTTGGACCAAGCGGGCCTGGGAATTGACTTTTGTTGACTTTTTTCAATAATGACCTAAATTGAATCCTTTGCAATCGTGGGTAGTTCCTAAGCCTTAATTTGAATCGTTTGGTTGGTAATTTGCTAGATTCTATTGGTTCGGAGGCTTGTATGAAAGGCAAAGCTGTGTTTGAGCTTTGAGTTGATCTTTGGAGCGAGGTAAGTGTCATGGTTAACCTTGACTTGAGGGATTATGATTGGTTTGACTATGTGCTACATGTTTATATGTTGGGTACAACTTATATGTGAACTGACGAGTACCTATGCGTTGTTGTCGGGTTAAAGCATGTGGGTGGGACTTGTTCCTTGTAATTTATTGCTTACTTTAATCATGTTATCCATGCTACCAGTTACTTATTAAATTGGTCGTTCTTGCCACGTTTATGGGCTTTTGTGATAATTGAGTATTGTTTCTAAAGTTGAGATTGGTATTGTGGAACCATTGTTGACGTAAGGCTTGTTCTTGTTGATTCTATCTCCCTGTTGTTACTTGTTCATTGTTATATGGTAAGGGAGAGTGTTAATACACGAAAGGTGATGCCGTGTCGTATGTGAGTGTTAATACACGAAGGGTGATGTCGTGCCATATTGTGAGAGTTAATGCACGAAGGGTGATGTCGTGCCATATTTTTTAGAGTTAATGCATGAAGGGTGATGCCGTGCCGTATCTATTGATTTGTGATGTAAGTGAGTGTAAAAGCACGAAGAGTGATGCCGTGCCATTATTATTGTTTCACTATGAGGTTGAGAGTAAAAGCACGATGGGTGATGCCGTACAATTTTATTCATGGTGTTTACTCATGGTTAAAGGCATGTTGATTGTCTGGTTATGATTTCTGCTGTAATTATCGTATTTTGTACCCCCTTCGCATGTCCCCTCCCAATAGTAGATGTTTAGCTTGTATTTGTTATTATCTTATACGTATACTGTTATCTACACAGGTTTATTACATGAGTGTCTTGTCATAGCCTCGTCACTACTTCTTCGAGGTTAGGCTCGACACTTATGGAGTACATAGGGTCGGTTGTACTCATACTACACTCTGTACTTCTTGTGCAGACTTCTATACTGGCCTCAGCTGTTCGTGAGGCGTAGCAGCTTGGATTTGCTCATTGGAGACTCGAGGTTGATCTGATGACGTCCGCAGACCTTGAAGTTGTGATGACCCAAAATGTTATCTTTAAATTAAATAATCATCTCAGTGTTTTAAGACCTTGAAAAGCGCCATCAATAATTCCTCGACTTGCATGCGCAGTCCATATAATTTTTTGTAAGGTTTTTGTATGAAAAATGGATTAAATTATGAATTAGAGCTTTAAAACTCAATTGAGTTGACTTCGGTCAACATTTTGAGCAAACGAACCCGGATCCAAGTTTTGACCATTCCGGTAGTTCCGTATCGCAATTTTGGACTTAGGAGCATGTTCGGATTTGGATTTGGAAGTCCGAAGAACAATTCGGCGCATTTTGGGGAAAGTTGGAAAATAGAAGATTTTTGAAAAAGTTTGACCGAGAGTTGACTTTTTGATATCGGGGTCGGAATCCAGTTCTGAAAAATTTCATAGCTTCGTTATGTCATTTATGACTTGTGTGCAAAAATAGAAGTCATTCCGGATTGATTTGATATGTTTCGGTGCAAAATGTAGAAGTTGGAAGATTCGAAAACTCATAATTCAATTCGATTCGCGATTCGTAATTTCGGTGTTGTTTGACGTGGTTTGAAGCATTGATTAAGTTCGTATTGTATTTGGGACATGTTGGTATAATTGGTTAAGGTCCCGAGGGCCTCGGGTGGATTTCGGAAGGTTAACGGAATGGAAATCGGACAAAAAGGGTTGCTGGAATTTTCTGCAGAAGCTGTCTTGGACAGCAACTATGCAATCGTGGAGCCTATTTTAGAAGCTTGTATCTCGAAATCTACAAGGAATCTGTAAATGTGTAAAACATGAACGTTGTAGCCCTTGCATCCTAGTTTCTAGAAAGCTAAACTATTAATTATTTTGATATTTGTACAGAAAGTTATGATCGATTGAATAAAGGTTGGTAAAGCTGTTTTGAAATTTTCCAGAAATGTTTGGTGTGAGGAGGCTACTTTGGAAGATTATACCTCTAAATCCATAAGGAATATGAAAACGTGCAAAACATGAAAGTTGTAACCCTTGCATTCTAGTTTCTAGAAAGTTAAACCATTCGTCATTCCAATATTTGTATCGAAAGTTATGACAGATTTAGTGAAGGCCGGGACTGCCTTTTTTTGGCTGAAAATAAGTGCAAGTCACATTTCATAGATGCGACTTGCCTGGAAAACAGTTTATATTCGGGAACTAGCCATTTTTATTCATTTGTGACGATTGTAGAGCTCGGGAAAAGCGATTTTCGACAGATTTTTCAAGGGAAACATTTGGGGTAAGTGTTCTACATCCGAAAGTGTTTATATTACATAAATCCATGGTTATTATCATCGTTTATTTCGGATTTGGATGAAAGAAATTGAAGTTTTTGTAAAACTTTCCAAAAATGAAAATTTAGGATTTGAAGGTCCATTTGATATCGGAATTCGATAATTTTTGTATGGTTGAACTCGTATCGGAATGGGTTATCGGATTTTATGTGTTTCGTCGGATTCCGAGACGTGGGCCCCACGGGAAATTTTGAGCTAAATTTCGGATTTAATTTGGAAAATGTGTAAATTCATATGGAATTAATTCGTACGATTTATATTGAGTATATTGAATTATTATGACTAGATTTGAAGCTTCGGACGAATTTGCGAGGCAAAGGCTTGTTGGAATTTTGAATTGATAGCAAATCGAGGTAAGTGTTTGGTCTAACCTTAGCTTGAGGGATTAGGAGTTGTGTCATAATTGTTATGTGTTATTTGTCGAGTATCTATACGTTGGTGTCAACCATGCCCGTGAGTCTTATACTTTGATTAATATGACTCCTATTTGACTTAACTGAAGAGTTTTGCCTCTCCTATTGTTATGTTATATTTTCATAACTACTTGACTCATGTTGATTTCCTTATTATTGACTTGTATATTGTGGGATCGTTGTTACGTGTTAGTTTTCCCGTTATTGAACTGTTTCCTTTATGCCAGCACTCTTTATGTGGTTATTCCTTTGAGCTGATTCTACCATTTTTCTCGTGATTTACAGCCCTGAGTTGATTTACTTATATTACCTGGTATTATTATCATTTGTTGTTGTTATATGTATTGCGGTGATATCCGATCCTTCTGTTGTGCTGTAACTGTTGATTCTGTTGGTTGCGTTGTGTATTTACTTTGGGACTACGGATGTGGGATTCCGGTAGCTCCCCCTTGTTTGTTTACTTTTGGGACTACGGGTTAGATTCCCGGGAGATCCCCCTGCACTAGATTCCCGGGAGATCCCCCTGCACATTTACTTTGGGACTACGGGTTAGATTCCCGGGAGATTCCGCTGCACATTTACTTTGGGACTACGGGTTAGATTCCCGGGAGATCCCCCTGCACATATATTGAGGATACCAAGAGATCCCTAGCTCATATACGGAGGATACTGAGAGATCCCCGAGTATTTACATTTGGGACTACAAGACGGTATCCTGGGAGATCCCCGGTTGTTATCTCTGCATTGAGTTGTATTCCTTATGTGATTATTTTATCTCCGTTATAATTGTTGTTATCAATTCAAGTGTTTTAATGGTTTAGATTTCCTTCACGGCTGTGATCCTTTGTGTAGAAATTCATAGTGTTGAGAATACCTGGCTCTATTGTTTTATATATATTCAATACTTTAAATTTCAACAATTGTTATATTTTTAACTCAATTGATTTCTCAGCTAAATTTTTCTTAAACCGTTTGAGGTTGTACTTTACTTAAAAAGCGATTTCTTCTATATTTTGATTTATTGACTTCTCGTATTAAAGGTAATAATTCATTCGATATTGTACTTCAATTGAAAAGGGTATTTTCTTTATCAAATGATTTCTAAAAATAACTTCATCTTTTCTTGTTGATTTCCTATTTGGGTTGGGAGTTGTACCCTACTTTATGTTAAGTGAATGAGGCTCCTTGAGCATTCTTAATTGTATTGGGTTATGGAACCTATGAACTGAGTAATATGAGGATATTGTTGTGAAAAGTGAGACAGAAATATGTGGGCATGAGGTGCCGTGAAAATATGAAAGTGGGCTGAGACCAATATTATATTTATGATTATGAAATGAGGCGTCACAAGATGACTTTTACTCGAAAGGAAATATATTCGAAATATATTTATTGAAAAGCATATTATCTTAGAGATTATTACTTGAAGGATTTATAGGCGAAAGATTTATATTTGAAGGACTTGATTAATTGATTGCACTTGTATTTATTATTTGTTGAGAAACACTTATGTTGCCTGCTATTTATATTACCGTTTGATCATTGTTGCCACCATTGTTATCTGCTTCCTATTATTTTGTACGCTATATTGCACAGGTTTATTTAGTAGTCTGGTCCTAGCCTTGTCACTACTTCGCCGAGGTTAGGCTAGGCACTTACCAGCACATGGGGTCGGTTGTGCTGATACTACACTTCTGTACATTTTTGTGTACAGATCCAGGTATTTGATCAATAGTAGCTGTTCGTTGCAGTGGAGACTCGAGGTAAACCTGCTGCAGCCTTCGCGGTCCTCGGACTCACCTTCAATTGTACTTATTTCCATATGTTCCTTTTGTTCGGAACAGTGATGTATTTATTTTGTATAACTACTCTTAGAAAAGCTTATGACTTGTACTACCGGTTTTGGGAATGGTAAATTATTTAGAGAAATTTCATTTTAAGTTAATAAATATCAATGTTATTTCAGTTAATGTTAGGCTTACCTAGTTTAGAGACTAGGTGCCATCACGACTCCTTCGGAGGGATTTTTGGGTCGTAGTCCCCTCCTGTTTTCCCTATTTTACTGTTTCCTTTCGTCCAGAACCGTTGTATTTATTTCAGACCCTGTTTGTAGAAATTCCAGAAGCTCGTGAGTTGTGACTGCAGATCCGGATTGTATTAGATATTATGGGCTTTTATGTTATTCCGCACTCAGTTTTAGTTTTTATTTGGCTTAAGTGATCCTGTTATTGAAATTGACTTAAAGAATCCTCTAACATTAGCTTGCCTAGCAAGTAAAATGTTAGGCGTCATCACGACCCCAAAGATAGAAATTCCGGATCGTGACACACATATGGCACGAAAAGAATTTTATTTCGATTAAGGCCACATTAAAATTATTCTTTTGCCTCATATATGTTTACAATTTAATTTTAAAGACATCTTGTAGACAGTCTTTTTTCTTTAGATTTCCAGCCACTAATTATTCCTAAGTTGTCGGGTTGATCGGTCGGTCAAACTTGGCTGGCATTCTAATACTCCTATAGAAGTAATGACTTCTGGCATAATCTATATCTATATTATTATAAAAGTAGGAAACCCAAAAGTAAAAAGTTAAATTACCAAAATATCCTTCTAAATAACTTAAATATCCTATTATTAAACAAAAATAACAAAAATACAACGTTTGTTTGAAGGGATGTAACTCTTCACAAAAGCCACTAATAATATCCAGAATAGGGTATCTTTTTAAAATGTGTTGTTAACTGTTGCTATCTTTTATTAGAGAGTTACATCTTTTATTTCACTATTGGTTGACGAAACAATTATAGCCGTCATTGGAAGTGCCCCTGCATCTATTATCTTATTAAACTCCTTACTCTTCCATGGCCAAGGCACCAAATTCTCAAGCAATATTACTGTTAAGTGCACTCATTTTATACATGTTTTTGTCAAGCGAGGATCAGAAGAAGTATTATTCCAACGTCTCTCTGCTAATACAGAATACAAAGTAACAATAATTTCTTTTCTCATTTCTCTCGTATTGACGTTTCACCAAGGACAATTCTCTTTTCTCTTCCTTTGTCAGATAAACTCACATTATATTATAATATAAGTTTTAATATGACTCTTCAATTTATATACATCTTTATCTGATTCAATTGAGAAATTATATTACTTTTTTAATCTCTTGGTATTCCTTCCTAACGCTACAAAGAGATAATGAGTCGACAAGATTTATATCATGACTTTCTTGGCGAAANCTTTCTTAGGCGAAACGAAAGGAAAGGCTACTTGTTTGAAAAACAATCCTATCAATTAATAAACGGCATCAATGATATATTTTAAATGACTATAAAAGGAATAAAAAAATAAAAATCATAGTTGGAACTTGGAAATATGTCCGCCATATCAATTTAAATAGTCTAACAAGTAGTAATTAACTTCTGCATTCTTTATTGCTTGTATCCGACGACCTCCTTTATTTTTTCATATTAGGTGAGTTATATATATTTTTCATTTATTTTAAAGATAGTATTGAATAAAAATATTTTTTTCAGTAATAAGCCATGTTACTACACAATTTTTTATTCTATTTAACTGTATATTCCGACTGACAATATTTTTTCCACAATAAATGAAGTTACTACGGTACTTTACATTATCTGTAGTCTTTGTGTCAATTCCATCAACTATATTATACTAAAAGTTTGTGTATTTATCTTTACGTAACTTATCAAAAAAAGAAAGAAAAAACTTAAAGTATGTGTCTTTCTTTTGTTGTTGCAAAAAGCATGGAGTTACCCTATGCATTAGGCACTTTAAATTTTGGAGTTACAATACTTTTTTCTTATGATCAAGTAGTTACCCTACTATTATGCAATGGTTTCTTGATTGTATATTCGACATCATTATTAAACTGAAAAATTTGCATCTTTATTTGATTTAAAAAGCACGTACATAGTTGTTTGCATGTTAATTGTAATAGATCAAGTTATAACTACACTGTTCTATATATGTTTTGACTGTATATTCATATGGATTATATTGATTTTACATTATAGAACAAGTTAGTATGCTGTTTTGTATGCTCTTTTGTCTTTAAGTTTGACCCATCAATTATTCAACCTAATACTCCAATTCTAAAACTCATTATTTCTATTGGGTTGAGTTAACAGAAGACATCAAAGGTGCTACTTTGGTTATAAAAACAGCTTGTGCTAGCATAAGATTCAAATTTAATTCGTATTCTTGTTTTCGTTATTTTGATCCATAATTCTTCTAATACTTTTAATTCTGATTGGTTTCCAAAATTATTTTATTCCATACCATACGGTTAATGTTTTAATAATAACGATATTTTACGATACCATGTATTATAACACTCGACATACACGTGCAACGCACGCGTCGAGTAAAGAAAAATTATAAATATCCTCCTTAGTTGCTCACCCAAACACCCAGCCCTAAATAATGTCGATGCCAAAATGTTTGTGTCCATTCAAATTACCCCTAACTATCATTTCTAAAAGGTTTTGTTTTAACCGTTGCAACCTTTAGACAAATTTTAACATACACCCCTACATTAATGCCATTAGGGTTTGAATAGGTTTTATTAGCCCTTATCGTTAAATATACTCCTATAATTTATATATATTTACTCTACTATAATTAATAGTAATATTTAAATTAAGGGAAAAGAACAAAACTATTCGAAGCGTCATTTTCCGTATATTGTGCTTCTTCATAATAATAACTTACTGTTTTCAACTGTTGCCATTTAGAACGTCCTTACCCATTTTAAAGGCTTCCAAGCCAATAATGAGAGGTAGTGCTATCCGTATGGAGTAATACCTTTCTGCTACCTTTCTTATTAATTAAAACAACTTCAGCTATCATCCAAAATACATTGTGACATTCGTTCACTACCAAAATCCACGTTATTTTCTGTCTGTCTTTTATTACTTATTCTTATTGGGTTGAGTTCTTGTGATAGATAAAACATAAGAGTGCAACTTTAATTTCTTGCGAATTAAATCATTGTCTCCTAGGAATAGAATTTTCATTTAACCATTTGCATTGTATGAGGAAATTAATATCCTAAAATAGTTTCCTATAAACGTATTTCCTATAATCATTCTATATTTTTCACAAAAGTTTGTTGCATCATTTCACCTTTATATATTATTTTCAATATATCTACAACAATTTTGGTATAGTAACTTTTCTGATTCAAAAAAGTCTTGTTTGTTGTACATACAACACTAAGATGTAGGAAGACTTAAAAAATTCAATGGAATTAAACTAATATGGTTATGTCGAGAAAACAACGAAGCAAATTTGTTCCGAACAATCTCACATCAGTTTGTTTGATTCACCCGAGAATCATTTTGATCCAAGAGGAAGAAGGCGTCACGACCCATGAAAATCCGCCGGAGTTGCGAAAATAACTTGCAATATAATTATGTGATCCTCTTTGTACCTGTGTCACTCTTAAGATTAAAGTATCACGGTTTGATATTATTTGGCTTTTAATTTGTTAAGCAACTAATTTATATATGGCAAAGAAGGATTTCCTATAAATCACGACATACATAAGATCTATTTGTCAGCCACTTTACTTGTGTATGGGTTCATACGCTATTTTAGTTTAAAGGTTAAGTATATTTTTATTGCAGTGTATAAAAATATGGCGAAGAAGAGTACGACAATAATACCATGTGAAGAAGCAGCCAAATCAAATATTTCAAAAGTGGAATCATGCGGAAAAAAATAAGGTCAAACAAAGGCAAACATACTGTAGAGGGAACGACTTACATCTTTTTGAACCCACATTCATCAAAGAACTGCGAAGTGATTCAGAAGAAACATACATTGAACGTACGTGCCTTAGCTAAATATAATTACGGTAATAATTTATGAAGGTTTAACTTTATAAAATTCTAATCAAAGTGGGATCGCCAAATATAACGATGTTTCTTGAGGGTTTGAACCGTTTCAAGACTATGCAAGAAGTTATCATATATAGAAAATGATATATGGTTCCCAAGCGGAAATGAAGAAATGATTTGCTATCAAGAAAGAAAAAAAACAACGGAGGAAGAAAAGTTTGGATGACAGGCAAGTAACTAGATAAGTCTTCTATAGAGATATTAATGGAGTATTCTAAAGAGACAAAGGACCGATATAATAAAAGTCTGTGAAGTTCAATTGAAAGTCAATTGAATTTTCTAACTATAATCCATAGCAAAAGGCTACGTGCAGCTTTTCAATAAGTTTCATTCCAGTGTTTTCTTTTCATTCAAACGTCAACAACTCTTTTTTTGTAAGCGAGATTCAATACTTCATTACACCCATTTGATATCATCAAAAGAAGTATATACCCTATTGGAAAACAAATAAAGAAAAGAAGATTTGTGTGCTATATTTGGTTCATACAAATAGGGATATGGAATCAATTGTAGCAAGTACATCCCACATATAAAAGTCACAACTCAATCACCGCATTGAGATTTGAGGGTGATAATCCAAGAAGGAAGTGCACCAAAAATGGGTTCTACTCTATCTATTCCTTTTTAATATTTTTATCCTTTTGTGATTTTATGAATATTTGCTTTTACATTGATTATTTTCAAAACTTGTACTTCATTCTTCCAAGTATAATTATAATTATTTATTTAAAGTTTCCTTTTAAGAAAACTAATACTATTTTACTAAATTATGTATTACATGACTAGGTATACACGTGCAACGCACGTGCCGAGAAACTAGTATAGAAAATGTAGAATCCTAATATAGAAGCCAAACTGTGTTCTGATCTATAAGTTAATGTCGTTTAATTATTTCCATAAATAAGAATCATTTTATTTTATATTGCCAAAATTTGAAGCTAAGATCTACAAATTAGCCTCGTTAATCTTCAATTGTGGTCACGTCCACTGGGTATATATTGGAAGAAATTGGCAAACAATCATTTTTGGGGCTGCTAATTAAGTTTTCGCTAGCATTTCGAAACTATTTAATATTTGGCCACTTTTTAATGCAAAAATAAAGTTTTGATAAAATTACTCCTAGCTAAAATTCGAAGAAACTTTAGAAAATTTTATTGAAGTTTGAATATTTATTTGTTCGAACTCCAAGAATTGTTCCTCGAGTTTGCAATGAAATGTGCAGTTAAAATTCCAAAAATAATTCATGGCGTTTGAACCTTTAATAACTCCAGAAACATTCCTTTAATTATCAACCACATTTTCTTATCTATGCGCTTTTCCATTTTCCGTGATTAGCTCATGGAGATGAATCAAAAGTCTAAATTTACTGTCATTTCCGTTTCGTCGCTAATCTGGGTACCAGTTTTTGCTAATCCTTCCAAACAAACAACATCTTCTACTTGTTGATTGCCACTTAATTTTAAAATCCAAACTTTAGGACTACGTATTAACAAAAAACGAGTCAGATCACAATTACAATAAACCCCTAGTAAATATATTTACACTTCATGTGATAGTAAAAGACCTTATTGAATTTATTTGACACAGAAATGGAGAAGAATGAAATCTACCACTTTGATAACAAGCCCTTCATTGTGAAATCATGGAATCCAGAAATGGAATTTACTAGAGATGAGTTATGCACAATCCCAATTTGGGCAAAATGTCCTGTACTAGACTTAAAATACTGGAGCCAGAAAGGACTCAGTAAGGTTGGAAGTTTGATAGGAAAACCTCTTAAGGTGGATCAGAATACTGAAAAGAAGATTGGATTAAATTTTGCGAGGTTGTTGATAGAAATGGAGATGGATACTGTGTTACCTGACATAATATGGTTCAGGAATAAAAAAGGCACGTTGATTGAGCAACGAGTGCTATATGATTGGAAGTCTACAAATTATGTAAGTATTGTAACAACTATGAACATGATGAAGGTAATTGTAGAAAGAAAAAAAGCAATACACAGACAAAGAATGAGACACCAGTGGGTCCAAAAAAAAAGGAAGCACAATATGCAGAGGTAAAGGTGAAACACATACAAGGAAGGAATGAAACAAGACACCATAATGGTAAAGAGGTTACAACCTCAAGGGAAATTAAATAAATAGGCACGTGTGAAGGAACAAATGTACCCCCTTCCTCTCATGGTAAGTAGAAGGAGAAGGCACAGAATGAATGGATAACACCTATAAACTCCAGGAGGCAACAACAAAAACAGATTAATCCTCAGGGGAAACCTACTAATGCATTTCAGGTATTAGAAGAATCAGGGCTTGGTTGGTTTGTTGGAAACTAAGGTGAATAGCACTAAAATTGCACAGATAGCTAATAACATGTTTGGAGGATAGAAGTATATAAAAAATTTAGGCTGTCACTACAATGGAAGGATATAGATCTCATGAGACCAGACTACTTCGAGGTTGAGACAATTAATATGACAACACATGTCATTACTTGTAAAGTAATGTACATACCTAGAAAATACACATTCTTGCTGATCATGGTGTACGCTTTCAGTACCAGGAATGAAAGAAGAGATATGTGGAGCTATTTGAGTAGCTTGAGTAGAGGATGGCAAATTCCATGGCTAATAGTGTTATTACACTGTATTTGTAAAATAAATTCTGGAAATATAAATGAATATAAACAGTAATGAATATAAACAGAAATGACATAAACCAATTCGAGCCCACTGAATTCACAGTGTTTCCTTAAGGAATTTAATCCCCTCCTAGTACCCAAGGTTATGGATTATTTCCTCCCAGGATAGAACGAATTACACACTGGTGTAGTGGTACTTCAAATCCCAGTGTTTCAGCGAACACAAAGTTCGGTAGCAAATCACAAGCGAACACAAAGTTCGGTAGCAAATCACACTTACTTTTTGCTTTGTTTTGATGCTAAAAGTATGCAGAAGAAGGAGAGGAAACTCAGAAAATTGTAGTTAAAATTCTGAGCAGAATAGTGTTGTATTTATAGCCAAAGTTGGGTCTCTTCAGAATGGCTGTTTATGCTAAACGCCCACAACATAAATGCCATTACATAAATGGCCATTTACTCAATAATAAAGAGGGAAAATAAAGAGGGAAAATTGAAGAGGGTAGTTACTTTTCTGTTACCAAAACAGAAAAACGGATTGGATTTAATATTAATATTTAGTATTAATATTTTGTTATTAAAACAAATATTTAATAACATTTCTGTTAATATTTTACTATTAACAAATAAATTTGGTCCAAAAAGTTAATCAATCAATCGATCATTTGACCAAATCCAAATCCGAAGCCGAAGCCGAAGCCGAAGCCGAAGCCGAAGCCGAAGCCGAAGCCGAAGCCGTAGCCGTAGCCGTAGCCGAAGCCGAAGCCGAGCCGAGCGAGCGACGACGACGACGGCGCGAGGCTTGCCTTCTTCTCAACTCTTTAAGAGCTAGAAGAAGAGCAATTGCTTATATACCCATAAAAAACCTCTTCCTCTTCCAATATGGGACAATGCCCATTTGCCAAGGGAGGGGGAACTTAAAATTTCACTCAAAAATTTTATTTCCCTCCATTTCCCATTCACCCTCTTTTAAGTATTTAATATATTTATTAAATACCTTAAAAACCCAACAATCCCCCACATGAATGGGGAATGGCTATATCACGGAAGTATGCATGAAAAACTGTGTGATTCACAAGTAAGGATTAATTGCATCTGGACAAGTAGGTTTCCCTTTGAACTTTCCGTAGTGAACTTATGTCGGATATACTCGATCAATCGGTAGATTTGATATCTTTGAACCGTCGAACTTTAGTGTATACCTAGACAACCACAAGTCACACAACCAACCCTTAACCGTCTTTGGTTCTCATTGTTGTGTTCGTTTCAGCCATGAACACCGCCTGGTTTCATAAGTGCGTAGAGAACTGGCCTTGCTGTGTTCTCCTTGAAGCGGCTAACACTTCACACTTACATAGGTGATTCCTAAACGTGTCATCCCGTAGATACACTATTTGATATACCCTGTATCAAATTTAGAAATCATTAAAAAGCCTTAATGCTTTATCCTTGGTACTGAACATTGTCTCATCACGAGAATGGACCAAAAGTTTAGTTGACAATGTTGAACCGTCATAAATGACTTTGTTTGATCTCCTTGAACCTAGATCTTGGGATCTCCAGTCTTCTAGGTAGAGTTACCGCCACTATGACTTGTTCTCGGCCACAGTCCCATTCCCTTTGATGACTTCTCAACTACCTCTCTAGTTAGGCCTTTTGTAAGTGGATCCGACACATTATCACTTGACTTTACATAGTCAATCGTGATNACTCCTTGTCTTGAATCTTCCTTGAATCTCCACTTACTCCTTCAATATGAAACTGAAAATTCACCCTATTCTTCAGGTGGGCATCCTGCTGACTTGAATTTGAAAAAAAACTGGAAGTTGACCCTGTTCTTTAGCCGGGCATCCTGCTGCTTGCACTTGAAATAAACTTGAACTTGGAGTTGACTTGAGCTTGAAAACCTTGTTCCTCAGGCGGCTCGTGCTACTTCTGATTTGAATTAAAAATTGTCCCTATTCTCCAGGCGGGATCCTGCTGTCTTTGACTTGAATCTTGAAAACTGAAAGTTGACCCTATTCTTCAGGCAGACTCCTGCTGTCTTTAACTTGAATCTTGAAAAGTGGAAGTTGACCCTGTTCTTCAGGTGGGCTCCTGCTGTCTTTGACTTGAATCTTGAAAACTGGAAGTTGACCGTGTTCTTCAGGCGGGCTCCTGATGCCTCTAACTTGAACTTGAAAACTGAAAGTTGACCATATGGGCTCCTGATGCCTCTCCGACTTGAACTTGAAAACTGAAAGTTGATCCTGTTCTTCAGGCGGGATTCTCCTGATGCTTCTCTAACTTGAAATTGAAAACTGAACATGTTCTTCAAGCGGCTCCTGATGCCTCCCTGACTTGAACTTGAAAACTGAAAGTTGACCATGTTCTTCAGGCGGGCTCCTGATGCCTCTCTGACTTGAAATTGTAAACTGAAAGTTGACCATGTTCTTCAGGCGGGATTATCCTGATGCTTCCTTGACTTGGACCTAAAACTGATTTCTGAAATGTTGCCCCTCGTTCTCCAGGTGGGTGCCTGCAATCAAAACAAACAAAACGAACAAACTTTTTCTGCCCCAGTTTGCACTAGGAAGATTTGTGAATTGTTAGCAAAACTGTGAATCACTTATGCTATTGATGAAAGATGCAAAGGTGAAAGTAAAACTAAAAACTTGACTCCTGTGAGATTGACCTTAATGAAAATTATAAACCGAGCTTGACTAAACTAAAAATTGACCCTATTCTCCAGGAGGGACCCCTGAACTCAAGGAAAGCTAAGGCTTAACAACTACAGGAAATTAAAAACTGACCCTATTCTCCAGGTGGGACCCCTGACCTCAAGGAAAGAAAAAGATTAACAACTTAAGAAAACTAAAACTAACCCTATATTCTAGGAGGGACCCCTAAACTTAAGGAAAACTAAAACTAACAACTTAAGAGAATTAAAAGTTGACCCCATTTTCCAAGCGGGACCCCTGAACTAAAGAAAAACTAAGACTAACAACTTGAGGGAGCTAAAAACTGACCCTATTCTCCAGGAAGGATCCCTGAACTCAAGGAAAACTAAAGACTAACCACTCAAGAAAATTAAAAATGACCCTATTCTCCAGGAGGGGGTCCTGAACTCCAGGAAAGATAAAGATTAACAACTTAAGAAAACTAAAATTGACCCTATTTTCCAGGCGGGACCCCTGAACTTAAGGAAAGCTAAAAACTCTTCTGACTAGGGAGAATGCCTAGGAGGTACGGTTCTTATCAACTAGGGAAAATTCCTAAGAGGTAATGGTCATCTCAACTAGGGGAATATGCAGGAGGTAAAAACCTTCTCAACTAGGGGAATGCCTAGCAAGTAAAAACCTTCTCTAATAGCCTTTGTGCTGACAAAATTTGGGCACGACACTTGAAAAATTCATAGTCTTCGTCCCTGTTTCAAACAAAGAAAATTTGTGAGTTTAAATATAGTGGTTGGTTTGTGGACTTGACTTTGAGGCCGATTGCTCCTTCACTTGCCATGATAACTTTTATTACAAATTGAAAGACCTTGCTTGTTTATTGGCTAAACACCTTTCCGTCAACCCTTATCACAAAACACCTCTGATTCGTTCAAACCCAATACCCTCTAGCTGTTGCGTTGTGCTCATGGATTGACTTTTACCGAACCTTTGCATTTCTCATTAATCCCAAAGCACGCCGATTGTTATCAATTCAGTGCGTATACTGCTCTTCCCTGATTATGCCACTTTGATGTGCTAGCCGAATTCCGTTTTGTCCAATTGGAAAGCTGGTAGCAAATTTTGAAGTCATTTCTCACTTGTTCTGACCAAACAGACTCAAGAAGAGGAAGTAAACAAAACAAAAGGAACAGAGTAAGGGACAATGGAAAGAGATATACCTAACAAGAAAATTACAAAGTAGAAACTTATCAGATGTGGATACCAACTCTAATGACCATGACAAGCACCTTTGGATTAAGTGGCCTAATCTGTCAAGCAAGTCTAATGTTCAACTTTTGTTGTACCTCTTCACTGTGAAACTGGGCTTCAATGCCCCGATTATCCTATCTGATTCAAGATCCTTATTCGACCTATAGTGTCCGAAGGGTTTTCACCATCAAGCCTCTCTCATTTATCTTTCTCTCAACTCCCTGTTGCCTTATGGTGCCTGTGAAGGTTTTCACCGATAAGACTCTCTCATTTTTCTCTTCTTCTTATTTCCTCTGATTCTACAGATGACAAGGCATTAACCACGATAGAAATATCACTGCTCCTGGCATGTCTAACTCGGCACTCTCAAAGATTATCTGGGAGGTCTTTTTTGGACTATAATGTGGCTTTTGGACGGGGTTAGAAAGAAGGGATATCATAAAGGCTTAAAATAACTAAGACAACAGGGTTAATTTACAACTTTTGGAATCCATTTTTAAACTTTGCCCCAATTTCTAAAACAAAAAAATTTGATTCTTTTTTTTTAAATGGAATTTCTAAGAAAGACTGCCCCACTCTCGACTTCATGGGATTATGAAATTATTTATTAGGTGCGACCGAACCTTATGGCTACCTACGTATCTTGTGGTGACAAGAATCCGGTCGAACGTAGTTCACACTAATTCTTGTTTTGTATTTTGTTGCTCTTTTTCTTTTCTTTTCTCTTTTTTTTTCTTTTTGATTTTTTTTTTTGGAATGAACTTTCTAAAACAAACCTTATAGGGACATGATTTTTTTTAATATATATATTTTTTCATGACTCTAACTTGATTCCAAAAGAGGTGAGGTCAAAGAAATCAGCACAGGCTCAAAGGGGTATTAAAGGATATAAAGTATTTGGATAGCTGAAAGGGGGCCTCCCAATCTCTAAGAATACCAAGTATAACACATGCAACTTGAAGATGAAAAATAAAGATCATGCATAGAATTTCTTTTGCAGCATTGGCATTGGTATCACAGATATGCCTTCCACCTTTTTTTAGTACCTTGTCAAGTACAGAGCTCTTCTTGGGTGATTTCTTCTTCAAAATGGATGTGCTCCGTCAGTTTGGAGCAAACTCCCTTGTCTTTATGTTGTAACTTGAGATGCACTTGAACTCAAAGTTGCTTGCTTCAAATTGTCTGGGACGCACTTTCTTGTAACAAATTCTTGTCGTCCTCTTAACTTCCCAAACCATCTGCCCCAGTTTCACACAATTCGGGCTTTAAATGATCTCAAAATATCCAAATCTTTACTTATTTCCCTCAAATATCCCTATCACCTTCAAAATTATTTCACTTCATGATTAAACTAACTTTTAAGACCAGGCCTAGAATTATGCGTGCAAGTCATGTCACTAGAGTCAGCATGAAGAGAACTATAAAAGAAAAAGAGAACTAAACAAATATGGACTAGAAATAACAAAAAATAGGAGATTGCATTAAACAGACGGTGAAAGGGTTCAAACAACAGGACAACCAAACTAAACTAGGGTTACAACTCTGGAACAATCCTAGATAACACTAAACGAGTTACTACGACTAAACGAACTAGGCAAAATAAAAGGATAGAAGGGTTTGAGTCACAAGACAATATCCGGATTACAACCCTGAAATAACCCGGACAACAGAAATGACAACAAAATAAACCACCAAGACTCCTCTCCGGCTAGCCATGAAAGGAGCATCTTTCCAATCACCAAGCTCAACATCTTAGCCACTGAGTTCCGCATCAATATTACTAGGACCTTCACAAGTCTCCATCACATTGACCTTAGCAAATTGCGTTTGGGTCCCTTTTTCCAGCTCGTTCTTAAGATCAACTTCCGGAACCGAGACTGATAGCGCTGAAAGCTTTGCGGCAAGTGGCCCTCCGAGGATCTCAGAAGAGTTCTCATATTCCTTTTCAACACAAATCATGGCCACCATATGCGTCTCATTATGAGCAGGCGACGGACTTTGGCTAGTGTCTACTACATCTGGATTTTGCACGACAATGTCACCTGCATCAATAAGCTTTCGAACTGCTCTTTTCAGATGCCAACACTTTTCTATGCTGTGACCCGGGGCATTAGAGCAATATGCGCACCTTTGAGAATAATCAAAATTCTTTGGAAGAGGGTTCGGCATTTTTATCTGAATCGGCTTCAACATGTCCAATTGCCTCAACCTTTGGAACAAACTAGCATATGATTCTCCAATCGGAGTGAAAGTCTTTTCCTTTTGCTGTTGCCTTTTCATTTTGTACTCTGGCCTCGGTTGGAACCTTTTGCTGATAGGTGGTTGATATGCTTGAGGGGACGGGTAAGACATTTGGAGGCGGTGCAGGCCATTGCGGGTCTTGTGGGTGTGGAGCATACGACGATGAATTTTGGGTAGAGCAGTGGGAAAGTGGGGTATGACTTTGGGGATTTTGTGGAGAGAAGTAGCATTAGGGAGGATTATCTGGAGCACAGGGATATCCATGGGGTCGATATTGAGGCTGAAAGCGTTGAGCAGGAATGACCACTGGATCCTGTCGTTGCCGGGGCTCAGCAACATCTTTTCTATTTCTCTTTCTTCCACCAAAACTTACTGAGATGTTCTGAATGTCTTCTGTAGTATCTTTCACTGCAGAATAGCTCATGATTTTACCTGACTTGATTCTTTATTCTACCATCTCCCCCATTTTTACCACATCATTGAAAGGTTTACCCAAGGCCGGGATTAACTGACTGAAGTAGGTGGGCCTCTGGGCTTGTAGGAAAAGCTCAACCATTTCTTCTTCACCAATCGGAGGACTGACTCGAGCAGCTTGTTCCCTCCATCTAAGTCCAAACTCCATAAAACTTTCCTCGGGCTTCTTTTTCAACTTAGATAAGGAGGAGCCGTCTGGGATAATGTCTAGATTGTACTAAAAGTGTCAAACAAAATCTTGAGCCATGTCATCCCATGCATGCCACTTATTGACATCTTGACGAGTATACCATTCCAAGGCTGCCCCAGTCAAGCTCTCACTGAAATACGCCATTATCAAATTGTCTTTCCCGCCAACACTTCTCATTTCACTGCAATAACCCCTCAGATGGGCTACTGGATCTCCACGCCCATCATACAAGTTAAACTTTGGCATGTTAAACCCCGCGGGCGGATGAACATCAGGGAACATACACAAGTCATTGTAAGTCATGTTAATCTAATTTCTCATCCCTTGCATGCTCCTTAAGGACTGTTCTATACCTTTCAGCTTCCTAGATATCTCATCTCGCCCTTCTTTTCCTGTGAACTTTTTATTCTCAACATGAGGCTCATTCCTAGGGCTATGATTGTATGAGTCAGGGACCTTGTGGGCAACCTCCGAGGGGTAATATTGGGCATCACGAGTTTTGAGTGGGTGTTCATTGTTAGATCTATAAAGGAAAGATTGTTGAGAAGTTGTGATCGTGGGGATAGTGGATATGATAGGAGGGCAATTTTTGGGAAAGGTAGTTGGAGGATGGGTGATGGAGCTACTAGGGTGGTTGGGAAAGCTGTGATAAGCGGGAGAATCTAGAGAGTATGGTGGATCATCTGGCACTATGACCGGAGTTTGGGTAAGGGTAGCATCTACGAAGCTGGGTGGTGGCGGGGGTGGTACCTTCCCAGTCGTCCAAGCTTGATACATGTCCGTCATGTGTTGTCTTAACATCCTTACCTCTTCAACCAACCCAGTGTCTTGTTCAACCAATTGCTTTCGGGCACCGGTATCAACCAACTCAATATGTCGTCTGCCATTGCCTTTCGACTTTATGTTGTAGGGAAGAGTTACCAGTTTAAGAACCACAAACCAACCACCCTTCTGCTATGATGAAGATAACAAAGAGGAACAAAATGAAGTCATCACGTTAGCGTTAGGGCATTTAACATAAGATAATATCACATTATGTGCAATGCGCCTAGTCACAGTTATCGGTTCTAAACTGACTTCGAGGGTACGAAGGTCATATGGCATCATCCCAATTTCACTCTTCTTGCCCCGTTTCCTCTTTATTTTCCTTTCTAGCACCGCTTGATTTTTCATTTCATTCTTCCTCTTTTCTTTCTGATTATTTCTCTTTTCTTTCCTCTCATTTCTCACATCCCGCAACTTCATTCTCTCTTTTTTCTCTTTTTTTTTCTTTCTTTTTTTTTGTTTTTTTTAACGATGATTCGATCGAACCCTATGTAGGTTGCCTACATATCATGTCCCTCATGAATCAGATCAAGCGTAGTTCTGAAAAATTGAGAATAGACTAAACAAACTAACGTTCTCTTTTTTTTTACCTTAATGACTATTCGAATGAGAAAAGAGAAATAAAAGAAGTAAATTTTTTTCTTTTTTTTTAATTTTCTAGACTTAATGTTCTATAACCTATTCTAAACTCAAGCTTAAACGAGCATATATCTTTATTTTTCTTTTTTTTGAAACAGATACTCTAGGAGAAATTATTAAGGGAAACAACATAGAAGAGAAAAATATTTTTTGATTCTTTTTTTTTAGGAAGGAAATCTAAAGAGTAAACCAAAGAAAAATATTTTGAATTTTCATTTGATATCCTGAAGAAAGATTTCGAAACGCGAAATGAAAAAGATTAAAAAAAAATATTTTTTTGGATTTCAGTTTTTGATTACCTAAGGGAGTAACTCTAAAGATAAACAAAAGATAAAGTATGTTTTTTTTCCTCTATATATACAATATCCTAAAGTTCTAATGAAAATAAAAAGAATATATTTTTTTGTTTTTTTATATATTTCCCAAAGAAGAACCTCAAAGAAAATCTTTTTTTTTTTGGATTTTTGGATTTGATATCTTAAAGAAAACTTCTAAAGAGGTATCAAGAAAAAAAAATTGTTTGAATTTTTTGTCTTAATATACTAAAGGAAATATAAAAGCAATTTTTTTTATTTATTTTGAGTTCTAGATATTAGTTTCCTAAAGGAAAACCACCTCAAAAGAATTTATTTTTTTTAATTTCTAGAATTAGTGTTCTAAAGAAAACTTCTAATGGAAATATAAAAACGCAAAATCTATTTTTTTGGATTTTTGATTTATAACACTTCTTCTTCAAATACAATATAGGAAATACAATAACAAAAGACTCGACAAACTTAACTAGACTATGACAGACTCTAACATCACCTAAAAGACTCGACATTACTGTACAAAACTAGAAGGTGTAAGACGACATAAAAAAACAGACCCAAAACATAAAAAATATCTCCTTGAGCAACTCTTGAATGAGCGATCCTGACTGGATGGTCCCGGGGTGTCTGTCATGCCCAAACTCCGGTAAGTAGATCCACACCTGTATGAGAAAAGTAAGACCAAATAAAATTAAAGACCTAGAACACTATGTGAGACAATAACATTTTATGTTGGACACATGCAAGACATGATTGAGGCTATTTTGGCAAAACGGCTTACGTGGCCAAAAGTGGCTAGACATGCAAGATTTGGCTAAGACCCCGCAAAGCCAAGAACCTAAGACGCACTAGGAAGACCGGACCCTATGTGGGCTGCCTACGTATCCCGCCCCGAAAGACGAGAATCAGGTATGCGTAGTTCGGGCAGATTGGATACGGGCGAGAATTAAAAAAAACAACTGAGTTGGAGAAAACATATTTTTTTTGTCTCTTTTTTTTTTCTTTTTTCTTTGAAAAATGAAGGGAAAGTGCAAAATCTTTTTGGATTTTTCATTTTTTAAAATTTTTTCTAAAAAAATGTGAAAGAAAAATATAATTGGGCCCTACTTGCTTCTTTTTTTTTTTTTAGCAATCCACTAGGCAGAGCCTAGGGCTAGATTTATTAATAACTAAAAAAAAAGGAAAAAGAACCACATAGGACAAGTATAAGTAAGGGGGACAATAGCACTAGTAGTGTTGCCTTTATGCCTTGGCCATATAATCACTCCTCTGCGCCTCACAATGCCCATATAGCAGCCTCATGTAGAGGAATCATGGTGTAGCTGCCGGCAAAGTCTCACGAGGGCATATGATCTCATGGCCAATTGGATAACTTTCCAAAGGCATAGGACCAGCGCAACACATACTAAGCTAAACCTTACCTTACCAATCCTAATGAGGCAAATAAAAAGCCTCACCTATTAACAAGCATGTAGAAAAAAAGAACTAGCTAGCACTAAATATTCTATTATCATCACAGAGTTTATAACATACTCTGTGATGATATTACATAGAACAATACTAATGTGATGGTAAAAAATAAATATGTAGAAGTAACAGTGATGGTCTTTCTTCTCCAATGTTGTGAAATCTTCAATTTGTGTCTGCTTGTCTTCATCCTCTACCTTTCTTAACAATTCTTCAAAATTCATGCTTTCTTCTTTGAACGATTGGACTTTGTGGATGTAGTTTGGACGGCCTGTCTTTGTTTGGCATTTCTCATTGGAAGTCGCCTTACGTTTGCATCCTCATTCACTCTCCCGTCCCAACTTTTATCCCTTGTACGAGACTTCTTACCTTGTCCACTGTGCATAGGTGATAAATCACCTTTTCTTGCTGCTGCTGCCCTACTTTGTCTTAGAATTTCATCTTCCTCACCCTCTACATATGTGTCTCTTTCCACAATCACAGGATTTGACATGTCTTGANCACTGAATTCACAGTGTTCCTTAAGGAATTTAATCCCTCCTAGTACCCAAGGTTATGGGTTATTTCCTCCCAGGATAGAACGAATTACACACTGGTGTAGTGGTACTTCAAACCCCAGTGTTTCAGCGAACACAAAGTTCGGTAGCAAATCACAGTTACTTTTTGCTTTGTTTTGATGCTAAAAGTATGCAGAAGAAGGAGAGGAAACTCAGAAAATTGTAGTTAAAATTCTGAGCAGAATAGTGTTGTATTTATAGCCAAAGTTGGGTCTCTTCAGAATGGCTGTTTATGCAAAACGCCCACAACATAAATGCCATTACATAAATGGCCATTTACTCAATAATAAAGAGGGAAAATAAAGAGGGAAAATTGAAGAGGGTAGTTACTTTTCTGTTACCAAAACAGAAAAACGGATTGGATTTAATATTAATATTTAGTATTAATATTTTGTTATTAAAACAAATATTTAATAACATTTCTGTTAATATTTTACTATTAACAAATAAATTTGGTCCAAAAAGTTAATCAATCAATCATTTGACCAAATCCGAAGCCGAAGCCGAAGCCGAAGCCGAGCCGAGCGAGCGACGACGACGACGGCGCGAGGCTTGCCTTCTTCTCAACTCTTTAAGAGCTAGAAGAAGAGCAATTGCTTATATACCCATAAAAAACCTCTTCCTCTTCCATTATGGGACAATGCCCATTTGCCAAGGGAGGGGGAACTTAAAATTTCACTCAAAAATTTCATTTCCCTCCATTTCCTATTCACCCTCTTTTAAGTATTTAATATATTAATTAAATACCTTAAAAACCCAACAAATAGTTGGTGATTTCAATTCAGTTCTGAGAATGGATGATAGAATTGGAGGCAATCCAATAACTATGAGTGAGATTGTTGACTTTAGTGAACGTGTGGAAGATTGTGAACTCATAGAAACCCCTCAGCATGCGAGTAGATACACTTGGAATGATAGATAGGGAGAGTGTAGGGTTGATTCAAAAATAGATTGGGCATTTGTAAACAGGAAGTGGTTGGACAGTAAGTATTTCAATGGTGAATTCTAAAAGAAGCATACGGAGAACATTCAAGTACTGCAACACTTGGTCACAACACCCAGAGTTCTAAGCCAAAGTAACATATATGGAGCCAACCGGTTAAAATATATAGAATGTATCAAATTGTGTATAAATTGAAGAACTTAATGAAGAGTCTGCAGGAATTAAATAAACAACACTTCATGAATATACTAACTGAACCAAAGGAAGATAGAGAGGCATTGGAGCAAGTTCTAAAACCATTTCAACTGAATTCAAGAGAGACAAGGAAGGCTGCAGGAATTAGAGAAGGAGAAATACCAAAAACTCAGAAGAAGTTCCTACTTAGCTGAGATGTTTTTACAACAGAGAAATTGGGAGATGGTAATATAAGATACTTCTTTTCTTTGATCAAGCATAGGAAACTTCAGCAGCCTATTACACAGCTAAAAAATAAAGATGGGATGTTACAAACTGAGCCTGATGAAATAGCTCATATATTAGTGAAATTCTACCAAGATATGCTATGTAGGAGGTCAAATCATAGAGTAAAGACTTTTCAAAGCATCCTGCATTGTCACACCTCCTTTTTCTACCCCGAAAGGGTATAGGGGAGTTTTTCCGATTAAAGTGATAATAACCGAAACGGGATTACTTGTATCAAATTCAGAGTCGCCACTTGGGATAATTTATGGTGTCCCAAGTCACCGATTTAAAATCCCGAATCGAGAAAGTTTGACTCTGTTTTACAGTCCGCGAAACACAGAAATCCAGGCAAGGAATTCTATTAACACGGGAGAAGGTGTTAGGCATTCCCGGGTTCCGTGGTTTTAGCACGGTCGCTCAACTATTAATAGTTGGCCTAATTATCTTATTTAATACATGTTTTAAACCTATTATGCATTTTTAAGCTTTATAACCGCTTTTATTTATTTAACCGCTTTTTCGATTTATGGAATTATTTTCTGGAACAAGGCACGATTGTAGTACACTTGTTGTTTTGGTGCACATTGCAAACCGCATCACATGAAATGCACCCACGATCTACAACATGTTTATTTTATTATTAATCAAAATTATGGTCGGTCACATGAAATGCACACCCGAATTGGGGATTACGTATCGTGACCATGCCACGGGAACCGTACTCATAGTCACGATGATTTATTAATCGCGCCTAAACCAAGCTACGATGTTCATGAATGAATTGTTTTCTTAAACTTAAGATTGGTTGCAAGATCATGGATGATGGATTAATCCGGAAGGAAACAGGTATATTAAAAAGCTATCAACTATCCTCTGAACAATGTAGTTCCTAGTATTTTTGCTTTGAATGGAATCAAGATAGTTCAATATTTAGGCATCCAGTTAATTCCCAACAGTAACTCGTTACTACTTGATGAATTGATGGTCTAAGTGATTTACCTAAGCAAGAAGCAATCAGATGATTAGAAGAAACGTGCCTTAGCAAGAAATCAAATTTTAATGGGTCATTCATGCAAATCTAGCTCAATTCGACACTTCAACATATATTTAGAATTAAAATCCAAAATTTAATCTACTACATAAAGGATCACTGTAGGCATTTTTGTGAACCTTGAACCCAGATCAAAATTGATATGATTCATAGCCCAACAACACGACTTTAGCCTTAAGGCCAATCTTCCGAAAACCGAAATTCACTTGCACACTTTGAGTCAATATGATGCCTTATAACAAACAAATTCTTCAAGAATCGAACCCGAAACTATCGAGTTTGAACATATTTCAAGAAAAATTGCTGCTTTTATTCAACTTGATTTTATATTTTTATCTCGGCCATGTATTACTGAATATTAAAAAAAATCCAACCAGTCAAATAATGTCACTCACACTTCATGAAGGCCAAATTCAAGTAACGAAATCAAATAAAACTGCTCAAAACCTCATGAAGTTTATATTCAATGCTGACATTCGATTCACTAGTTTAGGTTAAAATAACTAATAGATCCACATGACAGCAGCAGATAAACTGAACATCAATTACAATTTTATAAAAAAAATCAGACAAAACTAAACATCAACTGCAATTTCATAACAAAGCAGATCTGAGATAGTTCGTAGAGATCAAATTTAGCAGAGAAACGAAGCCAAATAAAGGCTGGAATCGACAGACTTGTAGCCCAAACAAACAATTTCCAACAGCAAAAGTAGAAAATCCAAGTTCAAGAGCAGACTTGAAAATGAAACCCAGAAGATATAAAAGAACAAAGCAGCTTCGAATATCTCGTTGTGTGAGAGCTTTTGAGAGATCCGTGAGAGAAATAAGGTCAACTTTTCTATGTATAGGACGGGCTCCGATTTTCAGAGAGAGGAGGGGTCGGCGGTTCTTAGGAGTGAGGGAGATGGTTGTTTGTCTGGTTCCCTGGCTGATGCCAGTGAGAGAATGAGGAAGAAGAGAAATGGAAACCGCCGCTGGAGTCCTTTTCTAAAGAGGGGGGGGGGATCTGATTATTTTCGCTAGGGATTAAACCATTAGGGTAAGGGGTCTGCTTTGATCAGAGGAGGGAGGAGCGGCTATCTTAGGGTGTAGCTATTTTTTAGGTCTTAGCTAGGTCTCCGTCCTTGAGATTGTAGAAGAAGAGTCCTTTTAAAGTGTTAGGATTTTATGGATATTGGGCTTGGATCTATGGGCTAAGGGTCCGAAAATTGGGCCTAAAAATGGGTTGTTTGAGCCCAAATTTTATTCTTTCTCCTTGAACAACACAAAAAAATACTACCCCATTTACTAATTAATCCTACTTAAGTAAAATAACTATTAAAATAAAACTAACCGTTAAAACAAACCTATTTTTGGTATTTTTTAAATATCATACTAAAAATAAAAATAGGATTAGATTAAAATCATCGCAAAGTTAAAATAATACTACTACCAAAAACACTAACATCCTCGAAATACAAAGTGGAACTATTTTTATATTTTGAATTTTATGGAAGGTATATAAACTAAAAGTAACTAGATAAAATATCAATTAGCTAAATAAAAGAAAATATTTTTATAATTTTTATTTTTGGGACAAAATAAAGTTAAAAAGGGTCAAAATTAGTTAAAATAGCAATATTAGACCTAAACTAAATATTTAACACTAAAATGTGTAAAATCTTGGGGAGGTTCAAAAATCACATGTCTACAGCTGCCCCTCTTTCACTGGAAACACGAAGTATTTTCAGACAAAGAACGACGAGACAGTTTTTTTGATCTGACCCTTATTTAGAGAGACCAAAACTAAGAGAAAGGAGAATGTGACCGAGCCCTAGTATTTGAGCTGCTTACATATCCTTGGCTATAAAGGAATCAGGCCACGTGTAGTTCAAAAGTAGGAACAGTAATGGAGTATACCGAGGTGGAGAGCCGATTGAGGTGCCATTCCGTCGAGGTTCCAGTCCGTGGTCCTATTATTACATCAAAAAATAAAAGGAAAAAAATTACAGCAAAAATAAAAGAAAAATACAAAATCCTATCTACTCCTTGTCTTGAATCTTCCTTGAATCTCCACTTGCTCCTTCAATATGAAACTGAAAATTCACCCTATTCTTCAGGTGGGCATCCTGCTGACTTGAATTTGAAGAAAACTGGAAGTTGACCATGTTCTTCAGCCGGGCATCCTGCTGCTTGCACTTTAAATAAACTTGAACTTGGAGTAGACTTGAGCTTGAAAACCTTGTTCCTCAGGCGGCTCGTGCTACTTCTGATTTGAATTAAAAATTGTCCATATTCTCTAGGTGGGATCCTGCTGTCTTTGACTTGAATCTTGAAAACTGAAAGTTGACCCTATTCTTCAGGCGGACTCCTGCTGTCTTTGACTTGAATCTTGAAAAGTGGAAGTTGACCCTGTTCTTCAGGCGGGCTCCTGCTGTCTTTGACTTGAATCTTGAAAACTGGAAGTTGACCCTGTTCTTCATACGGGCTCCTAATGCCTCTAACTTGAACTAGAAAACTGAAAGTTGACCCTGTTCTTCAGGTGGGCTCCTGATGCCTCTCCAACTTGAACTTGAAAACTGAAAGTTGACCCTGTTCTTCAGGCGGGATTCTCCTGATGCTTTTCAAACTTGAAATTGAAAACTGAACATTTTCTTCAAGCGGCTCCTGATGCCTCCCTGACTTGAACTTGAAAACTGAAAGTTGACCCTATTCTTCAGGCGGGCTCCTGATGCCTCTCTGACTTGAAATTGTAAACTTAAAGTTGACCGTGTTCTTCAGGCGGGGTTCTGCTGATGCTTCCTTGACTTGGACCTAAAACTGATTTCTGAAATGTTGCCCCTCGTTCTCCAGGTGGGTGCCTGCAATCAAAACAAACAAAACGAACAAAAATTTTCTGCCCCAGTTTGCACTAGGATGATTTGTGAATTGTTAGCAAAATTGTGAATCACTTATGCTATTGATGAAAGATGCAAAGGTGAAAGTAATACTAAAAACTCGACTCCTGTGAGATTGACCTTAATGAAAATTATAAACTGAGCTTGACTAAACAAAAAATTGACCCTATTCTCCAGGCGGGACCCCTGAGCTCAAGGAAAGCTAAGGCTTAACAACTACAGGAAATTAAAAACTGACCCTATTCTCCAGGTGGGACCCCTGACCTCAAGGAAAGAAAAAGATTAACAACTTAAGAAACCTAAAACTGACCCTATTTTCTAGGAAGGACCCCTGAACTTAAGGAAAACTAAGACTAACAACTTAAGAGAATTAAAAGTTGACCCTATTTTCCAGGCAGAACCCCTGAACTGAAGAAAAACTAAGACTAACAACTTGAGGGAACTAAAAACTAACCCTATTCTCCAGGAGGGATCCCTGAACTCAAGGAAAACTAAAGACTAACCACTCAAGAAAATTAAAAATGACCCTATTCTCCAGGCGGGGGTCCTGAATTCTAAGAAAGATAAAGATTAACAACTTAAGAGAACTAAAATTGACCCTATTTTCCAGGCGGGACCCCTGAACTTAAGGAAAGCTAAAAACTCTTCTGACTAGGGAGAATGCCTAGGAGGTACGGTTCTTCTCAACTAGGGAAAATGCCTAGGAGGTAATGGTCATCTCAACTAGGGGAATATGTAGGAGGTAAAAACCTTCTCAACTAGGGGAATGCCTAGCAAGTAAAAACCTTCTCGAACAGCCTTTGTGCTGACAAAATTTGGGCACGACACTTGAAAAATTCATAGTCTTCGTCCCTGTTTCAAATTAAGAAAATTTGTGAGTTTAAACATGGTGGTTGGTTTGTGGACTTGATTTTGAGGCCGATTGCTCCTTCACTTGCCTTGGTAACTTTGGTTTCAAATTGAAAGACCTTGCTTGTTTATTGGCTAAACACCTTTCTGTCAACCCTTATCACAAAACACCTCTGATTCGTTCAAACCCAATACCCTCTAGTTGTTGCGTTGTGCTCATGGATTGACTTTTACCGGACCTTTGCATTTCTCATGAATCCCAAAGCACGCCGATTGTTATCAATTCAGTGCGTATACTGCTCTTTCCTGACTTATGCCACTTTGATGTGCTAGCTAGATTCCGTTTTGTGCAATTGGAAAGCTGGTAGCGAATTTTGAAGTAATTTCTCACTTGTTCTGACCAAACAAACTCAAGAAGAGGAAGTAAACAAAACAAAAGGAACAGAGTAAGTGACAATGGAAAGAGATGATACCTAACAAGAAAATTACAAAGTAGAAACTTATCAGATGTGGATACCAACTCTAATGACCATGACATGCACCTTTGGATTAAGTGGCCTAATTCTTGTTTTATTTTTTGTTGCTTTTTTTCTTTTCTCTTTTCTTTTTTCTTTTTGATTTTTTTTTGGAATGAACTTTCTAAAACAAACCTTATAGGGACATGATTTTTTTTTGATATATATATATATATATATATATATATATTTTAATGACTCTAACTTGATTCCAAAAGAGGTGAGGTCAAAGAAATCAGCACAGGCTCAAAGGGGTATTAAAGGGTATAAAGTGTTTGGATAGCTGAAAGAGAGCCTCCCAATCTCTAAGAATACCAAGTATAATACATGCAACTTGAAGATAAAAAATAAAGATCATGCATAGAATTTCTTTTGCAGCATTGGCATTGGTATCACAGATATGCCTTCCACATTTCTTTAGTGCCTTGTCAAGTACAGAGCTCTTCTTGGGTGATTTCTTCTTCAAAATGGATGTGCTCCGTCAATTTGGAGCAAACTCCCTTGTCTTTATGTTGTAACTTGAGATGCACTTGAACTCAAAGTTGCTTGCTTCAAATTGTCTGGGACGCACTTTCTTGTAACAAATTCTTGTCGTCCTCTTAACTTCCCAAATCATCTGCCGCAGTTTCACACAATTCGGGCTTTAAATGATCTCAAAATATCCAAATCTTTACTTATGTCCCTCAAATATCCCTATCATCTTCAAAATTGTTTCATTGCTTCATGATTAAACTAACTTTTAAGACCAAGCCTAGAATTATGCGTGCAAGTCATGTCACTAGAGTCAGCATGAAGAGAACTATAAAAGAAAAAGAGAACTAAACAAATATGGACTAGAAATAACAGAAAATAGGAGATTGCATTAAAGAGACGGTGAAAGGTTTCAAACAACTGGACAAGCAAACTAAACTGGGGTTACAACCCTGGAACAATCCTAGATAACACTAAACGAGTTACTACGACTAAACGAACTAGGAAAAATAAAAGGATAGAAGGGTTTGAGTCACAAGGCAATATCCGGATTACAACCCTGAAATAACTCGGACAACAGAAATGACAACAAAATAAACCACCAAGACTCCTCCACGGCTAGCCATGAAAGGAGCATCTTTCCAATCACCAAGCTCAACATCTTAGCCACTGAGTTCCGCATCAATATTACTAGGACCTTCACAAGTCTCCATCACATTGACTTTAGCAAATTGCGTTTGGGTCCCTTTTGCCAGCTTGTTCTTAAGATCAACTTCCGGAACCGAGACTGATAGCGCTGAAAGCTTTGCAGCAAGTGGCCCTCCGAGGATCTCAGAAGAGTTCTCATATTCCTTTTCAAAACAAATCATGCCCACCATATGCGTCTCATTATGAGCAGGCGATGGACTTTTGCTAGTGTCTACTACATCTGGATTTTGCACGACAATGTCACCTGCATCAATAAGCTTCTGAACTGCTCTTTTCAGATGCCAACACTTTTCTATGCTGTGACTCGGGGCATTAGAGCAATATGCGCACCTTTGAGAATAATCAAAATTCTTTGGAAGAGGGTTCGGCATTTTTATCTGAATCGGCTTCAACATGTCCAATTGCCTCAACCTTTGGAACAAACTAGCATATGATTCTCCAATAGGAGTGAAAGTCTTTTCCTTTTGCTGTTGCCTTTTCATTTTGTACTCCGGCCTCGGTTGGAACCTTTTGCGGGTAGGTGGTTGATATGCTTGAGGGGACGGGTAAGACATTTGTGGAGGTGGTGCAGGCCATTGCGGGCCTTGTAGGTGTGGAGCATACGGCGATGAATTTTGGGTAGAGCAGTGGGAAAGTTGGGTATGACTTTGGAGATTTTATGGAGAGAAGTAGCATTGGGGAGGATTGTCTGGAGCACAGGGATATCCATGGGGTCGATATTGAGGCTGAAAGCATTGAGCAGGAATGCCCACTGGATCCTGTCGTTGGCGGGGCTCAACAACATCTTTTCTATTTCTCTTTCTTCCACCCAAACTTACTGAGATGTTCTGAATGTCTTCTGTAGTATCTTTCACTGCAGAATAGCTCATGATTTTGCCTGACTTGATTCAATTTTACCACATCATTGAAAGGTTTACCCAAGGCCGGGATCAACTGACTGAAGTAGGTAGGCCCCTGGGCTTGTAGGAAAAGCTCAATGATTTCTTCTTCACCAATCGAGGGACTGACTCGAGCAACTTGTTCCCTCCATCTGAGTCCAAACTCCCTAAAACTTTCCTCGGGTTTCTTTTCCAACTTAGATAAGGAGGAGTGGTCTGGGATAATGTCTAGATTGTACTGAAAGTGTCGAACAAAATCTTGAGCCATGTCATCCCATGCATGCCACTTATTGACATCTTGACGAGTAAACCATTCCAAGGCTGTCCCAGTCAAGCTCTCACTGAAATACGCCATCAACAAATCGTCTTTCCCGCCAACACTTCTCAATTCACTGCAATAACCCCTCAGATGGTCTACTGGATCTCCACGCCCATCATACAAGTTAAACTTTGGCATTTTAAACCCCACGGGCGGATGAACATTAGGGAACATACACAAGTCATTGTAAGACATGTTAATCTGATTTCCTATCCCTTGCATGCTCCTTAAGGACTGTTCTATACCTTTCAGTTTCCTAGATATCTCATCTCGCCCTTCTTTTCCTGTGAACGTTTCATTTTCAACATGAGGCTCATTCCTAGGGCTATGATTGTATGAGTCAGGGACCTTGTGGGCAACCTCCGAGGGGTAATATTGGGCATCTCGAGTTTTGAGTTGGTGTTCATTGTTGGATCTATGAAGGAAAGATTGTTGAGAAGTTGTGATCGTGGGGATAGTGGATATGATAGGAGGGAAATTTTTGGGAAAGGTAGTTGGAGGACGGGTGATGGAGCTACTAGGGTGGTTGGGAAAGCTGTGATAAGCGGGAGAATCTGGAGAGTATGGTGGATCATCTGGCACTATGACCGGAGTTTGGGTAAGGGTAACATCTACGAAGCTGGGTGGTGGCGGGGGTGGTGTTTTCCCAGTTGTCCAAGCCTGATACATGTCCGTCATGTGTTGGCTTAACATCCTTACCTCTTCAACCAACCCAGTGTCCTGTTCAACCAATTGCTTTGGCACCGGTATCAACCAACTCAATTCCGTTGTCGTCTGCCATTGCCTTTCGACTTTATGTTATAGGGAAGAGTTACCAGTTTAAGAACCACAAACGAACCACCCTTCTGCTATGATGAAGATAACAAAGAGGAACAAAATGAAGTCATCACGTTAGCGTTAGGGCATTTAACATAAGATAATCTCACATTATGTGCAATGCGCCTAGTCACAGTTATCGGGTCTAAACTGACTTCGAGGGTACGAAGGTCATATGGCATCATCCCAATTTCACTCTTCTTGCCCCGTTTCCTCTTCATTTTCCTTTCTAGCACCGCTTGGTTTTTCATTTCATTCTTCCTCTTTTCTTTCTGATTATCTCTCTTTTCTTTCCTCTCGTTTCTCACATCCCACAACTTATTCTCTCTTTTTTCTCTCTTTTTTTTTTTGTTTTTTTTAATGATGATTCGATCGAACCCTATGTAGGTTGCCTACGTATCATGTCCCTCATGAATCAGATCAAGCGCAGTTCTAAAAAATCGAGAATAGACTAAACAAACTAACATTCTCTTTTTTTTTTTTTACCTTAATGACTATTCTGATGAGAAAAGAGAAATAAAAGAAGCAATCTTTTTTTTTTGAATTTTCTAGACTTAATGTTCTATAACCTATTCTAAACTCATGCTTAAACGAGCATATATCTTTTCTTTTTCTTTTTTTGAAACAGATACTCTAGGAGAAAATATTAAGGGAAACAACCTAGAAGAGAAAAATATTTTTTGATTCTTTTTTTTAGGAAGGAAATCTAAAGAGTAAACCGAAGAAAAATATTATGAATTTTCATTTGATATCCTGAAGCAAGATTTCGAAACTCGAAATGAAAAAGATAAAAAAAATATTTTTTTGGATTTCCCTTTTTGATTACCTAAGGGAGTAACTCTAAAGATAAACAAAAGATAAAGTATATTTTTTTTTTCTTCTATATACAATATCCTAAAGTTCTAGTGAAAATAAAAAGAATATATTTTTTTGTATTTTTATATATTTCCCAAAGAAGAACAGCAAAAGAATTTTTTTTTTTTTTTTGGATTTTTGGAATTGATATCCTAAAGAAAACTTCTAAAGAGGTATCAAGAAAAAAAAATTGTTTGAATTTTTAGTCTTAATATACTAAAGGAAATATATAAGCAATTTTTATTTTATTTTGAGTTCTAGATATTAGTTTCCTAAAGGAAAACCACCTCAAAAGATTTTTTTTTTTTTAATTTCTAGAATTAGTGTTCTAAAGAAAACTTCTAATGGAAATATGAAAAACGCAAAATCTATTTTTTTGGATTTTAGATTTATAACACTTCTTTTTCAAATACAAAATAGGAAATACAATAACAAAAGACTCGACAAACTTAACTAGACTATGACATACTCTAACATCACCTAAAAGACTCGACTTTACTGTACAAAACTAGAAGGTGAAAGACGACATAAAAAAAACAGACCCAAAACATAAAAAATATCTCCTTAAGCAACTCCTGAATGAGCGATCCTGACTGGTTGGTTCCGGGGTGTCTGTCATGCCCAAACTCCGGTAAGTAGATCCACAACTGTATGAGAAAATTAAGACCAAATAAAGTCAAAGACCTAGAACACTATGTGAGACAATAATATTTCCTATTAGACACATGCAAGACATGATTGAGGCTATTTTGGCAAAACGGCCTACGTGGCCAAAAGTGGCTAGACATGCAAGATTTGGCTAAGACCCCACAAAGACAAGAACCTAAGACTCACCAGGAAGACCAGACCCTATGTGGGCTGCTTACGTATCCCGCCCCGAAAGACGAGAATCGGGTATGCGTAGTTCGGGCAGATTGGATACGTGCGAGAATTAAAAAAAACAACTGAGTTGGAGAAAACATATTTTTTTTGTCTCTTTTTTTTTTCTTTTTTCTTTGAAAAATGAAGGGAAAGAGCAAAATCTTTTTGGATTTTTCATTTTTTAATTTTTTTCTAAAAAAAATGTGAAAGAAAAATATAACTAGGCTTTACTTGCTTCAGTTTTACACTTCACCCTCTTTTCTTTCTCATTTACCCTCAACTATCATTGGTCCGCCAAATGACCCCTTTTATCTTTGAAGAATGCAGTATGTAGCACATAAGATGCATCAGGATGGTCTTTTAATTTGGGTAAATCTGTCCTAGACGGACCCAACCTCTGTATCGAGTCCCCAAAGTAAAATGCACGTGATGCAAACACACGTTCCTACTAGGGATCCGTCATGAGGCTATGTTATTCTAGGTTTGAACCCTGGGGTGTATTGTTCTAGACCTGGCTTACCCGAGCGGACAACTTGAGCCGAGGGGGGGCAGCGTACCGGGAATACAGAAGCTTCACCGGCTTTGCAACTTATCCGAACCTCGTTCTAAAATTAGGATATGACTCTAATAGAAAAGAAGCCACACGAAGTGCACGCTTCCCAGATGATTTAGAAGACTCAGAGAGAAGAGGGTTTCGTAACAGTTTATATACAATCCAAGCAATACCAAAGCGGTAAAAAACGATATTTAGCACATTAGGCTCAAACACGTAAAAATCAGATAATAAATAAAAGCCAACTATTACGGTTATTCTAAGCTCGAATTCTAAACCCTGAACCAGAGATTCTGGGTTCGATCCCCAGCAGAGTCGCCAGAGCTGTCACACCTCCTTTTTCTACCCCGAAAGGATATAGGAGAGTTTTTCCAATTAGAGTGATAATAACCGAAACGGGATTACTTGTATCAAATTCAGAGTCGCCACTTGGGATAATTTATGGTGTCCCAAGTCACCGGTTTAAAATCCCAAATGGAGGAAGTTTGACTCTGTTTTACAGTCCGCGAAACATAGAAATCCGGGTAAGGAATTCTGTTAACCCGGGAGAAGGTGTCAGGCATTCCCGGGTTTCGTGGTTTTAGCACGATCGCTCAACTATTAATAATTGGCCTAATTATTTAATACATGTTTTAAACCTATTGTGCATTTTTAAACTTTATAACCGCTTCTATTTATTTAACCGCTTTTTTGATTTATGGAATTATTTTCTGGAACAAGGCACGATTGTCGTACACTTGTTGTTTTGGTGCACATTGCAAACCGCGTCACATGACATGCACCCGCGGTCTACGACATGTTTATTTTATTATTAATCGAAATTATGATCGGGTCACATGAAATGCACACCCGAATTGGGGATTACGTATCGTGACCATGCCACGGGAACCGTACTCATAGTCACGATGATTTATTAATCGCGCTTAAAGCAAGCTACGATGTTCATGAATTAATTATTTTCTTAAACTTAATATTGGTTGCAAGATCATGGATGATGGATTAATTTGGAAGGAAACAGGTATATTAAAAAGCTATCAACTATCCTCTGAACATTGTAGTTCCTAGTATTTTTGCTTTGAATGGAATCGAGATAGTTCAAGATTTAGGGATCCAGTTAATTTCCAACAGTAACTCGTTACTACTTGATGATTTGATGGTCTAAGTGATTTAGATGATTAGAAGAAACGTGCCTTAGCAAGAAATCAAATTTTAATGGGTCATTCATGCAAATCTAGCTCAATTCGACACTTCAACATATATTTAGAATTAAAATCCAAAATTTAATCTACTACATAAAGGATCACTGTAGGCATTTTTGTGAACCTTGAACCCAGATCAAAATTGATATGATTCATAGCCCAACAACACGACTTTAGCCTTAAGGCCAATCTTCCGAAAATCGAAGTTCACTTGCACACTTTGAGTCAATATGATGCCTTATAACAAACAAATTCTTCAAGAATCGAACCCGAAACTATCGAGTTTGAACAGATTTCAAGAAAAATTGTTGCTTTTATTCAACTTGATTTTATTTTTTATCTCGGCCATATATTAAAAAAATCCAACCAGTCAAATAATGTCACTCACACTTCATGAAGGCCAAATTCAAGTAACGAATCAAATAAAACTGCTCAAAACCTCATGAAGTTTATATTCAATGCTGACATTCGATTCAGTTAAAATAACTAATAGATCCACATGACAGCAGTAGATAAACTAAACATCCTTACAATTTTATAAAAAAATAATCAGACAAAACTAAACATCAACTGCAATTTCATAACAAAGCAGATCTGAGATAGTTCGTAGAGCACATACCTAGCTGCACAGAGATCAAATATAGAAGAGAAACGAAGCCAAATAAAGGTTGGAATCGACAGACTTGTAGCCCAAACAAACGATTTCCAGCAGCAAAAGTAGAAAATCCAAGTACAAGAGCAGACTTGAAAATGAAACCCAGAAGATATAAAAGAACAAAGCAGCTTCGAATATCTCGGTGTGTGAGAGATTTTCAGAGATCCGTGAGAGAAATAAGGCCGACTTTTCTGTGTATGGGACGGGCTCCGATTTTCAGAGAGAGGAGGGGTCGGAGGTTCTTAGGAGTGAGGGAGATGGTTGTTTGTCTGGTTCCCTGGCTGATGCCAGCGAGAGAATGAGGAAGAAGAGAAATGGGAACCGCCGCTGGGGTCTTTTTCTAAGGGGGAGGGGNAAGGGGGGGGGGGGGGGATCTGATTATTGTCGCTAGGGATTAAGCCATTAGGGTAAGGGGTCTGTTTTGTTCAGAGGAAGGAGGAGCGACTATCTTAGGGTGTAGCTATTTTTTAGGTCTTAGCTAGGTCTCCGTCCTTGAGATTGTAGGAGAAGAGTCCTGTTAAAGTGTTTATGGGTATTGGGCTTGGATCTATGGGCTAAGGGTTCGAAAATTGGGCCTAAAAATGGGTTGTTTGAGCCCAAATTTTATTCTTTCTCCTTGAACAAGACTAAAAATACTATCCCATTTACTAATTAATCCTACTTAAGTAAAATAACTATTAAAATAAAACTAACCATTAAAACAAACCTATTTTTGGTATTTTTCAAATATCATACTAAAAATAAAAATAGGATTAGATTAAAATCATCGCAAAGTTAAAATAATACTACTACCAAAAACACTAACATCCTCGAAAACAAAGTAGAACTATTTTTATATTTTCGAATTTTATGGAAGGTATATAAACTAAAAGTAACTAGATAAAATATCAATTAGCTAAATAAAAGAAAATATTTTTGTAATTTTTATTTTTGTGATAAAATAAAGTAAAAGAGTCAAAATTAGTTAAAGTAGCGATATTAGGCCTAAACTAAATATTTAACGCTAAATATGTAAAATCTTAGGGAGGATCAAAAATCACATGTCTACATGCATAATCGGGCAAGGTTGACACTAGAGCAACAACTAAAACTAGTACACCCTTATCATGAGATGGATGTAAAGAGAGCAGTGAATAATATTGGCAGGATCCTGGCCCTAATGGCTATAGTAGAGAAAATATGACTCAAGCGATACTTGAGTTCTTCAGCAGTGGGAATCTATTGAAGCAGTTAAATGCCAAAAATAATTTTTCTGATGCCTAAGATAGCAGTATGATTGTAGGTTAGAATTTCGTATTTTAGTCATAGTTTGCACTCTATTCACTGTATTTTACTTGTGACTGAGCTTAAATAATGGTGATTTATGCTTATTACATGTTTTGTGCCTTGCAGAAAATGATTCCGAGCTATTAAGATAATTTGGAGCTAATTTGAACAAGTTGGAGCTTTGAAGTCTGAATAGAAGCCAAAAAATTAAGTCGGGATCACGTTCGGGGGTCGAGGACTAAGTCTGGATGTCAAAAAGTGAGAAAATAAAATTATTCTGAGAAAATTGTACTACCGCACCGCGCCATGCGTAGCGGGGCACAAGGTGCTAGTGCAAATTCCTGCAGAGTGAAAAAATAGGCCTCTGAACTTTCTCACTAATGCGGCGCATGGTGCGCCGCCCAGTGTGCCGTGATAATGTATTTTCTCGCCCAACTTTTCCCACTTCGTCTTGGAAAGGATAATTTCATCCGGGCACATTCCTACATGGTGTAAATACATCAAAAACATGAATTTTAGAGGACTTTTGATGTTGGAAGCTCTGGGAGAGAATTGGAGGCTACAAGACACAGGATTTTATCATCTTTCCATCAATTCAATACGAGAGTTTGGATTGTAACATTAGATTGATGTTTTCTTGTTCTTTAATTATATTTTTGATAACTTCCTCCATGAATATGGAGTAGTTTCCCTTAGGGTTTGACGGATTGATTGATATTTGTGAATTTTAACTCTAGTTCCTTGCTTGAATTCGTTTGTGGAGCTTTGAATTGTTGCAACTTTATTCACCAATTTATTTAATCGAAAGAGGAATATGTTGGTGATTATCTTTGCATTATTTTGTTTGGTTTAATTCAGTGCTTCTCTTAAGTAATTAAAAGAGCTTGTTGAATTACTGATTAAATCAAGTTAGGAGAATATTCGAGAGAGGTTTTCCTGAAGACTAATCCATTAACGCATGCTTGCATATTTCACAGTTCTTATATTAGTTCACCTCGTAGAATTAAGTTAATCGAGAGAGGAGTCTTGACTAAACCTTTGAACTAATCATCGAGTGAATTCGTGAGAATCATTAGAACATTAGAGCGAATTAAACTAGAGTAGGATCCCAAATAGCTATCTTGCACCTATCCTGTCAAAACCCTTATTCTCACATTGATAAGAACCCAACTTTGCTAATATCTAGTTTGTTGCAGTCAATCATCAATTGCATTACTTTAGTAGTTAACAGTTGTTTATAATCATTCCAATCAAGTTTTGATCCTCCTGAATAGCAGTTAAACCAGGACTTACTTGAATATTGTTTAAATCCAATCCCCGCGGAGATGATAATCATAATTATTCTATCTTTGGATAGCGAGCATTAATTTTATGTTGTGTTTGTGCTCGTCAAATTTTGGCGCCGTTGTCGGGGATTGGCAATCAATAGTTTTCTAATTAGTTTTTGGTGCTAATTCAGAAACCAATTTTATTTTATTCTTCACGGGTTTTCTCTTCCGTGTGCAGGCAACAGGTTAAGATCTTTGGTATATGACTCGATCTTCTTCTAAGGAAGTGATTCCATACGATCCAGAGGTGGAAAAGCATCTGTGACAGTTGAGGAAAGAGGAAGAACTCACCGGAAAATTCTTGGTGCAATCTTCAACCCAAGAGAACATGGCTGTGAACGGTGAGGAGATAGTTGATTTGGCTACACGGGAAGCAACCCAACAGGAAGCAGCTGCAAGGGAAGCTACTGAAGTAGCTCTCAGAGCTGATGAAACGGTTGACGGGAATGGAGGACGAAGATTCAACATGAACCGACCTCTGGTTGAAGACAAATTTGAAAATAATATGCCCAGGCCTGGACGATCACTGGGAGACTACGCTAGGCCTGTCTACAACCAAGGAGAATCTAGTGTGCGACCCCCTCCGATCGCAACCAATAATTTTGCGATCAATCAATGGCTACTTCAGATCATTCATAATAATTGTGTCTTCCGTGGTAAACCCAATAAAGATCCAAATACTCATTTGATGGATTTTGATGAGATTATGAATACCTTCCAGCACAACGGAGTATTGAAGGATGCTATCTACTTAAGGACATTTCCTTTTTCACTGAGGGAAAATGCTAAGCACTGGTTGCAGAGTTTGCCGACGGAGTCAATTCAAACTTGGGAAGACATGACAAGGAAGTTCCTTGAAAAATATTTTTCAGCTGCAAAAATAGGGAAAATTCGAAGAGAGATCCATAACTTTGAGCAGAAAGAGACAATAAATGCGGTGTCTTTGAGAAGTGGGCACGAATTGGAGGATCCCATAGCAAAGCAAAAGGATGAGTTAATTAAAGGACATGTGGAGATTGTGGAGGAGTAGAAAAATGATAACATTCAAAAAGGTGCAGGAATGGTAGATGATGGTCTGAAGAAGAAGGGGAAGACTAGATCTTAGAAAAAGAAGAAAGATAAAATGCAACAAATGAGGAGACTGAGGAGAGCAAATACATGCCTGCTCTACCCTTCCCCCAGAAGCAAAGAAGAGAAAAGCTAGACAAACAATTCGGGCGCTTTCTAGAAATGCTCCAGTGGGTGCATGTGAATATACCTTTCACATAGATGCTTTCACAGATGCCTGCTTATGCTAAATTCTTTAAGAAGATGTTGTCCAAAAAGGAGAAAGTGGAAGAGACATCGGTTGTCAAGCTCACAGAGCACTGTAGTGCCATCCTGCAAAATAAGCTCCCTCAAAAGTGTGTAGATCCAGGGAGTTTTACTATACCTTGCTCTTTAGGAAGTACTAAATTTAAAAAATCTTTGTGTGATTCAGGTGCTTCTATTAATCTTATGCCTTTGTCTATTTTCAGGAAATTGGAGGGAGAGATTGGAGAAATCAGGTCGATACCGGTGTCCTTGCAGTTGGCGGATCAGACCACAATCATACCCGAATGAATAATGGAAAATGTGCTAGTTCGGGTGAACAAATTTGTGTTCCTTGTGGACTTTATTGTGGTGAACATGGAGGAGAATAGGGAGGTCCATCTGATTTAAGGAAGGCCCTTCTTGGCTACGAGCAAAACAATTCTGGATATTCACAAAAGGCAGCTCATGCTCAGAGTGGGGGAAGAAAGGTTGATCTTCAAGATGGAAGGAGAAAGGGGGGCCCAAAAGGAGCAACTTGGAGAGAGTCAAATGGTTAAGTGTGGGGTGTACCCAAAGAAGGCTGAAAAGAAACTCTCAGCATGGATGTGTGCATTAGGTCGGGCATGCAAGGGAGATTCCGACTTCGATTCAGACCCCGACTAGATGAATCGGGGAAGTTTTCTTTACCTCTTGCTTTTTTATTTGTGTGTCATAGGGACATGCCATAATTTAAAATGTGGGGTGGAGGATGTAAATATGTATATGTGTGTTAGTTTTCGTTTCTTTTGATTGATTATTTTTTTGACTTTTCCCAACGATGGGTTTCCTCGATTGTCTTCGTGAGGGATCAAAGTCGGAAAAAAAATATTTTGTTTTTCTTAGGTAGTATAACAATTCCCCCTTGGTTTTTCTTTATGCCGCAATTTTTTTCCAAGGGTTTTGCTTGAACCGGCGTAGTTAGTTTTATTATTAGGAATAGGGAAGTCTTGTGCTATGATGTTAAATAGAGATAACTTTTCTTGATGTTGTTGTGCCTTGAGAGTAGTGAGTGCCTTAGTTGTGACGCCTAGGCGTTGTTTTTGACTCTTAAATAATTGCCTTAAATTGGTTGATTATGACTTTGATAAACAACTTTGACTAAAGAGTCGGGATAGATCCGTTCCTAAGTGAGTTATGTGCCAATGTATGAGTGAGGTTTTGTCAATATTCTTTGCATATCAGTTGATGTCTAGAACTTGCCCCGTGTGTTTGCAAAGCGAAAAAGTAGTCTTGTTTAGTGTAGGCAGTGATATAGCCATTTTTTTATTATGTGCCAATGATATGCTTTTACCCACCTAATTAATGGATATCTTAGTTAGCCCCGTTGAGCCTGTATTCTTATTTCTCTGGAAACCACACTACAAGCTTGACCCCTTTGTTTGAATTGCCTATTTGTTTGAACCTTTTACCTCTCGTGAGAATTTGAATTTGTATGAGCTTGTAAAAGCTAAGTGGAGGTATGGTCGGATTTTTGAATGGAACTATTGAAAAAGGATAAAGGTGCATTGCTCGAAAAATTATGAGAGCCACATGCAAGGAATTGGAAGAAGAAAAAAAGAGAAAGAAAAATCAATTAGAACTAAAAAGCGGAAAAAAGGGAGAGAGAGTTGCGTATGTATTAGAAAAGAAAAAAATTAATTCCTTGCACGTGGTAGTTCTTATCTTGTTTGTGCTTAAAATAGTTGAAGCCTGGTGCTATTATGTGTGAAGGTTCGGGTTTGGTTCAACACAAGTATGGGGTTTAAGTTGTTTATATATATGTATTAAAGTTCTCAGGGAGGTGTAGTCACTATATCCAAATATATCCTACCCGCCAACCAAAATAAAGTCCTACGTGATCCTTGACTGAATGAGCTCAATTAGTAGAGTATTACACTACGGGCAAGCCTATGGTACATTCTCTTTGGCGCATGACTTTTATTTATGAGAGCGAGTTAATTCTTTCTATCTTGAGTTCCTATTTGTTCTTGAATTTTATTGTGTGTGGAACTACTCTCTATCTTTGGTGTGATGGCACATGATTTGCGAAGAAAAAGTAATGTCTTTAGCCTCTGTATTAGAGTAAGTGAGTGGGTTTTTGAAAAATACGTGGTGCTTTTGAGTAGAGTCTTGAGGCTAGGATGTTATGATAGGGTGCTTAATCTGCTTTAAATATTCTTGGCATGATGCGTTGCGGAAGTTGTCTGATAAGAAGGGCGTCTCTATGTGAAGTGCAGTTTGATTGCTCGAGGACGAGCAATGGTTTAAGTGTGGGGTGTTGATGGTAGGCTAGAATCCCGTATTTTAATCATAGTTTACACTCTAATCACTGTATTATACTTGTGGTTCAGCTTAAATAATAGTAATTTGCGCTTATTACGCATTTTATGCCTTGCAGGAAATAATTCCGAGCTATTAAGATAATTTGGAGCTAATTTGAACAAGTTGGAGCTTTGAAGTCTGAGTAAAAGCCCAAAACATTAAGTCGGGATCATGTTCGGGATTCAAGGACTAAGTCTGGATATCAAAAAGTGAGAAAACAAATTACTCTGAGAAAATTATACTACCGCGCCGCGCCATGCGTAGCGGGCGCGGGGCTTAGTGCAAAATTACTACAGAGTGAAAAAAATAAGTCTCTGAACTTTCCCACTAATGCAGCGCATGGTGCGCCGCCCGGTGCGCCGCAGTAGTGTATTTTCTCGCCCAACTTTTTCCACTTCGGCTTGGAAAGGATAGTTTCGTCCAGGCCCATTTCTATATGGTATAAATACATTAAAAATACGAATTTTAGAGGACTTTTGACCTTAGAAGCTTTGGGAGAGCATTTGGAGGCTACAGAACACAGGTTTCATCATCTTTCCATTAATTCAATACGGGAGTTTGGATTGTAACGTTAGATTGGTGTTTTCTTATTTTTTAATTATATTTGTGATGACTTTCTCCATGATTTATGGAGTTGTTTCCCTTAGGGTTTGACGAATATGGTGTTTTGATTGATATTTGTGGATTTTAATTATAGTTCCTTGCTTGAATTCGTTTATGGAGCTTTGAATTGTTGCAACTTTATTCACCGGTTTACTTAATCGAAAGAGGAATAATTTTGTGATTATCTTTGCATTATTTTGTTTGGTTTAATTCATTGCTTCTCTTAAGTAATCGAAAGAGCTTGTTGAATTGTTGATTATCAAGTTAGGAGAATATTCGAGAGAGGTTTTCCTGAAGACTAATCCATTAACGCATGCTTGCATATTTCCACTGTGCTTATATTAGTTCACGTCGTAGAGTTAAGATTTAATCGAGAGAGGAGTCTTGACTACATGTTTGAACTAATCATCGAGTGAATTCGTGAGAATCATTAGAATATTAGAATGAATTAAACTAGAGTAGGATCCCAAATAGCTATCTTGCACCTATCGTGTCAAAACCTTTATTTCTTACATTGATAAGAACCCAACTTCGCTAATCTCTAGTTTGTCGTAGTCAATCGTCAAATGCTTTACTTTAGTAGTTAATCGTAGTTTATAATCATTCCAAATCAAGTTTTGATCCTCTTGAATAGCAGTTAAATCGGAATTACTTGAATATTGTTTAAATCCAATCCCTGTGGAGACGATAATCATAACCATACTATCTTTGGCTAACGAATATTAATTTCATGTTATGTTTGTGCTCGTCACAGTACCAATGGGAGCTGGCCACTTTAGACCAATTTCATGATGCAATATACTATATAAGCTAATTTCTAAGATGATTTGTGTAAGGCTAAGAGAGGCTATTGGTAGCATTGTGGCTGAAAACCAAGCTGTTTTTGTCAAAAGGAGATCTCTAGTGCATAATGTGCTGATTTGTCATGATATCTTGAGACATTATAGTAGAAAGACTACTCCGAGATGTATGCTGAAAATAGACTTAAAGAAGGCCTATGATATGATTAGCTGGGAATTTACCGAAGAAGCATTAAAAGGCTATGGTTTTCCAAGAATATTCATAACAATGGTCGTGAAGTGTGTCACATCCATTAAATTTTCAATCAAGGTGAATTGGGAAGGGCATAGATATTTTGAATGAAGAAGAGGTCTGAGACAAGGTGATTCAATGTCACCCCTACTTTTTGTGTTGGTCACGGAATATCTGCCTAGAACCTTGAAGAAGATAGGGGACCTGCATGCCTTCAATATCATCCCATGTGCAAGCATACTAAATTGACTCACCTAGTATTTGTTGATGACTTAATGCTATTTTACAAGGGAGATAAATCTGTTTCTAGACTAATGGAGGCTCTCACTCATTTCAGTGATGTCACGCTTAATGGCAAACATGGAGAAGTCAAGTATCTTTATGGCAGGAATGGATGATGACATCAAGAACCAATTAGTGCAATTAACAGGATTCTCAGTAGGCACGCTGCTAATAAGATATCTGGCTTTGCCTCTTTCCTCTAAGAAGTGGAGCAAACTATATATTGCTACCAGTTAGTGGACCAGATCACAAGTAGATTACAAGTGCTTATGCAAAGACACTATCTTATGCAGGGAGGCTTCAAATAATAAATGCAGTACTATTTTCAGAATACAACTTTTGGGGTGTTGTCTTTATTCTGCCTAAAAAAAGAAGTGGACAAAACATGTAGGGAGTATCTCTGGGAAGCATGGAAGGGAAGAAGAAAGTTACACTAGTGTCATGGGAAGGACTATGCAGACTAAAGAAGAATGGAGGACTGAATGTCAAAAGCTGCAAACTATGGAACATTGCTTCTGTAGGAAAGTTAATATGTCAACTAGCATTTAAAGCAGACTCATTGTGGATTAAGCGGATCTATGGAATGTATATGAGAGGCACCCAGGATATCTTGACTCATGTACCTCTTGTGGATACTAGTTGGTATTGGAGGAAACTTAATTCCCTCGACGATGTGATGACTAGTTGATATACTGGTGATGCCTACTGTCCGACCTCAAATGGATCCTACTCTGTAAGCAAGAGCTATATTGCATTACTGGAGGATATGGACAAGCTTAAAGAAGCTAATTTGATATGGAACTCAATAATGCTACTTAGACATAGGTTCATTGTGTGGTTGGCCAATCAAGGCAAGTTGCTAATAAAGGAGAGAATGGCTAGACTCAATATTCCAGTAGAAGATGAGACATGTTGTATATGTGCTAATAGTAAGAGGGAAACACATCTGCATTTATTCCATGAGTGTAGTTGGACACTAGAAGTGCAAGAAGTCTTGATACCAACTCGGTCCATGTACGCCCCTAATAATTGTATAAAACTTTTTCTTCAGCATATATATGAAAAAGGTACAGTAATTACCACCTTCGAAATTTAACTACAACTATCAATCAATAAAAATATGTTAACAAACGAAAATTAAAATTACAGAAAAAGAAACTCTTCTTACGACTCAAAATATGCTTGATTCTGGGAAAGAAGTTGATTTCTGCCAATTTCCAACCTCTTCAATACTCTGTTAATACTGATATCAAATGCATCTTTAACGTTCCCTAAATCTTCACCTGATCTTGCATAAACAAACTTAGGAAGAAGATTAATCAAAGTCTCTCTCATTTCTTTTACTTTATCTTTATGAATACTTTCCAATACCTTTAAAATTAAACTCCCATTTGTAGCTCTCACATCTCTATTATCAATAAACACTGTATAAGTCTCCGGCATCCATGGCAAATGCCATTCATATTGACCTTTAAATGTTCCTTTCCAGAAATAAACCGGGATTGAACCGGCCAACATACAGTCAAACATTGACCGTCTAGTCAACCCATCTCCTCTTGGCTGTAAACAGAAATCTGAACCAAGAAACGTTTCCATTATCGCCGGAGCTCCGTCGGAACAGATGCCGGTGGCGCAATCAACCGCCCAACAATCTTCCTCGCTTTTACAGTAATCCATTAATACCCCTCGAAAATCATTCTTGATTTTTTCACGTTTAGCACCAACGAAAGAAAACAACTTCGTACGTTTGTAGCTACGGATGTAATTCTGCCATTGTAATATGTCGGATTCTGATCTTGGATGAAACGCTGTAGGATAAGGAACACTTTCTTCTAAATTATCGTTCTGATGTTTCTCAACTGATAGACGAAACACGTGCCTCATTAGTGGCATGTGAAGTAATTTCGAACCCCAATCTGCATCATTATCAGTTAATCTACGAAAATCCCAAGTTAATCTACTAAGCATAATAAAATGGTCAACTCCTTTATTTCTAGTGAAAGTTGGTTGCTCTTTTAACCAATCAAGAAGCATTTCACTTTTCCGATCTCGATCTTTAGCTGAATAATTGAATAAGAATCTACCAATATCAAGCCCAGCATAAAACGGAATGTAAAAACCTTTAGCTTTTTCTGGATCTAAAGTCCTACACTTATGGCTCAACATTCTGTTATGAAAAATAACCTCAGCAGAATACATGTCAGTCCAGTACCAAGCTGGAGTGAGATTTCTTGGTACAATATGTTCGAGCCCAGTAGCTTTGGTTCCAAACCCACCATTGGAAACTGCACCGCAGCCGCGGTCTGACTCGTGACATTGGTCTATGAGCTCTTTGTTGAAAGCTGGTGGAAGATCGTAGACGTAAACATAACCGGATTGGCAGTCGCCGGGGTTGAGAGCCACCGCGTGTTGAGTGTTTGACGGCTGAGATGAGCGGAGGAGGAAGAAGAGGATGATAATCTGGAGAAATATGGTAATGATAAGCCATAGGCAGTGGTTTAAAGGGACTTGAGATTTAACTGAGCGCATATTGTATTTGAGCTCAATTGCTTTGGTTAATTTTCTTTGAAAAACCATTTTCAGTAGCAGGGCATCTCTGGGAAAGAAACATGGAGCTTTGAATTAAGTGGAGTAGCTTTTTTTCTTTAGTTGGTCTTTTAGAAGGACGAGTACCATTGGCTAAATCTCCACCATACAATGGTGGTCTTTCTTTTTAAAAAAAATAAAAAAGAAAAGAAGAGTACCACATATACGGTACAACCTCTTTATAATAATCTTATTTGTTTTGATATTTTTTGGTTATTATATCAAAATTGTGTTATAAAAATATATATTATTACATAATATAAAAATTCGTTCCAAAGAAAATTTGACCATTATAATAAAGTATTGTTATAAAAAATTATTGTAATAGAGAAATTTGACGGTAACTAGCTAGGTTTATTATTACATTATTAAATTGAACGAGAAAAAATGCTCAATATTTCTCCTTTTGTGTCTGTCGGAGTGATGTTGTCTTTTGTGAGGATTAGCTGTCGGTCGTTCTATGTGTGGTCATAAACTTACGCATAGTATAATGGGGAGTATATGTTTTCATATAAGGAATAATAAATAAAAAGTAAATATAATAATCTATACTATATTAAAAGCACGAAGGCCCTTAGCGAAGTGTCGTTCGCCTTTTTTACCCTTTAAAAATAGATTTTACATTGGACAAAATTATCATTTAATTATTTTTCTAAAATTTAGAAGTTTGAGATCAACTAAAATTATGGCTATTAAAACTTTCTTTATTTGAATTTTGTAGGAAATCTTAATATTTAGGAGTCTAAAATTGATTTATATTTTTTTCTTATATAAATCATTCCTTATTTGAAATATGTAATACAAACTATAGTTAAAACTTTTCAATCAACTAAACTTTTACATATTAAAAAGGGGCGCATAATTACAAATTTTTGAATAGGTAGGAACTAGGAAGTCCATAATGTAATGTACGTCAATTACAAATCCTTCAATATATTGTGTTATTATGGTTAGAATAATAACATAATATACGTTGGGATCGAAGAATATTTTGTTCACATTCTTGGTTAATTTTGGATTCTCTTCTTTTAAATTTTTTTTTTTTTACCTTCGTAGCATATGGAATTATAAATATAACATTTTCGTATTATACTGAAGTCATTTGATTGGTAATTTATAAAATATCTTAAAACAAAGCTCCACAATTAGAATAACAAAGAAAATATTCAAGAATATAAATGGAAAAAAGAGTGAACTAAAAGTTAAATAACACTAACGGTTCAACAAGCACAACGATCAAAAAATGAAATAGTTATTGATTTATTACTATTTAAAAATAACTTTTTATTAAAATTAAAATTTTTATTTGATAAAAAGTAAATACAATTAATATTCAAATTTGGGATGAGGTAATGTTAAGAATTTGATATTAGATAAAAACATTGTTTCGTCTATGTAGTGAGCTAATAATTAATTTTTTGAATAATTATTTTTAGCTCTCTTACGTGTAAAAATGAAGATCACTTGTAAAAAAGATATAAACTAAAAATAAAATTGTAAAGGACTATAAAACTAATTGACCACTTTATACCTTCATAGGAAGATGAATCTAAATTTGTAAAATTAGGATAGCTTATGGGTTTTGTCATTTATTTTAGATTATATCAAAGTGAAAAAATTATTAGTTAAAAATTCATAATTATTTATCTACGTCTACATTTCTATTTTATAATTTAAGCATAATATTTAATATAATATCAATGTGATCTATTAAGAAAAAAATTATTGTGACAAAATACACGCGCAACGCGCGTACACTAAAACTAGTATTATTTAAAAGGACAGTTCAGTGCACAAAATATTCCGCATTCACATAGAATCTCATAAGGGGCCGCACCTCAAGATCAGGGGCTGATTCAGTGCATTAGTTACGGATTCCCGTGAACTCAGTAACTTTTATCTTGATCCGGTATTTGTATTAAAAAATTCAGTAAATATATAAGAATATTTAACTTGGAACTCGGTCTATTAATCCAGTCATTATTGTATATTAACTTAAGATTTCTTTAAGAACCCGTAAACATAAATTTCTGAATCTGCCTCTGCTCAAGATGTGTGATTTAATTTATAGGCAGTTTAACTTAATGCAAGCATTAATGTATGCTTCCACGGCTCGAACTCATAACATATATTCCCTCCGTTTTAACTAATGTGAACCTATTTGACTGGACGCGGAGTTTAAGAAAAAATAAAGACTTTTTGAATTTGTGATCTTAAACAAGTCAAAAATGGGTCCAGAGTATATGTGTGGTTGTAAAAGCTTCTCATTAAGAATAAAATTTGATTTAGAAAAGGCTCATTCTTTTTTGAACGAACCAAATAGGAAATAGGTTCATGTAAATTGAACTGAGGGAGTAACTCGCACAAAAATAATTTCACGGTTTCTCCAAAACTCCCTTCAAAAGTAAAACATTGCTAGTGCATCGGGTCACGGACCTAGTGTCAGCAAGTGGCAGTGGGGCATCTATCAATTGTATTATTTAACTTAATTATAAGTATACACTGACAATATAAATTAATTATACTATTAGTCTACGTTAAGCTACAATACCATTAGAGTCCACTTGTTTGTGAGTATTTTTCAAGTAAACTGATTTTATAGAATTATTTTATACTAGCCGTGTGTAAAAATATAAGTTTAATATAAAAATTTATAATAACGGGTCAAATATTAGCTGGCGGTAAGCAGATCGATGAGTCGACAATTTATTGTGGATGGCTAAAGGTGTAGTAGTAATAATTTACTGGTTAATGGGGCCAACCTTTTTTGAGTGATAAAGCTAGTGCACTGTGCAAGTTGGAAAAAGACACGTATGGCTGTATTAAATTATTCGGTAGGTATGGTTGGTACTTAATTATTTAGCTATAGACATCTAGATTGTACAATAACTGGATTTAACATTATATTAATTAGTAGCATTTGGACTATATGTTTGAATGGCAGATAGGCAAACAGCTCATAGCTGTTTTTTTTTAGACCATTATGACAAGCAACTGTATATATCCTTTGCCTTTTGGTTTTGGGTTCGCACATGGGTGCGCTAAAATTCAAACTTTATAAGTTTAATATGTAAGGGTTCTTAGTATTAATCTTAAATTATTTTTAATTAAATTATGAGATTATAGACTTATAGTTAAGTAAAAAAAATTTATGATAACATATGTTCGTACACGGTTTTCCAATTACATGAGTTTCCCGTTAGTAGTCAGACATAAAAAATTGTGGTAGAAAATAGGTGTGACCATTCATGTACCGACATGATTCCACATTTTCACAACCACTATGCCAACTTCTTGCCTCCTTAACCCAAAAAAAAAAAAAAAAAAAAAAAAAAAAAAGATGAGAAACGCATTGCTTTTTAATCGTTCTCAATTATATATATTATATATATATATATATATATATATATATATATATATATATATATTTGTTAGCGAAAGTTATTAATTTCGGTCTAACAGTCAATTTTATATTTTGCCCAAAAGAAAAACAAACAAAATTAAAGGAATACCGATCGGTATATTTGAATGCAAAGGCGGTGTATCGTTAACTTTAAATTAAATTCCTTAAGAGTTGTTTAGAACACCGACACTCGAGACAGATTAAATAATTGTTTCATTTTATTGGCTAATCAATGTCTCACATGCATCTCGATTTGACGCCTTGTCTGTTTTCACAAATATCTTGATCCATAGATTCCGGCGGTAATTTAGTCCCCAAATCAAATCAATAGAGTATTACAATTTGTAAAAAAAAATACAAAGAAAAAAATCAAATGAATCCAAACCATAAATTCTAAGCAGCCAGGTGGCTTTTATCCAAGATACCATTGAGATCTGGTAAAAATGGCGTGGGGTAGCCACTATTTAAGGTGGTATTTATTTTTTATCCACCAATTTTAATATTGAGCAAAAATAGCCACTACTCTATTAAAATTAATATGAAAAGACATTTTTACCCTTTCCTCTATTGCTTTTCTTCTCAAACCCTCGCTTCTCACTCTGCATCGAATACATTGGCTCTGGTTTCTTGATTAAGAACTAAACAAGCTGGGCGTGGCTCTTGCAGAGGAAGTTAGTTCATTTAATCTATAATTTTTAGCTGAAAAATACAAGAAAAGGAAAAGGAAAACACAAACAAGTGTTTCTCTTTTCTCTGTTTGAGATATTCACAAACAAAAATTAGTGCAAATGGGGTATTTGTTAAAGAGGTTTTTGAAGACATTTGTGGGGTGAATTAATGGTCTTACGCTGTTTTTGAAGTGGAAGATCGTTGCCAGAATACCAATTGAGTTTTCATATTTCAATAAATCAAATTCTCTTCTTTTTTTATGCGGGTCCTGAACTTAGAGTTGGAAGTTCTAAAATTAGGACATTTGGTCCTTAACTTAGAGTTACAAGCATAGAAATTAAGGACAGACAGTCCTTAACTTAGAGTTATAAGTTCAAAAGTTAAGGACACTTGGTCCTGAACTTAGACTAACAAGCTCAAAAGTTAAGGACTATAGGTCCTGAACTTACAGTTACAAGTTCAAAAGTTAAGGACAATAGGTCTGAAGTTTGAGTTCCAAGTTCAAAAGTTAAGGATAATAGGTCCTTAACTTTGAATTCAAGTTCAAAAGTTAAGGACACTTGGTCCTTAACTTTGAGTTACAAGTTAAAAAGTTAAGGACACTTGGTCCTGAACTTCAAGTTTCAAGTTCAAAAGTTAAGGACACTTGGTCCTTAACTTTGAGTTCCAAGTTCAAAAGTTAAGGACACTTGGTCCTGAACTTTAACTTATATAGTTCCCAAAAGTTAATGACACTTAGTCCTTAACTTTGAATTCCAAGTTCAAAAGTTAAGGACACTTGGTCCTGAACTTAGACTTACAAGTCCAAAAGTTAAGGACACTTGGTCCTGAACTTAGACTAACAAGTTCAAAAGTTAAGGACACTTGGTCCTGAACTTATGACTAACAAGTTTCAAAAGTTAAGGACAGGCAGTCCTTAACTTACAGTTACAAGATCAAAAGTTAAGGACAATAGGTCCTTAACTTTGACTTACAAGTTCAAAAGTTAAGGACGCTTGGTCCTGAAGTTTGAGTTTCAAGTTCAAAAGTTAAGGACATGTAGTCCTGAAGTCCTAAACTTAGAGTTACAAGTTCAAAAGTTAAGGACATGTAGTCCTGAAGTCCTGAAGTTAAGTTCAAAAGTTAAGGACATGTAGTCCTGAAGTCCTGAACTTAGAGTTCCAAGTTCAAAAGTTAAGGACATGTAGTCCTGAAGTTAAGTTCAAAAGTTAAGGACATGAGCAGAAGGGTATTTTCGTCCGGGCAGTTAAAGTTTATTAAAGTAGTGGCTAAAGACAAAAGACATTTTAAACAGTGGCTTAAAAGTAAATACATGTGTTATTAGTGGCTAACCGTGCACTTCCCCCTTGAGATCTACTGGACCATTCATTAAGTACTGGACTAGATCGATGCCCGGGAGAATTTAAAAAATAGTCAGATTTACAAGTGGTCATTAAAAAATAGCCACAGTTTCAAAAGTAATCGAAATTTAGCCACTTTTCATGTAAAGATAAATCTGAACGAAAATACTGTTCAAAACCCGGAAAATACGCCAGTATATTATGCTGGAGTTCCAGCATAAGTATACTTGAACTCCAGCATATTATACTGGAGTTCCAGGATAAGTATGCTGGAGCTCCAGCATAATATGATGGAGTTCTAGCATAAGTACACTAGAACTCCAGCATAATATACTGGTACCGGTCCAGTATAATATGCTGGAAGTTCACACAAGTGCTCGAATCTCCAGTATATTATGCTGGAACTTTTCGTGTGTTGGAATTCCAGCATAATATGCTGGAAGTTCATACACAGGTGCACCGAACTCCAGTATATTATATTGGACGGTCTCTGTTGCAGCAAAATAGTGGCTATTTTTCATTAACTTGGTAAACGCTGGCTATTTTTGAATGGCCAGTCCTAAAACTGGCTAGACCGTGCTATTTTAACTATATTATACTGGAGTTCCAAAATAATATACCGGTCCAGCATAATATACTGGAGATTGAAGCACGGGTGCTCCAATCTTTAGTATATTATACTGGAACTTTCCGTGTGTTGGACTTCCAGCATAATATGCTGGAACTTCACACACAGGTGCACCGATCTCCAGTATATTATGCTGGAAGTTCACACACAGGTACACCGATCTCCAGTATATTATGCTGGAACTTTCCGTGTTGCAGCAAAATAGTGACTATTTTTCAGTGACTTTGCAAACGCTGGCTATTTTTGAATGACCAGTCCGAAAACTGGCTAACCCGTGCTATTTTTACGGTTTTACAAAGTATTGGGCCCAGGCTATTATTTTCGTTGGGGTATTATCACTTTTATCCCGCACCAGAAATTATTTATATTTGATAGCCGAAAAATTATATAATTTTTGTATATATATATATATATATATTCCGGCTATTATTTTAAAACGGCTATTTTCGTTTGGACTCAAACATCATTTAACACCATATACCATTAAAATATTTATTTTATTATGTATACCTCTTTTAAAAATTTATTTATCTTGTATACCTACTTTATAAATTTATTTGACCCTGTATACATACTTTATTCCAAAACCAAATGCTAAAATATTATACATATTTGGTTTGAATTTAATATTTTTCATTAGAATAATGTGATATGTTTGGTTTGGATATTATATTTCAAAGTAGAAGATTATAGTTTGCCTAGTTTGAATAGTGTATTTCAAATTTGAATGTTGTGGACTTGTAGTATGTTTAGTTTGGATATTGTACTCTTTATTAGAATATTTTGGTATGTTCGGTTGTATTGTCACTACAACATTATGCGTATATAGCTACGAAATCTTAGCTACAGATTTAAAATTTATAGCTAGTACCTAACAATAGCCACAAATATTCGAGTTCCATGGCTATTTAAAAATTTATAAAATTTCTTAGCAAAAAAAATCAAATTGGCAAAGCTAATTCCTCATTTTTGCTACAATTGCTAACAACTGTGGCAATAATTACATTAATAGCTACAAATTTATTGCTACAATAATTTTTCGTAGCTAATCATAATTTTTTGCCATATGATAAAAGTCACTGTAGCAATTGTAATCTTTTAGCTACAACAAATTATTTGAAGCAAAATATTGTAGCTAAATAAGTGTTAAATGATGTAGCCATGGAGTTATTGCTACAATAAAATTTCGTAGCTAATTGTTTTTACTACGAGTTAAAATTTACTGTAGCTATAGTAACTTTTTAGCTATTACAAGTAATTTAAAACAAATATTGTAGCTAAATAAATATTGTTTGCTTCAACTACTAAAATACTGTGGCAACAGTTGATTTAACAGCTACAATTATTTGTCATGACAAGATAATATAGTCATGAATTTATTTTTGAGATAAAATTTCGCAGATAATCATTATTTTTTGCCATAAGTTAAAATTTACTATATCAATGGTAATCTTTTAGACACATAAAATTATTTAAAACAAAATCGTGTAGCAAAATAAATATTTTTGCTTCAAATTATTTAAAAACTAGTTAGCTTAACAATTACATAGATAGAACAAAATATCTAGTTATTTATCACTAAGATTATTATTCATATGAATTTTTGTATAATTTTGATATATCTAGATACACAAAAAATATCGAATTTAATATGGTTAATATCTACGTATTGGAAAACTAATCATATGATATATTTCATTAAATAAGTGTTAGTTATAAGTTCCATTTATAATTAAAATAATAAAATTATATCTAATTAATGAATAAATAACCATTTAACAATATATATATATATATATATATATATATATATGTTATAATAATGGTATAATATATGTTAATATGTTATAATAATGGTACATTACTATGCCAATAACTTATTAGTTATCATAAATTAAATTATACATTAACTAAAAAAAAAATTAAATTATACAATAAATCTCAAAATTGAGAATTTAATATAACTCGGAAGGGGAGATCTCTCTTGTGACTATTATTTTATATTTTATAACACTTACATAATTTTAATATTATTAGTTTCTATTTTTTTTCAAATAATAAAATTTTTATTTAACTAAGTATAAATATGTATATTCACTAGTTCATTTTTGACTCTAGAACTAGTCCTCATCTTTGTAACTTTCTATGGACACTTCCTCCTATTAGTTGGATTCTATTACAATATATACCTATACTTAGTTTGGGTATGATTATTAGTTTCTATTTAAAAATGTTAAGAGTTTAATATGTGTTGATATAAGAGTGTAAAACAAAACTAACTAGTATATCATAATTAAAAACNCTCTCTTGTGACTATTATTTTATATTTTATAACACTTACATAATTTTAATATTATTAGTTTCTATTTTTTTTTTGGGTCAAACAATACAATCTTTATTTAACCAAGTATGAATATGTACATTCACTAGTTCATTTTTTACTCTAGAACTAGTCCTCATTGTCACGACCCGGATTTCCCTCGTGATGGCGCCTACTCGTGGTAGCTAGGCAAGCCAACTTAATTACCTTTCCATCACTAGCAATTATCTTTAACAGTTTATAACATCAATATAGAACATAAAGTCTAATAAGAACAATAGCGGAAGTCTGTCTTAAAATGATGAATTTAAAACGCGGAATAGTCAAAAACAACCTCTACCCAAGATTTGGTGTCACATTACTCACGAACCACTAAGGATAAACTAAATACAAAGGTCTGAAAGAAATATAACAGCTGTCTATCTCGAAACAAGGAGGCAACAGTCTAAAAGAAAACAATGAGAAGAGACGCCGGGCATGCGGATGCCTGCAAGGCTACCTCAGTCTCGTGAATATGAATCGCCTGCTTCCGAACTACTGCTGCTGCTGTTCCTCAAAACCTGGACCTGTGCAAAAATGCACAGAAGTGTAGCATCAGCACAACCGACCCCATGTGCTGGTAAGTGTCTAGCCTAACCCCGGCGAAGTAGTGACGAGGCTAGACTGGACATCACATAAACCTGTGCAGTTATAGATATACGGCGGAAATCGAATACAAAGCAATTACCAACATGGGAGGGGAAACATGCTATGGGGAGTTACAATAATAACAATAATCCAGAGTAACAACTAAAGCAACTTAGGTTCACAGTGAACAAGGAATCAATACTCAAATGTAAA